>NC_133395.1:117978817-118603817 GCF_047511655.1 Castor canadensis | reverse complement strand
TTTTTTTAAATTATCTCATGAGTTAATAACTAATTACAAGGCCAGAGTATTCACACATAAATATGTAACTAGCCATGTTTCACCATTTGCAATATGATTTGCAGGCTTTTTTTTTTTGTAAGATTGGCCCTTTCCCCCCTTTTAGTTCCCATAACATGTTTTGGATTCCTTTCCTAAACTTCTGTTTTTGTTTTTAAGCATATTTCAGACTGTCTCCTTCACTAGAATGTGAACTTCATGAGAACAATAACTATGTGTTATTCAGTCTTGGGATTCTCAGTGCCTGTCGTAATGCTAGTATATTTAAGCACTCAATAAATGTTGGTTGAATGAAGAAATACATAAAAGATAGTTTACCTCACAATGTATCTCTTAGTGTTCCAAAACATGTAAATTTTGTCTCATGTTTAGAATGATGATAAGCTAAAGGATAGCTTAGAAATATCTCTAAAAGTGATGAGTAAAAATAGACTGTGTGTTGTCAAAAAGTGCTTCCTCTAACACAGTTCCAGCTCACTAGGAAAACTCCAGTTTCCTCACAGAAACTGCCAGTGGATGATTCCAAAGGAGTGTTGTTCTTGAGAAAACTGTTTCCAAAGGAATGAGATGCTAGATTTCAAAGAAGTAGATAATGAAATTCCAGAGGTTGAATGTACCAGTGGAAGGTTTCTGATAAGTTGAAGAGGTGGAAACTGAAAATGTCTTGAATATCCACAGTTACTTGAATAGGTGTTCTTTTTTAGTTAATATTTTTATTTTGAAAGTGGTTAATTGATTATTTATTGTATTTGTTTTCTGTTGGTGCTGTAACAGGTTACCACAAACTTAGTGACTTAAACAATGAAAATGTACTTAACAGTTTTAGATGGCAGAACTCTGAAATGGATTGTAATAGGCTCAAATCAAGATGCCTGTAGGGCTGTGTTTTTCTCTGGCTCTAGGTAAGAATCCATTTATTTGCCTTTTCCAGTTTCTAGAAAGTTGGCTTTTGGTTCCTCCCTCTATCTTCAAAGCAATGGGTCAGGTCAAGCCCTGCTTGCTTCTTGTCACTGACCTCCTCAGTCTCCTGCCATCTTTTGAGGACACTTGTGATTTCATTCAGCCCATCTAGATAGGACCCTGTGTTCACACAAGTCCAACCTATATAGGCCAGGTTAAACTCCTTGTGTTAGAGTCTGCTTCAATTTGAACTTTAATTTCATTTGCAGCTTTCATGCAGATGAAAGTTCATCGAAGGCTGCATATTCCAAGGTTCTGAGTATTACAATATGGCTAACTTTGGTAACCATTGTTCTACCTACCACACATAGCCATGTACTATGGAGGACATAAAACTAAACAATATGTAATTGTTTAATCAAGTATCCTTATTATCTACAAAGAAGTCAACACCAGATAATCATGAAAATGGTATCAAAATTTCAGTCTCTACCATTTACTCAGCACCTGTCCATCTTTGTGGTCTCTGACTATGCCAGTCTCCATGGCATCTTTTAGTGTTGCAATTATTGAGAACCTAGTGAATGTCAAATATAATCAATATGCCAGGACATGTAGCTGTGAAAAAGACATCACTTTTGCATAAATAAATTTATATATCATATAAATAAATTATGAATAGGGTAATTTCCCCTAGAATTTGTAGAAATTTAATCCAAGAATAAGAAGTAAAAATATCAAATTATCCCAAAACTATATTTTACATCTGTAATCCAAATGCTATGAGATACAGATTCTTAATGATAAAAACTTTAAAGTGTGAACTCAATTTTTAAGAAGTTAAAGCAATAGAGAGTTAATGGTAGAAAAGCTTTTTTTAGTTACTTTTTTGCCCATTTAGACTTCAAGGACAAGTTTGAGGATCTATAAATGAGATCCATAGTTTGCATTTAAATTTGAAGGTTATTTATTAAGTGACATTTTCAGTGAGATACGGAACCTACCTCCTGGTTAGTGATTGTGTGAAGTCATTTTTAGTATGTGTGATAGAGCAGTGAATCAGAGTATTTATAGTTTGGTACTTTTTAAAATGTCCTTCAAATATGTGCACATGCAATATATTCAAGAATATCAAGTTCAAGTCTTATAGGACTTAGGCTAAATATTACACAACCTGGATAAATGACTTTGTACTTGAATATTCATGGTGGTCAACAAGCTAGAAGAAATATAAGGCCAGGAAATAATTTGTTAAGAGCAAGTTCTAGGTCACATGTTGTTATTTTACCCAAATTAACCATTTGTAAGCCCTTAAATATTTGCTGAATGAATTAATGAGTGAATGAATTAGTTAATATTTAAAGTAGAAAAAGTGCTAAATATGAAAGATTAAATGCTATTTAAGTGCTTCTGCTTTTCAAACTGGGGTTTTGTACGGGTAATTAAACTTGGGTTCTGAGGCATATAGAGACATACAATAAACATGGTGCATCAGAAATCTTATTTAAGTATTTGAAACTAATGAAGTTAAATATTTTCTTTGCTGAATAACCAAAACATTTTATAACAAATATCACTGTTATTAAGAGCCCAAGTCATACATTTTAATAATAACATCATTTTTCCATATTTTTTTCAAGTTTTTGAATTTACTAATTTGCAAACATTTCTCATTGATTGTGTCTGTGTGTTTATAATCTCAAATAGCCCTACAAGGTTTGTTATTTAAAAAGGAAACAAAGCAAACCCCTCCAATATCACTCCTACATATTCCTCACTCTGCTTTCAGTGGATTATTTAGTATTTAGCTCTGTATCTCTAAATACGCAGTGACATGTTTACACTGCTAGTTTTGTTTTGGTTTTGTTTTGTTTAATGTCAAGCTGTTTCTCTTGATTTTCAACTGTGGAAGCAGAAGACTGAGCTATCCCTCTACTGCACTTGTGCCACTACCATCCCCTCTGTATCCTAACACAGTTCTACATTGAACTTGATGGAATCAGTATTTAATACTTACATTAGTACACTATTTAATGTCATCTGAAGCTGAACCATGGAGTAAACTATCATAATATTTCCAGTCCTGCTTGGCTTTTATTGTCTTTGGATATAATTACCTTGCTTTGTAATTTGTTTGATTTTGTAAGTGCTTATCAGTGTCTTGGTCCCCGTGTCTTCACCGGTTGCAGGATACTTTTGCATGATGTTGCACTCTTCCAGTACCCCATCAATTTCATTTTCCTAAAGACACCCCTCCTGGAGCCTTGCTCTAACTCTTGCTGTGTTCTCCATGTCCAGTGGCCCTAAGGTACCCTCCCCTATGGGAACAGAGCTGGCCAGGTGGGGCATGGCAGTGTCCTGCTGATAAGGAGTGAGACAGGTCTGGAGATCTGACTAATGCTTCTTCCTGTGTTTTTTGTTTTTGGGGAAACAGCTTTGTTGAGCTATATATGCCACACCATTTCCTCATTTAAAGTTGTGTGGTTCGATAGTTTTTACCATATTCACAGAATTATACAACCATCACCACAGTTAATTTTAGACCATTTTCATCACCCCTAAAAGAAACCCCATACTCATTTGTAATCATGGTACATTTCTCATAAAACCTCCTCCCTCCAGCCCTAGGTACCATTAATCTACTTTCTGTTTCTGTATATGGGCTTGTTCTAGACATTTCAAATGAATGGAATCATATAATAGTTAAGGTCATTTGTGAATGTCTTCTTTCACTTAGCATATTGTTTTCAATATGTATCAGTACTTTATTTCTCTCTATTAGTAATATGTTTCCATTGTGTGGGGATAACACATTGTATTTATCTTTTAATCAGTTGATGGATATTTGGGGTTTTCCCTCTTTTAAGCCTTATAAATAATTCTGTTATGAACATTCATGTACAAGTTACCATGTAGGCATATGTTTTCATTTTTCTCCAATATATACCTAGAACAAGAATTACTGGGTCAGATGGTAACTCTGTCTATAACGTTTTGAAGAACTGCCAGAATGTTTCTGAAGAGGAGGCACCATTTCACATTATCACATGTATGAGAGTTCTAGTTTTTCCACATGATTACAGACATTCCTTTTTTTCTTTTCTTTTTTTTTAAAAACAAGGTTCTCACTATGTTTCCAGGCTAGCCTCCTGCCTCAGCCTCCCAATGCTGGGATTACAAGTATATACTACCACAAGTACTTTTTAAAATCCTTGCATATATTTTTAGGTACAAGTATCTTCCCAGATCCAATTTGTACATATTTTCTTCCATCTTATATTGTCCTTTCACTTTCTTGTTCGTTTCCTTTAAAGCATAGACTGTTTACATTTGATGATGTCCAATCTATTTTCTTTGTTGTTACTTATGCTTTTAGTATTGTATTTTAACATTACCTAATTCACACTCATGAAGATTTACACCTACATTTTCTGTTAAATTTTATAGTTTGAACTCTTATATTTAGGTGTTGGATCCATTCTGAATTAGTTTCTGTGTATGGCATGAAATAAGAACCCAGCTTCTTTCTTTTGTGTGTGAACATCCACCTACCTTAGATGTATTCTTTCAGCATTTGCTTAAATACTTTAAGATACCAATGCTCAACTACATTTCCTACTTGAAAGAATGTGTCAGTCTGTGTTTTTCATTTTCAGATGCTTTTTCTATCATTATGTGCTACACTGGAAAAGTTTGGAAAGAATTGGTATAAGGAAAATAAACTTTACTAGCTATGCCCCAACAGAGAAGGCTCTAGGAAGTAGACTTTCATTGAAAGAAACCACTGCACTTAGGCAGGGGAGGCATATATTTAAGCTAGAGGTCAGCAGTCAGTCGTGGGGGTTACCTCACCCAAGGCAGGTGAAAATTAGTTCTTAGGAACAGTATAATTCTTACTCTTTTTGTTATAAAGCACACATATACCTAAAAAGATTTACAGGAAATCTGTGGGGATTATTAGGAAAAAAATTATTTAGAAGGACTCCTTAGAGAGATGGCAGTGAAAAAAAAAAGAAAGAAAGAAAGACTGATAAACAATAGGTTATGTGAAAACCACATTTCTTCAACAGTTCCTTCAAATTCCTTAAGTGGCCTGTGATGCATACATGCTTTTGGTGTATTGATATGTACTTGAACATTTGAAAACCAGCTAAAGAAAGAATCAAGAAAAGGAGAGTTTATAGTCAACTAAATGAGTTTTTAAGCCATTACCAATAGAAGTTTTACAGGGACTTCTGAATGGCTCACATGCAGTGTTTGCTCCATTGGGATTTTATAATGACTCCCTATTAACTTAATATCCATTAATAGATTTGTTAGTGTTAAGGATTAAATCAGACAGTTGAGCATGCATTTTAATAGTGGTAAAGGGTGGTATCGCTTGGAGATTTTCAAATTCGTTCTTAAATTGGGTATCTACTATAATGATCCTCTACTGTACTACTTCTTTAAAGCTATAGCTTTTCTGGCCATTTTGTCTTTGTTTTGTTTTTAATGTGTAAGTTGTGCTAAATTATTGGTAGAAAGGCTACCAAAATGTATTGAAAAATCACTTTACCAATTGGATCTGTCAATCCTAGGTTTTGATTTTGCTGTTCCATCATGTTTGTACATGAAAGTATTGTATTTGCGCACCAGGGAGCCATTGCCTGCAGAGTAGCCCTCTGAGAACATTCTTCCCAGGAACTTAAGGATTGAAAAGCCAGGTCAAATGGAGATTTAGGTGGAGGGCTTTCTCTCCGGATCTGTCTCTACTATGTATCTTCCCTACTTTGATACGTACAGTGGAAGTTGATGGCATATATTTTATTGGTGGTATTCTTAGCCAACCACTTCAGAACACTGCAAGCTTAATATCCATAGAGCAGATGCTTCAAAAGAAAAAATATTTAGGATAATTGGAAAAGTTCCTTTAATAATTATAAAATGTCCATAGTTTAAAAAACAAAACAGAAACCTTTTACTTTTTCCAGACTAGTTTTCTAGAACCCTACAAATTACTCCAATGTGATAGACTACATTGTAAATGAAGAATATGTTGAAGAATATATTTAAGCAAATACTTTAGGTTTTTGGTATATATAATTTACATACAACAAAACAAACACATTTTAAGTACACCATGCATTCAATTTTGTTAAATTTACATAATGATACAAACAAGCTGGAATGTGGTTCTACCACTACCAAGGGTTCTTCCACTCCCTTTTGTATTTGACCTCCTGCCCACCACCCCTGACCTCAGGCATCCACTTGACTGCTTAACTCTCCTGTCACCACAGTTACACTGGGCTTTTCTAGGATTTTGTGGAAATAAAATCATGCAGCCTGTGCCTTTTTCTATCTGGCTTCTTTTCTTCTTGTTAATTGTGTCTCTCAGCAGTTCATTCCTTTTCATTGCTGAGTACTACTGTTGAATGATTATACCAGAATTTGTTTAGTCATCTGGTAATGGACATTTGGGTTGTTTCTACTTTATGGTTATTATGAAGAAAACTGTAATGATTTTCATACACAAGTGTATTTGGGAAATGTGTTTGCAATTCTCCTGGCTAAATACTGAAAAGTAGATCCAGTATACATGATATATGTATAGTTAACTTTATAAAAAATCATCAGCTGTACTCCAAAGTGGTTATATCGATTTATACTCCACTAGCACATATGAAAGTTCTAATTGGTGTATGTCCTTGCCAGCACTTGATATTGTCAATTGTCAATCAATCCAAACTTAGATACTGCAGAGATAAAGACTTTATTTAGGTCTTAGGAATTACAATTTGGAGACACAGGTTCAGTAGCTCTGAGTTGGTGCTCTGAGGAAGGCAGGATAAGTGGAAGCTTATGTGTGCTGTTGACTGTTAAAAGAAACACAGTTGATCAATAGAAGATAAAGAGAAGAATGTGTAAATGGACTAGCCATGCCTGTAAAACAAGATGAGATTCCCTGTAACTTCCTGATAAGCCTTTTTCTTTTTTTGTCACTGGGGATTGAACTCAGGGCATGACATGCTAGGTAAGTGCAGTACTGCAGAGCTATCCCCTCCTGCTTCTTCCTCTGTTTTGTTTTTGTTGGTTTTTTTTTTTTCCAGTTTTATTTTGAGACAGGGTCTTGCTCAGCTGGCTAAGCTGGCTTGTGATCATCCTGCCTTAGCCCCCTGGGTACTGAAATGATAGGTGTGCACCACCATGCCACGTGCCAGGCATTGGTATGCACTTTGAGCCTGTTGGCACAGTGTAATTGTCCTGTTGGCTCAGTTTGGGTCATTCCAGATGCCTGTGAAAAAAGAGTGAAGGAGAACAAAGTTTCCATTCCAGGTAGCAGTTGGAATCCTGCCCAAGTCCTGATTCCATAGTGGTCTCCTGATTCCATTTTGAGAAGCCGTCTCAGCATTGCTTTCATTATATTTTTCCTTTAGTTTTTATACATTCTATTTAATTTCAGCTATTCTGTTGGTTATGTAGTGATATTTCATTTGAGTTTTAATTTGTGCTTCACTAATGACTAATAATAAGCATATTTTCTTGTGCTTATGACTTCTTTTGTACAAATTATAATTTTTTGCCCATTTTTAATTGGTTTTTCTGTTTTCCTATTGAGTTGTAAGAGTTATTTATTACTCTGGTTATAAGCCCTACATCAGACAAATGTGTTACACATATTTTCTTCCAGTCTGTGACTTGCCTTTTTATTTTCTTAACTATGCCTTTCAAAGAACTAAACTTTTTACTTTTATCAAATCCAAGTCATTTTTTTCTTTTTTTATATTTTATGTGTGCTAAGAACTTTTTGCCTAACACAAGATTATGAAAACTTCTTCTATAGTATTTTTTTAAAGTTTACAAGTTGAGTTTTTTGGCTTAGATTTAGCTAAAGTTAATTTTGAGTGATCTTTTAACATAGTGTGCAATGATAACTGAGGTTTATTTCTTTTCCTTAAGTATAGTCCCTTGTACTAGGTCTGTTTCTTGGGGGAAAATAACAGCTCTACTCATGAAATAAGTTTACCACCTTTGTTGAAATAATTAACCATAAAAGTATGTGTCCATTTCTGGGTTCTCTGTTATGTTTTCTTGGCCCAATGTATCTATCCATATAATAGCCATACTGTCTTCATTATTGTAGCTTTTAATTAAGTCACTATTTTAAAAAATTGATCAGGATGTCTTATTTATTTATTTATTTATTTATCCATATAGTGGGACTGGGGTTTGAACTCAGGGATTTGTGCTTGCAAAGCAGCTATAATGCTTGAACCACACCTTAAGTCCAAGAGGTCTTTAGATTGAGGTGTCTCTAGCACTCCAAGCTCCTATGTAAACAACCAAAACTCACCTAAGTGTGTACAGTGATTCTAGTCCAAACAAAAACTCACAAAACAGGCAAAGTTACCCAGAACCAGGAACTTTCCACTGGAATGATCTAAAAAAAGCTATTGTCCCACTTTAATCAAATATGCTCTTTGTCTTGCTTCTGAGTTTAGCTTGCAGAAAGAAGCCTTGCCTTCCCACCCCGTATGTGGAGCCTTGAATCCTTATACAATACTATCTTTGTTAGCTCAAATAACCTTTCTTATTTTAATGGGCCTTGGTTTTTAGTTTTTTGGCAGTTCTGGGGTTTGAATTCAGGGCTTCAGTGCTTGCTAGGCAGCAGCTCTATGACTTGAGCCATGGCATCAGCCCTTTTTGCTCTGGTTATTTTGGAGAGAGGGTTATGCTTTTTGCTTAGGGTGGCCTGAACCTTGATCCTCCTATTTTATGCTCACTGCCATGGTTGAGATGGCAAGCAGATACCACCGTACCCAACTTTTTTCCATTGCAATGGGGTCTCACAATCTTTTCTTTTTTTTGCCTGAGCTGGCCTGGAACTGCAGTCCTCCTGATCTCAGCTTCCCAGGTAGATTGGATTACAGATGTGAGCCATCAGTGCTTGGCTTCAATTTATTTTTTAACCTTGTGAAAGTAGATAGTGTAGGCCTGCATTCTTTGTTCTTTTTCAAGAGTATTTTGGCTACTTGAAATCCCTTGTGATTTCATATGAATTTTATAATTATTCAACTTTTACAACTTAGTACAAGAAATAAGAGCAGTATTAAATCAAAATTATAAGACTAGATCCTAATAGGCCAGAACAAAAAGCAAAATGGAGTCACTCATGATAAAGTTTCTGTCAGTTAATCAAAACTAGCAATTTCTCTTACCTTCCATTTCTTTTCAATGAAATGAAAGACAGCCAAATTTCCCAAATAGGCTATTTTCTGTCAGCATAACAAATTATGATTAATCCTTACACAAAGAATATGACCTAAAGTTACATGAGGTAACCAGTTATTTTTCTTGTGTCTTATTGTCCCTGCCTTGTGGGAAAAGTCACTTTCAAATGACCAATCTGCCATTTGTCCTCTATTTCTGCTTTTTTTTTTATCAGCCCCTGTCTATAAAACCCACCAACCTCTTTTACCCAGCCCATCACAGTGCTTGTTCTATTTTATGAAGTGAAGTGTTGCTTTATCCTGGTTTTTCTTTTCTTTTTTTTAAAGGTATGGCACATTGAACCCAGGGCTTTATGCATTCATGCATGATAGGCACGTGTTTCACTTCTGGCCCTGTTGCTCAATTCTAGAATTGAAAATAAAGCCAATTAAAATCTTTAAATTAGATTGTTGCAATCTTGTCCTTTGACATCTGAGGTAGAAAGGATCATTTCATAATGATAAAGGGGCCAGTCCATCCAGAAGAACTAATGGTCTTTGTGAGGAAGGCATTTATAGCAGGGTTAGCTGAGTAGGAAATGTTTTTCTCAGATTTTGGCTACTTTTGGAATTAAAAAGACTTCTGATTTTAGCTAACCTGTCCTGAGGCAAAGTATGGAAAATTTGCTAGTAATAAAAAGGACTGGGTTGTGCTGGGGATGTAGATTAGTGGTAGAAAACTTGCCTAAAGGCCCTGGGTTCAAACCCTAGCACTATAAAAACAGGGAAGTCATTTATGGCAGGGGTGGACGTTCTTTCTTCTGGTATTGTCACAAGGAAACAAAAAGTTGTGCTCTGCAAATCTTATGGAAGTTCTAAAGAAGAACAGTTTTTTCCATTTCTTCTGTGTAAGGTAGTTCTTTTCAGTAAGCCATTTCCCAAAAGCTGAGTTGTTTTTTTTTTTTTTTCAATCATCACTCTACTGAGAGCATAGAACTCAGGTGTTATTCAACACACTGCCTATTTGTTCTTAGATTTTTTTTTATTCTCTTTGAACCAAGCTTACCTACCATCTTGCTGTTTCCTTCATTAACAAATTAAATAAATCTCTGGCACTTCATATTTATATGAAAACAATTTTCT
Organism: Castor canadensis; assembly: GCF_047511655.1. Lineage (NCBI taxonomy): Eukaryota > Metazoa > Chordata > Mammalia > Rodentia > Castoridae > Castor > Castor canadensis. The sequence continues at coordinate 118,593,543 of NC_133395.1, read as the reverse complement.
TAACTTTAAAATATTATAGTTTGACATGTTTTTCATCTAGCTGATTTACTATAGTGAAGAGAAGATTTCTCACCCATCCCTAGCTTCATGGCTGACACAAATGTTAACAACTGACACATGAACAAGACAAAACCTATAGATTTATTTAATACACCTTTTATGTGGCATAGGAGGCTTCAAAAATGAAGTCCCAAACAAATAGAAAAATTTGTGTATACGACTGGGAGGCAAAAGACTGTTTTCTAATGGTAGTTAAACTGGGGGACATAGCAAGGCTTGTTTGGTCAGATTCTTCTGTGCCCCTCCATTTTCAAAGATTAGAGCACCCTTTATCTATGGTTGACAGGGGATATCTGTGGAATGAGGGTTTTATGATGTGCTTCTGAGCAAGATCAGAGTTTTCTTTTATGGATTGGTTTAAGGAAGAAGGGCAGGAAAAGGTCCAAGACTTGATTCTGTTGTTGTCTCAAAGGCCAAGGTATATTTGGGGGTACTACAGCTTGAATTCCTAGACAGTGAAAGAACCTCTTCATCAGGAAGACTCATGACTGTGATCATTGTACTGTATTTTGTTGACCCTAATATTCACATGTTTTCATAATTATGATCTCTGTAATTAGTATGTTCCTTGCACTTGATGACATTTTAGATACAATAGAATGTGCAATGCATTTTTGTCTTTTGTTTTCCTTTTCTCCTGTGTTATGTACATAAGATAAAAAGATAATTTTGTTAGAATTAATTAAGGTTCTAAGAACATTTATTTTCAAAAGCATTTCATCAGTTCTAAAACACTATCATTTTTCTTTCAGTATGGTAGTCTGTTCATTTGTTAAAAATTTTTGAAGCTTCTCAATAATAGTTAATATGCCAAGCTTCTTAACTTGGAGGAAGAAAAATAACTCCTGTATTTTATGCTTTGTCTCTCTTGACACTACATTTTATTTTGTTAGGGGAGAGAAAAGTCTCCTGCGGTGGCAGTAATCCAGTAACAGAGGTTGTTTAAAAATCTCACTGTGTTACCCACTAGTTTGCAGTAGTCATCATATTTAATTGGCATACCTGGAAGTGTGAAGCAGCCTCCCATACCCTCAAAGTCCCTTAGAGCCTGTAGGATGTTTTTGCAAGGTCTTTGGGAAGAACACTACATTTTTTTCCTCAAGTAACTTGCCATAGTTAGGTGCATAGAATCCAAATTTGAGTATTCACAGATGTTTAAAGATCTCTTGAAGATTGCGTTACCTTAAAGCCAATCCTTCCTTACTTTAAAGTTGAAGAACTTTAGCCTGTCGTTTATATTTTAGTCTGTTCTTATTCATTTTGATGTCCTGGCAGGGGACCCACTGATTAGTCCCCAAAGGATAGGGATATCCAACACTAGGACTCAGCTTCTTGCTTTGCCTCCCCTTGAAGTCTTTGCTTGTCTTCCATTTGCCTCAGGGTAAAGTTCAGACTCTTTAACTTTGGCATAGGAGGTCCGGGCCCATTTTTATTATTTGTGTTCCTTAATCCAGATTCCAATTTATACTGGATACCCTTCCTGGGAAACCCTTGGCAACAGTTCTTAGGGAGACATTATTGCAGTATGATTTTGAGTTGGGCAATTTAGCTACTTAATATCTATAAGACCCTGGGCAAGTTAATTAACCCCTCTGAGGCTGTGTTACTTTTTATGTTAAGTGGGGATAATAACAGTCCTCAACTCCTGGAATTACTATAAGGAATTAGTGAGGTAATGAATGTAAATTACCTAGCCTAGTTCCTGCATATTTTAAGGTATTCCTTTAAAAAAAGGCAGACCATTACTATTTATAGTTTCCACGCTTAAGCTCTTCCTGTCCTGTGCTCAGGGTGTTTTGTAGCAGCTCCGAACCTTCTCCCAACCCCCATTTGTCTTCATCCTTTCAACCTTATCTTTGGTTTGAATTTCAAAGTTTATTCAAGATTCCCTATCCTTCCCTTGAAAAAAATGTATCTGCAGTGCTCAGACCCTCTCCACTATGTCTTGGCAGGATTTGTTGAAAGAATGGATGAAAATTGGTGTCCATTTTCAGCGGGCTTGATTTTTAGCTATCCTCAGCATGAGATGAAAGGGCTATGCACATTTCTTCCTACTTCTACAGCACCTAATTCTAGCAATGTCTGCCTGCTGTAGTAGTTCCTGTGCAGTTCCTATGACTATAAGCTTGGTGGTCATTTTAAAATGGAAACAGGGATGAAAATACAGCCCTTTTGGAAGTACATCAAGTTTAATTTTTTTTTCTACTTGTTGTTGTTCAGGACATACTACTCCCAATTATGAGAAAATAGCAGAGATAAGAGGGTCACTCTTACCTTCTCCCTGCCCTTCTTACCTGAGGCAGGTCATTAGACCCTCATTCCAGAGGTGCCCTCTGGAGGCACCATCTGGAGGAGAAGGGACCATCTTCATCTCTGAAGACACAGAGATCCAGCAAGAATCTGAATAAATAGGCCAGTTTATTATTATTAGATCATACTTTTATATGATCATACTTCACCATGACCATCTGTTTCTCCATCAAACCTACCATTAAAGAAATACACAGGCTTCTCTATTTCTTTGGAGCTTTGTTCTTTTATGTCATTAAATAACTGTTTGTGCTTTTTTCTTGTTCATCTGTCTTCTGTGTGGGATGTTCTGTTACTTCTGTTACTGGCTCTGGACCTAGCCATGGATGAGATTATTTCTTTTCCCTTACACTACTTTTGTAATTTAATATTCCACACTAGCAGGCTCAAGAAGGACCATGTAACACCATGGACCTCTCAAAGCTGGTTGTGCTATTAGGAATGCCATGAATCAAAGATATCATGCATTAAGCTGACTTTTTTCAGACTTTTGCATTATGGAGAACACAGATTTATGTCGAATGTCTTGAAGGAAAGAGAGAAGACATGGAGTTTTAGCGAGGTAAGCAAAAGAGTCTTGATGAATCTTGGAGGTGAAATCTTATAAAGTGTGCATGGGCAGATTTCTTGACCATCCCTGCTTTCAGGGAATACAGGGCTCGGGGAAAGTTCAACATTGTCACATAGCATTCCATTGGTGTCTGCAAAGCCATAGGTTAGATAAATCACCTTCCTCGAAAGTCAATTGTACTGTAGTATTTGGAGGTAGAGATAATATGTTTCAGAAATGTTCATGCTGAATTAATATGTGGGTACATAATCTGCATTTATTTTTAAGATCAAGCATAAGGCTTCAAAAAAGTTTCTGCTTGTCATAAACCTCCTCCCCTTCTTGTTTCCTTCTCCTAATAAAGCAAATGCTAATTCTCTGCCCGTGTTACTTCCATGGAAAAGTTTGGGAAGCATGAACTTAAAACGTCCACGGCAAAGCTAAGTAAGTGATCACATGGAACAAGAGTGTAGAATAGAGGCTACTAGTTACTGAGAGGCTAGGAGGGAAGTAGTTCAGATATTTTATACCACAGTATGGCAACTTGAGCCTACGGCAAGTAATTACACATTTCAAAATGACTAAAGGAGTAGAGTTTGAAGGGTCCCAACACATAGAATTAACATTTGAAGAGTTTAAAATGCTAATTATCTTGAGTTGATCATTATGCAAGGTATATATGTATTAAATTATTAAACTATGACCCACCAGTAAGTATAAATATTATATGTCAATTGCAAATAAAAATTTAAAGAAAAGAAAGAAGAAGTTAGAGAGCAGGGAGTATGTTGACTGGGATATTGAGTCAGGTGGCTCCACTTCACCAAATTTTAACACAGGCCTAGATTTTATAAACTAAGAGTGTCTGCATGCACAGGATCCTGGAGAGTATCTGTTCCATCCTTGTCACCTGTCAAGTGTGGAAAGTGAGGCCCAGAGTGGAAAAATAACTTGAGGCTTACCAGTGAGGGATCCAGGTAAGGTCCCAGTTTGGTCTGAACAAGTAGAATAAATAGACAAATTGTGCTGTGAATGTTCTTGCCCTCCTAGTTACTTGGCTGTTTGACCTAATTATTTATCTCTTTCAGCCTTAATTCTCTCATTTGTAAAAGAGGAAAATAGTTTTCCCACAATTTTTGGCAATATATAATGATTAAACAGAGTAATATGTATAATGTCTTTAGAGCAGTGTTTGACATCAAATTAGTTATACACAGTCACACACATACACACAAAAATCCTCATTATTTAGCTTTAAAAGCAGTTTTTATCTATTTTTAAGATATGCATGAGCTGGTGGGAGTGGCTCAAGTGGTAGAGTGTCTGCCTAGCAAGTATGAGGTCCTGAGTTCAAACTCCTGTGTTGCCAAAAAACAAAAGAAAAAAGATATGCAACATGGTGTTATAAGGAACAAATACAGAGTAAAATGGTTACTTTAGTGAGAAAGTTAATATATTAATCATTTCATATAGTTACTCTTTTTGTGAACCACAAAAACCCACAGTAGCTATTTATACTTAACACTGGGAAAAGACACAATCTAGGCTGGATATGAGTATCCACAACAGAATAAAGGAGGGAGAATGGAATGTGTACCTGGTACCACAGGAGCTCCTGTGGCCTAGGATGGGAATAAGCAGTGGAATAAATGGCTGACAGGACGCAGTAGGTTATAACTAGGTTTGAAATGCAGGGCAAAGTCTCTAGACTTAATTTACTTGGCAACTGTTGCCCATTGTAGGTTTTTGAGCAAGGACCTGTAAGACATGGGATATGTTGAACAAAAATTTTCAGCAATAGGTTAAGTCTTGACTTTCATACAGGCATAAAAACAAAGCTATGTTAAGAATTGTATTAAATTCATGAAGGAAACTGAAGATGTTATTACTGGTTCAAAAGAAAATTCAACCAACATGTTTATAGAACAGAAATGTTAAATGAAGTGGAGGCTAAAGTTATTTTCTGTAGTTGGAAATTGCAACTGCAAACAGAAAATAATTTGCATGTCTAATAATCAGTAACCTATAACTTACAAAATTATAAAATGAATAAATCAAACTGGGCAAAGTGTAGGTTTACATTAAAGGACTTTTTTTTTCTACTGGAAATATTGGGAACAGTATGTTAGTAAAATCCTAAGACTAAAAATTTAAACAGAAAGGGAAGAAACTAGAGATATTAAGAAAAGGGAGGTATCCAGAAGAGTGATGGTGCCACAATAAAATACCAGGGTAGATGAAAGTTACTAAGCCAAAGTGATCAATTGATGAGAAGTAGGGGATGAGAAAGAAGAAAAACCTACTGGGTAACATTCAGCTGATATTTAGACTCTAGATGTGCCTAGTCACAAGGAAGTTACTTGACCTCTTTCAGCCTCAGTTCACTTATCTACAAAATGAGATCACAATAAAATCTATTTTCTTTTTTTAGTATTGTGAAAATTAAACAAGGTAATATATTGTCTTAGTTCAGGCTTCTACAACAAAATTCCTAAAATTGGGTAACTTATAAAACAAAAATTTATTACTCAGTTCTACAGGCTGGGCAATCCAAAAGGAAATGGTTTGAGAAAGAAGGGTGAATTTAGTGGGAGCAAGGAAATTCAGGAAGCTTGGTGCTGCTGAGAGGCATGGGGATATGAGCTGTTTGTTCTGCGGTGAAGTTAAAACATAGGACGGCATGAGTTCTTACAGTTTGCTATTTTCAATTATTAATGACTTTCAAGAGGCTGCATGAGAGTTTATAAGAGGCACTTGGCAACTTAAGAGAGTGAAGAAGAAAGAGATAATGAATGAGCAGTGACAAACTCAGCACTCACCATCACCTCACATAGGTGTTAAGGTGGTCCACTTTGATTTCAGGCAGATTTCACCACACTTTAAAGCAGATCTACTTTGCTAATTTACAGCATTTTGCTTGGGGGATGACTTATTTCTCAAATGGGCATCAGGAAATCAGTCACAGGATTCACCATGAACACCAGTTACAGATGCCTATCCAAGGTTGCAGACTAATGTTTTATGACCACCTGGAGGTTACCGGCTGGTTTCTTTGGGCCTCATGGTTTTTTCCCTTCTCTTCTCTTGTCTTCTCTCTTTTCTTGTTGTGTCTTCCCTTTCCTTCCTTTCTCTTCTCTGTAAGAAACTATAAAAATAGTTGCCAAAATTTTAATATGAGAGTTCACATACAGGACTTAGATTTGGGCTTATTTTGAAAAATAGGCTGTTCTGGAATGCACAGAGCCTATATTCCCTGCCCCAAAAGCAACTTGTGAGAGGCCGTGGCTGTCACTTCTAGATGATGCTTGCTCTGCCAGTTGGTTGCAGTTTACTCTAGTCCTAGTTATCCTTAGATCAAGTCTACTTCACCTATTTATGTCCCTGCCAGGACCCTATAGACATCTGTCTTTGTAATCACTGCTCCCTCTGACACAGTTACTCTAAAGTTTGGAGTTGTTTCTCTGTGTTTTGATATTTAAACCCTGGAAAATCCCTTTACCCTGAGTATAGAGTATTGAAATGTATTCCCACAGCTCATTACACTTGTCTAAGGTGAGATAGAGTTGTTTACACCACAGTGAGAAAAACAAATATATCATATCTATTAAATGCATTAACTTATGGAAAAGTAAGATAGGAGGAGAATTCTCATGACACTTTATTCCTAACCTAAATCATAAGGAAAAGTTATTATAATTCTACCATCTGTTCAAGTTTTTAAAGCCATTTTGGTAAACTGAAAGCTAATGCAAAAGCACATGCCTTAGTACTAATTAACCAAAAAATCTGTTTCATTCTTAGTAGATAATGAAAAAAATATGTCAAGGACATGATTTCTTAAAGAAAATCTAATTTATGGCACTCAGGGCCTTTAAACTACCTTTGTGTTGTGCTCATGAACACAACCATAAGAATAACAAAAAGTCACATCAAATATTCCCATTACGAAAATCTCCAACCTACAAGCTTTAGACATTTACAATTGTAATTTAGATTCCCATTTCCACTTAAAGATTATTGTCCTTTCTGGCTGATATAAGGTTTTTGCATTGATTTTGGGGGCAGGGGAAGGGGTTGGAGTGGAGGGCTGAAGAACACAGGGAATATCTGTAAGGCCAGTATTGATTTAATGTCAAGTCCAAATACCACATGACTCCCCCAGAAATCTGATTAATTGAAATATATGCCATTTGAGTATGTTCATATTAAATATTGTTGGCCAATGACTTTTTAAACTCCTTAACTTATGTTACAGCAACGTAATGGATCTCAGCATTTTAAACTTCTTTTGCCACTTTTCTCTCATTTATGCTGGGTCCTTAATATGTTCTCTCTAAATTATCTAGAAAAAAACAACATTTTGTTTACAATGCCAATCAAAAACTTCAGCAATTCTGCGTTGTCTCAGATAAAATCTACATTACTTATGGTCTTAACCACCTGTCTTTCAAGTTGCATTTTCCAATGTCTAGCACACTATAAACTCTCCATTGGAGAGAGATTATTTTGCTTAAGATGCTGAATATGCCTCATACAAGGGTGAGATCCCACTTTGCTCTGGAAGTGAACTTTTGTCCTTGTGTTTTGGAATACCTAAAGCAGGTGGGATAAAATCAGTTGAGGTTCTCTATCTAGAAAGGCCTGTACTAGACTGAAGATGGTTTTAGACATATGTAAGATACCTAGACTATATCTTCTTATAGGCCCAAACTGCTAAAACCATTCACATACACATATAGCACAATTTAAATTGTTAGCTTTGAAATCAGAGAAGTAGAGTTTTCAGTTGTACGAACTGGCTGATCCTAGACCACACAACTAAGTACTTTTACTGTTGTCTCTCCTCTCTCTCTCTGCCTCTGTGTGTCACTTTATCTCCATGTCTCTCTGTGTGTCTCTGTCTCTGTTTCTTTCTGTGTATATGTCTATCTCTCTTTCTCTGAGCTGATAAATGTTTTTCTCAGAATGGTTGATTGGTTGCTTGCACAGGCTGTTTTCACTTCATGGTGGTTGATGATGGTGTCATTGTGATCAACATTCACTCTATTGTGCAGAGAGCCAAGGCCAATGCAACCTTGGTCCCACTTCCCTCCTGAATATGTAATAGACATGTGCTGTTGACCTAAAATCTCAAGACCTTTGGTTATTTTTTTATGGATATGTTGTACTTTGTTGCCTGAAATAAATGCAGTTGGAGTAGCTTAATCCAATGAAAGCTGTCTGTCCTCTGTATTGAATGAAGCTCAAAAAGGTATGTCTTCATAAAGTCTGTATGGATCAGTCATGCATAAGACTCACATGCAAGTAATATGGTTTGCTTCTACATTTCCCAGGGGTTACTGAAAATCTCTCCCACTTGAGTAAGGATGCTGAGTAGTCACAATGTCCACTGTTGGAGCTTTGATCACTCACTCAGAAAATTCAATAATTCTATGAGAGACTCTGGGTTTGGGGGGACATGGGAGCGCTTACAGAATCTTGTTGAAGCAACTTACTTGTAGGTTGCTATACACATCCAAATTCATCACTCAGTAGGCTGCAAAACCTAGTCTCAGCATCCATTGAAAACTGGGGAGTCTTTTTTTTTCTCCCCTCTAAAGGAAGGTACCCTGGAGTGGTGGGTAATTGCCAAGCCTGAAGAAGAAAATTATAATAAAAATGAAATGGAGAAAATTACTTAATTACAACATAGTTACTCCAGAAATGTTCAAGATAAATGGGAATATTCAGCAGAGCTCTTAAATGTCACTGTAATTTAGCCTCATGCCCTAGAAATTCTACATTGTAATTGACCCTAATTATATAAATACCCACTGGTGAGAAAACATCTGTTTTTAGGAGGCTTTACTGCTAAACTTCGCTGACAAGTCACTCATGACTTCAACAGATGTCTTATACTTTTTTGGCCAAGGGGTCCTTAGGAGCTAACTTTCCTCTCCATCCAGCAGCAAATGACACAATAATGTTCTTGAAGTGTCAGGATAGGGAGTGAAAACATTGAGCTCCTTTAGTCATCATTCAGGCTGTTTTTATCTTGCCTAGTATGTTAGGATAATTTCACTAGCAAGTAACAAAAAGTGACCAATTCTGGCTTGAGTAAACTATGATATTTATTGGCTTGAAAAATTGAAAAGTACTGTGCTAAATTTAACTTCAGGTGTGGCTTTATCTAGGGCACCTGTGGGCTTTCTCATCTTTCCCTTCCTCTGTCTTTTCTTTCTCTACCCGACACCCTGCTCTGTGTGTGTGCACATGCGCATGCATGCATTGACCTGTTTCCTTAATATTATGCTCCTCCGGAAAACTTTCTAATGGTCCTAACATGATCACTCCCAGCTATGGATCTTTCTCCTGTCTCCATTTGTGTCCAGCAGGAAAAGAGAAAGACTCTTCTTGTAATTGTTAAACAAAAATCCTGCATTCTGACTCATCTAAAGTTTCACCTTTAGTGTTTTGTTCATCCCCAATCCAATCGCAATGGCCAGTAAGCCAGGTATGGTGGTTCGTACCTATAATGCCAGCATATGACAAGCAGAGGCAAGAGGTTCTCAAGAGTTCAAGGTCAGCCTGGGCTACATAGCCAGACTCTATCTCAAAAAAAAAAAAAGAAGAAATAAATAAAAGAAAAACTAAAATTAAACAAGAGGCTCTTGTGACTCAAGTGGTATAACACCCACCTAACAAACAACAGTCCCAGAGTTCAAACCCTAGTACTGTGCTCCCCTCCCTGCTAAAAATCCCCCAAATATGTGGGATGGGATTATACTGCTTATCCTAGATGTCCTAGATTGGAGTTGTGGCTTTTCCCTTCAAGTCTGAGTGATAGTCAGCCTTCCCCAGAGCATAGGGGTTTTGAGGGGGAGAGGAAGATGTTCTTTTTAAGAATTAGTAGATTCTTGGATTTAAATGAGGAAATTATGTAGGATTTTGTCTTCCTAAGGTTTTTAGTAAGAGGTCTTTCCCCAAACTTTTTTGTTAGAAAAATTACAAACATATGGAAAGTTTCAAGAATAGAAAAACAAACACCTTGTATGTAAAAGAGGTAAAACATTTTTCCCTACATTATTAGCGTTTTAGGGAGGGGGTATAGAGTTTGAGAATTTAATTGGCATAAAGCAAATTAATGGGAGAAAAGAATTCAAAATTATTTCATGTACATTTTATGTCATAGTAGCCCTCACAAAAAAATGAAGATCCAAAGAAGTGACAAAACCTAGATGCTTCGATATTTGGTTGAATAAGAGAGATAATTTGGAAAAAGTAAATTGTGAGCAGACTAAAGAATGATAAGAATTGCTTTAATTACTTTAACGAGGTCTGTCTATACAGCATTTTCTGGTCTCAATGTCCCATTCCTTGATGATAAAAATATTCCTTTCCTTCTGTACAGGAAAGGGGTCATCTTCCTTATGGGAGTTTTGTCTTCTGTTTTCAGGAAGAAAAAGGGGAGAATCAGAGTACCCTTCTTGTATCTGCTGGGTGTTTTTCAAAAGAAACATTTTTGAAAGAGCTTTTAGCTCAAAATAATCCTTGTGCAAAAGTGGCATATGTAAGTGTAGCATAGTCACCCTCCCTTTGTCTGAACACAAACCATTTAGGTGGAACAATTGTTAACATTTTTAACACTATCTTAAGTGGCAGGCTATATCATTTTTAATACCCACTCTTGACAAATTTCTCAGAATTTCTTTAAATGAAGATTTTTAAAAAGTTCAATACTTTAGAACTCAAATGGAAACTAAATGTCATTTCCATGGTGCTGTGTCCTTTACCTGCCTTCCTTCTTTTGTTCTCTTTCTGAATCCAGCCAAGAATCATTCTGTTTTTCCAACAAGCTGTCTCATACACTCTGAAGGGAATAAGATTAAATGCAGAGTAGCATTCCTCCACCAAGGTGAATGCGTCTTATTAAAGAGCTCCCTAGTCGATTTCTTAAATGCAATTCCTTGATAATATGAAACTTCTGAATTATTTATTATCTCATATTAGATCAGGAGTATTATTTCTGAAAATAAATTTGTTATCGTCTGCAAATCAGCTTTTCAAAGTCTCCTGTTCCAAAGAATAAACTAGGGAGTAGATTTTGAACTCTTTGGGGGGGACAACCTAAAATTATTTCTTTTGAAAACTTTTCATAGCTAGGTGTCTTCAGATGCAGATAAAGAAGCACATACTGAAGAGTTCTAATTTCTAGATAGAGTGATAAGTAAGTAAGTAAATCTGCAGCCCTGAAATATTCTATACTGAGGTCATGAATTCTAAACCTTGCATATTCATTCATGAAAGTGCCATGTTTTCTCTTCTGATCATTCCATGTGATATTGGTAAAAAATAATTACTGCTTTTCCCACTCTGTATTAAGTTGTAGTTAATAGTAGTAACAATAATAAAAAGGAGTAGACATTTCCTTACTATGTAGTAGGTACCACTCTCTCTTCCATTTTATAGATAAGGAAACTGAGGCATAAGGGCAAACAGTTGATAAACTATAGAACATTGGCATGAGCCTGTGTTACCATGAAACATCTATGAATTTGATATATAAAACTTTGCCAGAATATGACAGCGCAATGCAATTGTGAGCTAGAGGCTCACTGTTTTTAAACATGAAAGCCAAAATATTTGATTTTATAAGCATTTTCATGACAGAAAAACTTTTAAAACTCTATGAGTGTTTTAGTAGACTTTATTTTTTAGAGTAGTTTTAGGTTCATAGCAAATTTGAACAGACGTTACAGAGATTTCCAGCTTTTCAGTGGGGGACGGGGCGGGGGGTGGGGGGGGAAGTCTGTTCTTGCACGTTCCTGGGACCCGCCATTATCAATATCTGCCTCTCCAGGGGTATGTTTGTTACAATTGATGGACTGGCATAGTGTGAAATGTTCAGTTTGCATTATGCTTAACTCTTGGTGTGGTACAGTCTATGGGTTTGAATAAATTTATTGTGACATCTTTATGTCATTTTAGTAAAGTATGAAATAGTTTCATTGCCTTGAAAATCCTGTGTTTCATTGATATAAGTATTTTAATGCCCTGTATTAAGTTATTCTTTATCTTTATTACTGCCTAGAAAATTGTTTCCAAAAAGGACCATTTGGCAGGTCAAAAGTTTCACCTGAACTGCAGCAAATTTGTAATTTATAAGTGGTAAATCCCAACCAAAGCTGAAGTAAATCAACTCACATTAAGCAGCATGAAACATAATTCAGCAAACTGGACACGGAACTTGAACTCCAGTCAAAAGATGACTGCTTGGAGACAGTCACCCTCATCCTTAAATTCATTCTGTAGGTCAAGTCCATGGTTTTTGGCACTCGACAGAGATGTGGCTAATTTTCACCTTGTGGCTCTCAGCCACCTGCTCTGCCTAATTAAAGACTCCCATTTTCTGCTCTGCTGACCCTATAATTTGCAAATAAAATCCACAGGACATTTGATAAGAATGTTAAAAAACCTGTGAACCATTTATATTATTTTGTACAGTGAAAGACACTCCTCCTCTTCCCCTTTTTTCTTTCCCACCATTTTAGAATATTCTTTTTCTTTTTACTTTTCTATGGAAATAAAAATCATTGAAATAGCTTGTCTTTTTCTCTTTTAAAGGTAACTATTTGGATATTTGTGGTGAAGGTATCCCTCTTAATTTATAATGTAATTAATTGTTCTAAAAGTAACTCATTTCCCTGCCTTTAATTATTTTCTATTTCTCTCCATTTCTCCCTGATTACTTGTATCACGGCAGTGCCACTTAACTGATCGGCCTGATTTCATACTTATTAAATATGTTTTCTAAAGCACAGACAGAGAGTAAACAAGTAAACTTACAATAGAAAAAAACATTTTTAAGCAGGAAATTATTAAATGAATTAATGCTATTCATTTTAGCATAAGCTCAAGCAAAGTTAAGCAAAGAAAATAATCTTTTTATTTCTTCTCTTTAGTTTTAGTTACTTATTGTATAAAATGAATTTGTGGTGCATTTATTGTCCAACAATTTGCTTTTGTGTCATATAGAGTGCACTGCATACAGTTTTGTTCAAATCTTAATAGCCATATAAAAGTTCATTGTATAAATGTACCACAATTTCTTGATCAATTTCCACTATTATGATTTATAATTTTTCTACTTTTTCCAGATATTAAAACATATCTGAAATAAACATCTTTACAAATAGAGTTTTCCCTAAATGTGTTATTGTTTCGGAAGACAATTGACTGGAGTTCAACAATCTGAATCAAAAATTGGGAACATAATTTGTATAGTTTAGTTATCTTCACAAGTGAGTCTCTCATGCTGTTTACTAAATTCTTAGTTTCTTCTTTCAATTGCTAGAGTTTTCCCCATAATATAATAGGTGAAAATAATTTCTTAATGAAATTATACTGTTCAATTAACCAATTCTTGTCAACTTTATTCGTTTATCGGCCATTTGTATTTCTCCAGGTTATGTGGTAATTCTGACCAAGTATATGAAATATTGAACCTGAAGTTCAGAACTCTGAAAGTATTACCCAGGACTGAGGATTTTTCTAGCTTCCTTATAAGCCAGCTTAAATGGTGGGCCCTCTGATAAAAGCTGTGTGCATTGATGGTTAACCATATGTACATTAAAGGATATTTTTGCTACATTGAAATGCAAAATTATTAGCCTCAAAGAAATTGAAAGTGAGGCAACATTAAGATAATCTTCGATGTAAAATATGCTTTGGTACTGATTTATTGTGGTTATTTTCATTATATTCATTAAATGAACCTCATGACTTCTTGAATTCATATCCATATTTTCTATCCTAGGGGATCTCACTACTGATATAGGCTGTATTTCTGTCAACCATAGTGGATTAGTTACAGTTTTTACCTTTTAATTAAACAGCTGCTGCCGCTAAACACAATTCTAAATTATTTAATAGTCCACATTACTTTTGTCAATGCACACTACTAGAATTTTTTAATTATATGAAGCCATACATTTTTTATGATATAGCTTTCCCAAAAATGAGTTGATAGAAGTAATAATTTGTTCTTTTGAGATGTCAGGAATAGCTTAGCATATTTTAAGATAATTACAATTAAAATTAAAAGTCAAGCTGATCAAATATAAGCACTTTAGCTTTAAAATATAAACGTGGAATATTCAGAATTTTAAATAAAAGTCCCATTCAAGATGGTATTTGCAGTCTGGCTTATAAACAAGCAACATGTGTGGTAAATACTGTTTGCATAGTTTAGAATATTGGAAAGCATCTTAAAAATTAAACTTTTCATTGAGGACCCATTTCAAAAAGTTCATTGCTTTACAACTTTGTGGCTTTTTCTTGGCAGCAGAGTTTAAGTGATGGTATCATTGACAAGCAGAAATCAGTCAGTCCAAAACCTATCTGCTATTAATCAACATGAATTTTTTGTGAGGGTCCATGATTATCTTGTTACATTATTCTGAGTTATATTAAGAAGTATTACTTAAATTCTTAGTTTTAATAAGTTGAAATGAATGATTCAGTAGTGACTTGAAGATTATAGATCCTAGGAAATTATTTTTAGAAACTGACAATGGTATAAATTTTCTTTCTTTTTACTTGTCTCCCTCTCTTCCCCCTTCTACCTTCTTTGGAGCTGAGGAGTGAACCTAGGGCCTCAGTATAGTGGGCAAGTGCACCACTACTGAGCTACACCTGCAGACCTTCCCCCTTTCATAATGGAAATCTTGTTTCTCTCTCCATATATACTTATAAGTGTATATGTACATGTGTATACATGTATCTATCCTATAGACAATCCCTTCTTCTTGATGTTTGATAGGGTAAAATATGACATATGATAATTGAAGTATTGAAATTGGAATGAACAGTTGAAAATATGTCAGATTGTGTTTTAAGACTCATCACAATACCTGAAATGCCTGAGAATTGCCGTGATCAGAAAAGTCATCTTCAATATCTTGCCTTGACAGGAGCTGATCTCTTTACCTTTAGCCTTTGATTGAATTTCCATAAGTAGTGGAAGTAAAGGGGAATGGTGTAAGATCTATCTGAGTTTTTCAACTATGCAAACCATTTAACAGAGTGTAGATGATGGTAGCTGTCAGCATTTGCAGAAAAATTATTTCCATCCTCCCTGCTGACTCTTGTAGAATATTATTCAGAAAGTACATTTGGTCCTGTGTTGCTGCTCTTTGTTGACATCTCATTGATTCCTTATCTCCTTTCTGGGCTTAAAAAAGAAAACAACAGTTAAAGTTCATTGTTTGACTTGGTGTTGGAATAGGATTGTAAAGCAATGCAAAGTATAACCTGCCGCCATTGTGCTGGTTACATCTTGTGTGTTGGTGATTATTATTCCTCATAGTTAAAAGATGTTATCCTGCTTGCGATAAGAGCTTCTGCCTTTGAACTTGTATTTGTGGATTAAATAAGAAACGCCACCTCCATCTTCTCCAGGAGTTTAGTTGCTTAAACATCAGAAGGAACTTGTCAAACATTTAGACATTTATTGAACTTAAAGCCCTGATTTTATCTCAGTCTATATAGTCATATGGTCTGTTACAGCACAGGTCAAGCTTTGCCCTTCTGCCCTTTTCATCTGGCAATTACTTCTTGACCATACTAATTTATTTGTCTGAAGTGTCAAAATCTCCAAAGAAAACAATTTATCATTGATTGTTGTTGTTACTTCTTTCTTTGTTTCCCTCATTAGATGATAAGTTCATGAGTGCAGGCAGCATGTCTGGTCTCTTCAGTTATTGCATGAGTAACTATGTAGTTTTCATCAAGTGTTATTCTTTTGGTCATCTTTGGATACCACTTAGTTAGTTATCCAAGTAGGTAAAATAAGGATGTCTAATGGTGATCCCGTGCTTCTGTTTGAACAGTAGCAAGTATCTGATGAAAGTATACCAAAAAGAAAAAGGAAAATAAACAGTTCATTTGCTTTATATGCAGCGTTAATATGATTGTCCCAAGTCTGTTTTTCAGTTATTGACTGAATATTGACATTACAATGATAAAATGAGAAGGCTGAATCAAGACCATTGTGGTTTACTTCAAAACATGCCTATTGATTCAAAGACCTATTGTCTTAGAGAGTAGATTAACATCTACTTTTCCCAGTGTATTGATATGTTGCCAAAAAGGAAGGAGATGGAGCCCAGGGAGTAGTATGTGTGTGTTGCATCTTCATATGTAAGTGTACATATATGAACATGTATATATATATATATATATACATGTAGTAGTAGGAAGAATTGAGTGTGTGAAGGGTCCCTTCATAGGGTCATAGACCTTTCAGCTCCTATGACTGTATTTGAGGAAATAGAAAGAAGGAAAGAGAAACAGGGGCAAAAGCAGTTCAGTTGAGATTGGAATATGTGCTTTTTATGTCAGGGAGTCATGTACCAAGCTAAAATTCAAGAATGTAATTACTGAGGAGAAGAGGTTAAGAAGTATTGAAGTTATCTGACCAGCTGATTTTTCTACCAGTACCTGTTCTCTGCCTGGTGTTGTTCTAGACATTGAAGTTATAGTACTGAAGAAAGCAATGCCTTTCTTCTCAAAAGATGGGGAGACCAGTGACAAACACATGCACATATAACGTATCTGGTAACAGTATATATTGTGCAAAAAATAAGTACTCAAATGGGTTTTGTGAAAAAGATAGCTGACAAAACATGTAAGAACTTAGAAATGACTTAAGAGTGAGATGAATGGAATTTGAGTCCAACAGAAAATATTTTAAGGTTTTAAATAAATTGATTCTGAAAATAAGGAGAATATATTGACAATATTTCAAATGCTCAGCCATAAATAGGAAAAATCTACCAGATGATACTATAAGGTATTTTGTGTTTTGGGTAATATTCTCTCTCTCTTTTTTATAATTAAAAATTTTTTGTTTTGTTTTTCTGAGACCAGGTCTTTCCCAAGCTGGCCTTGAACTTGTGATCCTCCTGCCTCAACCGCCCCAGTGCTAGGATTACAGTTGTGTATCACCATGCCCAACTCCTCTTGTATACATTCTTGTTCATATTGAGGAAGGAGGGAGGGAAGAAAAATAGGAAAATGTGAACACATTTATTTTTAGTACAATTACATATCCTGCTTTTATAATGACTACAGTGTGATTTCCATTTTCCTAACCAATAATTGTAACCAATCATTTGGTTGTTACCAGAGTTCTTCTCTTGCTAGAATATAAGTATCCTACATTAAAATTACTTGGTAGCTTGGATAAATAATATGAATTGTGAACTTTATGAGTAGTGATGGTTATTAAGAACATAAAATGTAATTATAATAGCCTCATTTCTTCCTCTTTTATGGCAACTCCTTTTATTCTTAAAGTTAAAAATCAAAAGCAAGAAAAACTAACTCCTCCTTAGAAGTAAATGTTGGTAACTTTCTGTTTTCTCATAGTAGATTAAGAATATGTGATACTTATCTCAAGATATAGCCAGCATTTTTAACTCTCTCTAGTGATACCCAGACATTTGAGGACTTGTTTCTCCACCATTTACTTCTCTTTGCCTCTACTTCCATCCATAATCTGTTGTTGTCCTTTCTTCTGTTTGTGTGTTGAAAAGAGGATGTTCTGGGAATCAAACCCAGGGTGTCCTGCATGCTAGGTAGGCACTCGACCACTGAACTGAATCCCCAGCCTTTCCAACCTTTTCCAACCTTTATGGAAAAGACAGTAAAGCTGTAGGCTTAAAAGGAGATGGTACTTGATATAGAAACTTTTCTTGGCCCATTGCAAGAAATACATGTGCAAAACTGTATTTGTTTACATATTTTAAATTCTTAGAAAATTCAAGATTTTTAGTATAAAAGTAACTAAAATATGAGGGAGAAGGAAAGGTCTTTAGAATGCACCTTGGCATGCACTCTTATTGTTTAGAAGGTTTTCTATTGTCTGTGAGCCCTTTTATGATTTCTTCACATGTAATTTAAAAATGAGAATTGATATTACCTTGAGGAATGATCACAGAAATTTTAGGGGAGTCTTTACTTTTTCTCTGAAATAGGGTCTCGTAGCCCAGGCTGGCCTTAAACTCATGGTTCTCCTGACTCCACCTCCTGTTGTTTTTTGTTTCTTTAAGGAAAAAAGACGTTAGTTTATTCTCAGCCAACTATGAGTGACCATGGTTAGGGAATACAGATTCAAGTTACCCTGAATGACAGGTTCCTAGGAGAGTCCTTTAAGAAACAGAATCCATCAATAAATAAATTCATGTAAATATCTTCCTGCCCCCATTTCTCTTAAGAAATGCTGCAAGCACATTCCTAGATTTTGTGTTTTAAAAAGTCTGTAACATGATGAGGTTGTGTAAAGGAATATTTGCTTCTAAATTCTTAGACAAATAAATTCAACCTGTCATAAAAGCTCTCCCCAAATCTTAAAATAGTTCCTTCTATGTAGAAAACCCTGATACATTTTAGTTACTGTTAAACTACGTTTTTATTTTTCCCTCCAGAAGAAATGATTTATTTCCTATCTGCCTGCTTCTTTCAAAGCAGATATAAGCCTTGGGTCTGAGGGTTGCAAAAGCAGACTTGAAGGTGAATTGCAAAGATGCCCTCATCTCTTTCCTGCTATCTGCCAGCTGTTTAGAACTTGGTTTCCACAAACATGGGAGTACTGGTTGAGCTCCACTTTCCCTTCTCAATTATTGCAGAATTGGCTTCTCTCCCAAGTGCTCTACTTTTTTCATCTCTCCTCTTTCTGTTTCTTTGTTCTATGGCATTTGAATTAGATAAAAATAAAATTATACATGGACCAAGGCAAAGGGCTCTTTTATGGAATAGTTTACTTGTGTTTACACAGTATTTTCTCTCATTACGCATGAGTTCTAGCAGTAGAACATTCCTACTGAAATTAAGGGTCATAATCCTGATACTGAAATCCATTAGCTGCCTTGTGTCGGTGTAGTGTACGTTTTAGAATGATCTTTGGTTCTGATGGTGGAATTGAAAGGGTCTTGTTATTAGTAACTTTATGTATTTGAAATTAAAAACTGCAGCTCAATCACTGCATAACTGGCTCTTAATAGGTATTAGGAACAGAAATATAAATTTGAAACAAAGGCTTTTAAAATTTTTTTTCATTCTCTCTATTCCTATTTTCTACTAGGACAATCAGAAAGTAATAAAATGGCTTTTGTTGGAATGGATTGGAATCCATTTTATAGTTTCCAGTAACTGCCTTTGTCATGCTGTGGTAGATAAATGCTTATTGATTCTGAAAATCTTAAGTTTGTGAACCAGAACTAGTAATTATGATGCCATTTGCTTGTTTACATACTATTATACAACTTTAAAAATCTTTTCATATCTGTTGCTTTACTTAATACTTATGATGACAATCTTGTGAGTCTGCTATGCCATTTGCCAATATTCCAATTTTAACCATGAGAAACTGAGGCCCAGGGAGTCACAGTACAGCAGGAGAGGGAGAGCAAAGTAGAAAACGGAGGCTGTAACTTCTAAATACTCTGTCTATGGATTTGACTTCCATTCTTGGAGTTAAACTGAAATCAATTTATTCAAGTCCACCAATGATTCAACGTTGATTTCCTTAAGTATTTAGTCTATTTATTCATTAAGTGGGCATTGGGCACCAGTGAGATTCTTGGATCATTCTACTTTAAGTACAGTTAAATCTTTCTACGTTACCATGCTTTGGGAAAACTTTGCCTTACTAGAAATCCAGTGGAAATCCTAGGGACTCTAAAACCACTCACTTATTTGTCATGTCCAAAACAAAAAAAATTCTTATTGAAGGAAATATTAGTTGTTCATTCAATTGCCAATCCTCATGAAACAGAAATAACCATGTATTTTCTCTCTTTCTAGATTTTCTCATTTCCAAAATGTAAACATGTGTAAGAGAATAACGAAGGGCAAAGACTCTGAAAATATTAGCTTTACAAAAATGTCTCTCAACTTAATTTGACCTTTCGCTCCCAAGTAAATCATGCCTGGAATGATATAGAGTGGAATAGACCTGCGTTCAGTATATATATACTAAGAAAAATGGCAGGGATGCTCCTAAGTGTTTTCTTCAATCTTCTGTGGAACTCTCTGGACCATGTTTTAGAAAATGGTTTTAATTTTCTCTATGGGATTATCATAATTGAAAAGGTCACAGGAACCAGCTCCATTACTGATGCATTTGTACTTGCCAAGACCCAGTCATGAGGAATCCCTCTAGTTTTCCTATTTAATACTTTTCTTTTCCCTTTGTTGTATGGTAAGGGAGAAAAAAGGGGTTGGCATGAAGGGGAAGTGAATCTGGTACCAGGTTTTTTTTTTTTGTTCCTCAGCACTGATCTTTGCCTTTCCTGAACCTTGTCATCTGTCAGAAAAGGAAGAGTGTTACTACATTAAGGGTTTTAAAAATGAATCAATCATTCCATGCTTTCAGAAATCATATTCAGTAATCTTTAAAGTACCATTCTCATGTAGGCAATAGCTTCAAGGTTCTGCATAACATATGCACAATGAAATGTTTTAACCTTTTATTTCATGCTTTTCAACGTTTTAGGAAGCATTTTTTTCTGTTCATTTTTCTTAATATAAAAACATGATTTTTTTCTCTCCCTTTTTTTTAACAATAGAACTAGTTGAGTGGTATGAAAGTTATTTTAATTTTCTTCAGTACAGATTTTTGTTTGTAGTATTAGAGCAAATTTCTTATGCTTACAATAAAACTATAGGTTTATTTTATTTTTGGCAGGGATAGAATTTCATAATATTTAATATTATTAAATATTGTGAAGATGCTACAGTATAATAGCCATTCCAATTCTCCTTTACATTAATCCTAACAGGCTTTATTCTCTGATGTTAATTCTGAGGAAAAATATAAAGAACTCATCTAAGAAAAAAGGGAGATGGCCAAGGAAGTTTATATTTGATGTACTATGTGAAATCTTGGCTTCTTCCTGCCTCCATCCAGCTCATCTTCCCATTTTTAAAAAATGTAAAGTGTTTTACAAGCCAGAAGGTTTTTTCCCTAAGATAATACATTGAGGCATCTTCATTTTTGGCATGAATAATAATATTAAAAAAGTAGGCTTCTAAGTACCAAGACACAATAGCAACCTAGAGAACTTTAAACTCAGTGTAGCTATGGCACAGTTAGCTAATTCTGAGGCTACTTCACACTTTGTGGTATGGAACAGATCTTTAGTTAGCTAGGCTCAGTTTGGTTGTATATAAAACAGGGAAAACAGCTTCTGTCTCATAGGATGTTCAGAGGATTGAGCAAGATTGCTTATGTGAAGACACTTGTCAAAGTCTTCTCTGCCAACTATTAAACATGAATTCAATATGAACCCAAGTTTAAGTTATCAGGATGTTTGCTAGAAGGAGTTGAGTAGAAGCCTGCTGATGATTCTGTGGTATGTTTCCTTTGTGTGTGAGTAAAGGCATTTCTACATTGAGTTAGTTATGTAGGAAATAGCTGTCATCATTACATTGACCAAAAAATATTTTTTAATGGAAACAAAAACTGTTAATATCCAATGTGGATATGGCCATAGAAGCTTGTCTATGAATACCTTTCAACCCAGTAATTCTATCTTCAAGTATCTACTTTGATAGATGGCACCTTTAAATGAGGTATGCATGTTTTATTTCCTTCCTTATTAATTTAGCTATCTGGTCATGTGAAAATATTCTGATTGTGAAAAAGAGATATGTTCATGGAAGCGGACTTGATGGTGCACTCCTGTAATCTCAACACTAGAGAGGCAGAAGCAGAGGGATTGAAAATTTGAGGCCAGTCTGGGCCTCACAACAACAAACAAACAAACAAACAAACAAAAAGATATGTTCAGGGGTTTTTAAGAATGAAAAATTATAAGCTAACCAATTTTAGTCAACATAGAATGATGAATAAGCTATCTGACATCCAAAGTATAGAGTGATAGCACTTAGAAAATATGAGGTGTATTCCTGATCCGAGACATATTGTTATTTGAAAGGAGAGATTTATAAAACTGTGTGATTTCACATATGTGTAAGATTTCCCCCAGCCAAATGACATAAAACATGTGTGCACATGCATAGAAAAGGTTGAGAACTGAAAAGATTGTATCAGTGTGAGGTGATTTTTCAAGATTTTTTGTTATTTGAATTTTTCACAATCAGAATCTTTTCACATGACCGTATAGCTAAATTAATAAAGAAGGAAATAAAGCATAAATATCTCCATTCACAAAGAAAGACAACTTACCATGAAAAATGCAGAAATATGAACGACTGCTTATAGAAGCTGCAGTAATAAAGTATTCACTAGAAAACCTCTTGTGCCACAGCACTTCAGTAACCTTCAATGATTACTAACTTGAAATTTTAACAATTTTTTTTTTGGTGGTGCTGGGGTTTGAACTCAGAGCCTCACATGTGCTAAGCAGGTGTTCTACCACTTGAGTCAGTTCATAGCCCTTAACAGTATTTAAGAAAGAAAAGGGAGTGAAAGATAAGTTCTTCTGGAGGTAGAATGAAAGGGTAATGCAGGGTGATTTGGAAGCAAATTAGAGAGTTAAATTGTTATTGGCTAGCTTCATTTCTTTATTCATTTATTCTATTTTATTTCATTTTGTTGTGCTGTGTTTTCTATGAGATAGGGTCTCACTATGTAGCCAGGCTGGCCTTGAACTTGTGATCCTCCTGAGTGCTGGGGTTACAGATATAAGCTACCATACCAGGCTCTTTTTAAATTTTGCTCAGTGTTTTCTGAGAAGCCACTTTGTGCTAGGTCCCAAGCAGAGCATAGGGACCCAGACTCAAGTGAGATTTCATCTCTGTCCTTAAGATCCTCACCTGGTAGGTATAACAAACATGTAGAAAGTAAATTATAAAATACTGTCAAAAGTACAAAACACAGTAAAGTTAAATCACTTAGAAGGATGGCATTGCTTGACGTTGGTCACAGAAGGCTTTCTGATGGTGATTGCATACAATCTGGGTTTTAGAAGACTAGCAAGAAGCCTTCATATAGGGAGCAAACTCCTGGGTGTAAGGAGTGAGAACTGTGTAGAGTAGATAGAGGACTGTGTTTGGAGAATTGTAAGCAGACCAGGATAGCTGGAGACAAATGCAAATTATCCTCTCTGGGTTTTCTAGACGAAGGCATCTAAGAGGTTTTCCTCACAATACTCCACAACCACTGAAACAAATGAGAGCTCTAGCAATGGACTGACTTTAATATACATAGATATATTATATATATCTATACATATTATATACACCTATAATATATTATATTATATGTTATATATATTATTATATATAATTATTATAATATATGTTATATATATTATATAACACCTATAGGTGTTGAAATATATATGTACATATACATGTATGAAAATATATATTATATTTATACGTGAAATACATATATTTCAACACCTACAGGATCCACTTACAGTGGGCTTTGCTTTTTGCGTCTATTTATTGTGTCTTCCTATTGGAACCAAGCTGCTTAGGAAACATGCTACACCCCATGTAGTTAAAATAAGAGTGACAGTTTCCTACTGTGATGTTTTCTAGGCTTCCCTTTATAAAAGTGGCAGCAGACTGGGCCACTATGGCCATTTAAAATTACTTGATTGTAGATTGTCAAATGTGTTGCTGTGTATACTAACATAGAGGTTAAGTATGAGTTTTTATTCACTGTTCTCCTCTTGAGTTTCTCAGATGTCTGGGAAGGAAAACAATATTTAGGAACATGTATATTTAAAAACAGTAGCAAGTCCTTGACAGGGAAGGATTGTGGAAATTCTCTGCAGGTGTAAGTATGCCATGTTTTGTTTAGAGAGAGAGGAAGATGGATTAGTGCTTTTTGTTTTTACTTTTGGTGGTATTGGGATTTGAACTCAGGGCCCTATACTTGCTAAGTAGGTACTATGCCAGTTAAGCCATGCACTAGCCTGAGTTAGGGTCTTTGAAGCTCACTGAATGATTAGGATCTAGACTAACCTGGTTTTAGATAAATGGATGGATTCAAGATGCAATGTTTTCCTTTTGTTGCTTTTCTGCCTTTTTAGGTTATCAATTAGAAAATCAAGTTGTTTTAAATGTAGTTTAAGTGGGTTTGAATGTGTCTGAGAATCTTTTTTCCATTCCTCATCACTAAGAAATTACACCTTATGAAATACTATTGCTGATGCTGTTGAATACCTACACCATCCAGAAAAATATTTATAAAAGGAAAATATGCTTTATTGTATTTGTGATAACTGGGTGCAGTTATCCTTCTAGGGAGTAATAGTTACATCATCATTATTAAATTGGCATTTTGAAGAGAGTTAAAACCTGTCAGTCAGTGTCCTATCACCAATACATTTGTGTTTCTCCAAAGATACATAATGAAGCAGGCTCTGAAGGTGACATGTGCACAATGGGCCTGGAATGTAAGCTCAGTGTGGATCTTTGAGATTAAGGAGAGCTATCTCTTCTTTATAGCCTTATAGGTCAATGGGAAGAATCTTAGAAATCAATTCTTTTAGTAGCTAGGAACATGTGAAAGGAAATCAAAACTTGCTTATTATGCTGACACAGTTTACACCAGCTAAGAATGTTAGATAGGAATTTTAAAGTCTGACGTCTGGCAACAATATGTACAGCAAAATCTCTTGCTGGAAATGTAGCATAATAAATTATCATATGATTTCTAGGTGAATCAATAATGATATTATATATTATTATCAGAATAGTGACTATGTATGTGTATATGGATATATAGTATGTAATTCAAAAGAACCCTCAGGTATTAAGCAGTCATTAATTGTGTTAATATGTGTGAGAATTTATTGCATAGATATATGTTGAATTCAAAGAAAGCCCATAGAGATTAACTATTCATTAGTACTACAGAAATGTACATGTAAGCATAATTCAACTCTCCAAGACTTTTTGTTTTGTTCATTTGTTGTGTATGAGGGCTAAAAAAGACTCATTTATTGTGATGTAACTGGAATTTTACTTTTGTTGCAATGCATAAGAAGTATGTGAGTGAACCAGGCAGACAAGGTCTGAGTTTGTCAGAGCATATCTGTATTCCAATGTGGGGGAAATGCTGGCAATAAATGATTACTTTTTTTTAAAAAGGACTTTGTCAAGATATAAAGTGATTTCAAAATCAATAAGCATTATGGCGAAAATGAATGCAGAAATTAAAATAAGAGTTTGAACTGGGAAGGTATAGAGGGGTGGATAAGAGGAAAGCAGGAGGGAAGATGCCTTTGGGTTTCAAGTGAGAAGAGGCCTTTTTCTGAGGAATGACGTGGTGATGGACACCTGAAGGAAAAGGAGCCCAACATGAGAACTCCCAGGGTAGTGTCCCTCCAGAATTCTGAGGGATTAGCTTATCCAGAGGTCTTGAGGTGACAAAAAGATTGGCATGATGAAGGCCCAGGGACAGCTAGGTTCAGTGGTCCATGGACCGAGCTGGTTCTGGATAAAGATGTGGGGAGCACAAGTCAGGTCATAAAGGCTGGTTTGACTGAGACAAGTTATTATCATTTTATTCTAACTGTAATCAGGAATCAATGGGGATTTAAAAACTTTTCTTATGAAAATTTAAAAATACATGCAAAAATTGAGAAATATACTAATTCCTAATGACTCATTTCCCACCTTAAATAATTACCAACTCAGGGATGATATTATCTAATTTAAAGTTTTATTTTGTCTGCACCTTCCCTCTGTCTACATACTTTCTGTGCCTAGGATGCCTGTGTTATTTGAAGAGTCATTGTGTCATTTTATTTGTAAAAAGTCTCACCATATATCTCTAAAAATCAAACCTTTAAAAAAATGTAACTTTATTGTTTCCATTTCATCTAAAACTCTACACTAATTCTCTAGCATCATCACATATGTGGTCTCGTTTGGAATTTTAAGCAGA
This sequence comes from Castor canadensis, assembly GCF_047511655.1. Classification (NCBI taxonomy): domain Eukaryota; kingdom Metazoa; phylum Chordata; class Mammalia; order Rodentia; family Castoridae; genus Castor; species Castor canadensis. The sequence continues at coordinate 118,567,711 of NC_133395.1, read as the reverse complement.
GGGATGATATTATCTAATTTAAAGTTTGTAAAACAGCATCTTTCATTGATAGTTTGGCTGCAGAGAGGAAGGTACAGGAGCTGGGAGATGATTTTGGCATCATCATGGCCTTAGCAGGTGTTTGGAATGGAGATGAAGACCAGCATTGGGACAGGCCTCAGGCTGATCTGACTTGTACATTGTGACTAAGACTTTGGCCTTAGGAACTCAATGAATGTGGAAAAATAGTAACTAAGGTGGAGAAGAGTAGGAGAAAAAGTTTGAAAAAGAAAATTAATAATTCCATTTTGGCCTTTATTTCACTTTTGAAAATGGGAAACAGTTCTGTAGTCAGCATTAAGCAGGAAGAGGAGATGGATGATAATATGCACCTTTCTTTTTGGAGACTTACCTTCAGTATTGCTCAATGACGTATGCTAAAGGGGAATGTGATAGTGGTATAACTAGTTCCTATTCTTAAAATACTCCTGGCTTTGCCACACTTCTTCATGTCCACTCAAGAGAAGCCTTTCATGGATATTATTTGAAAGTTAAGGGAGCCTGAAGAGTCTCCAAAATCACCTCCACCACCCTCCCATGAATATAGTGACATTTTTGTGAACTTGAAATCTGACTCATATTTGAAAAGTGAAAGTTTATCTACAGAGACAATATGCAAGAAGATATAACATCAGGGCTGGCCTTAAAAAATAATCAAGGAGCCTACCATTCCTACCATTTATTCCTATTCAAGAATGAATGGTGCTCACCTTTGAATTCCTTTACCATCCAATTTTAATATGTAAAAGTTAATGTGTTATCATTGTTTGTTATCTACTCTGGAAAACTCCCATCCTCTCTCAGTTGCCCATCTCTCTCTTTCCTTTCTAAAAAACCTCAATCCTGCTTTTAAGGCCTCCCACTTGATTAAATCAGATTTACTCGGGATAATCTCACCAATTTAAAGTCAACTGATTAGAGACTTGAATTACATCTGCAGCACTATTCACAATAGCCAAGTTATGGAAACAGCCAAGATGCCCCACTACTGACAAATGGATTAAGAAAATGTGGTATTTATACACAATGGAATTTTATGCAGCCATGAAGAAGAATGAAATGTTATCATTCTCAAGTAAATGGATGGAACTGGAGAACATCATTCTGAGTGAGGTTAGCCAGGCTCAGAAGACCAAAAATCGTATGTTCTCCCTCATATGTGGACATTAGATCAAGGGTAAACACAACAAGGGGACTGGACTCTGATCACATGATAAAGGAAGAGCACACAGGGAGGTATGAGGATAGGTAAGACACCCAAAAAACTAGATAGCATTTGTTGCCCTCAATGCAGAGAAACTAAAGCAGATACTTTAAAGCAACAGAGGCCAATAGGAGAAGGGTACCAGTAACTAGAGAAGGGTACCAGGAACTAGAGAAAAGTTTAGTTTGAGAAGAATTAATTTAGATGGTAACACACATGTACAGGAAAGCAATGCAAGTCAACTCCCTGTATAGCTATCCTTATCTCAACTAGCAAAAACCCTTCATCCTTCCTATTATTGCTTATACTCTCTCTTCAATAAAATCAGAGATAAGGGCAAAATAGTTTCTGCCTGGTAGAGAAGGGGGATGGAGGGAAGAGGGAGGGGGCGGAGGTTAAGGGAGGGGACAGGGGCAAGGTGGGAGAAATGACCCAAACATTGTATGCACATATGAATAAAAGAAAAAAAATCCCTTTCACTTGCAACACATAGATTAATGTTTAGCTCAGTAAATGGGGATTATAGCCTAGCGAGTTGAATACATCCAAATCCTTATCTAGTTAATATGAGTGAGGCTAATACCTTACTGCTAAGCTTGTTTAGGGAATTCAAGAGGTAGGTATGTAAAGCACTTCACACATAATATGTGCTCAGTAAAGTTTAGTTATTTTATAAGGTGGGAAAACATTGAATGGCTGCTTTGTGGCAACAAAGAGGATCTGTCACAACTTGCTGGTATGTTGTTCAGGAACAGAAACCATCTATAAAAGAGTACCATGTATGGCTGGGGGCACAGGTCAGTGTAAAGCACCTGCCTGGCATGTGCAAGGCTCAGCACTGAAAAAAAAAAAAAACCATGCATGTAAGAAAACTATCAGAATTTCCCAGTGGTGTTAGAAGTCAGGTTGTTGGTTACCCTTGAAGGGGTCACTCCTAAAGACTGCAAGAGGGAGCCTCAGGGTTGCTAGTAACATTCTATCTTTGGATCTGGGTGTTAGTTACATGGAAGGGTTTGGATCATAAAGAACTTTATTGAATTTGTGTATATGCTTACTTATGAAAGTTGATTATAAGTAGATGATAGAAACCAACTTTATGGATGATACGTGTGTATGTTCTTTGTGTGCATGTATATATTTGAACCTACAAATCTATATCCAGGGAAATACATTCATTTATGATTTTAATCTTTACTTGTAGTTATAATTATATTCTAAAAATTTACCCTTTAAAAACATATAACTCTGTGGCTTTTAGTATATTCAAAGATCATGTAACTATTGACACTACTGACTAGTTGCAGACAAAAAAGAAACCCTGTACCCATCAATAAGTCACTCCCATTCTCCTATTCCCAAAGCCCCAGACAGCTACTCATGTACTTTCTGTCTTTATGGATTTGTCTCTTCCTGACTTTTCATGTAAGTGTGATCATATGCAATGTCAGGGCTGGTGCTCATAAGCTTTACTTTATATGATTTCCAAAAATGCAGATAAAGACCTGCCACATAGTGATAGTAAAACAATTAAAATCTTGTATTATTGTCATTATTGCCCTTATGAAGTATGGTTTGCATGACGTAGTCACCTGTTTCCTTTTTATTATAGGGCAAGAGGTATATGGGAGAATTTACTCCACTTTAAAAATAATTAAGTGGGCATTTAAACAAAGAAAAAAGTCTAACAGGTCTCTTCTTACTCCACCTCCACCTCCTCCACTGTTCTTAAACAAAAAGTATTTAATAGCTGTTTGATAAAATGGTTCCCTTTTATTATTAAAAGACATCAGGAAGAGAAAGCAAAAGTAGAGAGTAATCATGAAATAAAGCAGAAGCTGTCCATGAGTGTCAATATGGCATTCCTCAGACTCAGTTAGGAGCTGTGTGGAGCATCAGTCCCTTCCATTCTGCAGGTGAGCTGTCTTAGGCTCACGACCATCAATGGCTGTCCCTAAATCAGAGAACTAATGGGTTCATAATACTTGTCTTATTCAAGGGCCTTTTAAGAAAATTTTGAACAGTGATTCATGGTTTACCTAATTGGAGGCAAATGTGTTACATATTAAATCAGGGTTGGTCATGTTTTTAGTGCAGCCATGTTGTTCCTTCTTTGAAGAAATCACTGAACAAGGACATGTTAAAAAAAACAAAAAAACAAGCAAACATATAAGATTTAAAGATGTCTCTCACTTTCCAAGGGAAATGCAGATAATGAAAGCATAACACCTGAATTAAGCTATCCACCTGGCCAGAATGAGGAAACTTTCATTTTTCTCATTTTCCCCTCCTTGGGTAATGAAAATATTTCCAGGAGTGGGAGGGTGATCCTGTGGGGCTTCCTACTTTGCTCATAGGCAGAGCCAAGGTATTAGAGTTCTGAAATATATGCCAAAAAATCCAATAACATATGAAGCAGTCAAAGATGTTCATTTTATTAAGAGTCTCTGTAAATGTCATTTCTAGAGCCACTACACTTCTGTGAAACTGGTGGGTCATGTTTGGGGATTTCTTTGAATCACCAGTGGTCACAGCTCGTTGCCCCAACCCATTGTACTAATATATGTTATGTTATGTGGTTTAGGTCAAAAAGGAAGCTTATTTTGGCTTTATTCCTTTACATGAATGGGGAGAATTTTGATTTGCTGTGTACCTCTGAGCTCTTGTAGATTTTCTCATCATCCTAACTGCTAGTTTATCGAGATTAAGTGCTTACTTATATCAATGCATGGAAAGGACTTTTGATTTTCTTTAAATTAAATTTGATTCAATTACTGTGTTAGATAGATAGATGTTCTTGCCAGAGGAGAAGAAAGAGGCTCACATTCAGATAGAGGAGTAACGCGATTGTAGAGAGGAAGTGGGATATCAGCGTCTATAGTAGGAAGCTCACTCTGAAACCAGTGTCCTCAGAGCACAGGGGCTGTAGGATGATTATTTGATACTCATACTTTTGCCTAGACACAGTCACACATACTTTTGCCTAGACACAGTCACATGCTCCCAGAAGTCTCTTTCCTCATTCTCCCTCCCTCCTCTGTATTCATCAGTGCAGACAACCAACTTTTGTTTTCCTCCATGCTTCCTTCCAACCTGGGGGGACACTCTCAGTTGTAAGCTTAGGCTGGAGTCTAGAGAGGGGTTACAGACATGTTAGTACAGTACAGGCAATACTTTTCAACTGAACAGAGACCACCTCTGTTGTAGGAGTCAGCTGGTCCTTGCTACCATATGTGAACATCTCCTCCAGCCTTTTCTTATACAGAGTTGTCTGTCCCACCACCTCTGCTGAACAGCTTCATCCCATGATCCAACATTATCTTATAAAACAGGTCCCTACAGAACAGGGGACTCACAGAAGTGTGGGAATGACTTTTTATCTTTAAATGATCATTTCTTAGCCAGGGCTTTATCCTCCTCTAGATCTATTGATGGAAGTGCAAAAAGTAGAGTGAGCTGAGCGTTCCTGTGATCCCAGCACCTGGGAGAGGGAGGCTTATGAGTTCAGGAGCAAGCTAGGCTACAAAGCAAATTCAACACCAGCCTGGACCACATAGTGAACTCCTGGGTCAAAAACCCAAGGGCTGGGTAGGTTGTTCAGTGGTAAATATTTGCCTAGCATGTGTAAGGCCACCAGGTTTGATCCCTAGCACCACACACACACACACACACACACACAAAATAGTGGAGGAAGAAAATGTCCTACTCTTTCAGCCCTGCATAAGTATCCCCATGTCATCTTTCCCTTTCCCCTGCTACCCCTGTCCTACTGTTTTCCCCAGTTATAATTTGATTTTGATGATCCTCAAATCACTATCTTAAAGAGGACATATTTTACATTCAATTCTTATTAACAATTATTCTAGCATAAAACAGAGCACCCTTTCTGGAAGTCAGCTCAGCCTCCTGCTCCTACTCATATCCCTTAAAATTTTACCTCCAACCATCACCAGCCACGCAACCTACTCGCACCACACTGCATACTCTGTTCTTTCTCTCTGCAGATAGTCCTGTGGGGAGAATGTCTCCTAATTCTTTAGCCCTGCTGCTCTCTAGGTTTCTGTTGCCCTAGCCATTGCTTTACTGGATTATGAGTTCTTTAAGAGTCATCTTGTATCTTTCCATTCTACTTCCCTTGCATCAGTGGTACAGGGTGACTCCTCAGTAATCATTTGCATGAAAGAATGAACTAAAGTGGGTGTTAAGAGAAGACCTGGTTTACTTTGCCAACATACTTTTATCATCACTGGATCTAAGGACTCAGACCCATCAAGGAGGAACAGTGCATGGAGTGTGAATTGTTAGTCAGCACTTGTTTCCTGGAAGTGGGACATAGGCAATTGCTGCAGAAAATCCAGAAATGGAGAAAGGACTATTTAGCAAGTCTTAATCTGGTGTTAATGTAGGAAAATAAGGCTTAAGACAGAAGAGTAAGACATAGCCCTGCTGCAAGGGAGATGATGGGAAGGGTGGCCATTTGATGTATTGCTCAAAAAAAGGATGCTTTACAGAATGGTAGTAAGTATGTCAGAACAGCACTAATAAACTAGGACTTCATGGTTACCCTGATGACAGGGTAGAGATGACTGAACACAGGAAGAAACTGTGAGCGAAACATTTCAGAGATTCCTGGAAAACAAGTGGAAGACCTAGGAGCCAATTATAGGGCTTGAAAGGAAGCATCCACTTTCTCAAACAGATTCCAATCTGCACTTAATAATCTTCTGCTTTTGTACTATGGAGAAATCACTCTAACACCTGTTATTTGTCCTAGTTTTGCATAAGGATCAGGTTGGGATATGGAGATGCATAAAATTGGTCCTATCCAGGGGGAGGTTTGTTTTTGTTTGTTCATTTTTGAAAAAAGAAATTTGTTTAAATAAAATTTTTAGCATGACACCTGATTGAAAGGTGATAAAGGTTTTCTGTTATTATTAACTCTTAAATTATATATAGTCTACATTTTATACATAAAATGTATAAAGGAGGAAGCACATATATAAGTTTGTTTAAAATCAGCTAAGTCCAAGTTGTTTTTGACTGACACACAGGCATTAAGAGAGAAGGGGAGGGCTGGCGGAGTGGCTCAAGTGGTAGAGCACCTGCTTAGCAAGTATGAGGCCATCAGGTCAAACCCCAGTTCTCCCCACTCCTGAGAGAGAGAGAGAGAGAGAGAGACAGAGACAGAGACAGAGAGACAGAGAGACAGAGAGAGAGATTGAGAGGAGACCATGTAGGTACCACAGCTGTGACTTCACTCTACTTTGAGAATGAGGAGCTGGGACTCAACCAGACTCAAGGCTGCCCTGGGGTGCTCTGGCTGTCCTGCTAAGGGCTACCAGAGGTGGGAAAACTCCAGAGGGCTATTCTAGGTAGTGAAGTTCATAGGCTCCAGCATGTGTGAGAATAACTAGTGGTGCTAAGAGAGTACTTGGTACTTGGATCTGTAGAGGGAAGCTGAGCAGGGGCTTTGGAAGAAGCCCCGGGCAGCCTATAATTATGAAAATAAAAATATGAGAGAATGAAAGACAGTGATTAGATTAGCGATGCTTAAAAATCACTGAATAGTGAAAAAGAAGCTTTGGCTTGTTTTTAGCAGTCTTTCAACAAGCCTGTTGCTTAGGAATATAGAAGAGAAGTCACCAGTGTGTGTGTATAGCTTTTATCTTAGCAAACAAAATAAGTAAATAAAAGCTCTGACATTAACATCTAAGAAAAAACGGGAGATCTTATTGTGAAACAAAGCATGGGTTGATTATGCTTTGTAAAGCTACTGCATCACTGTATGATGAAGTGGTTGAGAGAATGGGCTCGAGTGCCAGATAGAAGTAAATTGGAATGCTATTTCTGCATGAACAAATGACTTGAGTTCTATGTAACCTGGTCCTCCCCTGTGAAACAGAAATAATATGAAATAATACCTCCTCACTTGGGGTGTTGCCATTAATGAAGTACTCAGCATAGGGCCGGACATAGAGCGAGTGCCTAGTGAGCGTGAGCAGTCTTCATGGTCCTCTGCAGTGTCACTCTGCCTGAAGGAAGCTTGTTTCTCTGCTACAGTGTCTCTCTTCATTTGTAATAAATAGTTTCCCTAAGTGTTGGGAGAGATCATTTTCGATAGAAAAAATAAATGTGAGTATGTATGTCTATATGTATGTGTGAATATTTTAATACCCAAAGATTAATTAATTTAATACCCAAAGGTTTGGGACAAAAAATAACATTTCCAGCAAATCCATCATTTCACAAAAATGATTTAGTGTGAGCCTACCATGAAAAAAAATGTTGTGGGGGGGCTGGAGGAATGGCTCAAACAGTAAGAGCACTGCCTGTAACGTGGTTCCCAGAGGTTGGGGAGGGTAAGGGACCAGTGGGGATAGGACACAGTTAAGCATCAGATGTAGCTGTTGTTAGATAGATGGAATAAAGTTGTGATGTTCTATTGTGCAGATGGGTAACTATGGTTAACAATGTTGTATTGAAAATTTCAAAATAGCTACAAGAGAAGATTCTGAAAGTTTTCACCACAAAGAAATAATAAGTGCATAAGGTGATAGATACTGAAATACTTTTTGTTATTACACATTTATCCAAAGAACACTGTACCCTATAATATGTTTAATATATGTCAGTTAAAAACAAAATGAAAAAATGTAACACACACTACTTTTAGGAGATATTTACTTTCCATTTAGCATTTGGGATCAGCTGAATACACAATTACATGATTCTCAAGAGCTGAGGGGGACATTAAGAATTACAAGGAGACTGGCTAAATGCTTTAGGCATTATGGAGCCATAATATACCAAGTGTGTTATTGTTAATTCATGTTGCTAGCCCACCCTTTTAATAGCAGCCAGGAGCCACAGGGACGCATATTGTGAATATATATTGGAGCATCCATACAAGTTGCTCCAGTGCTCTTGGGTAATTTGGTTTTACTCCGGATCAGGAAAGGCTTGGATGCAGCTTGGTGGACATGGCATCTACTGTGGCTTTTCTTTTCTAATCCTTCTGTAAAGAACGGGCAGGTTTGAATGGATCATCTTCCCTGGTCTTTACTCTGAGCTGGAGAACAAGACTTTTGGTACCACAATCTCTGAATTTGAGCAGGCCCTATTGCTTTCTCATTTTGGCCACACTGTCAATATCACATTTGCTACTGAAGTTGTGTTTAAAGGTGGTAGGAAAATGTTATTAAAGTAAATAATGTATCCCTGGCTAAGATATTTATATTTTTACTTTCTACACCTTAATATTTAAACTTGCATGCTATAATAAATAATTATGCATTACTTGATTTTTATATATCCTTTTTTGGGGGCAGTACTGAGGATTGTGGTACCAAAAAAGTAGAGTAGAATAATGGTTCCCAAAGGCTAGGGAAGGTAAGGGGACAGTGGAGATAGGACACAATTAGGCATCAGTTGCAGCTGTCGTTAGGTAGATGGAATAAAGTTGTGATATTCTGTTGTGCAGCCGGGTAACTATGGTTAACAATATTGTATTAAAAATCCCTGAATTTGAGCAGGCCCTATTGCCTTCTCCTCATTTGGGCCATACTGTCAACTGCTAACCAAACACTCTATCACTTGAGGCATGACCCAGATCTTTTGATTTTTAGTCTGTTTTTGAAATAGGACTCCCACTTTTGTCCAAGTTGTACTCAGACCTCTGTGATCCTACCTCTGACTCATGAGTAACTGGGATTAAAGGTATGCATCCTTTTAAATAATTGTTGAAGTATACTATGAATGTTAGTGTATCATTTGATTTTTCTTTTACTAAATAGTACCTCTTAGAAATTATCCACATAATTTGAGAGTGACCAAACTAATTGCTTAGGAGGGGATGGATAGGCTTTGGAAATGAGTGAAGGGCAGTGGTAAGAAGCATGTTCTGGTAAAACATCTATGCTTAGTTTTATCAAACTTGATTTTTATGTAAAATCATTCCATCACAATTTTTACGTTATATTTTTAAATTGTATAGGACCAATTATGACCCAAGACTTCCACTTTGCCTGTGCTATAGATCTACCTAATGATTATTTTAATCTAATCACCAGTTGATAGAAATGTAGATCTAAAATTCATGTTCCTCATCCATCCCCACTTATTCTTTGCCACTTTTTTACTGTGCTAAGCAGCTTTTGTAGCTAAGGGATCGATGTCCTTGAGTCACTCCGAAGGATTTTCCCTGGCTGCAAATATGGAAAAACTAAAGGATGAACAGCTATATTCAATAATTGCAAGTTAACTGGAATATTATGACTTAGTAAGGCAAATGTAGGTTTGGTAGGACCAAAGATTTATGTAACTTTTTTATTTTCATTTTTGAGACAGGGTCTTGCTAGCTTGCCCAAGCTGGCTTTGAACTTGCCAGGTAACCCAAGTTGACCTTGAACTTATGATCCTCCTGCCTCAGCCTCCTGAGTGCTGTGGTTACAGCCATGCACCACCATGCCTGACTTGATAGTACAGTTTTTATCCTCTTTAGAATAATGCATACAAAATTATACCCACACATTTTGATGCAAGGTCTTGGAAGGAGCTTAAAAATGAGGGACCCTAATGCCTCATTGTCATTAGTTTCTGAATGAAGGTGAGAAGAAATGGAGTAAAGGGAACAAGGCTCTCAGGAAAAACACAGTTTATCTTCCTAAGCATAAAGAAGGGACATGGAGCTATCACTTACATTGACATTTCAACAAAATAATAAAATATTCTATCAGATGACCTTAGAATCATCTATCTGATTAAGTGTATATTTTTTACTAATGTTTTCCCTAAAATTTTGATTCTGTTCAAGGTTCCTTACTCAATAAAGAGTTTACATTTGAATTAGGAGTATGTCAGCTCAAATAACTCAATTCATTTTAAGCATAAGAACTGCCTTCTGTTTAACATAAATACATTGACCTTGAATAAGATTTTCTTTCAATTGCTGTCAACTCCAAACACTGGTTATTTACAGTGTCTGTTACACAAACAGATGAAATAGGCGTTGAATAAGTTAGAAGGCCATAACAGAAGCAAGGATGTCACCATGCTGGCCTTCCCATCAGTCAGTGGACTGCGAATGTCAGTATTTGACACTGAATACTCTTGAAGCATCTTGAAGGGAAGGGCTCAAACCCAGCATTGCCAGAAAAACCATCAAGAGAAATGACAACTTAGAGCAAGGCTCTGAGTTCAAGCCCTAGTACTTTACCCTCCATACCCCAAAAAAGGCAATGATAACCTAAAAAAGAGAGAGAAAAGCAAACAGATGTAATGGGGGAAATTAGTTGTTTGCAACCCAAGGAACAGAAAAATGGGGAGATGGATTGGTAAATAAAGGATATTAAGCTCCAAATTCTTTGAGTCATGCTTGGCTAAAACTGTAAAATGAGAGAGCTCTGGTATCAATGTCACTTCCTGGGAGTCTTTGAATTAGCTGTAGAAATACGTATTTGGAGAACTAAAGCTCCAATCAGGTATTTACTGTCTTTGTTTAAAGGGATAAGAAAGAAGGCTAGCAGTGTAGTAGTGGGTAGGCAGTGTAGATAGAAGAGCTAGTAATCTGGATTCAGATCCTACTTTTGCTACTTGCTTAGCAGTCTGGTCTGGGACAAGTTACCTAGAGCAGGGCTGGTGATTACAGTAACTAAGGTTAAGTTACCTTAAGTAATTAAGGTTGTTTCATGAGTTAAAAATTAGCTCCTAGAATAATACAATATATGGGTTTGATGTTAGTGGCAATCATTAAAGCAGTAACAGTTGAAGATCAACTTACTCTCTATCTTGTCATCATGAAATTGTTTATTAGTCTTCTGTTAAGTACTTTGCTTTACTATCAAAAGGTTTGTTTTAATTATGATTTTCAAAGATCTTTGTCTTGAACGTTTGAGGCTGTGTGTGTGTGTGTGTGTGTGTGTTTTATTACAGGTGCCATATGTTAGAATCTTTTTTAAAAGAGAAAACTGTTAATTTAAAGATGTAAACTATGTCATAAGAAGTTGAACTTTCTTATCAACTCTGTTATAATTAATACGTTGCTTATGACCTAACTGATCTTGTTATAATTTGTTTAGCAGTATATAAATTGTGTCTAAGTAGAATTTTAAATAGGTTCTTCTAAAGGTTTAATTTAAAATATAATGCAATATCTCATTCTTCCAAAGGCTGTACTATAATTTCTAACAGTGGTTCTTAAACTTTTTGGTCTCAGGATCCCTTTATACTCCTAAAAATAATTGAACACCTAAAGATGTTGGTATTTACCATATTAGAAACTAAAACTAAGAAAAATTTAAAATATTAGTTCATCTGAAGTAATGAAAAGCCCATTTATACATTAATAGAAATTTTTAAACAATCTGTATTTTCCAAAGCAAAAAATGACATTGATATACAGTTTTGCAAATCTCTTTAGTGTCTAACTTAATATGCTAATTAAATGCAGTTGTAAAAACTGCCACAAAGAAAAATGACAAGATCCCATGAGAGAGATAGCAGGATACCTGGCAGATTCTAGTTGATTGAGGAGTAATTCCCTGAGGAAGTGACACATAATAAATCAAGATCTGAGCCAAGAGCAGGAGGGAAGTAGGCCAAGAGAACAGTGCAAAGACCTTAGAGGTGGGAGGAGTTGGATGTATTTGGATAATGGAAGGAAGGCCAGTGTGGTTTTAATATGCTGAGGGAAAAAGAGATAGGCTCATGATGAGGCTAATAGAAAAGCTAGGGTCAGGATTATACAAGGCTTTGGGGTCCATGTGGACAAGTGTGGATTTTATTCTAGGAGGAAGGAGGGCCATTAATTATTGGCTTTAGAAAGGGGGTAGTAGAGATAGCGTTTCCAGCCTGCACACTCAAGAAATAGTAGATTGAGGTGGTGGGAAGAATGGATATAGAAAAAAACTTGTAGCAAAATTCCCAGGAGGTAATACACACTTAGCAACTAGCAAAAAATAGAGCTAGTGATTGATTGGATATGGACAATGAACTCAAGGAAAGTGACTTATGCTTTATCTTTTCTTCAACTCATGCATTTTGATCTAACACACATGTTGTTAAGTCTCGTAGACAAACAAACCATCAAATTAGGCCATGAAGCAGAAATTCTATGTCTGAGCTAGGGGCTCGGATTTATCCCCACTACCTTGGTAGAAATTTAGCAAGCATGTCATTGTTTATTCTTTCAGAATCACGGCATTTTTATATTCTGTACCATCTTGCAGATATCACAGAATTGCACATTTAAAAGAAATTATTCAGAGTTCTAATGCTTTCAAACAGCCATTACTTGAAATAGTATTTGTTTAGCAGGCAAAGCTATTATACTCTGCCTCCTTTTGCTCACTTTATATTCTCAGAGCTGGATAGTTGGCTAAAATGGAATCTGCCCATCAAAACGGTAGCCATCCTGAGTATCCAGATGTCCCAGAGTTTCTGCCAGGAAAGGAAGACAGCTGTTTGGAACAGGAAGAAGTAGAGGCTTCAGCAAAACATGTCAAGAGTTTTATCAGGGGATGAGATGACAGTTGGTAGCAGGAAAGGGTGAGCAGACACTGGAACATGTCTGGAAAAATCAATTTTTCTTGTGGCTAAGATGATAACCTGAGACATACAGAACTCCTTTGTGCTCTGGAATCTACATTTTCCTGGATTATTCTGTTGAACCAGCCTTGTTTAAAGATTATAAGATTAATAAGATTAAAACACACGGCCAGGCAATGTGTTTCAGTCCAGAATCAGATAGATAGACAATATAATGAGTATTTTTGTAACTGGTTAGCAAAAGGTTTTGCCTATGACTCTAACACACGTGGGACACTGAGATAGTCTATTACAATGAAAAAGCAGAATGTGATCATCACTACTAAAAAGAACTTCAGCCATGAATTAAAAGTACATATGATGTCAGGTATTTGGCCTTTTATTGAGCTGGTATTTTAGCTGTAACTCTTACCAGCAGTTGAACCCGACTCATTATCTCTGATAAAAACAAACAGATTTGACTTCTAGAATAACTGACCTGGAGAGACCTTTTAGGAGTCTTCTCAGATTACCTCCTAAATTATCTTTTGTTTCTGAAACATTTAAAACCTAATATAGCACATGATCTCATGGGCATGTGGCCAGTATTTCTTCCCTTTCGTGGTGAAGGCTTTCAACTGACATTTGGAAAATATTTTCTTATTGCTTTCTTGACTTAGAAATGAGCATGACGTGGTGTGTGTTCATTTTCCCATCATTCCATGTGCCATGTACTTATAGAATATGGCTGTTTATCATGGTAATTGATTAGGCCTTGAAAAATTGTTATTTAGCCTTGGAAAATAAAGTCAATATTACTCCAATAATTATTCTTCTTAATTGTAAAGTCTTTAAGTGCTCTCAAAGATTATTGGAAATTCTTTGTTACCAAGCCAAGGCATTGTACACACAATGTGTAAGAAATGCAAAACAAATGATAGGGAATAAACTTTAAATATTATTTACTATTGATGGTATATGTTGCCAGTCAAGATTATTGCTAGAATGACTCATTATAACTAAATAGCTTATTGGAGGCATTGACTGTGCAGATTCGTTGATACTTCAACAGATGGGTAGGTAGATATTTCTTCTTTTTCTTTGGTTTTTGCTTTTTATTTTGGAGACAAGTTCTCCTTATGTAGCCCATGCAGGCCTCAAACTCACTATACACAGACTGGTCTTGAATTGACAGTCCTATTGCTTCAGCCTCCTGAGTTCTGGGATTACAGGTATGTACTACCATGGCTGGCACTAGGTGTTTCTTTTTATACACATATTTGACATTGGCATTGATTTTAGAAGCTTTGAGAGTTCAGAAAGACTCTTTAGAATTCTAAAATTCTCAAACACAGTTTAAATATTTGTATGTAGATTAAGAACTCAAGCATAGAATACTACTCTTTAAAAATACTTTCTTTGCCAAATAAAATTAAGAAAGGCAACCCAATGAAGTAAAAGAAGTGCTGGATTGAGATGTGAATAACTCCAAGTTTAGAATCCGCAATTCAGGAACTGTTTCATCTTCATTAAGGTGAGATGATTAGACTAATACATTTTTTGGTTGTATGATTTTTTGGTTTGGCAATATAATACTTTCTGAAACAAAACATAATGTGAAACTGTTAAGGAAGGGAGAGGATACAGGTGAAACCTGTTTGTACTGAGGGGAAGGAGGGAGGATTTGGAATTTCATCCACTTAGCCTCTTCCCTTTGGATGAACTGATGTCTTACTAACTTTTGGCCTCGAGCTTCAGTCCTCCCAATTTCTGCCTCCTGAGCAGTTGTGATTACAGGTGTGAGCTATCACACATGGCCCAAAAACTCAGTTCTTAATGATACCATCATAATTACCTTGATTTATCCACAATACATGCACAAAAGTCTTAGACTATCAATACCAATCCTTCTACAAATAATATAATTACTATGAACAGTTTCAGAGTTTTCTCCAAATTACTGTGTTTGTTAAATAAAATCCCTGGGAAGAGCTCCTCTGTGAGTACTTATGACACCAACTGGATGTGAAATTAGGTTCATTTGTTTTCTTTTACTTTCAATTTACAGAGATTGCTTTTTTGGCACTAAAGTTGTATTATATAGTAATATACCACATGAAAACATTTTGTTCAACAATAGACTGCATTATGATGTTGGGCCCATAAGATTCTAATGGAGCTAAAAAAATCCCATAGTCTCATGAAGTCCTAGCTACACGTGTATAGTGAGGTGGGCATAAGCAAACTTCCACGGCTAGTCATAGAAAGTTATAGCACATCCAACAATGCATGCATAGTGCATAATAAATGACTATGATCCTGGGTTTGCACAATACTTTTTATCTTCATTTTAAAGTGTACTCCTTCTATTTGTAAGGAAAACCAGTGTTCCATAAAATAGCCTACCATGTTATCCCAGCCTCAGCCTCTTACATCTTGTATTGAATGTACCTCTTGATTGCATCACTAGGCCATGTCTGGTGACTGACCTATTCCACTTAGGTTTGCATAATTGTACACTGTGATGTTCACACACAGTGACAGAATTGCCTAATGATGCGTTTGAACACATCCCCATTGTTAAATGATATGTGTGTAATTGTGATGTGATTTCAAAGTCAGTTTATAAACAGAGTATTCAAAGAAGTTTAAACTTCAGTGTCTTTCCCCTGTACTCTAATTCTGCCTTCCCCCAAATTTAAAGTTTCTTATTCTACTTTTTAAAATATAGAAAAATACAAAGTACATAAAGTTTCATATATGTATGTGCATGTTTCATACATGTATGTATATATGAGTAAGTTATACATACTCTACATTTTTCTCAACTTTTGCCTTTGCAAAATACCCTAGAGACCATTCTCTAGAGTTCTCTCTTTTCACAGTTTCACAGCACTCCGTCGTGGAGATGTACCATGATTTTTTCCACTTTATCTCCTATTTATAGACATTGTGATTAGTCCAGTCTTTGGTTATTATAAATAATGCTGCAGTGAATAGATTTGTGTATAGATAAATTTTGTCTTTGCATGTTTTTGGATAGATTTCCAGAAGTGGAATTTTGTGTCAAAAGATAAAAGCCTATGTAATTTTGACAAACTCTCATACAAACTCTTTGTATTCACACCAGAACTGTAGAAGAATTTTTGTTTCTCCAAATGTGGCCAACATACTGTGTTGTAAAACTTTAAAAACTTGTCTGACTTGTCAGATTTGCCTATTAGACAATTAAGGAATAATATCTTGGTGTACTTTTAATTGTTAAAATCAAAGTCGAATTTATTTTCTTATGGTCAAGATCCATTTGTACTTATTTTCCAGGAGATGATGAGTTTATATTTCTAACTCATTTTCTGCGGGTTTGCTGGTCTTTTCCACTAATATTTGAAGCGCTTTCTATATTGGGAACTTTTGTCTCTGGTGTAACTTACAAGTGTACCTTCCCAGTTTGCTTTTGGAATCTTTACCATACAATTTTTTAATGTAACCACAGATACATCTTTCCCTTTATGGTCTCTGGATTTTTAAGTTATTCTTCAGAAGGTTTTCCACATTTCTAGGTTATTGAGAAATTCACATTTTCTTCTAGTGTGTAATTTTAGTTTCCCTAAGTATTTGATCACTTGGAATTTTTCCCACTTTAAAGTCTAAGGAATGTATCTGATTTTGTCTTTCTTTATGTACCTAACCAGTTGTTTTATCAGTGCCTATTAAAACACTATTTCCCACTCCCTTGCAAGGTGTCATAGTTCTCACATCATATACTAATTTATACTAATTTATGTATTGAATTGGGTTTATCTTCTGCATCTTCTTAAAAGTGAAGGAACTTCTTCAAAATCCCCATCTAATATATTTCCCTCACTTTCCTTATTGGCTAAAACTGGGCCACACATCTTTCTCAAATCAGTCCCTGGCAAAGGAATGAATTTCTACTATTGGCTTAATGGAGCCAGTGGTTCTATGGGATGGGCAGATGGCCTAGACCTAATTGGGAAGAGGCAGGTCAGAGAAGTAGGGGGAAATGTCAGGATGGATATTAGGTAACGAACAGCATTTATCTTCTTTTCTGGATCATAAGTCTCTTAAGGTCACAGAGTTCTATGTCCCTCCCTAGTTACTAGCACAGTGCCTAGACATATTATAGGTGCACAAATTCTTGATGAAGAACACTGAGTTGGAAGAGTCCTACTAACTGTGGTTTTATCATTAAACAAGATTTTTCTTTTACTATTTGACAGTATGGTTGAAATAAATATTAAAGTATATTAATCATTAGATTCATGAGGCCAGACTAAGTTGAATAAATGTTTCAGTATTTAAGTCCTATTTTAAATTTTGAATGCTCTATACAGAGTAACTTTATTCTAAGAGTGTCAATATAATTGATAAACATTTTTCTCTCTATCATGAGGTAGATGGAAAGCAGTAGGCTACAAATTTCCTTAAAGGCAAAATTAGTGTGCTCTCTGTCACCTCAATGCCACCCCTCTCTGCACCTGAAATATTGGGACTGTTCTCTTAATATTTATCAAATGCATGAAATGATAGCTCCATTTTACAGCCAGCCAATCATGGAAACTTACAGCTAAATGGCTTTTTAATGCTGTTCAGCTAAAAAAAAAAAAAAAGTCTAAAACTTTTGCCCATGTAGAAATCCATTGTGATTATGCTCTTTTTATTCTCAAAACTATACTTTTATAGTCCACAAACAGAAATCATACCACCAAGAAACCAAGCTTTTGTAGAAAATAATAACCAATGCTTTGAAAAGAGGCCTATTTCTTAACAGAGATTGAAAATACATACATTATATATAAAAGAATGAGTTGATTCCTTACATGTGTTCAGTACAAAAAGGAGCTAAATATAATTTTAAAATTATTTATCATATTGGCCTTTGTCTCAACTTCCCTTCTCATAAAGTAAACACTTAGGATTCTCAATTCCTCAGCCTTCCCAGTGAAGTTTGTTTTTTTATGCAATGCTTAAATGTCAACATGTAATTCCTAAAGACGAGTTTACAATTTGGGGGGAGGTGATTTCAGATGCACTTTGCTCGTCTCAGACTTGGCAAAAGATAAAGAAAATTTGTCAAGTTCTGAAAGCCTGTATCTCTTAATAAGCTTCTCCAGTAAAAATTGTGATTAAAATGTTTCATAAGGTTAAGGTTTTGCCTATGGCACTTTGAATTTCGTTAGCTTAACACATCATCAGTATGGCATGTCACGCTTGGCTTTGTCAGCAATTCTTGTACATAGATTAAATATAAACACATTTAAAATGACAGATTTAAATGCATCCCTGTACTAGGGAAACCTCTGGTAGCATGGCGTAGGTAAAGCATTTCTAACAAAAACATTACTGTCAAGTATTCACTGGATTATGTTGGTTGCCCCAGTGTTTGTTGGACATCTATAGCCTCGTCTCACACAGTTTGCTCTTACCAGCTCCTGCCTTTTTCTGGGTAGAAAACTTATTCTAGTAAGAGATCACATTCTAAATTGCACATAGAAAACTTCAAATGTGTCTGCAAAAGGAATGCAGCCTCTGTTCTAACAAAACATTACCCCTACCATACTGCACCAACCAGTATCTGTGTCTTTTCATATTTTGTTTGCTTACTCATTTTTCACCTGTACTCAAGATGATGCCCCAAAATGTTATATGACAAAGACTTTTTTGGGAACAGTAAATAGACCTTATATATTAATCCTAATGGCATTTTAAAAACATCTTCTATGTTATTATATTAATTCATCCCCTTTCTGACTATTTATTGGTACACACACACACACAGCATCCTATGGAAGCTGTCCACTTAGGAAGGCTTACCTGGCATTTTACTAAAACATGATTTTTACAGCAGAACTGCTTACCTGTTCTGCATTCTTTTTAAAGAATTAAGCTAATCATACAAATGGTCCTGTGCTGTATGATTGATACATTCATTTTGGTGCCGCCCTTGTGTCTTTTATGCCTTAAAGAGCTCAGCTGTAATGGATTAGGTTTAATTTCTGTAGCCTTGTGTTGATTTCCTGGCATGTTAAGTCAAAACAAACGGAAAAAGATTATGCTTTTGGCAATAAATCATGGTCTGTGGGGACAGTCACCCGCTACCCAGCTTTGCAGGACCTCCAGTTAGAAACTTTTCCACCTCTGAAACCTTTAAGCAGTCCTTTGCCTTTGCAGATTAGACAGGCAGAACACCTTGCCTAGGACCTTGTCAATTATGATCTTCCTGTCACGAGTGCTGGAGCTTAGAAGCAAGAAGGGAGAGGTATTATGCCCACTTCTTTTTAACTACAGCCAGAAATCTAAGAAAGAAATTCTTGAGGGATCATCTGCTTGGACTCACTTTTAAGTGTTCTTAAGACATAAAGTAAATATTCAAGACATCATTTTATTGAAAATATATAAATATGATAGTGCAGTCTGTGTATACATGTATGGATTTGTAAATGTGAATGTGTGTGTATAAACTTGTGGTCCTTTTCCCGATTTTCATTTGGCACTATCCCATTCCTGTTCCCATCACCCAGCCTATCCACAAAATCTATCCTCTCTTCCCTGCTTGCTTAGATAATCCTGTCAGATAACAAGCTCCTTTTGAACTTCCATCCTCCTGTGCTCAGGAGGATCCCTTGCCTGGTCACTTCTGGCTGGGCATGTCCTCAACTGTTTTACCCTTGTATGTCAAACAAAAGTTATTTTTGCCTTCAATGTGAAAACAGTTGGGAAGTCCTGACCTCTGAAAATGCTCCCATAGTTTTTAGCCTGCTGATATAGTAATATATTCACGTACACACGGGTGTATGTGAATATATATGTGTATATCACATATATAGCTGGAGAAACATTTTAGTCATTGTTTTACAAAAATGGAATCTCTCTTATTCTTTTCTCTTTCAATAACTTTTAGTGGAAATCAGGGTCACTGTAAAACTAGTTCATTATTTTGCATGACTGTAATATGATTTTATAACATTCTTGGTGGGTATTTCATTTGTGTTCAGGCATTGCACTATTTTGTTTTATCTTTACAAGAAATATTTACATAGTTTGTTTTTAGTGGAATCCATTGTTAGGTATGGGAGTATTGAATTTAAGTAAATGTACTTTAATCTTAATAGATGTCGCCAGATTGTATTTCGGAAAACCTTTAAAAATTCAGAGTTTTATGAAAACACAACCTACCGGAACCTATGGGACACAGCTAAGGCTTTCCTGAGAGGAAAGTTTATAGCCATAAGTGCATATATTAAAAAGACTGAAAGATCCCAAATCAATGACCTAATGATACATCTCAAACTCCTAGAAAAACAAGAACAAGCAAATCCCAAAACAAGTACAAGGAGAGAAATAATAAAAATAAGAGCTGAAATCAACGAAATAGAAACCAAAAAAAAACCATACAAAGAATTAATGAAACAAAAAGTTCGTTCTTTGAAAAAATAAACAAGATCGATAGACTCCTGGCAAACCTGACTAAAATGAGGAGAGAAAAAACCCAAATTAGTAGAATAAGGAATTCAAAAGAGGAGATAACAACAAACACCATGGAAGTCCAGGAAATCATCAGAGACTACTTCAAGAACCTATATTCAAATAAATTTGAAAATCTTAAAGAAATGGACAGATTTCTAGATACATACGATCATCCAAAACTGAACCAAGAGGAAATTAATCACCTGAATAGACCTGTAGCACAAAATGAAATTGAAGCAGCAATCAAGAGTCTCCCCAAAAAGAAAAGTCCAGGACCTGATGGATTCTCTGCTGAATTCTATCAGACCTTTAAAGAAGAACTGATACCAACCCTCCTTAAACTGTTCCACAAAATAGAAAGGGAAGGAAAACTGCCAAACACATTTTATGAAGCCAGTATTACACTTATCCCAAAACCAGGCAAAGACACCTCCAAAAAGGAAAACTATACGCCAGTCTCCTTAATGAACATTTGATGCAAAAATCCTCAATAAAATAATGGCAAACCGAATTCAACAACACATCAAAAAGATTATTCACCATGACCAAGTAGGCTTCATCCCAGGGATGCAGGGGTGGTTCAACATACGAAAATCAATAAACGTAATAAACCACATTAACAGAAGCAAAGACAAAAACCACTTGATTATCTCAATAGATGCCGAAAAAGCCTTTGATAAGATCCAACACCATTTCATGATAAAAGCTCTAAGAAAAGTAGGAATAGAAGGAAAGTTCCTCAACATTATAAAAGCTATATATGACAAACCTACAGCCAGCATTATACTTAATGTAGAAAAACTGAAACCATTCCCTCTAAAATCAGGAACCAGACAAGGATGCCCACTATCTCCACTCCTATTCAACATAGTACTGGAATTCCTGCCAGAGCAATTAGGCAAGAAGAAGGAATAAAAGGAATACAAATAGGTAAAGAAACTGTCAAAATATCCCTATTTGCAGATGACATGATCCTATACCTTAAAGACCCAAAAAACTCTACTCAGAAGCTCCTAGACATCATCAATAGCTATAGCAAGGTAGCAAGATATAAAATCAACATAGAAAAATCATTAGCATTTCTAAACACTAACAATGAGCAAACGGAAAAAGAATGTATGAAAACAATTCCATTTACAATAGCCTCAAAAAAAATCAAATACCTAGGTGTAAACCTAACAAAAGATGTGAAAGACCTCTACAAGGAAAACTATACACTTCTGAAGAAAGAGATTGAGGAAGACTATAGAAAGTGGAGAGATCTCCCATGCTCATGGATTGGTAGAATCAACATAGTAAAAATGTCGATACTCCCAAAAGTAATCTACATGTTTAATGCAATTCCCATCAAAATTCCAATGACATTCATTAAAGAGATTGAAAAATCTACTGTTAAATTTATATGGAAACACAAGAGGCCACGAATAGCCAAGGCAATACTCAGTCAAAAGAACAATGCAGGAGGTATCACAATACCTGACTTCAAACTATATTACAAAGCAATAACAATAAAAACAGCATGGTACTGGCACCAAAACAGACATGAAGACCAGTGGAACAGAATAGAGGACCCAGATATGAAGCCATACAACTATAACCAACTTGTCTTTGACAAAGGAGCTAAAAATATATGATGGAGAAATAGCAGCCTCTTCAACAAAAACTGCTGGGAAAACTGGTTAGCAGTCTGCAAAAAACTGAAACTAGATCCATGTATATCACCCTATACCAAGATTAACTCAAAATGGATCAAGGATCTTAATATCAGACCACAAACTCTAAAGTTGATACAGAAAAGAGTAGGAAATACTCTGGAGTTAGTAGGTATAGGTAAGAACTTTCTCAATGAAACCCCAGCAGCACAGCAACTAAGAGATAGCATAGATAAATGGGACCTCATAAAGCTAAAAAGCTTCTGTTCATCAAAAGAAATGGTCTCTAAACTGAAGAGAACACCCACAGAGTGGGAGAAAATATTTGCCAGCTACACATCAGACAAAGGACTGATAACCAGAATACATAGGGAACTTAAAACTAAATTCTCCCAAAACTAATGAACCAATAAAGAAATGGGCAAGTGAACTAAACAGAACTTTCTCAAAAGAAGAAATTCAAATGGCCAAAAAACACATGAAAAAATGCTCACCATCTCTAGCAATAAAGGAAATGCAAATTAAAACCATGCTAAGATTCCACCTCACCCCTGTTAGAATAGCCATCATCAGCAACACCACCAACAACAGGTGTTGGCGAGGATGTGGGGAAAAAGGAACCCTCTTACACTGTTGGTGGGAATGTAGACTAGTACAACCACTCTGGAAAAAAATTTGGAGGCTACTTAAAAAGCTGGACATCGATCTACCATTTGATCCAGCAATACCACTCTTGAGGATATACCCAAAAGACTGTGACACAGGTTACTCCAGAGGCACCTGCACACCCATGTTTATTGCGGCACTATTCACAATAGCCAAGTTATGGAAACAGCCAAGATGCCCCACCACTGACGAATGGATTAAGAAAATGTGTTATCTATACACAATGGAATTCTATGCAGCCATGAAGAAGAACAAAATGTTATCATTCACTGGTAAATGGATGGAATTGGAGAACATCATTCTGAGTGAGGTTAGCCTGGCCCAAAAGACCAAAAATTGTATGTTCTCCCTCATATGTGGACATTAGATCAAGGGCAAACACAACAAGGGGATTGGACTCTGAGCACATGATAAAAGCGAGAGCACACAAGGAAGGGGTGAGGATAGGTAAGACACCTAAAAAATTAGCTAGCATTTGTTTCCCTTAACGCAGAGAAACTAAAGCAGATACCTTAAAAGCAACTGAAGCCAATAGGAAAAGGGGAACAGGAACTAGAGAAAAGGTTAGATCAAAAAGAATTAACCTAGAAGGTAACACCCACGCACAGGAAGTCAATGTGAGTCAATGCCCTGTATAGCTATCCTTATCTCAACCAGCAAAAACCCCTGTTCCTTCCTATTATTGCTTATACTCTCTCTACAACAAAATTAGAAATAAGGGCAAAATAGTTTCTGCTGGGTATTGAGGGGGTGGGGGGGAAGAGGAAGGGGGCGGAGTGGGTGGTAAGGGAGGGGGTGGGGCAGGGGGGAGAAATGACCCAAGCCTTGTATGCACATATAAATAATAAAAGAAAAAAAAATTCAGATTTTTAACTTACCATGCATCAGGATACCCATTTCTCTAAATCTCTACCAGAAGTAGGTATTTCTATTTTATTTTCACTTTTATTAACTAGTAGATATAAATGGCATTTCATTGTTTTGGCTATTCAATATTTCTTTACTTCGGAAGTGTGGTGATACATGCCGATAAACAGAGCACTTGGGAGGCAGAGACAGGAGGCTCCTGCTTTGAGGCCAGCTTGGGTGACATAATAAGACCCTGTAAAAAATTGAAAAAACTTACTTCTGCTGAGTTGGGGCATCTTTTCATTCCTGATGGCTTTTTGTAATTTCTCTCTTTAAAATGCCTCTTCATTTCTTTACTCATGGTTTTCCTTTAGGTTTTTTTGTACCCTTAGGGTTTTTTGTCTCCTTGTAAGATTGCTGTACCTTTTATAGATAGTAACTGTATCACCTGGGGACACAGACACACCCCATAATCACTTTCATCAGAACTATTAGTTGCCAAAAAAAAAAAAAAAGCTTTCAATGATTTTAAAAAAGAAAACTCTTGGTATGACCTTGGGTTATAGGGTCTTCTCAGGTCAATGTATATGCATATGTCCATATATATATTCATTTATTTATTAGTGGGATTTGAACCCAGAGCCTTTTACTTGGTAGACATTCACTTACCACTTGAGCTGCTCCTGCAGCCCTTTTTGCTTTAGTTATGTTTTGGATAGGGTCTCATGTTTATGCCTGAGCTGGCCTGGACTGTGAGCCTCTTAGTTATGCTTCCTGTGCAGCTGCGATGACAGGCATGCACCAGCATGCTCAGCTTTCATTGGTTGAGATGGGGTCTCTTTAACTTTTTGCTTGGGCTGGCCTTAAAACATAATCCTCCTGATCTCTGCCTCCTGAATATGCTAGTGTAACATTACTTTAAAAAAAATTAATTAGCTTTGGCAGTAGTGGGGTTTGAACTCAGGGCCTCATATTTGCCAGGCAAATGCTGTACTATTTGAGCCTCACCCTGGCCCTTTAAATACTTTTAAAAGAGATAGTCCTTGTCTCCTTGGGGTAAGTATTGCTTACTTATATGCCTTTATCAAATTACCAGTTTTCATTATCATGACAAATATTTTTTGAAGGAAAGATATTTAGGGATAATGAACCCTCTCATTACACAAATGTCTGAACTTTCTTAGTTACCTTTTGAATCTCTGTTTTAAATGTATGGGTTTCTTTATTGTCTGTGGATTATCATTTTTTTGACTTTGTCTCTTGAAGTAATTCTAGGTTCATAGGAGTAGCAAAGAACATACATGGAGTCACATGTACCTTTCACATGGTCTCACTACAGTTAGTGTCTTGTATAACTATAATAAACTATAGTACTATATCAAAATTAAGAAAGATGGTACAATTCACAGGACTTACTCAGATTGCACTAGCTTTATTGACACTTGTGTGTATATGTATATGTGGGAATGTAGTTCTTTTGGGCTTATTTTTTAACTCTAATTAATGAAACAAATTCTTATGTCTGTCAGAGTCTAAGCTCTGTACTTATAAATGAAAGTGGATAAAGGTCATGGAAAAATGAATGGCACTGAAGTGGTTTTCCAAGTAATGGTGTGAATTTCATTCTGTGCGCAGCCTTAAAAAAAATCTACGGGTGACTCAGGCATGGCAGTACACTCCCATAGTCCCAGCTAAGTGGGAGACAGAGATAGGAGGATCTCAGTTGGAGGACAGCCAAGTCAAAAGTTAATGAGACCTTACCTGAAAAACAAGCTGAAAGCAAAAGGGCTAGAGACATGGCTGAAGTGGTAGAGCACTTACCTTGCCTATCTGCTCAAAGACATGGGTTCTTTAATCTCCTGTTGTCCCTTGAGACAATGACTGAAGGGGAAAAAAAGTGAGGGAGGGAGGGAAGGAGAGAGGAAAGGAGGAAGGAAAAAAAGAAAGCAGAAAAACAACTCTGCAAAGGTACTTTGAGTTGGTATGGCTTCACGTACACCTGCATGAAGGTGGAGTAGACATCAAATGACCTCTTAAGCTCCCACAAAGTTCCAGAATGTTTTCACCTCCTAATGAAAATCCAAGTTGGCCACTTTTACATTGAGCTAGTAAGGGCTGTCTCTTATTGAAGGGTAAATAAATAAATAATGTTTGTGAGAAGATATGTTCTCCTGACTACAGTGACACCTGCTGAGATTGCTTGGATTGTAATTTTATAGCAACCTTCCCCAGAATTAATTACATATCTGCAATCAGGCAACCATAGCTTACTTCTTTACAAATAACATCTTGTGTGCAACTGTGAATGAGTCAATTAGTGCCAACTGGCGTGTGGTCAGATGCTGTGACGAAGAAAGTGTGCTTGGGCAGCAGCACCTCCCTTCTCTTTACAGATCATCTTATGTGGTCTCTAGCACTTGAAAGGAATAATAATAATTAAAAAAAGAAGTGAGGGGAATATTGCTGGATCTCTGCTGGAAATGCAGCTTCAAAATACTTTCATATAAGAGACAGAAATCAGCTTGAAAAGTTCATTGGTCCAACATCTTCATTTTACCTGTAAGTAAATGCAGTCCAGAAAAGTGAAGTGATATGCTTAAAGGCACAAAAATAGATAGTGACAGTCTTAACTAAAAGTTATGGGATTGGTCTCTGAATAGGTGCTCTTCCCACTATCAGTCTGTAGTACTTTGCTCATTTTATGGATTGAAGCAACAGATCAAAGAGTTATAACTATACAATTTCACAAGTTGTTTTTCTCCTGTTGCTGGACTATCCTATAGAGACATAGAAGGTTAGTTTGGGGACTGGTATCTGAATTGTAAGAGTGAATTTAATGGCTGTAATGTTATGCAAGTCTAACATAGCAAAATTTATTCAAAGATTTCTAGAGTATTCTTTTATTTTTCCTCCCTATGGCTACAGAGGAACCATAATTGGAACCTGGTTAAGTTTTTGTTGAAAGTTTCAGTAGTATACTGTAGACTAATTCAGCTGTTAATTAGCACCAACTCTTTAACAGTACTATTATATATAGTATAATCAACAGTATTGTGCATTCCCAAGTATAATGCATTCCCGTGTAGGCTGTGCCACTCAGTACTGCTGTAGGCCATCAGGTGTTCTAAACTAAACATATACTGAATAATTCTGTTTCCTTTATAGGTGGTCCTGAAAATGGGGGGAAATGAAGGGATTCTGGGTGGGTTTTTAAATGATACTTTCCTACTGTTTTTCTGTCCAATGTATGATCTCACTATCTTGGATAGTGCTTTGAGATATTATTGGAGTTAGTGGTGGCACTCAGGAATATAAATTCATGATGTAGAATTTAGAATAATGATTGAAACCTACCATGGGTGACCATGCTGGGCTATAGGATGCCAGAGGGAGTCAAGTTTCCTATTAATGAGACTGGTCTTTTCCATGTTGGTACAATCAGCACAGGCGCACTCTGGGTGTTGCAAGTAATGGTGACTAAATGGTCAAAAAAACGTGAAATCCATACTAAAGGGGACTGTAAAGAACAATATTTGGAGACTGTAATCTCTTTAAATGGGTGATTGCTATCAACCAACATTGTTCTGTTTTAAGTTGGTAAGTGGCTATCTTTCCAAGTGGACACTGAGCTCCATTGGGAATAAGAACAATTTTCTTTTTGGTACTTGTCTGTTCCTAATGAATGTTAATGTTTCTTGAATAGATTGGTGGATGGATGGATAGATGGATAGAAGGATATGTATAAAGGAGCAAAGTAAGGAATCCCTCATATGTGGACTTTAGAACTAAAACAAATCAGTAATATCATTGGACATGGGTCACACACTAAGGGGAGAACATGCATGGGAGGAATAGGGAAATGGAAGGAAACCTAAAACTTGAATGTGGTTGATGTGCTCACTGTAGAGGAGTGAATAAAGTAATCTTATACTGGCAGAGGCCACTATGGGAAGGGGACCAGGAAGTAGTGGAGAGGTCTGGCAGAGATGAAACAATGTGGGTTGCAATACACAAGTGCATGGAAGCAACGCTAGGAATCTCTCTATATAGTTATCTTTATCTCAAACTAGAAAAAATGCTACATCTTTCTTATTATCTCTTCAACAAAATCAGAGAACAAGAGGGTAGAACAGATTCTGCCCGGAATGCATGTGGGGTGGGGGGTAGGTGACCCAAACAATATATACACATGTAAGTAAATGTAAAAATGATAAAATAAACAAAAAAAAACACCTTAATAAGTAGACACGGTTTTTACATGTCAGTGTTTGATCTCACAGCGTTTAAGAGCCTGGCCCATTTTTAAGCAAATACCATTAAGAACAGTGTAGCATTAAAATAGGCCATTCTATAAGTGTCTCAGGTCACATTTTCAGAACCTAATTGAAAGTTCAGTGACAATATTTTATTTAAAAGTCCACAAAAAGGTTCTGATTAAAGAAGAAATACATTGGTCCTTTAGTGTAATGCTATCCTTAAAGTTCAAACCACGGACGCCCAGTAGAGTTAAGATCTTGCTAGGAGATACTTTTCACATTTCTTAATAAATTGATTTTCTTGTCCTGGTTACATTTTATACCAATTTCCATTCTGTAAAAGCAATTTTGGTAATGCATGCCAAACTCCAGTGGTAGATCCTAGAGAAGGGTCTACTGAGTATTATCCACAAGAATGAATCAAACATGGTAGAGCAGAATTAGGAGATTCCATGTTGCTCATAAGATGACTATCAAATATCATCCTTCATTTTGTAGATGACAATGCAGAGAAAGGAATTTGATTAGCTGGTCTTGTTAGTGATGGAATCCATACTAACACCTCAGGGAGACCAGTCTGATCCCAGTACTGCCCTCCAAATAGATTCTGTTGTTTCTAAACCCTTCCATTGTGCTCAAGTCTTATCTTGTCTATGTTAAACACAATCAGTTCCTTCTTTTGTTGGTCATCCCATGATGTGTTCTCTAGGTCACTTAGTCTAGGTGTTAGTGAAGGACTTAAAATGTTTAAATAAGGAACAATAGGTCATAGAATAAAACCTGCAACAAAAGAGTATTTGCTAATTCTGCACCCAAATTGAGGCAATGGAATTATGGTACATTGTTGTACTATTTTGCATCTTCAGTTGTTGATGTCTGGCATGTCCAATTCCAAATTCAAGAGTAATTGTGCTTTCCCTCTACTACAGAAGTATAGGTTATCTGATCAGGGTTCTCACAAATTCTTTCTTAATCCTCTTAATTGTATTTGAATTTATATTTATATTTAAATTAAAAAACTTTCCAATATTTTTAGAGTTGACCATAAATGTTCTGGAAATTCACATACTTAGGGCTAAAAGCATAACAGAAATATGCACAAGCAAAAACTCAAAGGTCAGTTTTAAGTGAAACTAGATTGTATCCCTTCTCTGTCTCATTCTCTTCACATTAATTCTCTCCCTGCCACTCCTTTCCTTACCTCCCACTCAAAGCTGGGGACAGCTGACATTTGGAACATTCCCTTCTGAGGGCCCAAAAATAAAAGCCCATAAAGTAAGATTATAATCTCCCCAGTTCCATGCATTCTGAAGGTTTCCAAGTCCAGAGTATTACTGCCTACTAGTTACTACTTATTTATGCATTATGTATTCAATTTGGCTTGTCTTACCAAATTTGAAAAGAAAAAAATAATTACAGATAGCATCACATAGTAATGCTTCATGCTAATTTAATGATATGCTCTTTCTGTAGATGTCCTAGATTATAAGTAAATGTTCTTTTAAATCTTCACTAGTTCCCAGTGGAATAGGGAGCCATGACAATGAAGTTCCATTCTTAAACCAGCCATTCTTAAACTTTTGCTATCTCTATCCTCATCCATTCTAGTACATGTGTTCTTCTTTTGAGCAGATATAATGACACACTGTGCCTTTTCCATTGGTAACCATAGTGTGATTCCTCTAATGATTCCTTTAGACAATACCTTATCCTGAATATACTGAAAAGGAGTAACTATGTTAGACCCTTACATTTCCTGTTACCCACAAGGGAAATGTTTTAATGATCTTGTGCTCTACCCCAGTTTAAATTTATAGTTTAAATTTTGTTCTCTGCAGTAATGCTGTTGTAGATTATTAATAGGCTTTCATTCCTTGTGAGAAATTTGTTATCTTTGCATCAGTGCAAATGCATTTTTCAGTGATTCTTTTGAATTATTCCATTCAGATTTTGCCAAAAATATAAAAGGAGAGAGTGAGAAATTGAGAGTTGGCTAGTAAGAAAATGGTGCCAAGGCTGAATTTCTCTCTTGGGCTTTTCTTATAACCAAAAGTCGACAGTGATGGTATTTTTCAGGTAGGGTTTGGATAGACAAAAGAAAAGAACATCTCAGTCCCAATGAAGGTGCAGAGCCTGTTATGTGTTCACAGTCTCCCTGGAATACCAGTGAAAGAAAATTAAATCAACTCACGACAGCTATCTTGCATATCTCACCTGGGAAGGTATGCATGCAGTAGGACAGGCACTGCTTAACATTAATCAGCCTCCTGAAGTCATTACATTCATGAGGAAATGTAATTCACATGTGATTACTTTTTAATTTACTCTGTAATCGCATTCCAAGTGAACGGGCCAAGCTTAAAATGAAATTTAAAAGTCAAATACTGCTTTGTATTAGGAATTCACAATTTTTATATGCACTTAGGTTAATAAAGATTTTACAATAACCATTTGTGACTGAGCATATGATAATTTTTTGATGAAAGTTAGTGCCGTACCTTAGATAAGATGTATTTGATTTCTCTCCAAGTACTGAACTGGACCCAGAAAGTCTCAGAATTCTACTCTGTTGAATTCCTACCTCATCTAAACTTTATTTGAAAGGGGGAAAAAAAAACCCATCCAAACATTCCTCAATCCCAGATCAGAAGTTGCAAGGAACTAATGTATTTTTAATTCCTGCTGTGCCTGTGAGGTGCATCCATTTGTTTTATCCATGACTGGAAAGTGTAGACAGAAGTTCATAAAAACTCACTTGAACTAATCAATGGGGAATGCCAGGGCCTGCAGTAAGAGTCTTCCTTCAACAATGTGGCCTTTGAAGTTTATGAAGTTACTAAGCTGCTGTGTTAGTTTCACAGGAGCCTGGAAACTGAAGGTTCAGAAGTCTAAGACCAGGTACTTGTGGATGGTAGAGGGTAGCTTTCTGTTTGTTTCATCAGCTAGAACTGAGGCCAATGGGGAGAAATGTACAAAGGATTTTATAGATTTCCCATCAACACAAGAGGGAATTTTTATTATTTGGCTCTCCCTGGCATTGGATTGAATAACCTGGGAAGTACTAAGCTGTTTGCAGAAAATATTAAAAGTTAGATTTCATATTGAGGGGAATGTTCTGTTTTACCAAACATTAGTTATCAACATTCAAATTTCAAGGTAGTGTGATATCTTTATGCTAATGTTACTATTATTTACTCACTTTGTTTTAATTTAAGTATTGCTTTGGCCTTGTTCCAAGTCAGTATTATTTAAAAGAAATATAAGGTGCATATAAAGTTTTCTTGTTGCCACATTGAAGAAAGGAAACAAAGCAGGTTAGATTTCTTATATTTTATTTAACCCAATATATCTTCACTATTAATGTCAATATGCAATCATTACAAAACATTTTAATTGAGATGTCTTACATCCTTTTTTCATACTAAGCTTTTTTTCTTCTTTTATTTTATCATTTTTACATTTACTTATATGTGTATACATTGTTTGTGCTCCCCCCCCCCACTAAGCTTTGAAATTCTAGATATATATAATCGTTACAGCATATCTCAATGTGGACTGGTCTCATTTTAAGAACTCAAGAGCCATGTGTGGTTTGTGGCTCCTGTATCGGTCAGAGTGATTCTAAGCTATGACACTTAAATTCATGACCGTGACATGCTGGTTACATCCTGATCTGGTTTATTTGGGGCAAGATGGTAGTATGCATGATGGGTGGTGTTCTTGTACTTGGAGTTGTTTACAGCTACATGTACTTACCTCGGCACCTCTCCATAAACACGCATACGAATGCGAATATAAATATATACGCCACATAAAAGCTTATTAGAGTTTAAGGGAATGATTAATGTCATCCTTTATGTATTTTTTACAGGTAAAATATTTACCTAGCATGTATATACTTATGAACATGTAGATACCATATGTATAGAATATATACACATGTACATACATGTATAACCCACACTACATATTCACAAACCCTAATTATCCACCTCATGGCTGAGACCAGCCCAAGTATAACACGTAACCTGACAAAAGAAAGAATCTCTTGCAGAGATCACACATCTCAAGTCCATGACTCTTCAGTCAACACCAGTGTGTGGTGTTGAACCCATTTTGCTGAGCAGAATAATGGCCTCCCAAAGAAGGGCACATCCTAAAATACTCAGAACCTATTAATGTTTCCTTGTAAAGGAACTTTAAGAATGTGATTAAGTCAAGGATCTTAAAGTAGGAAGATTACCCTGGATGATTCAAGTATGTCCTATATAGTCACAAAGGTCCTCATAAATGAAAGAGGAGACAAGAGAGTCATCAGAGAAGATGTATTGATGGAAGCAGAGGTCTAGTGATGTGATGTGAGATGGACTGAACCTGCTATTGCTGGCTGTGTAGATGGAATAAGGTGTCATGAACAAAGGAATGTAGGTGTTCTCTGGAAGCTGGATAAGACAAGGAAATAGATTCTCATGCAGAGCCTTGAGGTACACAGTCCTACTATCATCTTGATCTTAGCTCAGTGAAAATTGTTTCAGACTTCTCCAAAACTGCAAGATAAATTTGCATTGTGTTAAGCCAAGTCTGTGGTAATTTGTTACTGTACCAATAGGACACTAATATACCCATTCTGGGTAACAGAATGATTAAAAATACATCACTTTCAAAATCTTTAGACCAGGAAAGGAGCGTGTTCTTTGCCACTGCAATCAAGCAACTCTTTCCCTGAGAGGCCTTCCTAAACAAAACAGATAAGGGCTCTCTCCTTCCTTTCTTGTCCCCATGTTTTCAGTACTGGCCTCTGACACCGCCTGTACCTCACATGTATCATCATGTATGCAGAATCCCACAAGACACTTTGCAGGGCTGGTATCTTGCATTCCCACAGCCAATCCTTGATTAATCCCTGTAAGTATTTGTGCAGGTACTTACGTACTTGCCTAAGTGCCTAAGGCTTATTATATTCCACCGTTTCATGAGTTGATTGTCAACGTCACAGTCATAGGTGTGCATGTTCTTTCCTCAGCCCAGGTGTTTGAAAGTTGTCTTTCTGAAATTGTCTGAGGCTCACTTGGGGAACGGCTTTTGGGAGCCCTTTAGCCAGCTAAATGATGTTAGTGTTTTTTATTTCATTTTGTTTTCTTTTAGAAACATACTATTACTTTGCCGAAACTGATGTGAAAACACATTGTCTCCTTCTCTGTCTGGAAAGACCTGTGCCTGAGGCCTTTGTGGCCTGGGCATTAGGTCTCAGAACCTCTTGAGGTCAGCTGTGTTCTGCAGTGTTTGGCTGGGAAGATCTGTGTTTAGCACCATCATTCTTTCAACTGGTCAATGATTATACTGGGCCTGTATTAGGGTTGGACAGGATTATGGTATTTCTTATAAAGTGTTTAATGCACTCTAAGTGTTCATATCTTTTAAGTATATGCTTTGTTACTTATATTGTTTATGGTTAAGGATTTTAAAGTTGGAGAAATTTTTGTTTTCCTATTAAATGCAGTCTGGTGTTTATAATTCTGCCTTTTAAACAAAATGTCATTCACTTAGTTTGCGGTCATCCTACCCCAGTATCATTTAGAATGAATGGTTTAGAATCACAGATAAAGTATTCTTTTGATGACAGTACAGGGGATGGGCCAGTCACTTCAGAAGGAACTTGTATTGTTTAAAATTACAGAGTTCATACAAAATATATTTATTTGAAAGAAGTTTTGTACTGATTGTGGTTAAGGGAACTCAAAATCAGGCATGAGTCATGCAGCCTGTAGTTTTCATCGTTCCATTTGCACAGCATTATTTAAGAAGGTAGAGCTCAAAGTTAGAACTCAAAAGTGTGGGTGACATGTGGGTAACCTGCTTTACCTGGGTAAAGCAGGTTAAAGATATGATACAGTGATCCAGACCATCACTTCCCCATGACTAACAGAACCTGGACTTCTCATTCACTTGACTGATCTACTTGATCTTAGAATCCTTTCAAGAGAGGTGTCCTCTGAATTGATCGGCGCTATTGTCGATTGTGGAGCAGAGGGAATTATTTTTTATCCAATAATATTGAGGCAAGGCAGTACCACTCAGCCAAGTAGAAGGCAGGTTGCTCCCAAATTTGAAGTAGGGGATTTGGGGGACAGAAGGAAGCCAAGAAGGGTTAGAGGGCAAAATCAGCAATGTGGTCAGAGGTCTTGCCTGGACAGTATAGTAGGAGTGGATGGGCTAATTGTGTTGGTACAAGCCTGTAATTCAACACTGGGGAGGCAGAGGCAGGAGGAACTTGAATTCAAGGCTGGCTGGATTACATAGCAACACCTTGTCTTAAACAAAAAAGTGTCTGGATCCCTCATCTTCAAGGTATTGTCAAAGTAATGTCAGAGTTGATGGCACATATGAATTACCTGGAATATTTGTGAAAACACCTATTTTTGACTCTCTTGCTGTGAGGTAGACCCTGAGGTTCTGTACTACTGACCAGCTCCCAGATGATGTCAACACTGTGGGTCTGGGCAGTGCACTTTGAGTAGCAAGGATGAAAACCAGGTCAGGGTACCAATGCTAAGCAAACCTGTTCTGCAGTTACATTTCTGTTTCAATCAGATCCTTCCAACTGGGTCTGAGGCCACTTAAGTCTTAGGTGTATCAGAGTCTGTTGGAAGAATCAGGAAATTGTGCCTGAATTGAGGGGGTCTGATGGTTAAAAGTCGTGGGATGAAGTTACTAAGAACCAGTGCACCTCATATTCTGTATCTACTCTTGAATCATGTCTCTTTCTTCTCAGAATGGTTTCCTATTTTGACTTGTGTGTGGATGTGGTTGATTCAAGCCATCTTTTTCTTCATTCTGCTTCTCTTTTTAGTCACTTCTTAATTTTCAAAGCATTCTTTATCATCTCTGAAGAGAGCTTGCTGAAGAGATCTTGAATGCAATTTATCGGAGAACCACCCAACATAATTTAATCAGAAAAGGTAAAGACATCCTAATGAGAACTCTGAGATTCTGAAATGGGAAGCTAGTACTCCAAGGCTCCCCTTGATACTCATTGGGGTATCTGTAGGGATCCACACTCTTGGTTAGTGGATGTCTGCATTTCTGTCTGCCCCCATCTTTTTTTTTTTTGTTTCTCCTTCTCTCTGTATATACTTTTCCTACATGGGCTAGGAAAGCAGAAAGTGACTTACTCATTTAATTCTGCTCACAGCCCCACCTCATTTCCCTCTTTTCCACTGCTGAGTGCCCTGAAGAGGACACAGGTCCTTTTAGCCTCTGTGTTGATTATCTGTAGGTCTGGTCCTCACACACAGGTTGGAAAGTCCTCTGTACTTATTTGGGAGATGGGGAAGTGTGGTCTCTGCTGGCCCTCAAGAAAGTCATCTGCCACCCTCCCCTGTCTCCAGTCAGTGATTGTTGGGTCCCAAATATGCAAATCTAATTCATTTGTCTGCTTATTTTAGGGCTTTCAGCTCAGTAGGACCCAATTTACTACATATCTTTCTTTCAAAGTCTAGTCACGTTTTGCTTGTTTGCCATTTACCTTTATTTGTAGTAGGTTTTAGGTTTTCTTATTTTCTGTTTAGTTAGTTCAGGTTATAATAAACTTTTGTGTTTTTGTATACTTGAATTTATTACTCTTTTCTTTTAGGTTTCTCCTACTGTAAGATTTTTTTTTTGGTTCTTTTAAATTTTACATTGCTGATAATAATGTTTGATATTTTAAACAGAACATTTCAAACTTTTAAATATATGATCTGTTTTGAATTTATTTGGGGTAAGAGATGTGGTAGGGGTAAAATTTTTGTGTCTTCATTATTCCAAATACCATTTGTTGGTTATCTTACCCTCATGAATTAGAAATGTTATTTTTATTATATACTTATTTACTATGTGTTTGGGTCTACTTCTTTTGGAACTATGTGCAAGTATAATATTGTTTTAGTCGCTATAGTTTCATAATATGTTTTTGTAGCAGAGCCATGCAAATTGTTCTTACTATATTTAGTTGAGGTCAGTGGCCTTGAAATATTTCCCTTCCCCTTTCTAGTCACAGAGGTTGGAGATGGTATAGGTACCTGTCCACTGTCCCTTCCTAAGTACCAGGTCAATCAACAGGTGGCTTGTAGGCAAAAAACTTAAATATTTTAATTTCCAATGCATCTCTTTCCTGGGAACTTTTAATACAACAGATTATTATATGCCAACTTATCTAGGCATAAATTCTGTCCCTAGCTAGTATCCCTTTTGCTTGATGACACCAAGCTGTTGAGCTGTTTTTTAGTTTGTTTCCAGCTGACTAGGAAGGAACCTCTTTTTTTTCTAGTAGTTTACCACCTCACTTAACCTGGAAAGCAGCATCAGAAAGACCTTACCTCATGGACACAAAATGGATATTTGGTGAGATAATTTTAGCTTTCAGGGACCTCCCAACCACAGCAAAAATATAAAACTTCAAAATGACCCTCAGTGTTTTTTTTGGTTTGGTTTGGTTTTTTTTACTATAACTGTCTTTTACCTGCTTTTAGAGAGTTGCTTGTACATCAATTCCATTACTTTCCCACTTTTTTTCTTTTAGTTTTTGTTTCTAGCTTAGTCCCACTATCTGGCCATTAGCCATTTCAATGTGTCACTTCTCAGCAAACTATATCACCCATCTCAGAAAAGCAGCTTTGACTGTTCTGAAGGAAACAAAAATAGCAGACCAAGAAGAGAATATGGGACATTATTTTGGTTCTGTGATGTCATCAGTCAATCAGAATCCAAATTTCCATGTGTTGTTTGCAGGTCTGTTTAGGATGGTGGTATTTTAACTGGTTGGCTTCTATATGAAAGTTTTAGAATCATTAGTTCTTCTCAAAATAAATTTTCCCCACTGAAGAGTAGCTGACTTAAAAGAAATATGTTTCAAAGCCGAGTGGGAGCTCTCATTAATTGTCCTAAATGGGGAGTGAGATGGATTCCTCAGGGACTTGCATATCCTTGGCCCTCTTTCTCTCTTTGAAGTTGGGAGAGGTTGCTGCTCAATCCATACATGGCTTCCACCTCTAATTAGCAGTTTTGCTGAACAAGTGCTGGATTATCAAGAATTTAACCAGCCTACCCCCAAGAATACAGAATGTTTCAGAGTTTAACTTTCATCACAACTTTTTTAGTCCTTAGCAAAGTAGTTATTCTTTTGAAATGGAAAATTGTGGGTAAATGTCAGAGAGCTGCAAAACTATTCATGTCATTTTAAAAACATTCACATTCAATTAAACCCAATTTCAACCAAAATCTAGCTGATTCAGTAATGGCTGCATAAATAGGTAGAATGTCCAGGCTCCTCTTACAAGCTTCTGTCTTACAATGAACTTGTGGAATGCAGAGATGTAGAAGGGTTATGTAATTGTCACCTATTCACAAGAAGGAAGGAAGGAAGGAGTTGTAACATTCAGCAAAATTGCCCTAAAGTATGAAACTAAAAGCCCGAGTGATTGATTGTGAGAAGATTTCAGTAAATGATACTCAAATTAAAACATTAAGGGAGTGACTTTAAGCAAAATTACATTGCAACATGCAATTTATTCACTGAAAAGGAATTTTAAAAATAAGATGAATAATACAAACCCCCTGAGAGATAGTTAGGCAATACAGGTTTTTCTTTTCTTTTTCCTTCCTTCCCCCACCCTCATCTTCTAAATTGAACACCTGTCAGATTTTATT
Source organism: Castor canadensis (assembly GCF_047511655.1). Classification (NCBI taxonomy): domain Eukaryota; kingdom Metazoa; phylum Chordata; class Mammalia; order Rodentia; family Castoridae; genus Castor; species Castor canadensis. The sequence goes on along the minus strand of NC_133395.1, from coordinate 118,530,350 downwards.
TTCTTTCATTTCTTTGGCTTGTCAGAGAGAAAAGGTCAGAAGTGATCACCAGCTCTTACTTTTTAACAGACAGAACCTGTAATTGAGAGTAATTCCTCTGCAATTTTGTAGGCAGGGGCTGTTTCACGCTTGCTTTCAAAAGCTAGAGGAGAGAAATGCTGGTATTCTGAAAGTGAATCAACTTTATTCACTGGGCCACAGATGATTTCTGATTTTTACCAAAATGCAGCAAGGTATAGTGCTCACATTATTGTTCTTCTTTTGGATGAATAGAGGTGTAATCTATTTTTAACATCTACTGGGGTGCCCTGCAGCTAAAATTTGCTGTATGAGAGGTAGCCCAGAAGTATCTCTTTTTGAATTCTACATTCTTAAGAGCACAACATGGTTTATTCTTATTTCTCTGCCTGACAACTTTACAATCCTGTTTAAGATTTACCCAGAGATGAAAATCATGCATGTCTGTCTGTAGAAGAATTAGATGTAGTGTTTTACATCATAGTACAATATGGAGTTTCTGTCAAACTTGAAGGGTGAGATGAAAACTTTCACCCCTTTACTCATAGAAACCTTATAAAATCCATGTCTATGTCGAAAGCTGTACTGCTCATTCAGTTTGTTTGGGACAAGGTGGAGACTGAAAGGAACTGGTCAGAAGAAAACAAATGCACATTGAACTCAACTTAAACTTTACAAAATGCAATCTGTGATTTAAAAATAAACCAAAAATCATCATAACGTGATGTCAGCATTTACAATATAATGCGTTTATTTTACCAAATAAAAAGTGAGGTGGAAGAAATAAAATCTAGAAGGTAAAGTAGAAATACCTAAATTTGAAGGAACTGAATCCCATTTTACTTTAATGTAATAATTAATAATGGGAGAGAGAGAGAGAGAGAGATTCTCACGACCCCTGAGGTCACAGGAGCCTGTTACAGTCTGACATTCAGTGGGTCGTGGTATGTGGAAATCAGAAAACAGTGTTGCCCATAGATGTAAATAATCCAGGTCATGTCATTAGTTATGGGAAATGTGCCTGGATTCTACATTGCTCCATGTAATAGAGATGCATCATTTTGAAAATGTATGTGATCATTCCCCAGATCACTTTGAGCAACCTTTCTTTCCATTATTGCCATCTAATAAGCATTCATCCTACAACTATAATTTAGGAACATTCCTAAATAAATAAGTAGAGTTGTGATTTTTTTAAGAAGCATAATTTGAACCACAAAACAGAAGAGTGATTACCAGCTATGATCAGTAAGCCTGAATTATATCATACTTAGTAGAGAGAGATGCAAATGGATGAATTAAATTAGGAACACAATTCTCTTCTTAAATCAGTATTTTTGACTGTCAAAACCTGGACCAGAGCATATTATTCTTAACAGACTGTGATTTGTATTGAAATGTGACGATAAATCTGTTTATTGAAATTTATTTGTGGATTGTTTTTCATTCGTTCTGGCTTTTTGCATGAGCAGGGTAAGTGTAATAGGCAGAGCTGGTGATTCAGCTGAATGCCATTTTTGTAAATGCTCACACACTCTCCAGACTGAAGACGGATTGCTATTGAGATGGGATGGAATATGCTGTATTCACTATTTTACATTGCATTGTGTCGTAGAAAACCCACAAAGGCTTTTTGGGAGTACAGCAGTGGAATAATCTAAGAGTCTGTCTTCCATGGCCTAATTTTAAAATGCTTATAGACTTTAGTCCTCAGAGGGCAACCTCTCTTTTGAACTTCAGCCTCATCCACTTTCATTGTGTATCATCTGTGGTAATTTCATCCATTTTCTTCTCTCTGATTTCATGAAGCCTTTAATGGCAAGCTTATGATATGTTGATTACAATTTGACATTAGGGGGTTTCACATTTTATAGGCTAACTCCAGTGAGAGGTTTTTGTTTTATATTCCTGACCATCATGGGTAAACATGCAGGAAGAATAATTACAAAAGAATTATAGTCTATACGATTTGATCTCCAATAGGCCCCTCTGAAAGATGGAAAGTTTGCTATGACCTTGTTTTGGTTTGCAAGATCAAAACCAAGACTTTGTCTTGGTTTTCAGCAGACTTAAAACATGATCTTTTTCAGCTTTTATAAAAGATGCCTCAACCTTATACAGACATTAATTAGTGAAATCTAAACTGACCACACAGCTTTAATGAGAAACATTAGAATTTAAATATCTAATGCCTCCTATTTTGAAGAAGTGTGGGATTGTAAGAGATGGTCATATGTGTTTTTTAAAAATCATATAACCCATGTATAAAGTTCAAAACATGGCACTTTCCACCCTTTTTTGTAGCTCTTTTGCTCTAATTTCTCTTCCCCATGCCTAGCATTATCAATCTAATACCTCTGTCCTTGCAACCAGGGCGAAGGAAGCCTACTTCTACTAGCGAAGGAGTAATCACCGGTCATAAGCCAGTTAGGAGATGCAGAACCTCCTGGCACAGCCTAGCTACATTGTGATCACAGCAGTGGTCTTGATCTGACCTGCTCTCACCATGGCAATGACACTGTCCTGCCATTATCATGTTGCTCTTAGCTTAAAGTTGAGCCCTCCTGTTTTCTTGGTTTTCATCAGTGCTGTGTATTTTTAAACAACAGTGGGTTATGTATATAAATCCCATCAGGCTTTGAGAAAAGCAGGTGTAGGAAGGTAGTACAGTGGAAATATGTACTCATGTATGAAAATAGAAAAATGTACTCCATGAATGGGGGAAGGTAGGATAAAGGAGAATGATGGATGGGGTAAATTTAACTAGGGTATATTGTAAGAACTTTTGTAAATGTCACACTGTACCCCTAGTACAACAATAATATGATAATAAAAAAAAGAGAAAAAACTGATACTAACTTTACTAGAGATGATAGAATACAAGAATTTTCATGCATTGTTCATGAGAATACAAAACAGTAGTTACTTTGAAAGACAATTTTGCCATTTCTTACAAAATTTAATAATAGCTTTGCTGTACAATCCAGCAATCAAGTTCCTAGATTTTATCCAACTAATATGAAAACTTATGACATCATGAAAACCTGCACAGGAAAGTTTATTCATAATAACCACAAACAGTAAGTAAATGAATCAACAAGTTGTCATATATTTATATGATGAAATACTATTAAGTAATGAAGAGGAATGAGCTATACACAATACCAAGGATGGATGTGAAATGCGCATAACTAAAAACAGAAGCCAATCTGAAAAGGTTACATACCATATAATGCCAATTATATTACTTTTCTGATAATGATAAACTCATGGAGATGGTAAACAGATCAGTGGTTACCAGGGGCTTAGAGGTGAGGTTGAATGGATGAAGCATGGGATATTTTGGGCATGGTAAAGCTATTCTGCATGATACTATAATGGTGGATACATGATGACTTATGCAAGAATTGGTCAAAAGCCATGGTAGTTTACAAATGTATGGAAACTTTAAAAAATCATTACAGAGGTTAGTAGATGCCTTTTGGAATACAGAATCATCTCCCAATCTGTGATGAATATATTCCATACTTAATGGAGGTCTGGAACCACTGAAAGCACTGAACCCTGTGTATACTTTGTTTTTTCATATACATACATACCTATGATAAAGTTTAACTTGTAAACTCAGCACAGTAAGGGATTAAAAATAATCAGTGATAAGATAAACTATTGTAACAATATATTTAATAAAAGTTATGTTGATGTGGTTTCCCTCTCAAAGCATGATAATTCCTCATTGCTCTATAGTAATATTTTCAGACCTCAGTTGATACTTGGTTTCTTTGTGAAACCAAAGACAGGGAAGCCATAGATCAGATCAGGAGAGACTGCCATGTTCTAAATGTATGAAACAATCTCACTAAAGGAGATTGTTTGTGAAAAAGTATTGGTGAGTCACTTTGGAAATAATTATAATCAATAAAGGCAAGATAAACTACACTATAATCCAGTAAATTAAGTTATTTTCCTTGGAATTACAGGTTAATAATTCTGAAACCACTAGAAATATATATATACATATATATGTATATATACACATTATATATTGCTTTTTGTTTATATATAAACATTTATATTATATATATTACATATATACATTTATAATATATATATAATATACTGGAATAAGATGCTTAAGTAAATGTACAGCGGGAGTCAGATTTCATACTGTTGGAGTAGGAACTTTTGGATAATCAAGGAGAAAGCAAGACTGAGTTAGAACTAGTAATATCTGACTCAATTTACTTCAATGTAGATGCTAAGTATTACATATAGAAATATTTATAGATATGTGTATATACATTGGTTAGAAGACAACCATATATTTTCTTGTTCTGTCAGTTGAGAGCACCAAGAAACAATGACACTTGGGAGCAAGGAGCATACTAACACTCAGATCTTGGTTTATAATGTTATTTTGCAATTAAAGGAACTAATGCTCTTTGGAGAAATGGTGATTCTAGGACTGGGGAAGAAAATATACAACATGAGCCTTGGGCATCACATGGCACCAAGAACTAAGAAATGATTCCAAAAACAAAGCAAAATGCAATAAATCCATAATAATCAGGGTATGTCAAAAGGACAGAGGAATCAACTCAAAGAGCTACTGATATGAAAAATGAATCTACCTGAACAATGAAATAAAGTAGCTTGGGATTATAACCCTTAAAGTAAATGGAAACTCTGCTATCTTCACAATTTTCCTGTAGATTTAAAACTAAAGTATTTTAAAGGCAAGAAAAAAAAAAAGAAAAATAGTTGAGGAGCCTCAAGCTCTAGATTCTAGAAGAAAAGGATTTTCTGTATAATGACTAACCTAAATAGAGACTGGAGAAAGTTGGGTGAACCACCTGAAGGGGTGGTTGGGAGAGAGTGGGTATTGGAATAATTTAATTAGCTTTTATTACTAACTTAGACACTGTCAGGTTTTGAAAAGAGCAAGTGTGTTACAGAGCATCTGAGCCTTTAGTGTGATAGTTGGTGGCTCTAAGGTATCTGTAGATGCTGATCAAATCTGTGAAGCCTCCAAATCTGTCTGCTTGAAGGACAGTATCAACAAACGTGTTAGCCATGGTTTTGACCCCAAACAAAAGAGAAAAAGCCCCAAACAACTCTTCTTTCTACCAAATTTTTCTGGATATTTTACTTCCCATCTGGTTATATTGATGGCTGAAACTTTTTATGAGAGATAAAGGACCCCATCCTTTTTCTCCCCTTGAGTAAATGAAGAGAAAGTATATAGTAGGTTCTCTTTTATAGAATAGCAACTCTGTATTCTTTTCTATGACTTCGATTTTTTGCTTTTTGTCCCCTGCCCACATTCATAGAGAACAAAGTGAGAGCTAGTATCTCCTTTGAGCAAGTTTTAAAAAAGAAAGGAAACCTGTCAAGATTTTGCCCAGTGACTAGATGCAGCTAAATGTGGGCAAGAAGGATCTGCTGAGGTGTCTTGTACCATTTAATGTGTTAATAGGTTCTGCTCTGACAGAGCTAATGCACTGTGGCATTGCTGGCTTTATGTCTGTTGTGGGACCAGTTGATGCTGCCTCATGAGCCTGGGTGAATCCAACTCAGCGAAGTGTTTCTCTTTGCTAGAGATGTTGTGCTTCTCTGTCTTTCTGTATCCTCCAATATTTCAGGTTTCTTTTTTCTGGGCAGGTATAAAAGGGCTACTCCAGAGCCACCACCCGGGTGGTTTAAGGGTTTGACTGGCCAGCGAGCCAGACTCCTGCATATCTGAGCCAAAGGTGGGAAAGTGGTACATTTTGTAGATATTAGAAAAACCTGCTGAAGGTACTAAAGAATGGACAGTTACACTAACAACTCATGAGGAAATAATTTTCTACCTGCTTAAGATTAGAAGACAAGCTCATACTTAGAGTCTTCTGAAATAAAATTAGGAGAGATTCTTAAATCCTTGAAATATACTTTGAGAACCTAAGACCTGAAACCAAGATGGCAGTTAGGACAGGGAATCAGAAATCCTGAGCTCCATGACTCAAGGAACCACTTGAGATGTCAGAGCTACACTTGGGTCATTCTGATTGCTTCTAGCCAAAATAATAACCACAATCATATTAGATGCACATAAAATTCAAAGACTGATCCCTAAATCAGCCTTTAATTGCACCTAACAGCTGCAAAAATCCTGCATGGCACAGCCAGCAAGGCAGGTCCCAACTGGGAAAAAAGTTCCCTGGCCATTTCTCTCTCTTTTTTTTCCCCCCAAAAAGCAGAAGACAGAGCATCAATCAGAATCGAACGCTGTGACATCCTGGACCCCTAATCTGTAGAAAGCCTCCCTATACCACACCATTTCTCCCCATCAGTGCTTGTGCGAATCTGCAGACCAAACACATGAGTATCACGTACCATGCACTTCTCCCCTACACACCTCCTGGGAACATAATCCAGTGCAGCCCCTGGGCAGATTAAACCTTCCCCAACAAAACTGAAAAGCATAAAGAGCGAACTGTAATGACACTGACAGCAGAGGTGGAGGTGGAATGCTGAACCTGCCTGGGAGAATGGAGTGGGGCAAGGAGCCAAACTCTCAGTGAATGAATATGGGAAAAGTAACAAAGGCTGAGAGCGGGAGTGGGGGTACAAGCAAACATCCCAGAGGAGATGCTAGCACTGGTCAGAGGTCGGGAGAGGCAAAAGGTTGAGAATAGGGGTGGGTAGACAAGCTAACCTCCCAAAGCAGAGCAAGGGGTGGATCCCAGAGCCGATCTGTGGGGCAGAGGGCATTATTCAAAACTGAATTGCCCCACCTTGATGGGAGAGGAACTGACCAAACAGAGTTGCAGCTGAAGGACAACACAACTCCTGCTGGTGAAAACAACAGCTCTGACCACCCTGCATGAACTGGAAGACTTATCTCTCCTCCCATTTGCAACTATCTCTGTGGACAGAAGGAGCCAAATACTATTCACAAGCCAGTCACCTGAAGAGACCCCATCAGAGCTCTTGCTTATATGCCAATACCAGGATTGGATGCCTATGGAATAACTCCAGAACTTTTACCAAAAGACTGAACTTTTTGTTGTACCCGTACCTGATATTTTATTATTATTATTATTATCAACTTCACCATCACTGTTTTCTTATCCCTATTCTTACCCCCTTCACTTTCCCTCCTTTTCCTGTACTACAATCCATTGTTTCCCTCCCAACTATTCTTTCTTCCCCTTCTCATCCACTCTCTCCCCCTCTCTTCACCTCCTATTCTCCCCCAACCTATCACCACATTACCCATCCCTCCAACACACTCACCACCTGCTGACTAGCCTACTGTACCAACTGTATACAACCCCAGCCCCTGAAATCCCTGACACAAGCACCCTCTGCTACAACAACAGAAATATACCCAAACACACACAAGGGCCAGAAAACCCATCAGCACCCATACCTCTTCCCCTCCTCACCCACCCTGTTTCCCATCCCCCCTTTTAGTGCCACCTTTACCAATTACCCAAATTCCTATATCTAGCCTAATAACCATTACCCCCCCCCAACTCCCACTGTTTATAGATATTATCACCAAGGGGTTTTCTATATAATGTGTAAACAACTGGTCTAGCATTGAACCTGTGAATTTGTTATTGCTAAATTACACCTCCAGATCAGGGACAGAAAGAGCACATCAACCTAGCTAATGACCAAGACAGCCACAACAAAAAAATTAAATGAACAGAAAGAGAACAGGCAATTCAAACCACCAACTAGCCTTTCAAGGACATAGTTGCACAGCACCAAGTGGTGCAATGGGGAGAAGAAGAAGGGATGGAAACTACACTTCTCAAAAAAATAATTCAATACAGGATTCAGTGGGAAATGAAGGAAATGGATACCCAGTTCCTGACCCCAACAAAACAATGCTAAATGTCACTAAGGAGCTCAGTGATGCCAGAAAAAAAAAAAAAAAAAAAGCCTTAAACAGGAAATCTTGAAAGAAATCACTGAGAAATTCTTGGAGAAGATACTAAACATGGTTAATCAGAATGTACAAGATTCACTCAAGAAATTTTCAAGACACCACAAATAAAGAACATGAAAAAACACAGAAACAAATAAATGAACTCAGAGAGGACTTAAACAAACACCAAAGTGAAACAAAGGACACTATTAAAAAAGAGATATATGAATTAAAGATGACAACACAAGATATAAAAGAAGAGTTGAACAAAGATATGGAAAACCTCAGAAAAAAGAAACAGAAAGCGGAAGGCCACTCCAGTAGACTAGAACAAGCAGAAGACAGAATCTCAGAATTCGAAGATAAAATAGAAATTAAACAAAAAACAGAAGACATGTTAGCCAAACAACTCAAGAGCTGTGAAAGGAATATGCAAGAACTCAGTGACTCCACCAAAAAACCAAACCTGAGAATCATGGGTATTGAAGAAGAAGAGGTCCAAGCAAAAGTGATTCATAACGATATTCAATAAAATAGTAACAGAAAATTTCCCAAATCTTGAGAAAGTTTTGCCCATTCAGATGGAAGCCTGAGAAGCCTCCAGGACACCAAACAGACTTGACCAAAATAGAACCTCCCCATGGCATATTATCATTAAAACAACAAGCACAGAGAACAAAGAATATTGAAGGCTGTACGAGAGAAAAAAAATAATGTATAAAGGTAAACCCATCAAAATAACAGCAGATTTCTCATTGGAAACCTTAAAAGCAAGAAGGGCCGGGAATGAGGTATTTCAGGCACTGGATAAAAATGATTTCTGCCCCACAAAACTCTACCCAGCAAAACTATGATTTAAAATTGACTGAACAATAAAATCTTCCACAATAAACAGAAACTGAGATAATATATGACCATCAAGCCACCACTACAGAAGATTCTAAAAGAAATTCTGCACACAGAAGATGAAAGCAAACAAAATCACCAGAGGACAGGAAGTATCAAACCACAGAAAGAAGGACAAGTAATCAAAGTAGCATTGATTCAGCTGTACACAATCAAATCCTTAAACAACAAAAACAACTAAATGGCAGGAATCATCACATACCTATTAATAGTAACACTGAATGTCAATGAATCAACTCCCACATCAAAAGAAACTGTTTGGCAAACTGGATTAAAAAGGAAGAGCTGACAATCTGTTGTTTACACGAGACCCATCTTAATGACAGAAATAAATATGGATCTTCTTAAAAAACTAAACATAGATCTGCCATATGATCCATCAATACCATTCCTAGGGATATACCCAAAGGAATGCGACTCAGGTTATTACAAAGGCACCTGCACACCCGTGTTTACTGTAGCACTATTCATGGTAGCCAAACTATGGAAACAGCCAAGATGCCCCACTACTGACAGATGGATTAAGAAAATATGGTATTCATAAACAATGGAAGATTATTCAGCCACAAAGAAGAATAAAATTTGTCACTCACAAGAAAATGGATAGAACTGGGGAGCATCATCTTTAGTGAAGTTAGCCAGGCTGAGAAGGCCAAAATCAAATGTTCTCCCTCATATGCAGATTATAGACCTAAAACAAATGCAGTAATATTATTGGACATGGGTCACACAGTAAGGGTAGAATGCACATGGGAGGAATAGGGGAAGAGAAGGAAACCTAAAACTTGAATGTGGTTGATGTGCTCCTGTTGAGGAACGAATACAGTAATCTTAAACTGGCAGAGGTCACTATGGGAAGGGGACTAGGAAGTAGTGAAGAGGTCTGGTAGAAATGAACCAATGTGGGTTGTAATATGCATATGCCTGGAAGCAATGCTAGGAATCTCTCTGTATAGCTATCTTTATCTCAAATAGCAAAAACGCTATGTCTTTCTTATTATTTCTTCTGTTTTCTCAAATCAGAGAACAAGAGGGCAGAACAGATTCTGCCCAGAAGTGGGGGATGGGGGAGGTGGCCCAAACAATGTATACACATGTGAGTAAATGTAAAAACATTAAAATAATAATAAAATTATATAAAAAGAAAAGAATAAAAGGGCTACTCCATGTATATGTTGGGTTACTAAGACTCAGACATGTTAGGGGAAGTAACAGCAATGAGGGAAAAATGGAAGTTATATATCAAGGGTAGAGAGTACTTTCAATTCTTTTGCAGTGATGTGTGGGATAAATTAATAAATACCAACTAAATATGATGGACTTGACAGAGTCAGAATGGAGTAGTGTGACAATATTTTGTATGCCATGGAAAGCTATGAGAGAGTAAATGCTAAAGAAATGCTCTGGAGATTTCAGTTTGTCTCTCTGAGACCAAATCACAGCTCCATATGGAGACTTTGAGTTTTAATTTTCATTATTACAAGAGATTTTGTGCTTTTTCAACATGTCTTTAGGAACAAGTGAAACTCTGATCTTCTGTACCACAAATGCTCCTAATAACAAAATGGTTCTGACATTAGATGGAGCTGTGAGTCCCAGCCTGTTAGCTACATGCCCTTGGGAAAATTCTTTGTCTTTTTTAATTTAGGTGTCTCCATCTGCAAAATGAGGATAATAATCTGTGATCTGTAGGTCTGCTGGAGACTAATAGTAATATCCGTAGAGTGCTATATTTTTATTTTGTGACTCACAGTTGCTTAGAAAGTGGCATCCACATGGCATTTTTACTTACAGTAGTTTAAAGAAACTAATTTTTCTTCACAAGCTCTATTTTAAAACAGGAAATAAAGAAGTCCAGATTACCAAATAAAAGTAAATACTTAGTTTGTTTAAATATTTTAAATTGTGGTAATGCCATATGTTAAGTAATATCAAGGTACTTGATTCTCTGTATCCAATTTTGCAATCTAGTGATTCAGAGATAGTGTGTGAATATCCTGTTTGGTTCTTCCAAGGGCAGATTTGAAGTCCAGAATGTAGATATTTAAATTTCATTTAGGTTCTGAAAAAGAAATGCTCCTTAATTTTTTGTGAAAGAGCATCAGCATCAAGTCAGAAATGAGAGTTCCCTATATTTTTACAACATATGCCTGGTTTGTCTAACAGAGAGAATTAAATATTAAGATCTACATCATGGTGAATGTCTAAGACCAAAAAGAAGCTAAAAAAATCATTAAAAAAGTGAAACTGTTAGAAACAACACTTCACAGTATTTCTTGCAGATTAGAAAAATAGTCTTTGCAGATCCAGACTCCACTTAATTTTTGTCTCAGTGAAAATTCTTTCAGCTCTCTTTTCATTTCTTTAAAGGTCTAAGATTGGGGATGAGGGTGAAATATGGAACAGCAGGTGGCCCTTAATTCTGTCAAACCCAAACCATCCTGTTAGGTTTTAATGATTCTGTTGCAGGTGTGAAGTTTTTCCCTTTCTCCTTTTTATAACTTTAGCATAAGCACCAGTTGGGTTATTTTCGTTGTGACAGCCTGGTAAATTTTTCTACTTTTCATTTAAAAGTTGACTCATTCTCCGCCTCCCTCTTGATTTTCCTAGTTATAGATCACTTCAGTGTTATGCTTCAAATTTTATATTGAAGAGTTGTGTCCTTTTGGTCAAGTCTTTGTGTAAATTTTATCTGCTGCCTCAACTGTATCACCTACCATCTTCCCTTGATATTGCTTTTCCCCCAATCCATAAGATTGGAGTTGTGGAGTTCCATTTGCTGTGTTTTGCACCAAAGGTTAGGGCCTCATTCTTCAGAGAGTTTGGAATTGTGGCTTAGATTCCAAATCTACTTGATTGTCATATATGGTGAGAGAGAGATGCTGGAAAGTAAATGGCAGCTGGTTTCTGTCTTAGAGCATGGCAAACAAAGGAAGCCAATTTGGAGTGACTGAGATGTCAGGAGGAGGTGACACATGGCCATGCCCTGGCCTTCCACAGAGTTCTAGACCCTGATGTCAGATGGGCCAGCATCTTGACTATTTTCCCATCTTTAGGTTTCTTAAACTTCAAGGAGCTTTTTTTTTTTTTTCCATGTGTGTCACCTAGAGAAACACCTGTATTACAACCTGATGTCTGAATTCTGTAGCTGTGAAGTTTAATTTCCATAAGTCCCCTTGTTTTGGCAGAAATACCCCTTTTTTCAATGGCATATTCAGGGCTGGTGGTGCAGCTCAAGTGGCAGAGCACTCGTCTAGCAAGCATCAGGCCTTGGTTTCAACCCCCAGTATCAACGGCACCCTCTCCAACCCCCACACACATGCGCACAAAGACATGTTCTCAAAAACCTCGCCAGAGAGCAAGTTGACTTTCCCTTTATTGGTGTAATTTTATCATATCAAGCAGACAATGAAAACAAAACAAAACAAAAGCATTAGTGGTATCACGATGTCACACAGAACAAATATTTCAAAACAGCTCAGTTTTATAACATTCTACGTAGTTTGGAAAGACTGTGTGAAAAGAGCACTGGCCTTTCAAATCCTTGCCGTGCCATCTCTTTACTGTGTGACCTCAGTGGTTTGTGTGACAACGTTGAATTTTGGTTTCCTCTTCTGCATGAAAGAGAATCATGATACATAGCAGGCAATTATTGTCATGATTCTCTCTAGGTGATAAACTCTAGTTTTTTTCTTGCTTTTTCTGCTCACGAGAAGCTAATTCTGAGGAACCTTTGGTTCTTTTTTCTTTGTGACAAGATCTCTCATTGTGTATCTCATGCTAGCCTCAAACTCAAGATTCTCCTGCCTCAACCTTGCTGGGATTGGTATGTGCCACTGTGCTTTACATTTGATTGCTTTTATCACTTCATGAAAATCTGAGAACAATGAGCTGAGGGATGCCTCACCATTTCTGAAGTCTGTTTAATGGGGCTCTAGATATGAGATGATAATAGGCATTTTATGGAAAGAACAAAGAAAAAATGATCCCAAGGCAAAACACATTGTGAGAATGCTAGAGACAAAAATCAGCTTTGGTTACTGCAGAACTTCTCAGTTTTTTATATGCTTGTGATATGGTAAATAGGAAAAAATTTTAATATTCAGAACTTCCTTATTTTATTTGATCTATGAAAGCCTTTCTTCAAGGTACATCTTGTAGGACCAGAATATTGAGGAATAGATTTGGGACTAATAAAAAAATGTTTATATATTGAATGAAGTGTTAGGTAACAAATTCTTTTTTCAGTGCTAGGGATGGAACCCAGGGCTTTGTGCATGCTAGTCAAGTGCTCTACCCTTTCATCCACACTCCTAGCCCTCTTTTTTTTTTTGTTTTTGAGATTGGTTATTGCTAATTTTACCTGCCTCCACTTTCTGAGTAGTTGAGATTACAGGCATGTAATCTTCCTGGCTTGAAGGTTAACAATTCTTAAATGGAAAGATTGGACTTGGTAACAGATAATATACACTGATGAAGAAAGTGGGAGTAATCAGGAAGTTCAGTTACATGTCTGGCACTAGCAAGGTGTCCTTCCTCAGTTCTTTTTCTTTTCTTTCTTTCTTTTTTTTTGATAGTATTAAGGTTTGAACTCAGGGAAATTTCTAGGCAGGCACTCTACATTTAAAGCCACACCCCAGCAACCCTCAGTTCTCTTAAATAAGGTACTTCCAGAGCCAGGTGTGGTAGAACAATGCCTGTAACCTCATCACTCAGGAGCCTGAGGCATGAGGATAATGAGTTCCAGGCCAGTCTGACCTATGAAGTAAACTCCAGGCCAATCTGGCTATATAGTAAGACCATGTCTAAGGAAAAATAAAAAAGAAAGAAAGGAAAAGAAAATATTGTACTTCCTCAGCAGACATTTCTTCTCTCTGTTTTACATAATAGTTAATTAGACCATTCAGATTAAATGTCATTCTGACTCTCCAAAGCTACAGGTTGGTATGAAACCAATGCTTGGTCTCCATTTCCACAGCTAGGACCACGAGCCTTCAATTGCAATGTTAACTTTCTTTTGCAATATTGATCCTGTGTTGTGCACTAGCAGCTAAACATGTCTGGGGATTTTAAGTACATATCTTCTCTCAGACCCACTGCTCTGACCCAGTATAACCTACACTAAAATGTAATTGTGAGAAAGTAAAGGAAATGATAGTCCTTTGTGGAAATCCTTTTAAAAAAAAGTCTGGATGGAGACAGAAGTCTTTCTGAACCTGAGAAAGATGACTGTGTTGCTTGGTTTGGTAATTATGTCTCCACTGACATTGTTGAATGCACAGTAATAGTAATACCTTAAGAAGTGATTCAAAAAGCACTCATCTCAAAGTGCAAAACACTGGTGCTAAAACCAGCACTTCCAATAAACACCTTCCTTCACAGTGTGTCATGAGAAGGAATTTGTCTGTTTTCCAGGCCCAGGAAGCTAGTTCTGTTTTGACCTCATGCTAAGCAAAGGTGCCATATTTAGAAGCATAGCTTTTACTTCAGTTGTTCTTGTTTTTTAATTTGAAAACACAGTGTTAAGAAGAAATTAATCATAAGGAATTCCTCCAAGGTACCAATCCCTGTGTCAATGCCTATAGTTATATCACATGCAATTGTGCTGGTACGTTTGCCAGGCACTTTCATTTTTTCTGAATTAAGCAACTAACTCAGTGCTTTCAAATTCTAGGTCAAAACACTTTCTCTCTCTCTTTATCTCTCTGGACCTGGCTTCTTGTATCAGTTCCCCCATATCATTTATTTTAATAGCAAGTATTTATTCTTATGTGTAGCATTTGTAGTTCCTAGGAGGCATGTGTGTAATTTGTGATTTGTATGTAAGTTCACAAAGGTCCTTGTGAACTGCTTAGGCATGCTCTCTCCTTCTGATTTTTCATTATATTCTCCCTAGGAGCATCCCATCTCCTTATGAGCATTTCATTTCCTGCCTCAATTTTATTTTTTCTTTCTGGTCTTCTCAATTGAATTTCTTGCCTTTCTCTTCACGTTGTCCCCCTCAGTTTCTTTCTATGACCTTTTTGCCCCATTTGGAGGAATCAGAGAAAACCTTAAGTAGCTGAGAAGGGTTCCTATTTCCAAGCAAGGAATTTTCTGGTTTGATATCCGAAGGCCATGGTAGGATTTGCAGTGACTCAAGACTGATGGGGCTCTTTTCTTTATACCAGCTTCCTGCTTGGGCTGAGTCTCTTTGTAGCATTTGCCAATATTCATCTTTGTAAAATGGAGACCTGTTGGGAAGCCTGA
The DNA here is from genome assembly GCF_047511655.1 of Castor canadensis. Lineage (NCBI taxonomy): Eukaryota > Metazoa > Chordata > Mammalia > Rodentia > Castoridae > Castor > Castor canadensis. The sequence continues at coordinate 118,515,256 of NC_133395.1, read as the reverse complement.
CTCTCTTTCAATGCCTCTCTCCTCTTATTCCATCTCCACTTTGACCACCCAGGTGTTTGTCCCTTTCTATTTCAGATATTTGTTTATACATCACACAGACTCAGAGTTTGAGGAATTATAACTTCACCACCCTTACTCAGAGTATTTTGTTGGGCGTCTATGAAATGCAGATAATTCATGCTTGAGAGTATATCTGGATTCTTTCCTTCTTACTATCTGACTAGTCCACAAATAGCCTCTCTTGTGCTTTGCCTGGGTCATGATCTCTCTAGAGCATCTCTGTCGAATATAGTCACTATTAGCTACATGTGGTTATTTAAGTTGAAATTAATTTCAATTAACTAAAATAAAAAAATCATTTTTTAATTACATTAGTCCCATTTTTGATGCTGTATAGGTCCATGTGGCCATATTGGACAAGACAGATAGAGGACATTGCTGTTATCATAGAAAGTTCTATTGGAATGGGCTGCTAAAAATTGAGTCGTGGTTTCTCTAGGTTGGGCCAGATAGTAAACATTCATGAAATAAAATAGCTTCTGCTCACATTAACTCTGCTGTTGTTAAGAGTTTGACTTGTAACATGCTTTGACTTTGAACTTGGTAGAAGATTTTGTGGTCATGCCCTAATTTTCAAAAGGCGTACAGGTGTTGAATTCACCTTGTTGCCCCTATGAAAAGTTGTACATTTCTCATCTTTATTGTCTTTGGGAAAATATATTTTAAAAATGGACTCTGTTATCTCCTGCTGTACAGTCTCTGCTTTCCAAAATGTACATTGTAATTTTGCTAATGTTACCACTTGGATCTTCCAAAGAGCTATTAGATTGAGTAAAAGTAATTTACTGTTTCCTTTTATTTTGGATTTACGTTTTCTTTCCTTTTACCTCACGTCTTCCCCCTTCTAAGATATGACTATTAGGAAGAGCCAGCTGTGTAATTAGGCCATTACATCAGATTCTGAGCTATGTTGTAGCACAGATTGAACTGGATGATAATTTCCAGGTTGATAGCTGGAGGCTCACCCTTCTAAAAACTCTACACTCTTCCCTTTAGGTACTGGGGTAACATTAGTTTTATATTTAATATTTTAATGTAGCAATTGATGTAGCTAGCTTTGCACAGTTTCAGGAATAAGTATCTACTGTACTGTGCCCTGATTGTTTAGATTCTGGGGCTTCATTTTAATAAATAACCAGCTCTGTGGGGGAAAGATGGGTTTTATTAATATGCAGCATTAACACTATTGGGCTCCATGGGTAGGTTGACATAGTGTCATTGTTACAGAAGATAAAATTTGAAGGAGTATTTGTAGAGCAGCTAGCAATGGATGTTAGAACAATAGCTCAGGATTTTATGATGGTTTAATCATTATCCACCCCCATCCTCTCATTCAGACAGTCAACTCATATTTCTTGAAGTTTACACTAAGCACTGTTTTAACTACTGGGTGATTCAAAGGCAAGAAGATTTTTTGTGGAAGAATCATTTGTTTTCTGCAAAATGTAACCTAGGAACTGACAGTTAAAAGTCTTTTCCTGGAAAAACTATTTGTTTTACATTAACTGAAAGAAAGAAGATTTAAAAAAAATATTGCATCTGTTAGAAATACTGCTCTACATTTAATGTGAGGAAAGAAAAACACAACTGTAAAGTTAAATTAAAAGATAAAAATGTTTATCCAGGCACAGTGGCTTTTGCCTGTAATTCCAGCTACTTAGGAGATAGAGATCAGGAGGTTTGCAGTTTGAGGCCAGTCCAGGCAAAAATTTAGTGAGACCTCCATCTTGACCAATAAATCTGGGCATGGTAGCACACTCCTGTGATGCCAGTTGTGTGGGAGGCTTCGGTAAGAAGATTACAATCTAAGGCCAGCCTCTGGGCAAAAATGTGGGATACTCTACCTAAAAATTAGCTAAAGCAAAAGAAGACTGGGGCTGTGGTTCAAGTGGTAGAGAACCTGCCTAGTGAGAGCCCTGACTTCAAAACCCCAGCACTCTCCAATTTTCTTTTCCATGTTTTTTCTTTAAACAGTGCTGGGGATCAAACCCAGGGCATTGCACATATTATGCAAGGGTTCTACAACCAAGCTACACCTACAGACTTCATTTTCTTATGGAACCAGAAGATGAAGGGTCTTCAGGGCTGGAAATGTAGGTCAATAGTAGGGTACTCGCTGAGCACACATGAAGCCCTAGATTCAATCCAGAGCACTAGGAATAAAAGAAAAGAAAAGAAAATGAAGGGTGTTTGAAAAAATGTTTAATTTCCACAGGTTTCTCAGTGTGAGTTGGGAATAGGAAGTTGGACATTTTCTTTGTAACTAGGCCTTTAGCATTTCCCAAGAAATTGGCTCTTCATTTTTGCTTGTCTAACCTCTTCTAGAAACCAGGGATTTGGAACTTCAGGCCTTGGTCTTAGGAGAATCACTCAATATTTTGGCACTAGTTTTCCCATTTGGAGGAGACAAATGGATGGTTAAATATGCTTGTCCATTAAAAGTTTGTTATGTAGATTATCTGTTCACAAACATCTGCCAAAAGCTAAGTATTACATGGAAGTAATGATTTGGGGTCAGATAGATGGGAGAATGTTGATTTTTGTCTGTTGCTTGATCTTGTTGTGATTTTGATGGAAAGACACATCTGTTTTGATTATCCTTGATTTTTAAAAGCTGTGAATTTGGGCGGTAACTCTTGAGTCAATAAATACACATTTTTTTCCCAAAACATTATCTATTCATTGAACAAATATTCCAAGTCTTTTCATATCAACTTTTGTTCTAAATGCTGGAATCACACTAGTGAGCAAGATAGGCTCTATTTGGTAAAAGTCTGTGCCTCAAAAGATCACTCTACATTTATGCCTTGGGTGCAATTGATAGAAATGTGTATCAAAGTAACTTCAATAAACTAGAGAAGTTATTGGCTAAAATAATGGGAATACCTAGCTTCATTCATGACTGGATTTAGACTTACTTTGTTAGGAAATTCTGGCCATCACTCTCACTTCTGCTTTCTTGATGATACCTTTAAATTCTGGAAGGTTTTCCTTGTATGGCGATAAAGATTATTACCGGTGCACCTGTTTTATATGTTATCCTGATACCTCCGCCCATCTTATTAACCCACTGTCATGGAAGATACTCTTTTCAAATAGTTTCAACAAAAGTGGATCAACTCTCACAAGAAGGGTGAGGTCAGGGAATGGAAAATTCATTTTGGTCACATGCCTATATCTGGAAGATCTCTTCTCAAATTGTGTGAATTGAGAGTACTGAAAAAAGGTTTTCCTAAAGGAAAATAAGATAGCAAGAATGAATGTTGAATAATCAGACTCACTAGACATCGTTCCATGTAGGTTTATAAGTTCTGGCATGTGCAGCACTTCATTTTTTTGTCTTGCCACTTGAACAACTTCACTGATCTGTGTAGTAGGTTATTCTTGTTAGCATTTTTATTCTGCATCCTCCTTCCTGCACATTTTTTTCCCTTAAGTTTTTCAGTTGAAGTTTGGTTGGCCATGTGGATCCAAATTCTTCTAACAAGTCAAGATTTCTACTGAATGTCACCAGATAGCCTGGCTTCTCTTCCCCAGGGAACATTCATCTTCAGAAGATGTGTAAGAATCCCACTATCACTGACCTTTTGTTGACTTGAAATGTTACTTTTCTGAAATGTGCAAAGGTTACATTTCCTGACTTTCCATAGTAGAACATGGATAGCAATGTTTTGAAAGGATTTAATACACTTTGGAGTTGCCAAGATTATCTCACTTTGGTTTATAGTCAACTTCAAACAGCATTTGTCCCTAGGCACAGTGGCTTACACCTATAATCCCAGGTACTTGGGAGGTGGAGATAGGCCACATGGGCAAAGAATTATCAAGATTCTGTCTCAAAGAACAAGCTGGATGTGGTACTGTAGGCTTGTAATCCCACCTACTTGGGAAGTAGGAGAATTGTGGCCTGAGACAAACCCAGGCAAAAAAAAAAAGAAACAAAAACATAAAGGGACCAGATCCTGAAAAATGAGCATGAAGGGCTGGAGGTGTGGCTCAAGTGGTAGAATGCACTCGCTTTGCATTGTATGTGACACTGATGAATCAGCAAACATGTTTCATTCTTCCTGCAAAATAATCATACTATTTTCAAAGGTATTATAGTACCCCAAAGCTGTTGGGATTCTTTAGATATTCATTTTATTTCATGGAGTTCCTGCTTGTGTGCTTCTGCGTAGGTTTGTAAAGTGGAAAGGGTGGCAGGGAACAATTATGGATTGACTTATCTGTTAGTTTTTCCATAATTCTGGTTACTTGTGATTGGAGATAATCTTTTCATTAGCTGAGGAAATGTGTTCACCCAATGCTTCTTTTTTTATTTGGCTGAGGAGACAACAGTGACAATATAGGACATGCACATACTTTCAACCCACGTTCAATGACTCTCCAACTGCATTGTTGCTCCTGAGTGGGCAGCCAAAAGCCTCCCCCTCCCCCATATGTCAAGTTCATGTTGAAGGCGTGATGCCTGGTGTGCTGGAGCTTTAAACTAGAACTTTAAACAGGATTTTCCAAAGCAGATGAGAAAAAGGAAGAATCTGTGAATGCTTGACTGCTGTGGCAAAAAGAGTATCAATCATTACAGAAATAACCTTCAACCTTTTAGCTTCACTGTATGGTGCCATTGACAAGTCACAGGATAGATACTGTCTGCCAACCAGGAAAATCTGACATTGATGAAATGCAGGCTAGTGTACCCAGTCTTACCTTTCAAAAACAAGGCTCTGCCCTTTTATTTCATCTTCCTTTGAGAGTGAAGTCAATAACCACAACCAGTATGAATTAGTAGGCTTTATTTCTTTCTTCCTTGATGCCTTCATTCTGAACTGGTATAGTCAGGAAAGGAATGAACACCTGCTTCTTCAAGATCATTTGCAGAGGGAATTCTTCTTCGAGTGCTGGGGAGATAGACCCAAGAGTGGTCCTTCACCTTGGAGCTGGCAAGCACAGATCATTAGCTTGATGGTTGGTATTGGCAGGGAGCCATCAATGAGAATTTTGCATAATCAGAATGTGCATGGAGACTGTTAATAGACAATGTACTTGAAAATGAAGGGTGAAATCTGTTCCATGTGTTAGATTAATTACATCAGCCCGACAGCCATAGAGAAGGGGTAGAAGGTACCTCTCTGGAGGGAAGAAGCCCGTCAATGTCATTCATTCTTCCAACAAGGAATTCTTTTAGTATTTATTGCTAGTCCCCCACCTGAGCAGTGACTAGAAAATTTTGGTAGTCTCTGTGACATGATAATCAAAATGACAAAAAAAAAAAAATCCACCATAGGAACATGACCAACTCTGGAAAAGGTGACAAGTTTCAATTTCTATTAATAGTATTAGCTAAAGCAGAAGCCTGAGCAACTCTCCATTTTTGTTGCAGATATACAGTAGGAAAAAAATAGATTATCCATGAAGCTTATAAAGATTACATGGGTCACAAATATCAAAGCATCAGTACCCAGTCACTCACCATCAGCAAATATGCGTGGAGCACATTACTGACTATGCTAGTGACAAAGGAGACCTATGAGGACATTCACAAAACATTTGACTATATATGTCATTTTATTTTCTTAAGCAAGTTAAAAGATAAGAGAGTGATGGGATAGAGTTCTTTTAGAAAGAAGGGGAAGTCAAGTATAGTTAAGTAAAGGCTCCTCCATTGATTATAGGTTGGATCGGAGGGTTCCCTGACACAGGAATAACTCATGCAAACCATGGGGTGTCTGGCATATTTGGAGAGCAGCAAATGGTCTCACAGGGACCTTAGTAGAGCAGCTGGACTCTTGAATCACTGAATCTGTAATTACTAAATCTTGAATCACTGACAAGATTAACCTCCCCACTGTTGGGAGGCAGGTACAAATAATTTCTTTTTTTTTTTTTCCCTTGGGAACAGACTTCATTAAGCATTTCAATTGTCTTTGCCCCAAATGGTATTCCTGAGAATTTTGCTTAAAATCATTTTGCACTGTATTTTAAAACAGAAACAAAAACAAAACCAAGCTTTAAACTCATCTCAACCAATTGCTCCTGGCAGATGTCTGTACTTTAATCCAGTATCGAATGCAAAGGTCTGAATTCAAAATTGGTTTGTAGCAGGCTATACTTATAAATTAATTTTTTTTTCATTTTTCTTTTATTATTCATATGTGCATACAAGGCTTGGTTCATTTCTCCCCCCTGCCCCCACCCCCTCCCTTACCACCCACTCTGCCCCCTCCCTCTCCTCCCCCCAATACCCAGCAGAAACTATTTTGCCCTTATTTTTAATTTTGTTGTAGAGAGAGTATAAGCAATAATAGGAAGGAACAAGGGTTTTTGCTGGTTGAGATAAGGATAGCTATACAGGGCATTGACTCACATTGATTTCCTGTGCATGGGTGTTACCTTCTAGGTTAATTCTTTTTGATCTAACCTTTTCTCTAGTACCTGTTCCCCTTTTCCTATTGGCCTCAGTTGCTTTAAGGTATCTGCTTTAGTTTCTCTGCGTTAAGGGCAACAAATGCTAGGTAGTTTTTTAGGTGTCTTACCTATCCTCACCCCTTCCTTGTGTGCTCTAGCTTTTATCATGTGCTCGTAGTCCAATCCCCACTCTTGGGAGGCAGGTACAAATAATTTCTAAAGGTCCTTTCTTCTTCTTCTTCTTCTTTTTCTCTACTTCCCCATTCCTAAGTCCTTGGTGTTCATTTAATTTGGAAAGATACCCACCTAAGAACTCCGAACAAAATGGAAATCTAGTCAGGTAAAGAGGAAAAATAATAATTATTATTCTTATTTTTTACTTTTAGAGAAGAAATGTAAGATGTAAAAGCAATAGTTTTATCTGTCCCTATATTTGTGGCATTTTTTAAAATAAAATGTGCTGATCATAGCATCCTGGTTTTAGACCTAGATTGCTTGAATTCAGCTTTGCTGCCTCCCTACGGGCTTGAACCTGAATTCTTCATCTTTACACTAGGAATAATAATATTATCATATATTCAGGGTAAATATGAGAATTAAAGGAGATAGTCCAAACTTACCATACTGCTTGACATGTTGTGAGGTCTTAAATATATTGAATGTATTCACACTAAGGACAAACATTTGTTCCTGAAAGCTTGAAATACCAACCCAACATGAGTGTATGGTCAAATCCTTACAGAGGTTATACAAATTCTCCAACTTGTACATAGAAATGTTTGTCCAGTAAGTCTGAAACTCTGTGGTCTCTTTAAGTCCTCCCCCAAAATTTTCCTCAAAACTACGCTTTCTTTTCCTCACACTGTGCATGATGCTTTCATCCTGATGACCATATGCTCAGGCACTCCTTTCTAATTTTACAATCAGCTCAAATTAAGAAAAACTGAATCTTTGTAATGGACATCAGTGCATACAGCCACATTTGTCCGATATGTTTAAACATCATAATATTGGAGAGATAAGAAAGAGGCTACATAGCAGGAGCTTTTCCATGATGAACTGATGAAGTAAATCAACCTTCTGTCCTTGTAAGATGAGTTTTTATTAACTAATACATAAAATAAACAGAACCAACATATTTTCATGGATATAGAAAGATGCCCTAGATACCAACTGATAAAGGGAATGTTTTCCATAGTATTATGATCCTATTGGTGTTTGATAGATAAACACACACACATACCCTTGAAATTGTTCACTGAGGACACCTCTTAGTACTGGGACTACTTTTTGTACTGCTTATTCTTACCAACATACATTTTAATGTATGCATATATATATATATATATATATACACACACACATATTTGTGAGGACTAAGTGGAGAAAAAAAGTGAATTTCTATAAGGAGAAGAAGCAGAAAAAGTGGTTTTTCCTTTCCCTTATTTGAGCAAAGATAGGTATCATTAAAATCTCATTCAACATTCTTAGTGTTCATTTTGTTGACCAGACAGGCTACTAAGCCTATTGCAAAATATTATGGTCTCTCAAGGTTTTCTAAATAAGGCTCGCCCATAACCAGTTGGAAATAAAACTATGACAATGAGCTGTACAGATTCTCCATTCCTGGAAGTGGCATGTTTTTTCCACATGCACCAACTTATGCCTTGTTGCCATTTTCCAATTCCTAATGCCTAAGTAAGTTCACTACTTTTCAAGTCACAATAGGCCAGAAAGATCCAGAGATTTAAGACTAAAAAAGCATTCTTCTGGTGGAACCCAAGACCTGGAAACAATAAGGAGACTACTTGGGCAGGAGTTCATTTATTCATCAAACATTGAGGATCCCTGCTGCAGGTGGTAGGACTCAACCCAGGCATTGAGCAGCAGCAGCTTCCATGAGACACTGGGTTTTCTCTGGTGACAGGGAGCTCACAGCCTGCTGTTCTGTTTGTCTCCATCTTTGTCACTCCCTTATCACTTCCCATCTGGCTTACTTGACTCATCTAGGTTATTCACTTGGCATGCAAAATTATCTGGGTCTTGGATCTCTGATTTAAACATCCTAAGCACTTAAATTCAATCTGGATAAAAGTTTCTTTTGTGTTGTGACTCCTCACAGCATTTCACACTAGTTTGTGAATCTGGGTTATCAGTATTGGAAAACTAGAGTTTATCATGCCAACCCAAAGGAAGTATCAAGAATTGAACCATATGTAAATATAATTGGGCAAGTAGAAAACTTGGAGATGATAAAATTCTGCTTTAAATGTATTCTCATTGCTTCACAGCAAACCATCCAGACCAGGGTTTGGGGTCAAGGTAGGATGTTAGGAAGAATAGGGGAAAAGCACTGGCAAGCACTGGTGTAGGCATGAGTCAAGAACATTGAACACACCTGTAGGCCAAATAATTAACTTGACAGCTTTATAGGATTGCTCTCCTCGCTCCTCTTTTTTTTTTTGACCAATTACTTTCAATAATGATGGCAAGACAGCTTCTACCTCTGACTGTGTTAGAGATTAGAATGTCAAAAGGGCCTTTGTAATGTCTTCTGTGTCTTAATAAACCTGTCAGCTAAGGTTACATTATTTCCTAATTTCCATCAGGGAAACATGGGGAGGTGCAGCTGGGCAAAGATGCCAGGTCGTGGTGTGTGTTTTCGGATTGGTGTGCTGTGCCATGTCCCAGCAGTGCCATGGGTGTATGGCAATGATTGCCAGAGAACAGGCTCTCTTTTTAATTAGGACCCGCTGATGTTTTGGTAGAATGTCATCCTTTTGGGCTGTCAGGGAGACTGTTAATAACCTCTTACCTACTTCCTTGGCAGGAAGTTCTAATATTCTGCTTGTTTGGTTAATGTCCAACTTGCCCAGTGATTAATCTCCCCAGAGTCTAACTATGGTGACATTATTTTTGTGTTCCGAAAGCTGCAGCAATCTTCCATTAGCTGTACACTTGAGTTTATGATCTCCCACCATATACTTTTTATGTATAAATTATTAAAAATACATGTTTTCCTTGGAATCCTGCTTTGAGGCAAACACTATAGTACATTGGGCATCAGTAGAAGCTACCACTGACCCTACCTTTAAGGGGACTCAACTTTTAAATGCCTTATTTTTGATAGAATATTTCCTATAAGGGATTTCATCAGTTTACAGCAAAGCTGCCAATAGCTTTTCCAGAATATGAGACACCTGTATTTGTGGCAGGGTCCACAACTTTAAAATTTTTAAATAGTCCTAGATTCTTCTGCAGTTCTCTTGGTTTAGGATAAGGTCCCAAGGACCACTTATGTGCCTTGGTTGAAAACTTGTGCTCTGCACAAGGAAGGGGTGAGGATAGGTAAGACACCTAAAAAACTAGCTAGCATTTGTTGCCCTTAAAGCGGAGAAACTAAAGCAGATACCTTAAAGCAACTGAGGCCAATAGGAAAAGGGGAACAGGTACTAGAGAAAAGGTTAGATCAAAAAGAATTAACCTAGAAGGTAACACCCACACACAGGAAATCAATGTGAGTCAATGCCCTGTATAGCTATCCTTACCTCAACCAGCAAAAACCCTTGTTCCTTCCTATTATTGCTTATACTCTCTCTACAACAAAATTAGAAATAAGGGCAAAATAGTTTCTGCTGGGTATTGAGGGGGGCGGAGAGGGAGGAGGCGGAGTGGGTGGTAAGGGAGGGGGTGGGGGCAGGGGGGAGAAATGAACCAAGCCTTGTATGCACATATGAATAATAAAAGAAAAATGAAAAAAAAAAAAAAGAAAATTTGTGCTCTGGAGCATGAAACACTGGCCTGCCAGTGTCATCAAGGAAGTATCCTAGAGGGAGTTCTAAAGGGTGAGACATACAGGAAAGAACTTTCTAGACAGGGACTGATATGCAAAGGAACATATGCAGGGTCTTAGAGGAGCTAAAAGTGGTCACTGTGGCAGTTAATGGGAAGACAGGAACCAAAATGTGCATGGGTGTGGGGAGGTTGGAGACTGTGCACTACCCAGGGCCTTGTGAGTTCCGCAGGTCATGAAGACTTCTCACATCATGTAAGACCTAAGGTAAAGTCAAGCACTCAGGTGTGATAAAGCCTTTACAGCTGACATTGTAGCATGGTTGTAACAGAAAAGAGAACTCTTTTCAGAGCCAGATACAACTGGTCCCGGATATCTGTTTCTTAGGGCTAAGATAAGTTTGAATGCATTGCTTGAGCTGCCCAGTCCTTACCTTGTGGAGGTGATGCATGTACAGTGCCTTTTGCAGAACTTACTACCTTCAGTCTGACCCAGGACAAAGAGATCTTATCCAAAACAAAGAAAACTGCATGAGAAGCTGGAGCTGTTCTTACAGGGTTTTGTTTTTGTTTTTTAAGTTCAAAGCTCTCCCACAAATACTAGTGCCCACTGCCCTGGAAAAGCCAGCTTTATCATGAACCAGAGTACTTACCTTATAGGAAAGATTCTGTCAGTCCTTGTGATTGAGATAGTTACCTGAGCCAAAACTTCCTAATTCTTAATTCAGATCTCTTCATACCCAGGGAAGCCATGGGGAAATACTGTACTTCCGAGCTGTGTTTTTAGAAGTATAGACAGAGGAATATAGCACAGTGGCTAATCCTGCTGGCTCTGGAATCAATTCTGGGTTCTAATCCTGACTTCTCTTTTTAGTAAGTGTGATTTCTTTTCTAGCCAGTTTTCCATCTATAAAGAGGGTTAAAATGAAACCCACCTTGTAAAGTTAGTTTTAGGACAAAATGAAGCCCATCTATAAGCACATAGCAAGGTGTCTGATCAGTGCTGACCCTTCAACAGACAGTTTCATCCAAAAGGAGGAAACACAATTCCCACTGTGGCAAGTCCTACAGTCAGTTAAGTTTCAAAATATTTAGGCAAACTGAGGCTGAACTGCAAGCTGTAGTTGGTGAAATAAGTGACTGAAAAAAAAATCCAGGAATAAACAAGGAAATGGAGATCCATAACTGACCTCTGGACTAAAATCTATGTCTTCAATAACAGAGAAATTAGACAGATGCCTATAGAAAATGTATAGATTTGTTTCAAGAGTAAAATCAAAAGATCTGCTTTGGAAGCAATTAGAGAAAAATGCAACTAAATGCTAAAAGTGGTCTTTCCGCTGTTGGAAACCCAAGACCCAGGGCCTTCAAGGCATCTCTTCTTTCCCATAGTGATGGAATTTAGAATGGTCTAGCAGGTCATTTTGCTTATTCCTGTTTCCTTATGGGGAAGGCTCTTTCCATCCTTCCCTAATGTTCCTCCAAATTATTTTTTTGGTGATCTGCCCTATGTTGTGGTTTTACTTTTACTCTTGGAAGTTCTTTCCAACATCAGGCTTTTGTTCTTCTTGCTATTATCATTTGTGTTGCCTCACTTCATTTCAGTAGAGAAACACCATGCATTTGTGCCGATTTAAGCGGAGGATTTATCTACCTGCAATACTGCAGTGAGATGCTCCAGGAAGCAAGCACCATCAGGCCTGGTGCACTTTGATTTTCCCAGGTGTCCCCTCTTTGTGCATCTCCATATGCTGATTGTGACTTTGGGTGCTGTCTTCCTTTCATTTAGTAGAAATAGGGCACACAGCTGCTTGCTTATTTCTGCCTCTTCTGTTGGTTCTGGCGTGTTTTTTTCATCAAATATAGGTCCCTCCTGAGTTACCTACCTCAAAACGCTTTCCATGTGCAGAGTGCCTTCTGTTCCTGGCAGACATCCTTTCCCCTAAGCATGCGCCTTTGTTATCCTTCCAGGAGGAATGACGCCCTTGGAAGTGGCTTCTTTCCTGAGGACTGTGTCATGCCAACTCTTATGGAAGCAGGACCTAGCCCAGGCCTTACAGAATAATGCTTTCGCAAATTGCATTATTAATAATTGTGTATATGACATACCCACAGATTCCTAAGCACCAGTCACAACTCAGGCCCTACCTTCCTCACAGTTGTAGAAATTAAACATTTATCTGAGATTGGCCATGCAGGCAAATGTGCCATTTTGCTTTTAGAAGTTCCATGATGAACACGGGGAGGGTGTTCGCTGTATCAGCTGCCACAGACTTTTCAGCCATAAGGAAAACACAGTTGGCAATGCCACTGATCTGCTACCTTTTAATGGCCTGATAATTAAAAATGATGGGCAGATAAAAATAAAGGAGCGGAACACAGCCATACAAAGCAGTTCTTCTCTCCTGATTGTCACATTCCTCAGGGGGTAGGTGGCTCAAGGGCAGAAGCCAAGTCATGCTCTAACTGGCCAGAAACTCAGTCATTCTTTTTGCTAATTACAAGCATATAACAAAATAAACTCATTGTTTCTGTGTTGGAATATAGAGCAGATAATTGTCCCATTTTGCTTGTATGAAACAGAGATTAAAAAATTCTATGAAAACTATCAGTTTCCTATTGTCTGTTGTTCTGACTTAGGGAGAAATCTGAATTTGTATTTTAATTAACTTCTCTCTCACACACACACATTCTCACTCTCATTCAGCTCTGTTTTACAAGTAACAATGTGTTATTGGTTTGGAATTGATTTGGGTGTCATATGTTGTCATTTGATAAAAAAACAGTTTAGCTAAGCTGCTTGACATTACAACAGCTGGTAATGTCACTTTTGTTAATGTCTTTAACCACATTTTTAACAAAACAGCAGATGCTCATCACAAAAGCCATTCTCTTTCTCTTTCAGTTGTGTGAAATCAGCTCAGCTAACGGCTCTGGCTTGAGCAGAAGCTGGGTGAGTGGATCACTTGACCCCAGAAGACACATATCGAGGATCTTGGATTCTCTGGCAATGTTGGAAACTGAAAGACAGCCTTCTTTTTTTTTTTTTTTTTTTGCTGTGAGGATAGTGCTCTGAGAATGTGGCCAGTGTGGCTGCTGGGAAGGACTATTCCTTAGTTCAGCCATGCAGCAGCAAATCTGAGCTCAAATGAGCAGTGTGGCCAATGGTGAAGCAGTGCTTTCCTCCTTCCTGCAGATCAATGATGTCACCATCACTCTTTAATACCTAATTTTTAGACAGAAAAAGAAAAATCTTACCTTTTCTTCCCCCTCTTCTTAACCAAGGTGTTTTTCACTTAGGTAAACATATCCTATGACATTCAGGATGAGATTAGTTTTCTGGAACATTTAATAGTCATGCAACACAGAGTGTAAAAATTTCTACCCAATGTCACAGACATGAAATTTTTAGGTCTTACCTGTATGTTCATGATTTTTTGCTGTCTTGCTCCTAAATGTTGGAAGAAACATGAAAGGCCCAATGCTTGGCTGCTCATTTGTTCATTCGTGCATTTAGCAAGTGTTTATGGAGCTACTGTCGAGGATATGACCGTATATCTACATGGGTGAGTGCCTCTTCCCTGGAGTAAGAGGTTCAATTACATGGTGTCTCCTCCGTAGATGAACCCTGTGACACATGGCCCTTCTATTTTCCTCAGTTTTAAAATCGGGATAATCCTAGTACTTACCACAAGGGGTTTTTGCATGAATAAAATGAGTTAAAATATGAAAAAAAAAATTAATGGATGTATAATAGAAATGCCTGCTGTATAGAAACCACAGATAATAATTATGTTGACTGATAATTACTGCATTACTATGCTAAAAATGTATACTGCTAAGACCATATGTGGTTTTTTTTTTTTTTCTTTAACATTCTGTGATGGTGTCTCCAACATCCTTTCTGTAATGGTTAGTTTTGATTGCCAACTGGGTTGGATTGAGAAATGCCCAGCAGATTAATAAAGCACACCTCTGGATGTGTCTGTGGGAGAGTTTCTGGGGATGATCAGATCATGAGGGCTCTCATCTAATCAATGGATTAGTCCCTTGGTGCTTCATAATATGGTAGCTTCATTGGGAGGTGTTGAAAGGTAGGAGGTAGGCCCAGACAAAGGAAGCAGATAGGTCATTGGGGGCATGTCCTTGGGAGATTTATTGTCCCTGGCCCCTTCCTGCCTATTATTCTCTCTCCTTTATCTACACTGAAGTGGACAAACCGCCTCCTCCTCCATTCATTCCTATCGCCATGATGTTCTGTCTCACTATGGGCCCAGAAACATGGAACCCAGTGACCACACACTGAACCCTCTGAAACTGTAAGCCAGAATAAATTTTTTCTGCTTTAAGTGCTTCTGTCAGGTGTTTTTCTATGGTGATGAGAAAATAAACTAATGAATACACTTTCTATCTGCTCATAATTTAGTGTCAAGCCTGCAGTAGATTGGTAAAAGTGTATGTGGTGGGAGAATCGTACAATTTGTATGTGTAAACCACAGGGAGGCATACAGTACATAAACAGATATAGAATGTAACTGTGGGATTAACAGTTCAAGGGTGGGAGCTGAGAATGGTTGTGCATGTAACCCAAGATTGAGAGTCCACGGCCAGCCTGGACTACATAATTAGACACTGTCTCAAAAAATAAAAACAAAACAAATTTAAAAAGATCATAAAAGTTGGGAATGATTAGGGAGAAAAGTGTTTGAAAGGCTTCTTAGGACAATAATGAGAAAACAAAAGATTTGCAAGTATATTGGTCTAAAACTAGTATTAATGCTCTCTAGCTAGATACTGCTGAAAACACACACACTTGAAATTGAACAAGTTGGGTTTATAACTCATTCAACAAGAGAGAACAGACACTATGGAGAGAACCAGACGGTAGCTTAGTAAGAGGGTATTCAAGAGGGTTTGGGTGTTGGGTGGGTAATTTGGGGCAGTCCAAGGCAGTAAGATTCATTCTGTAGAGGGTTTCATCACAAAGTAGGTCATTTCTATGGAAGGGTCCAGAATAAGATACATATGGCTGGATATCTCAATAAATTTGAGAGCCAGATTAAAGTTGTTACTCACATTGATCAGCAGTCATGCTCATTAGTCATAGAAGGAAGGTGTGTGATGTTTATGGGTTGCTTGGTGCCCTTCTTTCTGCCTGTGCTTAGACACAATTATTCTGTGATCTTCTTTTGTATGACTTTATAATGGTCTCAGATGACTTGTTCTTAGGTAGTTGTATTCTGTGAGATTGTGTCCACCAGGAAAACAAAGGGTGCCAGGCTGCCTTCCAACTCTGAGCCATAGCTGTGTCAGACTCATTTTCAGATGTCAAGGACTTCCTTCCTTCTGTTTTCTATCTCTCGCTGTGTTCTTCCCTCTGTTCTTTCTCCCTTCTCTTCCTTCCTCCCTTCTTTCAGTCCTGGTCCAAATAATTCTTTCCACTTTGCCAGGTATCAATTCAAAGATGAGCTTATCTGAACCAATAAGGAGCAATAAGGAAAATTTGCTCATGCTTCTGTGAAATAAAAACTAGTCTTTTTTTGGAAGTTGAACAAAGTATCACAGAACACCAATTGCTATCAAAAGTCATTTAATCATCATTTGGGCAACTAGCCTGAGGGCAAAACTTTCATTAGGTCTAGAGAACAGGGCTCAGAAGATCTGGGGCTACTCAAGACAGTGGAAGTCACTGAGCCTTCCTGACCTCTGTACTTCCTGTTTTATAAACTAGTAATCTTCGTGTTCCTATAGCTGAAAACATCCTGACTGAAGTTCAAACACATTTCCATCTGTGAAATGCAAACATGTCTGAAAGGTTATTGGTAATGAAATTGTATATTTTTTAGAAATCATGGACATTTAAATTTTTTGGTCCTTCCCTCTCCCTTTTCTTCAAAGCTTTCTCATCTAGACTCATCGCTATGCATTTAGCTGCCCACATGAGACTGCTCTGACTGCCCCTCATAAGATCTATTACTATTCTTTCCTCAGAATATCACAGCACGCTCAAACTCGAAGGGACCTTAGAGGTCATCTAATCAAAACCCTCATTTTAAAGATGAGTAGACCAAGATCCAGAGAATCACAACTTCACAAAGGTCAAGCAGCTACTGGCAGAACAACTGGACTTTTCTATGCTGCAGTGGATTAAAGCAACTCTTGAGGTGCCTGCTACCCCTTCTGAGACCTACTCCCCTGGTCAACATAACTAATATCCTGTTTCCTACCATGTTTCCTGGCTATTTTGTAACCCTCAACCCAGTACTCCACCAACTCATTCCACTTGGTCATTGTTGGCATATGCACTGAAAATACTATTATGCAATGCATATTTCAGAATCAATATTTCTAAATAAGGATTAGCTTTTGAAATACACATACATTTCAACCATAAATGCCTTATCTAACATTTATACATCTAATATATTACTATACAGATGCTTTTCAAGTTACCATGGGCTTACATCCCAGTCAACCCATTTAAAGTTCCAAATATCCTAAGTTGAAAAATATACTGAATATATCTACCTGACCAAATGTCGGAGCTTAGCAACACAGAACACTATAGAAGATCCATTATTTCCTCCTCACGATCGTGTGGCTGACTGGGAGCTGTGGTTCAGTGTTGCTGCCCACCCTACCATAGAGAAAGTGTTGTTTGGCATACCACTAGCTCAATAAAAGTCCAAAATTCAAAATTCAGAGTGTAGTTTCTACTGAATGTGCATGCGCTTTGCACCATCATGAAGTCCAAAAATTCTAAGTTGAACCATCGTGAGTCTGGGACTGCTTGTACATGAAAGAAGTATAGCTCTACCTAGTGTACTAAGACATGTTAATTAAGACCCAGTATTACCTTTTGTTGCCAAGGGGACAGTCTCAATCTGCTAGAACAACATTGAAGAGGAACAGATTTGAACTGTTGAAATAGAATTTCTAAATGTTGTTTTATTTTACATATTTTAGATGTGTCTCTGACTTAAGACTACTATAGTATCTGATTTTTTGAGTAACTTAATTTTATGATAATTTCTTAATTTTTGAATACCGAAATGATAGGTCTCTTTTTTACAGTGCTGTTTTTTAAGCTAGAAATAGTTCCAATCCTGTTACTAAGCAACAATTAAGATGAAATCTCAATAAAACTACTATTTACTTAAGAGGGAGAAGTGTGTGGCTTTTGCACACTGTGTCTCTTGCCAGTGGGTTACACTGGGAGTTAACAGAGGGAGAATAAGAGGGATGGACTTTACCTGGGTGGTGGCTGGGGTGGAGTTTGGAGCAGGATTGGTAGCCCTATTTAATTTATTTGTGATCTTCCATTTCTGGGAGTCTGCAAAAGTCACAAACAGCAAACTAAAGCAGGGAGTCAAAATGATGTTCTATATTACTGACAAACAAAACTCAGCAAAGACCCAGGAGACTCAACTGCATTCAGGAACTCCCACCTGGATTCATCACTGTTCTGAGCAGTGGGGCTCATAACCATTCTTGTGCCTGCTTGTGAAGAGTTGTAATTGACAACCTAGCTAGGACTATACAGATATAAGAGCACAGACATATGCTCTACAAAGGCAAAGCCTTTGGAAGATCTGGGCAGCTTGGTTTCAACTCACCCTTCATGGCCTGGATTATAGGGAAAGGAGGGAATGTATGTGAAGTTCTGCTTTTGCCATGTTTGGCTCAGGACCTGTGGTTGGCTTCAACCTGCAGGTGGAGCAATTCGAGGTTCAAAGTATGGGAAACTACACAGATAGAACTAAAAAGCAGAATGACTGACATTTGGAAACTCTTAGCCTAGCATGATACAGTGGAATGGAAAATGCCACCTGGTCCCTGGCCTTATTTATTCTTTAAGTACCTGACTTGCTTTTGGGAGTTTTTGCAAATATTAAGCTATTTCAATGTAATATTTCTGCCTTTCTTTCTGCCATTGAATAGTTTAAACATAAATTGGCTTTTTGCAAGAAACAAATGTTTCATATAGGCATAAGTAAACTGTCATAAAGATTATTTAATAGAATAAAATGATTAATTGTGCCTTTTAATCATAGTTCCATTATTATATGAAACAGTCATGTCATCAGACCCATTTCACTAATGAAGGTTTAGCACCATTAAGAGCATATTTGCATTAATGAGGCATCACAAGTTATTAATTGAAACCTAATAACAGCTCAGAATATTGTAAATTTGCATTAATTGGTAACAGAATTGTAGATTTATTGGCAATATACCTCTTGTCATCCAGAGTAATGATTCCTTGATGAGATATAAAGAGACCATTTTTAGACTGACTGGAGTTTCTAGCTCTTATAACGATTTTATTTTAAACTGGAATAATCTTTCATGAGTCATTTCTTAAGAATACTTGGTATAATCCCCACCATGGTCTACTTGGTGTTTGACCTGTTCATCAGCTATATCCTAAGGAAAAGAGTGTGGATTGAAGCAAGTGTGGGTCAAGGAAGGAATGCTTATTCATGGCAGGTCTGTCACTGACTCACCTCCCCAGAGAGGACTTGCCTGACCACCCTGCTGCCCAGAGAAAGTGGCTTCATTATGCTCTATCAGTGTCTTTGTTTGTTTCCTTTATAGCACTTATAATTGATCATAAGTGTTTGTTTACTTGTCTTTGTGTATGTCTCTCACTAGAACATCATCTCTGAAGAACAATAACTGTCTGTCTGTCGTGTTCTTTATTGTATGCCTGTCACCTAGCACAATGCAGTAAGTAGTTGTTGAATGGATGATTGAATCCTGGCTCGGACTAGAAGAACCTAGGGAGGATTGGCTACTCCTGACAGCAATGATACTATTTCAGTTGACAGTTTAACCCTGGGCCTAGGACAGAATGATAAAACACTGTACCTAAAATTTGCTGTCATCAGTCTGTGTCCTTGGTATTTCTATTCCAGAAAACTTGACCTTAGGATACAGTTGGATTTAATTCAGTCATTGGTGTTTCTGAGACTGGGAAGAACAAGGAATAGAAGGATTCCTTGTTCTGGGTATCGCCTGGTTATTGAGTCCCATGGCAATTGTGTGAGAGCTGTGTTTTCTAACATTTCTTAATTAAGAATTTTGTGGAAACCAACATTCAAGATAAACCTCAAAATAAAATTTCCATGTAATAATTGGCACTTTTGTTAAAGGTAATAGAAATGAAAGAGGCAAGCTCAGCTGGGTGTAGCAGTGAGGTTACAAGAAGGTAATGTTAGCTAAGTTTAGAATATATGATGATGGGCATAGCAGATTAGCACAAGGAAACTGGGCAGCTGCCTCCCCTCTCCTCTTTTTCCTCCCTTTTTCCTTTTCCTTTTCTACCTCTTAAAACTTCCCTTCCTCTCCTTCTTTCCCTCCTCCTTTTATTTCCTGGTAAATTGTGTATGAAAGTTCTTGTCCTCTTCTTGATATCTTCAGGGACTATGGAGTGGTGGGAAGAAGTTTTAATAGGCCACCAGAAACCATAGGTCCTAGTCGGGGCTTTACTGCTAGATAATATGGAAACCAAGGGAAATGCATTTTCTGAATTTCATCTGAAAACTAAAGACATGTTTCTTGTGTGTATTAGAGAATTTTTGTAAAGACAGTTGGAAAAATAAATAAAGGTACTATGTTGCTCTTAGTTCTTCACCATGCAAGTTGCCCAAGGTTTTACTTCATCTTCCTTTGGAAACCTTAAAAAATGCTTTCCTTTTATTTTGGAACCAAAAAGTTAGCATGAGTGAATACTGAGGTTGTACTTTGAGCCATGTAAAGACCTCCAAATTAGAGCAGAAAAAATACAGTATTTTCTGCCTACCATATGGAAATGACATTTTGTTAAGCTATAATGCTTCATATGAGCAAGGCTGTATATTAATGGGTATTCTCACACCCTGAAAATAAGTATGGGAAGCCTATACAATATAGATTACAGAGAAAGTGATGTATAAAATACCATTTGATAGAGAGTCCTAGCAGAAAATAATTGCCTTCTATGTGCCTTCTTTGTCATATTTGGGTTTAGAGCTTCTCCTAGAAACTTCTCGATTCTCCACATAATTAGGAGTATGTTATTTGATCTTCCATTTGTGTATTGTATGAAAGCTTCCTGTGGCTAGAAAATCTCCATACATGTCTACTGTATGTGTACCCTGGTTTGTTGACCATCAGAGCACCTTGCTTGGCCTCCTGGTTTGTTTCTTCTTTGTGGTTAGGGCATCATAGCACTACTATCCCAACGAATGAGTTTTAGAGCCAAGCATGGTGGTACACGCCTATCTGGCACTTGGAAGGTGGACCTTACATGTTACAATGGGAATTTTGCAATGGAAGATGGTATTAAGTAGTGCCCTGGTTTGAATTAAAATATTTTTGATTGATCTGTGAATAATAGATTATGTGGAAAGAACAAGTTATATTTGGAAGTAGAGAAAGAAGTTGGTAGTAATTCAGAAAGGAGATTGTAGTTGCTTGAATTTGATAGTAGGGTTGGTGAGAAGTGATCAGAATCTTGTATTTTGAAGATACTGGACCATATTATATCCAATAATTTGAACTGATTTGATAAATTCTTATCACATGATAATACAATCTATGTTTTGACTTTATAACCTCATTTTGAGGAAGAATAGGAGCATACTGTTCTTAAATCTGACTAAATGAGTAAGAACTAGAGATAATCTCAAGACTACAACAACTCTCCTGTCCAATCTTGTGCATCTGGGGTCATTGAGTACATTATTCTTTCATCCAACTTTATAATTGACAAAATATGATATTGCCATATTAAGCCTGGTATGACTTATTAGAAGCCTTTAATTCCACTATCGAGTATTGGGTGTTTTGGTGGTACTGGAGTTTGAATTCAGGACCTCATACTTATTAGGCAGATGCTTTGCCTCTTGAGCCACACCTCCAGCCTCATTGTTTAGTAAATTTTATTTCATGCTGATATTTTTCTTTTTTAAAAAAATATAAGTACTGTGCTTGTACCAGAGAATAATCAAAACCCGATGAAATTCTGGAGGAGAGATTTCTGAGGTTTGAGCTGAAGGGCTAGATCATTGCCACATCCTGACTAGGGTATGGATGTTAGTGATTGACTTCAACACATCTTATACACAGTGAAAACTGATACAGCTGTATCCCTTTATTAAATGCTTAAAGAATCTCAAATTTTGTCTAGCATAACCAGTGGTAGCAGTACAGCTGCAGAAACTCCAGCAGAAAAAAAATAAGCTTCTTTTGTCATAGTTTTTATAAATACCATAAGAGTCACTCTGATTAGAAAGAGTTAGGTCATGTTTCTATCTTATAAAAATCCCTGTGGCGAGGGGAGTATGATGTCCCACTGTCTTAGCCTGGGGCACATTCTCTGTAGGATGAAGCTCTCCTCAGACCCTGTAGACTGAGAGTAGGGGGTGATTCAGTCCTCAAATCATGCTGAGATTGTTCTAGGAGGAAGGAGAAAAAAAGACTATAGCACAACAGAAGCTCACTGTCCTATGATAGCACCACAGCATTCTGAGGCCATCTATCTTGTGAAGCATACCTCAGATACCATGGAGCTCTGGATTGCTGGTTTTAATAGCGGATATGTTTTGGTCAAAACACCATGTGCTCTTTTTCTCATTTGCTTTGTCACTATAAGGGCCAAAGGAAATGAAACTCTAGGATGGAAGTCTAGATGTCTAGATGTCTAGCAAGACAGCTCAGTAGAAGATTTTCTCTTTTGCTTTCAATAGAGCCCATCAATGTGGGTCCTTAAAAAAGCCTGTTGAAGAGTTCATTCCATACTTCTCTATTTCCAGTGGTGTATTATGATCCGTATACAGAACTCCCTCTTGAACATTCAAGTCAGTGGTGCCTATTTTTATGACTATCCTTTCCAAACCCTATGGCATAGATGCCAGAAAACAAATGGAAGAAAATAAAGGGAAAAAAATCCCTTAACTTTCTTCAATTTCTCACAGCAGTGGTTTAATACCTTTAACATCCTATTAGGTATGTTGTTTGAGGAAGCTGGTTTTGAGAAGGGCTTTAGGGTCCAAAGGGAAATATTTTACCTAGTATGTCAACAACTACAACAAAAATGATATTCACAATGGAGGGAGCCTCATCTTGGTAGTAGAAGATGGAACGTTCAAAAGATTACTGTTACATGTCCAAGGTCAAAGAGCAGCAGCTAATGAACACAGCAGGGAAGAAAGGATAGCAGAGTGGAAATTAGGGTCATGTTTACACTTAGTTTGTTAAGACTAAATTTATGTTTTGAGTTAGAAGCTTTGCTTTTGTTAAAACACCTAGTGCCCAGGAATAAATGAAAATGTATTATAATAATAAATCTTTTTCTTCTGAGCAAGGAATGCAAACTTAGACTCTAAAAGAATCTTAAGGTCTTAATTCTGCAGAAGGTAATCTTTAGTCTCAGTTATCTTTCCTTATTGGGGACACAGAACACTATTTGGTCCTTAGCTACAAAGTGGTGTAACCTATGAATCAATTCAAATGCCACATCTGATTGCCTCATCTATGTATGCAGTCTGGTAAATCTCCCTCAGGGCATTTTCCAACTAATACTTGTGGTTTTAAATCAAACATGCTACTGAGGCTGTGTTTAATATTAGCAAAACATCCAGAGATGAAATTCTACCAGAAAGGTAAAGCATAATATACTAGAATAAAAAGAAAGACTATACAGATCCTTCCTAACTGTCCCATGTACACACAACTATTTTTTGCTAGAAAATGTGGTTTTTTTTTCTGTCCTCAAACAGTTGCCTCATCCTTGACCTGTGCAAACTAGCATCATGTCATCCTATTTAAAGTACCACTAATATATATGCCATTGATCTGTTTGTACAGCATGCATGTTATGGGACTCAAGCATTATATATAGTAATATATTGATGAGAGAACTGGCATTTAGCATTCTTTCTCTTTGCCTTTGAAATTATAGGTATAAACTTATTTCCTTGTTAGTATGATCAACTTATGGCAAGAAGTGATAATACTTTGGAACCTTCCTCTTAGTTACAAAAGGCAATATTTGATCCCTTTGTTTCCCCTATTAATCTGGTATACTACATGGAAAGGATAATTTTAGTATTGAACCCCTACAAGGAAGCCCCTTCAACACTGAAAGTACTTAGTGACAACTGAGTCAATCAGAGCTTTGAGCCCTGCTTTTTTTTTAATTGTTTTATTATTCATATGTGCATACAACGCTTGGGTCATTTCTCCCCCCTGCCCCACCCCCTCCCTTACCACCCACTCCGCCCCCTCCCTCTTCCCCCCACCCCCTCGATACCCGGCAGAAACTATTTTGCCCTTATCTCTAATTTTGTTGAAGAGAGAGTATAAGCAATAATAGGAAGGATCAAGGGTTTTTGCTGGTTGAGATAAGGATAGCTATACAGGGAGTTGACTCACATTAATTTCCTATGCGTGTGTGTTACCTTCTAGGTTAATTCTTTTTGATCTAACCTTTTCTCTAGTTCCTGGTCCCCTTTTCCTATTGGCCTCGGTTGCTTTTAAGGTATCTGCTTTAGTTTCTCTGTGTTAAGGGCAACAAATGTAAGCTAATTTTTTAGGTGTCTTACCTATCCTCACACCTCCCTTGTGTTGAGCCCTGCTTTTTCACTGTCCTAATTATGGCTTGGGTAGGCACTCAAGTACCATGGCAATATGCCTTAAAAAATTCACAGATGAACCTGGATTTGTTTAACTAATGTGATTCAGAAATCTCTCCATCCTTCCATACAGCACACAAAGCTATTGCACCCATATTTTTGCAGCTAAATTGATTTGGTGATAAAGAGAAACCTTGGAAAGACTCAAATTCTTTGTTATTGGCCAGGGAATGCTCAAGTTTTCTTTGCTATTTCCATATTCTATTCTTGTTCTTTTGTTTTTAGACAAATAAGTGCGAACAGCTGAACAAAAGAATTTAAAAGTCTGTGGACAACCAGTGCAAGAGCTCTCCAGGATAAAGCTACAGAGTTCTGCTTGATCCTTTTTCCTGGTCTTATACTGGACTTTCACCTCTGTACTATCACACTGACAGAGGCATGACACAGTTTACATGTTGTTCCTATTGAGCCTCACAGTTTGAGGGCAGGATGTACTGGTTTCCTTCAAAACTCAGGCTGCTAAGGTTTCTTCTCTTGAATCACCAGTAAGACTCCTACTTGAACTTCAGAGTTTGTATTCTCGCAACTGAATCTCATGCTCTGCCTACAGGTGAGATTATTTCTGCAAAGACAGGGAGTTTAAAGTGTCCTTTCAGCTTCCAGTCCTTAAAGAGGTTTTGGAAAACTTTGTATATAGGAGACTTTTTCCTCCTGGTTGGACTCATTAATACCCTTTTATAAGTGTTATTTTGCTTTTTCGAATAGTTTTTGCTAAACATCTTTTTCTGGTGGAAAATCCAATTTAGTTGCAAGCAGTTTTGCCAGTTCTGCTCCTTTATTTTTCTTCCTAAGTAAAAGGAAAATAAAAGATTGCATGTCGAAACGGAGATGGGTGATGTACTACATTAGCACTTCTATTAATAAATTTATGCAGCAATTATTTATCTTCACTATTTGTATTTATTTATGACTGAAGACATCTTCTTTATGTCACGGGAGGATATTTTTCTTCCAAACATGTTTTATTTTCTTGGATCATAAGTGTTTGCCCCAAATTTCCATTGAAAGTAGGCTGCTGGGAGGAAGTGCTAGCTGCTTCGCACCCTGAAATAAAGTAAACTTTTGTACTAGATTTTATCGCATACCTACTGAAACTTGGATGGAGTTTGTGATGTTTATCTGCACAGGATTTCTTTTTAGGAAAGCTAAACTTCCCCAGATAAGTCCTCCTTAATCCACATGATTTGAAGGTAGCTGCCCCATTCCCTGGGATCCAAAGCTAAGTGATGAGATTATTTGATCTTTCTGCCCTACTGTTTCATTCCTAAAAGGTGTTTACAGTCCTTCTGAGCAGAGAAGGACTTCTTGCAATCAAATGTACACTTCTTTGAGAATGGAACCAGGTGGAATGAAGTAGAAAGGAGAGTGGAAGATGGGGTATTTATGCTCTCACTTGATTGAGGACCTGGATTTAGTGGTGTGTTGGAGCCAGTACTACCACACAGTAGCCTATTGTTAAATTTTCAGGAATTCTGGGAACTGGTTGATATCATTTGCTTTTTGAAAGTGACTTACATTGTCAAACATTTCTCAGCCACTACTGCCATCCTAAATAAAGTCACACAACCTGTTGTCATTGAGCCACCCTATTTTACCCTCTAACCCTCCCCCACTCCTATTTTTATTTTACTTAGAGTTAGTTTGACATCATGTGCAATTATAGCAGGCCTGGCTTGGCCAAATTGTTTGTTTTGGTGTTATTATATCTTTTCTTTATATTATATGGAATAAAAAATGAGAGAGCCAATGTAGCCCTTGACTATAAAGCTGCATGCACTGCTGGGAGTTAAAAAATATCTAAAGGAGGTAATGTGAAATTTTTACATCTTTTTGATGGCTGATGATCTCAACCTGACTAATTATTCACTGTTCTTGTGGAGCATTTAAGTGGCAGAGATGGAACAATAAAAGTTTCTTGATGAATCAGTGGTTATGACCTAAGGTTCACAACCTTCAAGGTGAAAATTAGGTAACATGAAGCTTTCAGATAGTACTGGAATGTTTTTTGATTTCTTTTTTCTTTTGAGATAGGGTTTCCCTCTGAAGTCTAGACTGGCCTCGAACTCGTGGTCCTCCTGCTTTAGCCCAAAGTGCTAGGATTACAGACGTCTACTAACATGCCTGGCCTTTTTGTTTGGTTTGGTTTAGTTGCTAAAATAAAATTGACCAGGTTGAGTGCGGTTTAAAAGTTTCTCATTGTGAGTAACAACCAGATGAATCAAGCTGATATATCAAGAAGGACAACCTTTTTTTTTTTAAATCATTTATGTATGAATTCTAAGTTTGCTTCATTTGCTGATGACGAATATTCCAGACTGGAGTGCTGACCTCATGATTTTGTGTCTTTAAAACAGTTCCACAGGTTCTTTGTTAGTTATCTGATCTAAATTAGACACCAAGTGCATTGGGAATGTTTATAACCAGTGTATAATGGGTGTGGATTTAATTTCTAATAATTTATTGCTGGTTTTTATCATGTGCCTCACATGCCTTCATAGAAATTCATTAGAATAATGCCAAGCCCAAGTGATGAAGCTAGCACATCATTTGCATAGAATGTGAGAACAGAACCTGTCATCTGCTTGAGGTAGCAATGCTTAGAGGAACAAAACTAAATAGAAATACAAAGAACAATGTGCTTTCACAATGCAATTTCCAATGATAAGAAAGTCCATCATTTTCAGCAGAAAATAATTCAGAAGAGGAAAACATGGTAGGTTGTCCCTCTGACAGTGAAAACAAATGACTAGGATTTCTGATGAGTCAGAGTTAGTTAAAGGGCAATGCTGAGGGATTTAGTTCAAAGACCTCTGACTAAACCTGAGATAATATCACTGGAATTGATGTTTTCTGTCTAACCCAGATAGGAGTGTCACAGTGCATTACTCTCCCTTCCATTTACAAATTCCTTTCTATTTGGCCTAATATTTTCCAAGCCCAGTTAAAAATATTTAAGAAAAAAATTAAAACTTGAATCAACCAAGAAAATGTATAAGACTTTCTAAAGCAAATAGCAATCAAGTATACTTCCCTGAGTTATGTCAGCTAGCTCTTCTTGAACAAGGAGTACCTGTGTTACCGTAGGCCAATTGCCTGCCTCCATAAGCTTTAGAATACTTGGCTGAAGAGGCAAGAGGCAAAGTAGAAGAGAATAAAAATACTCACCTTCCAGGGTTGCTGTGAATGTTAAATGAATTGAACGAAATAACAAATCAGTTAACAGTACATTACCGAAGTGTGTTATTATCATTATTGTTTATAATTACTAGTTGGCCTCCCAAGTCTTATTCATGAGAACCACTAAGTAAAATAATTAAATGTCTACCATAACTACTCATGTACAGTGGATATATCTGCCCTTATGAGAAGCAATCTAAACTCAACACAAATCATTTGGAACAGCTGTCCTGTGTCTTCTGAATCCAGCATATATTTGAGGAAGCTAATTTCTGTTTGTTTCATCTTCATACATATGGCAGCCCTCCTGCTGACCATGGACCACTTATCATGACCGTGCTGCTCTGGAAGCTGTTGGTTTGTCTGTTTAAGATAGAACCTATTTCACTCCCTCCCCATCCTACCCTCCAGTGAGTTTTCCTTCTGCTGTATGGCCTTAATTTGGAGTCCCATCACCTTAAACCTGTCATTTAATTTTGGTGACCGTGTGTCAGGGCACTTTCCATTAGTGGCTGCAAACAGAAATTTAATTGTGTTTATATTAATTGTTTGCAGTGTATGAAAGTATGAAGTTAAGAAGTTTAGAAAAATTGAAGCTATGAGAATATGCTCTGGTATTCTTCATGGTATTTTTTTACCCCTGGGTTATGGGAAGTCATTTAAAATGTATATTTTGGGGGATTCCAGGATGACCACTAGAGGGAGGAAGAAGAATGCATGCCTCCTAAAGTAAAATCTTGGAGAGATGCTGGAGATTTACCTTACAGGAAAAACCACTGGGAAGAGGCAAAACTCCGACTCCTCTGACTCCTCCACACCCCAAGCCCATACATTGCATCCACACTCCACATTAAATGGAGAAACCAGGAGGGGTCCTGTGCCACCAGACGCCAGCTTCTAATGGCTAGAGAGACGCAGACCACAAGGTGAGCTAAGCGGCACACAGTACTCCCACAAACAACCCTGGGCAAGATCAGCATAGCCCCCTGGACAGACTGACCAGGGAAAAAAGAAAAAAAAAAAACTGAACAATAAACAACAACAACAACAACAAAAGACATGTAGCAAAGAGGGTGGGGTGCCCTGAGCACTGAAGGGGAGAGGGGCAATCCCTCATTGAACTGTAAATAAACAAGCCGGCCAGAGAAGGCAGGAGTGGTGGAACCCGCCCAGCAACCTTGGAGCTGGAAAGCTTGTAAAAGTGGCTGTGTGAGGAAAACTTCACAGGAGAAGGGGGAAGGGGCACTCCCCATGTGAACTGTAAATAAACATGCCAGCCAGAGAAGGCAGGTGTGGTGCCACCTCCCCCAGTGTGCTTGGAGAGGGGACAACTTGTAACAGTGGTGGTCATGCCCAGAAGAAATCTAAATAAACAAAGCCTGAGGGGCTAGGTGAGTATTAAGCTCACTCCTGAGATCTGCAATCAATAAAGCATCCAGCAACAACTGGCTCACAGTAGCAGCCAGGTGAGCCACAACCTCAGATAGACATTCACAGAATTGTCTCCAGACTGTTGTTTTTTCTTTTTTCCTTTTCTCTTCCTTTGATGAGACAACAACTAAACTACAACCTCATGCTGAAAGACCTACTAAAACTGTACTGCATTTGAACTTGGGATATCTTGCTGTGTTTTGTTTTTGGTTTTGGTTTTTTTCTCCTTTGATGAGACAACAACAGAACTACTTCTGAGACACCATCTCCAGTATTAGAGGCTGAGGGACTAACATGAAAATTATTAAGACTGAAATTTTATTGATTTGAACTTGGATTTTTTCTTTTAAATCCTCTCCCTGTCTCTCTAATGCCTGTTTAGTTTACTGTTGATTAGTACACTATCTCTCCCTGTTTATTCCTTCAACACTGATTTCTTCTGTTGTTTGTTTTGCTTTTTTACTTCTTTGTTTGTTTTTCCCTTTTTCTTTACCTTCTTTGCTTTCCCTCTCCTCTCACCCTTCCATTCTAGATATCACCATTGCTATTATTACAAGCTAGAAAATACTTAATTGTACACAGAACAGGGACAACAACACCAAGGGCAATGACGGGAAGACAGAAAAAACAGGGAAACCAGTTTCTCTCCAGCAATAAATTAGTACAGGAACCAGAAGGAAATGAAGAAAAGAGATACTCAGATCCAGACTCCAACAAATGAAGATAAACTATGCCAAAGAACCCAATGAAGCCCACAAGAACAATCTGAAAGAAGAAATCCTGCAAGTAATCAGAATTGTATAGAGATGATACTGGATATGGTCAACAAAACTGTACAGGAGACACAAGAAATTCCAAGACAACCAAAATAGAGAATTTGAGAAAACACAAGAAGAAATAAAAGAAACCATGGAAGCAGTATATAAACAACAAAGTGAAACAAAGAACATGATTACTAAAGAGATAAATGAACTCAGGATGAAAATGGACAACATTAAAGAGGAAGGGACTCAGGATATGGAAAACCTCAGAAAAAAGAATGAAACAGAACTGCAAAACAAAATGGAAGGCCAGTCCAGCAGAATAGAACAAACAGAAGAGAGAATCTCAGAACTTGAAGATGAAATGGTAATTAAAGGAAAACCAAAGAACTACTAGTCAAACAACTCAAGACCTGTGAAAAGAAAATGCAAGAACTCACTGACTCCATCAAAAGACCAAACCTGAGATTCATGGCATTGAAGAAGGAGAAGAGGTGCAAGCAAAGGGAATGCATAATATAGTCAACAAAACAATTACAGAAAATTTCCCAATCTAGAGAAATCTATGCCCATACAGATGCATGAGGCCTCGAGAACACCAAATAGACCTGACCAAAATAGAATTAGCCCACGGCATATTATCATTACAACAACAAGTACAGAGACTGGAAAAAGACTATTGAAGCCTGTAAGAGAGAAAAAACAAATAACATACAAAGGTAAACCCATCAAAATCACAGCAGACTTCTCAACAGAAACATTAAAAGCAAGAAGAGCTTCGGGTGAGGACTTCTGGGCACTGAACGAAAATAACTTCAACCCCAGAATACTCTACCCAGCAAAACTATCATTCAAAATAGATGGAGCAATAAAAATCTTCCATGATAAGCAGAAACTAAAACAATATGTGACCACAAAGCCACCACTACAAAAAATTCTTCAAGGGATTCTGCACACAGAAAGTGAAACCCAACATAACCATGAAAGGGCAGGCAGCACCAACCTACAGGAAAAGCAGGAAAGTAGAGAGTACCCTCAACTTAGGTACACACAATCAAACTTTCAAACAACTAAGACAACTAAATGACAGGAATCACCACATACCTATCAGTACTAACACTTAATGTTAACAGACTTAATTCACCCATTAAAAGGCACCATTTGAAGAACTGGATTAAAAAGGAAGACCCAACAATTTGTTGCTTACAGGAGACCAATCTGACCGGCAGAAATAAGCATAGGCTTAGGATGAAAGGCTGGAAAAAAAGTTACCAAGCCATTGGCAGGCAGGAGTAGCAATACTTATCTCTGACAAAGAAGACTTCAAACCTACATTGATCAAACAAGATAAAGAAGGACATTCCATACTAATAAAAGGGGAAATAGACCAAAAGGAAATAACAATTATCAACCTATATGCACCCAATGTCAACGTACCCAAAGTCATCAAACATACCCTCTAGGACCTAAAAGCATATATTAATTCCAACACAGTGGTGTGGGAGACTTTAACACCCCATTATCATCAATAGATAGGTCATCCAAACAAAAAATCAATAAAGAAATCCTAAATCTAAAATATACCATAGATCAAATGGACCTAGTTGATGTCTATAGCACATTTCATCCAACTTCTACACAATATACATTCTTCTCAGCAGCCCACAGAACCTTCTCCAAAATAGATCATATGCTAGGACACAAAGCAAGCCTCAGCAAATATAAGGAAATAGAAATTATACCATGCATTCTGTCTGATCACAATGCAATAAAACTAGAACTCAACAAGAAAAATAAAGACAAAAAACGTGCAAACATCTGGAAACTGAATAGCTCATTGCTTAATGAACAATAGGTGATTGATGAAATAAAAGAGGAAATTTAAAAGTTCCTGGAAGTCAATGAAAATGAAAACACAACCTACCGCAACCTATGGGACACAGCAAAAGCAGTTCTGGGAGGAAAGTTTATAGCCATGAGTGCATATATTACAAAGACTGAAAGATCTCAAATCAATGACCTAATGCTACATCTCAAACTCCTAGAAAAACAAGAACAAGCAAATCCCAAAACAAACAGAAGACAAAAAATAAGAGCTGAAATCAATAAACAGAAACAAACAAAAAAACATACAAAGAATTAATGAAACAAAAAGCTGGTTCTTTGAAAAACTAAACAAGATCAATAGACCCCTGGCAAACCTGACTAAAATGAGGGGAGAAAAAAACCCAAATTAGTAAAATTTGAAATGCAAAAGGGGAGATAACAACACCATGGAAGTCCAGGAGATCATCAGAGACTACTTTGAAAACCTATGTTCAAATATTCAAAAATCTTAATGAAATGGACAGATTTCTAGATACTTAACATCATCCAAAACTGAACCAGAGGATATTAATCACCTGAATAGACCTGTAGCACAAAATGAAATTGAAGCAGCAATCAAGAGTCTCCCCAAAAAGAAAAGTCCAGGACCTGATGGATTCTCTGCTGAATTCTATCAGACCTTTAAAGAAGAACTGATACCAACCCTCCTTAAACTGTTCCATGAAATAGAAATGGAAGGAAAACTGCCTAACACATTTTATGAAGCCAGTATTACACTTACCCCAAAACCAGGCAAAGATACCTCCAAAAAGGAGACTATAGGCCAATCTCTTTAATGAACATTGATGCAAAAATCCTCAACAAAACAATGGCAAACCAAATTCAACAACACATCAAAAAGATTATTCACCATGACCAAGTAGGCTTCATCCCAGGAATGCAGGGGTGGTTCAACATACGAAAATCAATAAACATAATAAACCATATTAACAGAAGCAAAGACAAAAACCACTTGATCATCTCAATAGATGCAGAAAAAGACTTTGATAAGACCCAACACCATTTCATGAAAAAAGCTCTAAGAAAACTAGGAATAGAAGGAAAGTACTTCAACATTATAAAAGCTATATATGACATACCTACAGTCAGAATTATACTTAACAGTGAAAAACTGAAATCTTTCCCTCTAAAATCAGGAACTAGACAAGGATGCCCACTGTCTCCACTCCTATTCAACATAGTACTGGAATTCCTAGCCAGAGCAATTAGGCAAGAAGAAGGAATAAAAGGAATACAAATAGGTAAAGAAACTATCAAAATATCCCTATTTGCAGATGATATGACCCTATACCTTAAAGACCCAAAAAACTCTACTCAGAAGCTTCTAGACACCATCAATAGCTATAGCAAGGTAGCAGGATATAAAATCAACATAGAAAAATCATTAGCATTTCTATACACTAATAATGAACAAACTGAGAAAGAATATATGGAAACATTCCATTTACAATAGCCTCAAAAATAACCAAATACCTAGGTGTAAACTTAACAAAGGATGTGAATGACCTCTACAAGGAAAACTATAAACTTCTGAAGAAAGAGACTGAGGAAGACTATAGAAAGTGGAGAGATCTCCCATGCTCATGGACTGGTAGAATCAACATAGTAAAAATGTCTATACTCCCAAAAGTAATCTACATGTTTAATGCAATTCCCATCAACATCTCAATGACATTCATCAAAGAGATTGAAAAATCTACCATTAAATTTATATGGAAACATAATAGGCCACGAATAGCCAAGGCAATACTCAGTAAAATGAACAACGCTGGAGGTATCACAATACCCGACTTCAAACGATACTACAAAGCAATAGCAATAAAAACAGCGTGGTACTGGCACAAAAACAGACATGAAGACCAGTGGAATAGAATAGAGGACCCAGATATGAAGCCACACAACTGTAACCAACTTATCTTTGACAAAGGCACTAAAAATATACGGTGGAGAAAAGACAGCCTCTTCAACAAAAACTGCTGGGAAAACTGGTTAGCAGTCTGCAAAAAACTGAAACTAGATCCATGTATATCACCCTATACCAATATTAACTCAAAATGGATCAAGGATCTTAATATCAGACCACAAACGCTAAAGTTGGTACAGGAAAGAGTAGGAAATACTCTGGAATTAATAGGTATAGGAAAGAACTTTCTCAATGAAACCCCAGCACCTCAGCAACTAAGAGATAGCATAGATAAATGGGACTTCATAAAACTAAAAAGCTTCTGCTCAACAAAAGAAATGATCTCTAAACTGAAGAGACCACCACAGAGTGGGAGAAAATATTTGCCAGCTACACATCAGACAAAGGACTGATAACCAGAATATATAGGGAACTTAAAAAACTAAATGCTCCCAAAACTAATGAACCAATAAAGAAATGGGCAAGTGAACTAAACAGAACTTTCTCAAAAGAAGAAATTCAAATGGCCAAAAAACACATGAAAAAATGCTCACCATCTCCAGCAATAAAGGAAATGCAAATTAAAACCACACTAAGATTCCACCTCACCCCTGTTAGAATAGCCATCATTAGCAACACCACTAACAACAGGTTTTGGCGAGGATTTGGGGAAAAAGGAACCCTCTTACACTGCTGGTGGGGATGTAAACTAGTACAACCACTCTGGAAAAAAACTTGGAGGTTTCTTAAAAATCTAAACATAGATCTACCATATGATCCAGCAATACCACTCTTGGGGATATACCCAAAAGACTGTAACACAGGTTACTCCAGAGGCACATGCACACCCATGTTTATTGCAGCACTATTCACAATAGCCAAGTTATGGAAACAGCCAAGATGCCCCACTACTGACGAATGGATTAAGAAAATGTGGTATTTATACATAATGGAATTTTATACAGCCATGTAGAAGAATGAAATGTTATCATTTGCAGGTAAATGGATGGAACTGGAGAACATCATTCTGAGTGAGGTTAGCCTGGCCCAAAAAACCAAAAATCATATGTTCTTCCTCATATGTGGACATTAGATCAAGGGCAAACACAACAAGTGGATTGGACTTTGATCACATGATAAACCAAGAACACACAAGGAAGGTATGAGGATAGGTAAAACATCCAAAAAACTAGATAGCATTTGTTGCCCTCAACACAGAGAAACTAAATCAGATACTTTAAAGCAACTGAGGCCAATAGGAGAAGGGGACCAGGAACTGAAGAAAAGGTTAGTTCGAGAAGAATTAACTTAGAAGGTAACACACATGTACAGGAAAACAATGCGAGTCAACTCCCTGTATAGCTATCCTTATCTCAACTAGCAAAAACCCTTGGTCCTTCCTATTATTGCTTATACTTTCTCTTCAACAAAACTAGAGATAAGGTCAAAATAGTTTCTGCCTGGTAGCGAGGGGTTGGGTGGGGTTACGGAGGGAGTAGGGGAGTAAGGGAGGTGTGGGGGGAAGGGGGGAGAAATGACCCAAAGATTGTATGCACATATGAATATAATAAAAAAAGAAAAAATAAATAAAAAAATAAATACACAATTTAAAAAAATAAATAAAATGTATATTTTTTTGACTTCTGGTTGACAATATGTGTACTGCCTTATAGGCTTTCATTATTTGGTTATTGTATTTGTTTCCACTGCTAAATAACCAATTATCCCCAAACTCTGAGACTTAAAACAGTCATGTATTATTGCTTATGTCTTGGTGAATCTTCTAGGGTTTATCTGATCTAATCTAGGCTCAGCTGGGTAGCTCTGCTCTAAACTACAGGGTCTATTCTACCTTGTGTTTTCCATTCTTTGACTAGCAACCTGACTAACATGTCATTTACTTCCTATTCATGTGGCAGAGATGCAGCAGGGCAAACAGAAGGGCTGAACTCTTTTCAGGCAAAGGACAGGAACTGAGGATAGGATCCACTGTCATTTCCACCCATATATCAAGGCCAAGAAATATCCCAGAGCCAAGTCGAAAGTGAAGGAGTAAGGAAATACATTTGTTCACAGAGGTCATGCATGGCATGGTGCAGGTATGGATCCAAGAGTGTGAAGAATCAAGGCTCTAATGCTGTCCACCATGCTTGTTAAGTATATGCTCCTCTGGAGACTTACTACCTCTATTGGCATTAGTGCTTTATGCTCTGTGTCTCTTACAAAACTACTACACTCTTTCTAGGCAGTTAGTGTATTTTAATCTCATGGGTAATGAAAATTGTGCTACCGTCTCAGTTTTATTTCTTCTGTTGGATGCCAGAAAGCCTAAGACAAATTAGTAGCTTATTATAACACCCGTATTTCCATGGCTCTTATTCTTTATCTTGTTTCTGGATCCTTTTTTCTATAACCTTTGTTTACTTGTTCATTGAATCTCTATTCTTAAGTTGGGCTATTTTTTTCTCTTGTGTGTATCTTTTGAATTTTCATGCATCATTTCTGGTACAAGAAGAAATATTTAAATAAAATTTGAATGACTGAACACTACCATTATTAGTCCTTGGTAAGTAAGATACAAATAGTATACTAATAGCTTATGGAGCATTTCTTTCCTCTTGGGCCATAAACAGAATGATTTTTGAGTAGTCAACTCAATTCCCTGAACAATCTCATGATATACTAATATTATGTTATTCCTGCAGAAACCAATAGAGGTGATGCAGTTTGTTCAGGGTCTTGCATCTGGTAAATACACCATAACTGTCATTTGAGCTGGTCTGACTGGATGTTGCGTTCTTGACCACTAAGTTATGCTGCCTGTAATTGATATGCAAAAAAGAAAAAAATAAAAGGGATGAATAGCAATTCTTTTCTCCTTTTGTGACTTCTGGATTCAACTTATCTTCTGTTTTTTTCTGTCTCTTATAAATATACCCAATTAAAGTGCCAACTGCTAATAGCTTAAAAATATCAGGTAAATGGTGTGACACTTGGCATTTCAATCACTACAGTTTAAACAGAAAACTTTGGGATTTAGGTAAATGAATATGACTTATGAATTATCCTTACGGTACAGATATGTTTAGCATAGTGCCCTTATATTTATGATAAGCATAATACTTCCAGGTACATTTTATGTTTTCTTGCAGAAGTTTGCTGGTAAATGTGGAAATTACACAGGAAAAAATGGATAAATCAGCACAATCCCAAGCACCTGCTCTAAACATTCATTTTATTGATTTAACAGTTGACTCTTTAGGAGGTTTTTCTAAAAACATTGGCTCTAGGCAGAGTAAGTATTTTCAGTGAATATATTTGTTGACATATCGCTTAGAAACTACTACAATGACAGATTTTTAGGAATTTTATATGAGTTTGAATGACAAGCAAAGGCCATTTTAGATGAGATGACTCTTCCTGTGTTAGTTTTACTGGCTGATCTTCTTGTATTTCTATGCTTTTAGTAAGGAGGCTTTCTTACGTTGACCTTTCAGTATCTCATTTGGATCAGTTATTTGGAAAGTCTTCAATGATTTTTTAATGAGTATCATGCTGCCTTAATATCATTAATTACTCTACAACTAACATGTTTGGAGGAAAATAGAAATAGTCATTTTCCTTCAAATCATTTATAATTTCCACAACCATGAAGAACTCTGAAACTATTTTAGTAATGATCATTTTCTACTAATCAATTATCTGTGAATATATACAAGGAAGGGATGGTTGTGTTTTCTCTTAATTCTGTTGCAAGAGATGAAGTGATGGCTGTGTCTCCCCTAGTTCACTCCCCGTGAAATGGCTGTTTGGTGGATCATCAGTATCCATGATTCCAATCAGAGTTCCATTCTTCTATTGCTTATAGTCATTACTGTCCCTTCAACCATATTGGAAGTATTGGTAAATGGGGAAAAATGAATTCCTTTTGACACAATACAGGAGCCATACTTGGAGTCTTAATCAAAAAATTGTTTTCAGCCAGGCACTGATAGCTCAAGCCTATATTCCTAGCTACTCAGGAGGCAGAGATCAGGAGGATTATGGTTCAAAGCCATCCCGGGCAAATAGTTTGTGAGACCCTATCTTGAAAAAACTCTTCACAAACTAGGCTGGTGAAGTGGCTCAAAGTGTAGGCCCTGAGTTCAAACCCCAGTACTGTGAAAAAAATTATTTTAATTTGCCAATTGTAGCCTCAGCATTGTGGATATAGGTATTCAAAATGATGTTAAGAATCTTGTTTTCCTTTCTAGGCTCTGATTCTTCTATTTACATTTCTATTGTTAGCCCTTGGCAACACAAAGCCACCATCTTGCCAGTAGCAACAACTTTGTTAAAAAGATGACAACTTTTTACCAGTAGTTATAGCAGTCCCAAAGAAAACTCCATTGGCCCAGCCAGGAGATATATGTGCCCAGCTCAGACACCAGGGCTGAAAGGAGGCCCCTCACATAATTCCCTTTATTTAAGAGAAGAGTGGTTCCCTATAGGAAAACCAAGGTGCTATTATCAGAATAGGGGAATGATTGCTTAGTTAAAAACAACAGTTGTCTAGTACCATATTATAAATGCACAAAATAATGAATAGGAATCTATTCTTAATTGTATTATCTAGTTGTAATGTACAATCAAGTAGGTGATTGATTATAAATTAACTGATAGAATGCTTACCCTGGAAATAACTTCAGTTAGGATATAATTCTAAATACAAATATTTACTGAGCTTTTGTTATGTACGAAGCATTTTTCTGGAGTTACCCTTATTTTCAAGGGAAGCAATAGAGTAGACTAGAACATGAATGGTTACAATTCTGTGTGATAAATGAGTAGTAGAGGATTGTTCAAGGTTTCCTACAGGCTCAAGAGGGATATTTAGCTTAGTCTAAGAATGCTTGTAAGCTTGGGTGATAGACTCTTCATCATCTAGTCCTCTAATGCTTCACCATCATCCCCCTGCCTTGTTCCAAATACAATGTCACTTTAGTTGTACTAAACCTATTTTAGGTTTCCAATTCATCTACTATCTGTCATGTCCTGGTACATTTACTCATACAGTTAGGCTTGGTTTTCACTGCCTTTAGTTGTGAGCCCCCTTATTGATGGCATGCCTGCTACAGTAGAGTCAATGATTGGGACTTAGAGGGGGATCTTTCTTGCCTCCTCATGTGCCTTCCTCTACTGAAAAGCAAGAAAGTCAAACACTGTATTCTTTAGACTCCCTTATAGACAAGATTCTGAATAGGATTCCTTTTTTGCCAGTTGAATGCATATATTTGCATTTCAGAAGAAAGAATTGAAACTGAGGCCATCTTTCTGTGTTCTCTGCAGTCCTGCTCAGTAGAATATTGGAGAAGGCATTGGGTCTTTTTGAGTGGTGTTTCAGTATCTAGTCACTAACTTCTGGGTCACCAAAAAGCAGTGCATAAGACCATGAATTTCTTTGCTAGTGTGTCTTCATGTACAGCCAAAGTTGTGTTGGTGACAGCAGCTTTCTGTTACCTGTTCATAATTCTGGTGATATATTTCTAATGTTAATGACTCTTTCATTGGCTTCCCAATCCTTTGCCTTCTTGACAATAACAGAAATAGCATTACTCCTCCTGAGCTATTCAAAATGCCCTTCTAGAGTCTGTGACTCCAGAATTCCTAATGACTTTGATCCACCTTATACCCCAGTTTTATCTCCACTTTAAGCAGCTCACCTTGACAGGTGTACACACTCATCTCCTTTAAATTTCAGTCTATCAAAAACTTGGAGGGAATAGACTCTAAATATCTCTGACAGTTGTAAGGATGCAATCAGAAGCATGTGGGAGCTGCAGCTGTTGTATACCAGTGGAAGTTGCCCTGCGAATGCCACCTTTGGGCAGAAGTTTGTTTTATTAATTAGTTTTGAACTTGCTAGCTTTGTCCTTCAAATGATGAGAAAATTTGTCCAAAGGAAACATTGTCAAGAAAGACATTTTTCCTCATCCTCTCAGAGAATAAAGACAATGTCTCCATACTTTTTTATTACTACTTAAATTCCTAGCCCCTTCTTAGCCATGGTCAGACAACTCTGAACTGTCTTTGGGCTCTAGTCAGTCACTCTTGTGGTTCACAGGTTATATACAAATGCTTAGTATCCATCACTTTTCATTGTTCTGTTATCTAATCCATGGTTCTACAACTTTTGACTTTGTTTTCATGAGTTTAAAAGTGGGATTCCCAGATAGCCAAAAGTCAGTGTGAAGTAACTAGGCAGAGAACTGAGTTTTACAGTGGAAGACCTTTGATCTGAGCTATTAAGAGTGTGAAGGGAGCATCAGTCTCCTTATCTTTAAAATGGATATGATAATTGCTGGTTGCTATGAGCATCAAACTAGGCAATTGAAACACCTTCAATGCATGTAATTCATGGTGATGGTAGAGGTATAGGTGGTCCAGATAATGATTGACTGGGTCAGTGGGGTCCCAAGATACCATGAACCTGTGGCCATTGCTTTCATTCCATGGATATTTATTCAGGGTCTCTACGTGTAGACATGGCTTAAATATTTATGTGCATTGTCACTTTATCTTCACAATGCACTTATTGGGAAGGTATGCCTCTTCTCATTTTACAGGTGAAGATGTTGATTCAGTGTAATTGACTCATCTGAGGTGATATTGACAATGTGACTCTGGTCCTCGGCTCTCCCTTTAATGATATATCCAAACAACTCCTTTTCCTAAAGGAGTTTTAGGTATTGCTGCCTACAAAGAGATCATGACTGACAAAGATAAAACTCAGGTTCCCCTGAAGCAGGAGTCACTCCTGGACCCTCCACTGCAGCTCACTGTCAGCTTTATCCTGTCAGTGCCCGTGCCCTGATTTAAGTCTCAAAGTCCTTGCTCATCACATAGTCACACAATTGCTGAGATGAGGGATGGACAGCTTGATATCTAATCATATCCTTTTGAGTGGGAAACACAGATGTAAGTTGCTTCTCAGTTTACCACACACTTTAATTATTGTCATTTTCTAAAGTTTTACTAAAGTGACACATGTATTCCTCTTACTTAGCTGGGGTTTTAGAAATACTTGTAAAAATACATTTTATGTTCCAAGGGGACTCTTACCCCTTATCACCTTCAGTTTGCATTATGAGAGGAAATGAGAACAAAGTTGGGTTTTTAAAATGCCATTAATTACCCTTCCAAGGTGCCTCTGCCATATGTAGGGATTCCTTAAAAGGAAGCCCTGGGGAGGTGGGATACCATTTGGAAAAAGCTGCTTCTGTGTTCTCTTAATTAACTTTGTTGTTTCTATGCATTTAGTGGAGATGTAATAATTTGTTAGTTCTTGCTACCTGTGTATTTTAAAGTAGAATATTGTTTGATACAGAGATATCCAGGCTAATGCCAACAGCAGATTGTATATATATTTTCCTGTTTAATATTTTTTCTCATTAGAGGAAATGAAGCATTGAACCACAGGGAATATTGTACCTCTTATCAGGATTTTATCTGCCATATCCTATGTAATTTTCTAGTATCAAGACCGTTACATGCCTGTAGAAATATTTGCACAAAATAGGACACATTGCTCCCCTGGACCTCCTGCAAGGTGTACAGCCTGGTGAGAGAAGCCCAGCTGAATGGGCCTCACTTGTTTCTTCATGCAATGATGAGGCCATGTGCAGGGTTTATGATCAATGTATTATCTTCACAACTGCATGTTCCAGCTGCGGGTGATAGAAATGTTCAAGGCCATGTGTGGGAGAGGGGGATATAATTCCTGAGTATGAAGATGCTCTGAAAACAAGCCTCCCTAATGATGGAAATTGGATAGTAGCTCAACGCTGTTGTCGGCAGGTTTGGGGCAGAAAGGGGAAGAGTTTCAGCACCAAATAATAATAATAATAATAATAATAGAGGGTTAGATTGGCTGCCAGTATTGGTGAAGTGGCTTTTGGGTGGGTGCCAGACACTGAATCTGGAGTCTGAAGTTAGACTTGAGTGTATTATACCACAGAACTTTTGACTTTCTTAGTTATGGAATGATGGAGTATATGGATTCCTTGACTCTCCTAGCATAGATTTTAAAATACACAGTGAAGAGCTACCAGGATGGAAGCTCTGGAAGTACACTTGAGGTTGCTCCTCTTGCTTTTAGCTAAAAACAAGTGGCAGCAGGAAAGGAAATGTACCTCCCATACCAACTGTGTGCCAGACGCAGATATTCAGCAGTAAGTGAGCTATACTCTATCTCTGGCCTGACGGAGTTTATGGTTTAATGGAAGAAATGGGTGGTAGGTAAGCAATTGCTCACGTAAATATATTAACAATTAGAAGTTTTGTGAAAACACAGAACAAGACAGAATGAAAGCGTGATTGGTGAGGGAGAGTGATGACCAGTTTAGATGGGCTGAGCGCCTGAGCACTCTATTAAAGATAAGAGAATATAGGAAGCAGAACACCTTTACAAACCCATTTTGCCCCCATAACCTTCTCTCTGATAACTCAAATGTTCTAATATCAGCAAGTGGGAAGCGAGATCAGCATCTTCAAGGGTTTTTTTGTTTGTTTCTTTTGTGGTGCCGGGATGGAATTCAGAGCTTTGTGCATGTCAGATAAGCACTACACCACTGAGCTACACAACCAGTCCCAAAGAAGCCTTTTGGGCCAAGCTGTTGACATCTCTGCCACATCATGAGGGACTGTATAGCATCTTACTGCCAAGGCTTGTGCCCAAGGTTCCTGCTAGATGAGAAAGCTATAGCCAGACAGGGATGGTTGTGTTTCCTTTCCCAGTACAAAGAGCTCAGAGTTGAGTTACTTCATGTAAAACTTATTCTTCTCTCCACAAATGTTAAATTGCTTGTGTTCTTATCTGTATGACAAGGAACAAAGTTTGGTGAGGCTAGAAGTTACAACTATTCAAGTAAAGGTTTGTGATTTAAAACCCATTGTAGGTATTCCACAATTATTTGAATGAAATCGATTGCTAGTGTCCGTCTGTGGGGACAGAATCTTGACTCAGATGTTTGATCTATATGGGTTTTTCCTTTTCAAGCAAAGAATGATCTGGGCATGGTGACAAACGCCTGTAATCCCAGCACTCAGAAGGTACGTGCAAGAGGACAGAGTGTTTGAGGCTGCTTAAAAAGCCCGTCTCAAAAACAAGTAAACAAAAAATAAAATAAGTAAAACAGGCTCTGCCTGATACACGAGCTTCTTCTCCCCTGTAATCTATGGGGAGAAAATCATGTCTACCATTTGCCTAGTCCCTGAAGGCATTTTGAGGATGGCTTTCTTTCCAGCATAGTGCCACGCCACATGCCGAATTCAGTTTTGTGCCTAGTGCTGGTGAAAGGCTTCCTTATTGAGTCTTATCTTTGGAATTTATCTCCTTTTTAATTTTTCTTGGAAAGTATTTCACCTTTTCCTCTCTTGGCACTGTTTTCCATCCACTTTTGTCTTTCTAATTACTCTTCTGACTTCTAATTCCTCTTCTGACTTCTCCCTTTTTCTTATCTCAGATTCTTCCATCCTCAGCTTGGTATTTTCTTCCTTTTCCTTCTATTCTTTGCTGTCTCCTGGCCTGCCTCTTTCCTTCCTGTCTGGCATTTGTTTCTCTTCCCCACCCCTCCCCTCTCCTCCCCTCCCCTCCCCTCCTCTTCCCTTCCCACTCTGTTTCACTTTGCTCCATTCCATACTTACTGAGTGCCCGTTCTGTGCCTCATAGATTATAACAAAGCTGACTCTAGGCTGGAGATGGAAATGAGGTAGTGAAGAGGCCACAGAATCACACCTTGATCGGAAAGTAAGGTCTTAGAGACATCCTGAAGAGGGTCCTAAACCAAATGTATCAAGACACAGCTGACTCACTTTTGAGTCTTGAAATAAGAGATAAGATATCCTATGTTTGGAGAAGAGAGAAAGTGAGTTTGTGTCTGCAGGATTGGCTGGGAAGAAAAGTGGAACAGAAACCTGATCTTGTAGAAGAAAGGCCCTATAAGGTCTATAAATCTAGCGCAGCCTTGATTACACATGTGTGAACATGTGTAACCATGAACAGTCATTGTGTTGTCTATGGTGTGTAATCTGTGCATGTAAGGACAAACTATATAAGCCCAGGTCCAGAAACTCTGATTCTCTACTTTTAAAAGCGCTCACTGGATGAATTACAACCTAAGAACCATTCCATTGGAACGATCATACGCAACAAATGTGAACTATTCTTCTAAGTAGAGAATAAGATGCTATTTCTACTAGATTACCTTCTCCAGATTTCTCTGTATCTGATAACTAAATATGTTACAGTCTATAAAATGTTGCAGACTTACTTATGAACTTGTCATGAAATACAGCATGTGTCATGGATGTCATCCTATCTCTATCTTGGCCCCAACCCATGAGACACCAATTTATGTTTAAACTTGATTTCTCCTGAAATTCAGTTGGATCAGTTACTAAGTAGTACTTCTGTGCCTGTCTTTCAATAGCATTTCTGCCAGACTGGTCACACTTGAATCAATCTTTCAGGCAAAATATTGAAAGACCTTCAGATATGTTGTATCTCAGTGATGGTAAAATTGGTCTTTCACAAACAGTTAATGTAAGAACTGTGTGCAGTAATAAATAGACCTACATTCCAGCTGGCACAAAAATCTGATTTTAGATTGAATGACAACCAAACTATGATATTTTCTACTTTTAGAGGGAGGGGGAAAGTCACAAAAATGGAAATGTAAGGGTTTTTTAGTTGCCAATTAACATAGTCATGAGTATGATGTACCCTATTTTTAGATTTAGGTCATTTGAAATGCTTCTTTTAAGATTGAAGAAAACTGGCAGGGGTAGCTACAGTGGAGGTTAGTGTTGGGAGGGCTCTGCCCAATGTGTGGACTGGGTTTGCTATTGTTCCAGCTGCTATGCAGCAGGCCATGCCAGTGACTCTGTCCCTTCCCCCAACCCCGCTGAGAACTCTGTCTTCCAGACTAGAGAGGAGATAAGGAGATAGACCGAATGAACCTTCCTACTTCAGGTAACCCTGTTTTGCCTTTATTCACTAAATTCACCAGAGTCATAGTTGCCAGTAGGCAA
The DNA here is from genome assembly GCF_047511655.1 of Castor canadensis. NCBI lineage: Eukaryota > Metazoa > Chordata > Mammalia > Rodentia > Castoridae > Castor > Castor canadensis. Next base: position 118,471,091 of record NC_133395.1, on the reverse strand, counting down.
GAAACTTAAGATGCTGAGCCATACCTCTGTCCTTCTCCTTCCCTCTTTTATTCCCTGCTTCAACCGTCTGGGTGGGAGAAGGCCTGGCAGGGGCTGGCTCAGAGGATTATTATGAAATTTGCATCCTATGACTTATGATCCAATATCTCATCAGCAAAAGAGGAGGAAGGTGGTAGGATGGAACAGGTCAGAAGCATAGAAAACTTTGGAGTTCTTTGGGCTGAGCACTCTGGGTCTTGATGTTCCTGGGCTTGAGGTATGAGTCCTTCCATCAACATTGACCTCCATGTCCTCACTTTCCAGACCAACAGCTGAACCTCCAGGTATTGTAAGAGCCATGAAGTATGGTTCAGCCAAATAATAAGGACCACCAGGTTTCTGTTAGGCTTTTTAATATCCATTCACCTTATACCCCTATCTCTTATATCTTCCATATGTCTTTTATATTTCAGTAGGCACAAAACCACTTCTGTTTTAAATCTCTACAGGATAGATGTTTTTACATTAACTCCTTTTGTTACTATTTCAAAATATCATTTATCTTGAGTAATCTAACTCAGGAACAAATTTAAGTATAATGTTCTTTTAAACATTACTCAAATAGAATAAAATGTGTTAGATGGTGGGTTTGACAATAGGCATTTTGATTTAAATTTTTTTTCTGTCTACTCTATTATCGTTGATCATTTTCTAGGGTTTCACTTCATTTACCTTAGCTGTTGAATACAGATCAATAAAAATCAGTGTGGAAATAAGCTGATTGAAATGAAGGGAAAATGCCTAGAACTTCCCTACCACCCAGCAAGAATCACAGAAATTCTTATCAATTCATTAGCCCTTGTTAGTTTCACAGAACATTCTCATCCATTTGTTAGCTAATGGACATAGATAAAATTGTAGAAGTACCTTCTAAGCAGGAATGGTATATCAAATATGTAAAAAAGGCTGTCTCTAGTCTCTCTTCTTTTAACATCTACCAAGGACCCATAATCATGTTTACCAAAACCATTAAATTTTGCTTATTTTTAATTTTTTCCCCTTTTCAAGTAATAGTTTTTCTTTCTCTTAAAATGAAAAGACCTGAGGCCATGTTTTTATTTATGTAGCACATAATTATCTACCCTGAGCTGGGCTCTGAATTAGTGCTGGGTATAGCTCTATGAGCAGCCCAGCATGTCTTCCACCATCTCGAAATTTGTATTATACGAAGGGAAGAGGACATAGACGTAAGATGAAACAATTATCAGTTATAAGTATTATGAAGGGAATAAGTGAATAAGAGAACAAACAGGAGATGGGAGCAAATTACATAATAAGGACAAGGGAAGCTCCTTGGAAGAGAGGTTATAGCTTATGCCTGAGCAATGAGAAGGCTCGGGGATGGAAAGGGACATGGGGAAAGACAGCACTCCAAGTCAAGAAGCTGGTGTAGGCAAAGATTCTGAGTTGGCAAAAGACAAATTGATACATTTTAAATGTGGAAAGCTGGTCTCTGAGGCAGTGGAAGGGTGTTTGGATTTTATTTTTAGTGCAATGCAGAGCCATTAGTGACTTCTAAGGGAAGAGGGTGACTATGTGACTAACTTTGGGAGCAGATAGGAGGGTAGAGGATCCCAGGTAGAAGACTGCTATTTCAGTGCTGGGGAGAGATGATGATGTCATCAAAGATGGCAGCAGTGAGGGATGTTGATGGGATAGACCCAGGTCAGAATTGAGAGGAGAAAGGATTTTCCCCAGCAACAGAGGAGACACGTCTGTGGGTGCCATCTTGAGGGAATGGTGTAGACATAGAACTACAGCTTCCCCTACTAGGTGGGAACCTTGTTTTGTATAGGACAAAAAGTGTAGGCAGCGCTCTGACAAGTTACTGATGTAATACAATCATATAATGAGTATATCACATCACAGACACAGATAATATGTACCAGGTGGATATGGGTGTTGGTTAAAAGTATGTACATGAAATGTATGCACTTACACAGTAAGAATATTTTGAACAAATGTGACAGTGCTTATTGGTTCCCTTTTGAATCATTTTGAGAGAGGAAATAATTTGGCAAGAACTTGTATCCATTTTCTGTTGCTCTAACAAAATAACCTGAGGCTGATAATTTATAAAGAAAAGAGGTTTATACAGTTTTTCCTGGGTCTTTGGATGTTTACTTCTGAAGGCTTGTATGTCCTGTAAAATTTATTTTAAATCAGTTAGTTGTGATTTTCTCTCTCTCTCTCTCTCTCTCTCTCTCTCTCTCACTCTCTCTTTTTTAAAAATAGAGTAAAAAGAAGAGAGGTTTATTTTGGCTCATGGTTTCGAAAGTCAAAGGGTCAGTTTCATGGTAACTGACCCAGTCCTGTGAGACCTAACTCACTCCCAAGAGACCTAAGTGAGTCTCAAGAGAACTAACCCAGTCTCTTGAGAAGAACATCAGTTTATTCATGGAGGCAGTGCCACTAGCCAGTCAATTAGGCCCCACCTCTTAAAAGGTCCAGCACCTCTCAACATGGTTACATTAGTGACCAAGCTTCCAGCACATTTATCTTTAGGTAACAAATCATACTGAACCATAGCAGTGGGTGTTGCTTTATTTCTGTATATGATTTCATTATTTTAAAAAGTCATGTGCCATGTATTTTCACTTTTGAAATAAGATAGAAATGTAGGAGACCAGTTGATGAGAGAAGGTGAGCATAGTATGTAACTTGGTGGTCATGCTGTCTGAGGCTCCCTTTCTGACCCATATCTTTTCAGTTGCAAAGTTATTTGACCTCTCCAGGTCTGCTTCCTTGGTGATATAAAGAAAACAACAGTGGTGCCCACTTTGTAGAGTCGTTGTAAGCATTAAAAGTAATAGTCACATAATTACAGCCAGCATTTAGCCTGATGCCTACCACACGTATGGCACAATGAATGTTAACTGGTAACTGTGATAATTTTAGAATTAGAAAGGAATCTAGATACAGACTTGTTTTCCTCTCTACTTTTACAGATGAAAAAGCCAAAGCCAGGTGTTATATGGCAGATGTGAGGGAAGTCTGGGATTGGGTCCTTTTCAAATTGAACCCTTAGTGATTACTCTGCAAGGTTCTTTTTCACATTTTACCCTTAGAATTGATTCCATAGGAAAGAGGAACTCCTGCTTTGGGTAGAATAGGAGTGCCCTATCAGCAAAGGCTTAGGCTATGAATTTGGAGTAGTGTGTGTGTGTGTGTGTGTGTGTGTGTGTGTGTGTGTTTGTATGTAACAAACATACAAGAAGAAGAAAGAAATGAGGAAAAGTTTTAGAGAAACAGAGAATCCCAAAGAAAAATGCAGAAATCCAGAAAGATACAGAAAATCAGAAAAACACTGGAAGTATAGAATGGGTGAGAAAAAATATGTGCTTGGATTGGAAATCTAAGCATCATTAGGAAGAGGAATCAGATAAGAATTAATAGTTCATTACAGTTTGTAAAAGCCATTACAATAGATTAGACACTACTAATTCTCAGAATTCAAGAATGGACTGGGTATGAATTGGAAAGGTTCTTATATTTCCTTGACTTATATGATAACAGAAGAAACCTGGAAAAGTTAGGGATGAGAAAAATAGGATGAAGGAGAACTAGCAAAAATAACCAGAAAGTAAATATAACACTTAAAGAAACATTAAGGCATCTCCTAGGATTTTATATACATGTTACATCATTCAGAAGAAAGTTCTATTAGGTTTATTCAGAGCCTCAGAATGTGGTTATTAAGAATAGGGTCATATAGTCTGCGAAAGTTTTCACTTGGCTTCAAAAAACCTTTGACATGTAGGTAGGTAGCAAAGCTTTGTATTACATAAAATATACCTGTAGAAAGCATTTGTCACATTGATTTAGAGGTAATTGTAGGAAACTAATTTAGAAACAAATTAATTATGTATTTAAGAAGAAGAGGGAAATACAAGATAGAGTGAGAGAGAAGGAAAGATTTCAGATTAATGAAGTATCCAAAATAGCGACAGAATTATATTCCCAGAAACAAACTAAAACAATCCATCCTGTATCAATCTACCATGGATAGTCTATCCAGTGTCTACTATGTTCTGCTAGGAGTTTTAACACAGAGGTGGAATAACCAGAACTTGCCTCAGGTGAGCTCATAAGTCCAGTCAGAAAGATCCTTTGTATATCTACCCACTCATTTGTATGGTGTTCATTGAGCCTGGACTATGTATTCTCCAAGTCCAGCTCTGATCACAATGTGCACCAATCCCAGCATTCTTTACTCTTGATCATTCGTTATTCTAGCAACCATTTGGTTTCAGAATAATTCTTTTTTTTTTTTTTTGTCTTCCTGACTCTTGGCCTGTCTGCCTTAAAAGTAGAAATTGTGTCTTGCTTAGTATAGAATCTTGAGCATATACTCCAGTATCCAAGTGCTCAAAAAATATTCACTCACTTATTGAAGTACCTCTTTACTTTCTAATAGCCATTCTCTTTCTCTGCCTCTCTCATTCTTTCTCTCTCTCTCTCTCTCTCCCTTCATCTCTCTTCTTCTCTTACCCTCTCCCTCCCTCTCACGATATAACTCAGGCTAGGCAGGAACTTGGTAGTTAGCACAGACTGGCCTCAATCTTGTGATCTTCCTGCCTCAGTCTCCTGTGTTCTGGGATTACAGTCCTTTACCATCACACCCCACTTAATCCATTTATTAATATTGCACATTAAGTACTCAGTGTTATATCAACAATGATCCTCAAGTTAGCTGAATCTTATATATTTGTGTGTGTGTGTGTGTGTAGAAAATTTAACAATCTGGTTATTAAAGTCAAAAGTTTTACTGAATTTGCATCACTTCCTAAGGCTAATAATAACATGTCCTTATTTAAGCATAAAAAACAAGGTGTGCATTAGTTGTGGAGAGGAACTTGATCTTGTTAAACAGGAGCAAGTTTCATGTCACCAAGAGTTTATTAACAATTAATAGCTTTGTGAAGTTGGAGAAAATTTCCAGAGCTGGGTGGGAAGGGGGAGGAAGTTATTTTAATCATTTGCAGAAGCCATTTATAGTCTTGTCATCTTTTCTGTCATGAAGATTATCACTTAATTATAAGATAACATGATTTGTTGTTTAGGTATCAGAGATAGAAATGTGCAGGCTGAGATCAAAGTGGAAATCAATTCTCAAAAGATCTGGGTACTAATGAATAAAGTTGGTGCAGCTGTGTCAGCCTGGCCTGTTGGGGTGTGTATTTTAAAAACATTGGATGGGCAGACATCTCTGGTCTCTAGGTCAGATGTCATGGCCACCTATAAATCCAGAAGGGATGGCTTATGCATGTGAGAGGTCACCCAAGTAGAAGCCAAGGACAAAGGTGCGTTATCTTACCATGGATGGCAGTGAAGACCTAGGATTCCCCTCCAGGAGTATCTTCCTGTTAGAACCCTTCCTGGCCAACTTGTATGGGAAACTAGAAGGCAAAGGAGCCCATTATTGTGATCCATGTGGAGAGCAGGGCAAGAAATTAGGAGCAAATGTGAAGGGATGACAGACTGTCACAGTGTCTCTTGACAAAAATGTACGGAATGATTAAAAACACATGTACCATTAGTTGGACTAAATTCTGTTACTTCCAGCCATTGTTTTCTTAGCACTGGCTAAGTGCTAAGTGCTATAAACAAAGGAACGATGAATGAAGCCAACTGCAGTCTTTCTAAGGGTCAGCAGTGATTCCATTTTGAGTGTGATTTTCATATCTATTTTTAAATTAACTTGCATAATCTCCCTCTAAAGTAGGCTTTATTATCCCAATTTTCGGAGCTGTCCTAATTTTTGAGGGGTGATAGACTTATACAAAGTCACCCAACTGATAAGAAAATAGGTATAGAGGGAACCCTAAACCCCATGTGCACGCTCTCATCTCCATCCTGGCTCTACAACCTTTCAAGGTCACCTTCTGTCTCCTCAAGTGGGTTACTGAGTGGATTTGCTATGCTTTGTCTTTCAACTGACAATTGGGTCAATTCTGCACATAATATTGTAGATTGTTTTAGCTGTATCTATCTCAACATTTCCACAGGAAGTACTCAGAAGAATCATCCAGGATTTATTAAAACACCAAATTTTAGGTTTCCTACTAGGTCTAATATCTAGGATTAGACTCCTGGATCCTCAGGGTACAGTTACGTAGCCAGCCCGACAGTGGACTCTGCTTTCATGAATGTGTGAAAGCTCAGGCTCCTCATTTCACAAATGAGTTAAACCAAGCCCAAATCAGACTGAGAATAGCACTAGACTGGTCAGTTCCCAACACAGATGTTCACATTGTCAGTAAATAAAATAAATGCCAAATAAGAGTAACACTTGCCAAAGAGTAAAACCTTAGAATGGGTGCCTAAAGCTTACTTGGTTGAAGTGTGTTTTTGTAGATGTGCTTCTAATGACTAAATATGAGTTAGATGACATTTGATCTGAGAAGATGCAACCTAACAACGTGTATTGACTCAATGCGTACAAGGTAAACTACTGTTCCACGTCTAGATCATTTTGAAAGTTGAAATAATGGAGCTGCTTTGCAGTCATTTATTTCAGATGAATGGAGACTGAATTGTAGGAAGAGGTATCCCAGAGTGAGGAAAGGTGTAGTCATGAGGAAAGCAGATGTGAATTTTGTTTGAAAGACATTTTGGTAATAAACCTGATTTCAGAGCAGATACATACTAGCTCAAGCAATAAGCTTTCTACTGTGGAATTGAGACTACCAAAGACAGCTCATTTTCAGACTGGTCTAGTGTCTCTAGGAGGTACATAAATAGGTATTTTTAAAAAATCAATGTATTTCTCTTGATAAAACTGAGAGTTCAAACAAAATGGAATGACTTAGGATACTCATGTAACAAATACATCTTACTGTATCTCATTCTGGTAGATCACTCTTGAAGTGCAGTGATAGATTATAAATTATTTTAACAGCACTTACAGTGATGTACTTACTCCTCTGAACTTAGAGTGGGCACTGGCGCTGTTTTATGATTACAGAGATGAAGCTGACAAAGGAGGATTTCTTAGGTGGGTTCTGAAGCAGATACCGTGATGATAGAGTATTGATCATTTAAAAAACCTGTTTCAAACAACTCTATCTGCATTGGTGTTAAAACGTGTTGATTCTTTATTCTTTCAACCAAGGCAACAATATCTTCTATGTTCCATCTAATGAATCAAAGTGTACAGTACATTTGTTTTTTTAAGTCAGAGCCTTTCCACATCCTCTCCCCAGGCTGTGTTTACTGAGATTTTTCTTCTCTTAGAGAAGCATAATTCAAAGACTGTTATTAAGACAGTGGCTTTGACTCTGGAATGAGTTTATGTCTTTAAGGATAGTTTTCAGCAAATGAGCCAACCATATGTTAAATCAAATTTAACATCCATTATGAAACACTGAATCATACTTTATATCTCAGTAATGATAACAAATGATCACTTATCTCATGTTCTTCTCGTTTGTACTACTTCTCATCAATCTTGTTAATATTGCAAAGATTTATTAAATGAACAAGTGTCCAACTGTAACTGTTAATATTAATAGCTTCTTTTTATATTTTCTCTTGCTGGCTTCTTTTTCCATGCCTGCTTAAGCCCACTGTAATATAGGCCTTAAAAGTAATAGTTTTCCTTATTCTGAAATGATAATTAACTGAAAAGTAGGAAGTTAGCAGTAAAATTATTTTAATGAAACTGTGCAATTACACCAGACCATTACAAGGCATAGGATTTGCTATGTGCTTAACACTGGCAGTGAAAATCTTTTAGAGTAAAACATTCAATTTTAAAACTCTGGAAACATTTCAGATCCCTTATGACTTAAAATTGCTACTGTGCAGTAAAAGTTTAAATCACTTGAGTAAATTTGTAATTTAATCTTTAAAGTTTAACTAACATTTATTCTTCCTTCCTAAGTGCTTTCTGTTGGTGTAAATTGTAAGAAGTTGCCTCTTTTTTAGATTTTACTGTAGGTCTTTAGCTCAATAATTTCCAAGCCAATAAATTCTCCCACACCATAGTTTCTAGAAGAATTCTACCATAACCTACCTTCTTTGCCACTCACCCTAGGAGTTCCTGTCTTTCCTTTATGTCCTAAGTTAAATGTTCTCAGGCACAACTGTTTTTTTCCTATAAAATGGTCTTTTAGATTTAGATTGCTACCCCAACCTTGTGGTTGTGCTCTAAGATACCATCTTCCCTCTTGGATGGAAAAACGCCTGGAAAACAAATCTTTCTGATTCTAGCTTTATTTTATGAACTCAGATGTTTCTCGAGGGAAGGATTCAATACACGTTTTTTCTAATATTCCCCACAGTCCTTGCTTTGCATCAGACAATACATATTTAATGATGTGGTTATAAGAAAAATTTCTTTGTTAATGGCAGACATCACACCCATGTAATATACTATTTTTTATTATAAGAATAATAGTAAAAACAACCATTTACTGAGTCCTTCTACATGTTGGGTATTCTATGTGTATTACCTCTTATCCTTGCAACAACCCTGAAAGGAGGGAAATTATTTCTGCTCGAATGAATGCTTCTTTCTAAAGTAATTAGTAGTACAATTCAGTTGAACATCATGTGCTGCTTTGTTACATCTCTTTTATTATCTCAAAGTGTTCAAGTATTTTTTAGTTGCAGTCTTTATAAAAAAAAAACTTGTGAATTTCTCCCATTTCTCCTCTCAAAATTTAAGATTCCTGTTTTATATTTCTCCCAACATCTAGGGAAGCAACTTACACTTTGCAGGCACAACAAATGATTATTGGTTTAAGTAAATACTAAAATAAATCCAAATACTTAAAATATAGGGCTGAGACTAGGAGACAGTACTGTGAATTCAGATGGGGAGTGTGTAGGGTTAATGAATGTGCTCTTATAAGGATGAAAGTAATCCAGATGACATGAAGCTGTGAAGTGAACTCTTTTATTCACACTACTCATCTCCCACCAGGTGTAGGGGGTGGGTTAACATGGAGGATGAAATGGCAGGCTGGCAGTTAGGTCCTCCTTGATGTTCCTCTAGTCTTTCCTATGTCACCTTGGTCTCAACTTCCTAATCTGTAAAGTGGAGATAAAGCTTATCCCCAGGATCACTGTGGAATGTATTTTTTCAATACATGAATATGCTTAGTGTAAATGCTAAGTGGAAGTTAAGTACTCAAACTACTATTGTTTTTATAATAAATTATATGAACATATTGTTATATATGTTATAGTTATATTAATAATTATATAGTGCACATATTATACTTTATTAAGATTAATATATAACAGAAAATCATTACTTCTGGTAATGTTGAATCAAGGTCTTTGTCTTCTTATAAACTTGATTGTTAAGGCTGATGGATCATTACAGGGGTTCTTAAAATTGCCCCTTCTAATGGTTCAATGCAATGATGATATGATCAATGCTAAAAAATTTTTTTAGTGGAAACACAAAACAACTTCATAATTAATTATCCCTTGAGGTTTTCTGGAGTTCAGATAGGGAATAAAACACGTAGGGGTGTCCTGAGATTTGGGGAAAATGCCTTCTTGAACTCAATGAACTATGTAAAGCTAAAGGCAAAACTTGGGAACCACCATGTGAAAACTGATGAAGTATAAAGCTTGTTCACTGCTATGTCAACCAATGGCAAAAATCACCTAGTTGAACTACAATAAAAGCAAAAATTAATAACAGAGACCATTAAGTAATTGATAGTTCTCACCACCCCTTTTTTGATCCTTCAAAAGAGAGAATTAGTACCTGTCTTAAAATTCAGTAGTTACTAAAGCTTGGCTTACTGCTGAAAATTATATTAAATATTTCCAAATAGGCCATTCAAATACTTCCTTTTAAAATATGCTGTTTAGAATGTTTCCAGTTTGATTCCCAATTAAGCTTATATTCTCAACCCTACAATAAATTTTTACAATCCAGTCCTCACTACTGTCATACTCTTAATCAAACAGGAAATTGCTTCTCTGGGTTTGGCCAAGATGAAGAGGGAAGATTGTGCATTATCAGCATAATATTATCTAGAATTATTTTATCCATTGTGGATAAAAATAATGTAGGTGCCCCACATAGGGCTAAGAATTTTAGTTCCGTGAAGTTTTATTTATAGTATTTTTTATCCTGTGGTGACCTCACTTCAGAGTCAGTTCTGGATTTTTGAAGATTTTGGGCCTACCAAATACCTACTAAGTGCAGACATGGAGCTAAACTTTGTGGAGATGATTAACACTCTGTGCTGTCAGGAGCCTATCATGTAACTGGGCAGATAGACAGGCACCACACTCTGTGGTGTCCCATGTTGGCTGTGCCCCCATGCTATGGGCATGCTGAATGGGAGAAATGTATTTCAATGGATGATAGGACCTGTGAGCTAGACCTTGGAAGTTTCAACTATTAAAAAGTAGCAAAAATGGCATAAGCCTCAGAAATGTTGGTTGAACTGATAGAACCGGGGAAGAGGCAGCTGGTGATTGTGAGACTGACTGAAAAGGAAGAGTAAGGAGAGGTTTCAGAGGATTCTAAATGGCATTTTTGGGTGCTTTGGACTTGATTTTGAAAGCACTGGGGAGCCAGGAGAGGTTTGAGAAAAGAAAGTGAGAGGATCGAATATGTGTTTCATGAAGATAAATGTGGCAGCTCTGTGAATTTAATTAGTGCTATAGTCAAGGGACAGTTGAAGCTGTAGAATGAGGAAGGAGAAAAACAGCTGAAGTGGTAGAAATGGAGCTACCAGGACTCAGCAAGTGGTTAGATGCTGACAATAGGAGGCAGGTATACACAATAAGTTTATTTTCAGGTTTCTAGCCCAGGTGCTTTCCTTACCTGAGACACTGACAATACATCATACAGCCACAAAATTAATTAGTAGAAAACCTAGTTTCAAACAAATGATCTATATGTACAATACACCTCAAACCCCACACTTCCTTGACACCATTAATTTTACAGTATTTAGGAAAAAAGAAATGACATTATCTTGAACATCTACAGCAGCACCCCCCCACCCACAATTTCAGCAATCCACAGCTGACTGTGGTCCAAAAATATTAAATGAAAAACTAGAAATAAACAGGTCATAAGTTTTAAATAACTTTTATTATGACATATTTTTATTGCTGTTCCATTTTATTATTGTCGCTAATCTTTTACTGTACCTGATTAATAAATCAAACGTTATCGTAGCTGTACGTGTATAAGTAAAAACATAGGTCTGCTGGCATCTTGGGACGTAAAGGGAGCTCCTGTAGATCACTTAGATCAGTCATGAGATGCATCAGTATTTATCTCTGTTAAAAGTATAACAACAGTCATCTTAAAATTGAAGAAGAGACATGGCGATGACCTTGCAGTTCGTAATATTTATTGACTTCGAGTTTATTACACAATCACGTAATTGTAGCAGGTACATACTTTATGAATATGAGAATTAAAAGAAAATAATGTGACCTTGGGCAAGTCACCTCACCTCTGAAGAGACCTAAGATTCTAAAGAGATTGTAAAGTGCATTGAGACCATAGGAAGCCCCGGCCATTGATATCCCTCCTTTATGTCACCCATCCCTCAGCATATGACATTGCTCAAATTAATAAAAAAGATGACTAAAATCCTACCTATATTTGAACTTAATAAGTTGAAATTTAAAAATGAAAAGAAGTCATCAGACCTGGTTGCACATCCATGATTACTGTGAAGTTTGTTTAAAAAAGATATAACTGAAGATTATCCTGGTCTCACCCTTACCTCTTGAGTCCTCAGTATATTCAGGGAATGGAGCCCAAATCCCATCTTTTTACTAAACTCCACAGGTAATTCTCATGCAAAACCAGAGCTAATTTTCCTAGTGCCTCACAGCCCCATGGAGAACTACAGAGATGCCAAAGCATCTGAGATAAAACCCTATTGTGGTGGTCTTGCTTCCTTTTTGGGCAGCCTAAAGATGGTGCAAAGAAGCAGGGAGCACTTTTTCTTCACTGGTGGTCTCTATGTTCTGCATTTTCTCAACCCTCATCATCTACTTTTTGTTTATTTGTTTTTTTTTATGGTTTCAAGGTCTTCCTTTTTTCTTTTTATTGTTGTGCTGGGTGGGGTATATTGTAGCACTTACAAAAGTCATCTACTTTCGCAGACAATTTTTTAATGGAATTGGCTCATCTGAATTCTGAGTGTTTTTTGTTTTTTCTGAACCCTCAGCATTGGCAAATTGTCAGTTCTTCATTGTTTGCTTTGTTACAAATTAAAAAAAATAGTATAGGCATAGGCACAGCTTAGCCATAATTCACAATTTTCTCAATTAACCATAGCATGCCCCTGAATTCTTAAGAACATAAAAAATGTAATTATCTAGGTGATAAACAGTGTCTTTTTTTTTTTTTTCAGATAAGCAGTAATGCACTTTGGGTCTGTCTGGATTTAATGTTGATAGTAAAGGACAGGAATGCTGAAGCTGCAGTAAAAACTAAAAATAAATTTAAAATCTCTCCTATACAAGATTACATTCTAATTTTTGAATCGAAAAAGCAATCTGAACTTCCATATTCTCTTTCTACAAGTTTATACTATTTTTTTTAGCCTCTTTTACTATTTACCCAATTTGTTCCTCCCCAAATGCAGACATTTTAAATGTCTTTGGCCCCTAGGGCTTCTAGGCCAATAAAGAAATAATCATTTACTTCTGAATCTCAAACCCACTACTGGAAATCTTATCATCCATTTACCCCATGCATATTAAAATTTAGTAATTAATTATCTCTAGTTCTAATCCAGTAAGCCTGTGCAATTAACATCTGGGATTCAGTTCATCTTTTTGCTGACTTTCTAATTTAAGGATTGGGACATAGTGGATCTCCCTAGAAGACATATTTAACAAAGATTATTTCCTTGTATTTGGATTGTCATTTCTTTTTAAACCTGTGGTGTATTTGTACAATATTTTCATAACACTTGCCTTAACCTTTTTCCTAGAGGGGAAATTGTTAACAGTAAATAACTCTAAAAATAGAAGATAAATTTAGTTGAATCCCTTAATTTTTTTGATTTCTAAAAATCATTAGCATTAAAGAATTATCCATAGCAGGAAAAGATTTTTAGACAGAGAATTAGTCCTTTGTATAATGGTGGGGTTTTTAGTGCTCTGAGCTTCCTTTTTGACTAACATACCCTATCTGTTTGCCTGGTACTTGAAATTATGTTAAGATTATTTCACCACCAGAGAACAGGGAAACAAAGCATTTAACTACAGATACCAAGAACAGCTACTTTCTTGGGCTTTAATTTGAACTGTGCTGTGATGAATGGGAGGACTCTTTCCTTCAGTTGTCCATGATGTGCTCTGAGGAGTGATTGTCTCACTCCTAGGTAAATAGTATGTCCAGGAGGGTGAGAAAGAAGGGAACTACGTAATTGATTAGGAAAGGAGAAATGAGAGGCACTGAAGATGGGCTTTATGGTATTTATTGAAGGTTAGGGCTCCAAACTAAACGATGACGCCCACTATTAGGAACCCTTGTCTTCGTGCTCCAGTTCAGGGACTTTAGCCTCTTGACTCTCTGAGAAGCCTTCCTGGCTTTTAATTACAATACCATGCTCATTCATTTTAGTTTATCCTTCTTCTTTACTTACACTACAATTCTTATACTAACAAATGGTTCTTTTTCTGGAAGATCCCCTAATGTGAGGACTTTTATCTTTGTGTCTATCTTTCTCTTTACCACAGTACACTGGTCCACGGTAGATAAATGTTAACAGGTTTAATAAATCTACACAGTGATTGCTGGCAGTGTCATTGAAATTTTAGTAAATAATTCTAGTTTCAATTTATTTAAAGTATTTGAAAAATGCAGAAAAATAAAAAACAAGTCAACACTAATTCTATTTCTCAGATATAACTGTTACTAGCTTTTTTTGTCAATTTGCTGCCAGTGCTTTTTCTATTTATATCTGAGTACCAATATGCATACATATGGGTCTTTTGTGTATTTATGAAATGTATACATGCATATATGTTTTCACATTTTGTTTTCTGCTTTTTTAAACTTAACTATATCAACATTTTTCATGTTATTAAGTATTAAAACTTTGATTTCTTAACTTCCTTTAAATACTAGCTTTTATATATTAGAATTTATTCTCTTAGGTTTTTGACTGGTTCTGTTTTTGTACATAAAACTGTGACAAAATGTCTTATAACTAGTCATTGGATCTCCAATAAGTACATTGGCATAAGTTTCTGGAAGACTGTAAATCAATATTTTGATAAGCATGCCAATTCACCCTTAGTAGTGGTATGTGTATGTCTTTTTTATGGTCCCTGCAGACCTTCATTGAAAAGAATTGACTATTTTTAAATAAAATGGCATTTCATTATTTAAAATTACACTTAATTGAATATAGTAAACAAGTATTTTTCATTTTTATTTCTCATTTTATGAACTATTCATGGTTTTATTCTAGTTTCCTTATGAAGATTTTATGTCTTATTGATTTGTAATAGGTCTTTATCTAAAGAACTTTAGCTTTTTGTGTGTAATATATTTTTCAAATACATTTTACCCATATTTTTTCATTTTATTTTATTGAAAATGGTTTTGGGATCTGCAGGTTTAATTTTACGTAGTGATATGTATAATTTTTCCTTCTTTGTTTTGTTTGAATGCTTTCAACATAAAACCATGTTCCCATACAGTCAAATGTTTCTTCTAGTTTTAATATGGCTTCATTTTCTGCTCATATTTCATTAACTAAATATTTGACTTATTTTAATAATTGATGTGATGATAAAAGCGAGAGCACACAAGGGAGGGGTGAGGATAGGTAAGACACCTAAAAAACTAGCTAGCATTTGTTGCCCTTAACGCAGAGAAACTAAAGCAGATACCTTAAAGCAACTGAGGCCAATAGGAAAAGGGAAACAGGTACTAGAGAAAAGGTGAGATCAAAAAGAATTAACCTAGAAGGTAACACCCACGCACAGGAAATCAATGTGAGTCAATGCCCTGTATAGCTATCCTTATCTCAACCAGCAAAAACCCTTGTTCCTTCCTATTATTGCTTATACTCTCTCTACAACGAAATTAGAAATAAGGGCAAAATAGTTTCTGCTGGGTATTGAGGGGGGGGAGAGGGAGGGGGCGGAGTGGGTGGTAAGGGAGGGGGTGGGGGCAGGGGGGAGAAATGAACCAAGCCTTGTATGCACATATGAATAATAAAAGAAAAATGAAAAAAAAATTGATGTGAGGAAGAAACATAACTTATTTTTTCCTAAATAGTTGGCCAATGTTTTTGCTACTGTGTGTTGAACAGCTCTTTTCTTCTTCCCTAGGATTTTCCCTGGCAAACTTTATCTTGCGGTATCTTTTATAAGCAGATGCAGCTCAACTTATTATGGAGTTATGTCCTAACAAACCCATCAGAAGTTGAATATATTGTAGATGGAAAGTTCATTGAATATCCTAACCTGCAGAACATTGGACTTAGCAACACAGCGCACTGTAGAGTGAGGGTTTTTTCTCCTCTTGATTATGGCTGACAGGGAGCTGCAGCTCACTTGCCACTGTATAGCATAGTGGGTGAGGTTTGTATCACATATCACTAGCTCAGAAAAAGGTGAACATTCAAAGTATAGCTTCCAATGAATGTATATTGCTTTTTCTCCTTTGTAAAGATGAAAGATCTTACATAGAACCATTGTTCATTGGTGATGCACTATGATGTCTTTGTCTTCTATCCATCTTTGTGGATATCCTTGGATTAGTATACTTCCAACTATTGTAGTTTCCCTTCATCTATCATTTTAAAAATTTTTTTAGCTCTCAATAGCACCATTCTGTATTCCTTTTTTAAAAAATTATTAGCATATAATAGCTGTGCAGGGGAACACATTTTGTTACTTACATATGTGCTTACCATGTATCTTAGGTAGATTTACCTCCTCCATCATTCTTCCCCATCATCTTTTGTTTTAAAGAAGCTTTTCTTTTTAAGAAAGTTTAGCCCTAGGGTACAAGATTTCTAATGTTATCACTTAAATTAGGGGTAAAATCAATGTATTAGATTGTATTTCTGTGTGTTATGTTAACTGCCTATAAAAACAAGTGGAAAAGCTTGTCAGACTCAAGATGGAGAATAGACCATTTGAAAATATGGTACTGTGGCTTATTTGTGTGTGTGTGTGCTTCTTAAATTAAATGTTTCCCTTTTTTTCTTGTAGTGCTGGGACTCAAACCCAGGGCCTTGCACATGCTAGGCAAGAGCTCTACTACTGAGTTATGTGGCCAGCCTTCTGTGTCAGCATTTTAAAAATAGGGAGCTTTATACTACTAACCCTGCGTGATTATGAAAATTGATTTGCACAAAATTCTGCACTTGACTCATAATGTATTTTAAAATTTTTTTAGATTGTAAAATACACATAATTTACTCTAAACCTTTTTTAAGTGTGCAATTTATAGTATTAAGTACATTGACATTGCGTATAAGCACTCCATAGCACTGTTCATCTTGAAAACTGAAACTACACACCCCCAACTAATTCCCTCAGCCCTAACAACTCCCATTGTACTTTCTGTTTTATGAACTTGACCTCTCCGGGTTCTATATATAAGTGAAATCATACAGCACTTATATTTTTGTGACTGGCTTATTTCACTTAACATAATATCCTTAAGGTTTATGGTGTAACATAATGTCAAAATTTCCTGCCTTTGTAAAGCTGAATAATGATCTATTATATGTACGTAC
This sequence comes from Castor canadensis, assembly GCF_047511655.1. Classification (NCBI taxonomy): domain Eukaryota; kingdom Metazoa; phylum Chordata; class Mammalia; order Rodentia; family Castoridae; genus Castor; species Castor canadensis. Next base: position 118,454,337 of record NC_133395.1, on the reverse strand, counting down.
TGTCCTATTCCTGTATAAATGACTACTTGGATTGCTTCTAATTTTTTGGTATTGTGAATATACTGCTATAACCATGTGTTTAGAAATATTTCTTTGAGACCTTGATTTTGGGTATATACCTAGAAGTGAAATTTCTAGATTATATGGTAATTCTATCATCAGTTTTTTGAGAAATCACTGTGCTCCTTTCTGTAGCAACTCTTGTAGCATATGGGGGTGGTGATGCCTGGGACACTGTACTGTACAGGATTCTTGATGGTACAACCTCAACAAAAAGGTTTGGAATGTAGATATAAAACTGAGGTAGGGCACAAGCTAGTCTGGAGGCACAGCCAGGGTAGAAACCACGTTTTAAAAGAATTTCTTCAGTAGGTAACCTGACAGCATTTTGGCCTATATATAAATCTATGTTCTCTTCCTTTTAGACAAAGGCACTGAATTTTAAAGCTGCTTATCGTGCTTTAAATATGTTTTATTTGTGTAAAATTTAATATAAATTAAGATATTCTCAACTCTCCCACTGCAGGAAAAGAAAGCTTAAATGAATCACTTAACCACATTGCTGAAGAAGCAGCTTAGGATGGCATGATCGTTTCTGGGTTAGAGTCTGTTACCCATCCATATTTTTAAGAGGGTGTCACCACCAACTTTTATTATTGTACTTTATTTTTATCAGAGGGCCATTTTCAGCTTTACTTTCTTGGTTTCTACTTATTCTAGAATAAGCTAGGCCTTGAACTGTATTTATATGTACTATTGTAAGTGAATTTTTTTAACACTGATATAAATCCTATATACAAACTATTTAAAAATTGAAAAAAAACCAATATGATGTGACACTCTCGATGGAGGAACAATTTAGGCCTTTTTTTACTTTTGCTCTTTGTCACATAGACCAAATTTGATAAGCAGCATAATTTACCTCTACCTGCTGTGACAACCTGGATGTGTTAGTTACTTCTTAACCCACATCGTTTTGGATTCTGTGTTATCAGGATCTCTCCTAGAGTTAGTGATGATTCCTTGGGGTAAGAAGAGTAAAGGAACACTTAGCAGGGATTAGGTGAGGTATGTTGTGATTTATATAGAATAGGAGATTTTGGTTAAATCAATATATATGTAAAATTCAGAAAATACTAAAGAGAATCATAAAGTCCTAGAGTGTGGAGGAATTTTGATTTTTATTTCCAGTTGCCTTCCTTAACCAGGTGACTGACCAGGTGTCAACCTCAAGTGTAACTAAGATAATCATATGAATAATTTAAATATTATATATAAGACATGGTACTTTCCATGTTAGATGTTTTTCATAGGATAACTAACCCTTTGAAGTTTTAATAATATTCTGTTTTACAGATTAGCAATCTGAGGCTCAGAGAGGTGAAATAACTCATCCAAGAATACATAGCTACTGAAGGCAGAAATACGGTTTGAACTCAAGTGAATATGGCTCTATAGCTTACTTTTTTATGTCACTAAACCACTAACAATGGTGTCTGTCTAGTGATATTTGGATTCTCTTTGGAAAAAGACTCTTAGTTCCCTTAATCTTTCCTTTAAGTTATTTTGTGCTGATGAGAAAGTAGCATAATGTTATACAGAGGTGCAAGAGATGTAAAGATTACTTAGTAGAAGCATTGTGTTCAGGGAAGAACTTTGCGAGGCAGTTAAATGAGTTTGGAAGTTATGACTTTTCCTTTCCCTCTATCCTCCATAAGTGATTGACAATGCATGTTAGTATTTCATATGCTCAGAAAATCCTGATGTTTAACACAGCAATTCATTTAACTATAAACTTGTACCATCATCTTACAGAGGTGGCCAATGCCCTCAATTCACAGGAGAGGACACTGAGAATAGACAGAGGAGATTGTCTTTGGGACGCAGGTTTCCTGTTTTCTTTACAGTCATGACATTGCACCAATTTTGGCCTAATTGAGTTGTGTGAATCATTGAGTATATATGACCGAAGTCTACAAAGCCCTTTAACATTCCCAGTAGTTTTTCTAGAAGCAACTGTCAAAGCAATTAACTGAAAATGTAAATTTGAGCAATTATTACCTTATTTAAAGAAAATAGGGGAAATATACATTACTGCCAATTGCTATGAGTTAGCAGCCAACTGAAAGAAGTAGGAGGGAGAGAGGGAGGCAGAAGAACTATAAAGAAGCTCTTCACCAGCAGAAAGGTCAGATTTATGCAGAAAACCAGCAGGCAAAGCTGAGAACAGGGCATCTAGGGGCCTTGAGTTCCATTTTCACCTTTTCTTCGTGCTAACTCTCAATACCATAGGATACTTAGGTACACACAAGCCGCTTTCTGCAGCATTTAAGAAAACCATTAGCCACTTGTTTCTGTTATTCTCATAATGTGTGTTCAGCCTCTTTTTCTCTCCTGCTTTGCTAGGCCTGCTGGGATTTGAAAGCCTTTGGAATAGAAACTCTAAGGATTGTAATTCTTCCCATTATTTGGCCCAAGAAACATCTCTATTTATTTCCTTTTTAGGAATAAGCCAGAGATGGATTTTTTTTCACTCCCTAAGACTCACTTATAGAGTCAAAATGGGGAAATATTTCACTTCTGCAGTTGTGTCTTATGAAATTTAATACCCTCTGAGATGCATGAGATAACATGAAAAGTTCAAATGCAGACTCGGCTAGCAAATTCCATGTGTGAATGACATTAACTGAGAGCTAATATTTCTTCCCAGGCTCTTACGCTGAGCTTAGAAAATCAGGCCCATTTTAATGTATGAGGTGGAGGAGAAAAACTGCCTGACTGAAACAGCATATCCATGCTATTGTTTTAATCGCCCTCTCTTCCTCTTCTCCCTCTTTTACTGTGGCTAGAATAGTGTGTGAAGTCCTGCTGACTAGGTAGTTTTCAGTGGGAGACATGAAGGCCAACTCTGGCTATCTTAAGTAAAAGAGAGAATTTCTAGTTGACAGTGAGAGCTCACGGAATCCATGAGTGGCTGAAAAAACAAAGCTTAGAAAATGAAAAGGACCAAAGCAGGTTTTAGGACCAAGAAATGTGAAGCACCATATCCAGTGTGATTGAAATCTGTTGAGCCAGGAGACCTTTATGGTCTAGGCCCTGGCAGGGACAATGGAAGATTCTGGCTGGTAGTAGGAGATAGGTACTTCCTATCCAACCAAGAATCCACACAATAAGAATTCTGGCAAAAATAGGATACAGCATTGTGTACTAGATAAGCAGAAAATAAAACACACGGGAAAATTGGGCAGTGACTCTGCAAGAAAGCTACATCACCTAGCTTACTTTTTACCTCTTGGAGAGAATCAACTTTTGAGCTCTTCTTGAATTAGTTTGCTTGGGTTTTTGGAGCTAGGGATCAATTCAGGGCTTCTGAATTAATTTTAAGTGATGCCCTTAAATCTTAAACTGTGTTCTATTTGTCTACTTTATTCAGAACAACCACCTCAAACAACCCAAATAAAAACCTAACGCTTTTTTATATAAACAACTCCAAACTGGACTTACTGCCTCAGCTTCTGACTATGTTTGTTGACATAATGCATATAGTCAAAGTCATGCAAAGGCTTCCAGATCTGTAAAACGGTATTCAGATTAAATGGACCAGTCTATCAAAGTAATTAAACTAGTGTGTATATGAAGATAAAACCATGGAGAAATTTGACAGAGGTTTTGGCTACGCTGGATGTCTTTTCTGAACTTCCTCGGCACAGTATCCATTTCCTTTTGAAAATTAAATGATTGCAGTGGATGTGCCTAGTCAAATAGCTATTGCCTTAACAAAGCCAACTGAAATTGTCAACACATACTTTCTGGTATTTGATATTGAAAAACTATCTCTGTATATGCAGTCTTTTTTAATCTTCTATTGGTAGCTTCTTTTGGTAAGAGTATGAATTGTAGATCTGTATTTTGATCTGTAAGAAAAAGCTATCTGTTACAAGATAGTTTACAGTGAGGTCTATTTTTATGTATATGTTCTGGATTTGTAAATGGATTCAACCATCACACACACAAAAAATTCCTTTGTGTTTAAAAAAAAGATATTGAGAATTTTAAAGATCAAAATTTTTAAAATTAAATAATCCTTTTCTTAGGAAAATTCTGCCCAGGTTTGTTTTCAAATGCATGTAAAATACCAGCTTTTTAAAAAGGGCATCTGTTATAAAACTAATGTGAATTGTTACTGATCCTTCTTAGTTTTATTAAGTCCTACAATAAAAAACTGTTTTATTTCCTTATATTAGAGCAATTTTTCATGAAGAATTTTCACACTTCTTAAGAGTGCTGAAAAATTTAATATATGCCAATAAAAAATTAAAATAAAATAAAATGCAGTTTTGTTTAATTTAGCCACAAAGAGGAACTGTATGGTTAGCACTGGATTCTGCCTTCAAGGATCTTCAGTGCCCAAATGCTGGATGTTTTCTGCCTTGCTTCAGTATTGAAGATTTTGGATTCATTCCAAAATGTGAGAGAACAGGCCATTACCTCATGTACCCTTTGGGACTGTAGAAAGTTTGGGATTCTCATGTCTTTTGATTAGCACCTGAGTTGTCAACTGGGCACCTAAGATTTAGTTTGTTTGATGCTGATTTCTCTGGAATTTTTTCTCTTACTACTAATTTTACAATCCCTTTTCTTTTTTCTTCTTGTGATATAATTTCAAAAGTTTTTAGAGTGAAAGCAAAACACTTCCTGATGGGCTTTTAACTGAAAACATCCACATTTATCTTTCTATAAATTTGGAGTTGGAAATTTGGGTGTGAAAACTGCTGCATCTCACATTTTTGTCTTGCTAACATATTTAATTATATATGGCAGAGTGGAGGAAGTCGGATCTGGGTAAAGCTAATTAAGAGATACTTCCTTGTGGGTACATTAGCTAAGGAGTCAAGCACAGCTTTGGAGTCTCATATTCTCTGTTTCACTCTGATCCCTTATAAAGGCATAAAAAGTGAGATGAGGACCAGTCAGTCATCCTATCTTTAAAATGTTAAGTCCTAGCAAAGTGGAGAAGACACAAATATCTCAATCTCAAGATTTATAGGTCTTTGTGATTTAACAGAGATTTGTTTGTATATAGGCATAGAGCATAAAAACCATAATACTATATGCAAATTATCAAGAAATTGTTTTTGTGTTGTTCATGCATGTATGCATGCATTTATTTTTAAGTACTATGAAGTAGCCTTTAAATCTTGGCATCTATAAAATAAAGTTGAGATGAAATTTAGGGCAGTTTACATACACTCGGAACAACTGATGTCCTGGAACTTACTGGAAACAAAGTCTTTTATTACATGAGATGGCCTTATCCTGGAGAGTTTTATACCTAAATAGCAAGCTCATGGTTGGTTCAGATAAAACAGAACTAATATTCTTAATTAGAAAGTGTGATACTTTATCGTACAAGTGTGAAGTGCAGATAGCAGTCACCCAGCCAGATGTTGAAGCAAATTAGGCTTAATAGAGCTCTTTTATTGTTGGATTTTTGTTTTATTTTAAAATATATTAAAATGGTGAGCTCTTCAACAGAGAATATTAAATAACCCTTCTTGGTCTTGAATTTAGCTGACTCAAGCAGGTGGTATTTGAAATAGTGCCTTCCTTTTTGGAAAGAATTTTTTGGTTTGCCTGGCAACTAAGTTAAATGAGTTTTTGGTGACTTGAATGTCTAAGCTTGAACTCAGCTTCTGTGGGGTAACTGGTTGCTCTGGTCTTCTTTGGGGATTTAAAAAAAATAAATTTTACCTGGCATACAGTGAAGTCTAAAACAACAGGCTAGGCTCTCTTTCCGATATCACATTCTCAAAGATCACTTATTGAGTTTTACTTTTTTCATTGTTGTTTTTATCTGTAGTTCTCACCTGTAGTATTTTAGTGATTGTTCCTCTGTTATCGCGATGGATTACATTGTAGTTCTTAAAGATAAAGCATGCTTGTATGCTCTCTTGCTCTTTCTATGAGGCTGTCTTAGAAGACTGCTGATTGTGAAAAATAGGATTTAGATGGGTATAATGGCATATACCTGTATTTCCAGCACTCCAAAGAGGCTGAGGCAGGAAGACTTTGAGTTAGCCTAGGCCTACATAGAGAGATCCTGTCTCCAAAAAAAAAAAAAAAAAAAAATCCAACCCTAAAAACTGGAGTTTAACTTGCACTCTCTTTAGGACTTTTATTTACATTAAATACTCAAGTTATCTCTTTGCTATTCTGTGTATAATGTCATTAATATTTGTTGAGAATTATTAAAGTCATTTCAAAGACAGTTATTACCTAAGCACTGGCACTGACTAAGGACACTGAGAAACATAGATTTTTATCAAGTAGGATCTACTATAGAGTTGGTATTAAATGAACAATGGTTGCTTGATAATGGGATGACAAGGAGGTGACTTTCTACTGGCTACATGGCCACTTACTGGTAAAAATGAAGTGAAAAGTTATCTTCAGTGTTGTACTGTTGTTTTTCCCCCCAAATAAAAGATTTCTTATTTTTAACCTATAGCAGTATTTGAAAACAGCATACCTTCCTCACTCCCAACAAAACCCTGACCTCATTTAGGGACCAAGGGACTTAACTTTGAAGCAGAAATGTGAGCACAGATCTGATAGTAGGCCCATTTACTCCCACACACAGAAATCACTTCCTCTCTGCTTTGGAAGTATCTGTATAGAGGGAAACCAGATACACCTTCCACAGAAAGTGATTGCTTTTTAGAAGTGCTAGCATGGTGCTCAAGAAAGATACAATTAAAATTGGTTACAACTTAATATCCAAGGGAGGCACAAAGGAAAACATATTCTTGGATAAGGTGAATATATACAATGTATTAGTCAAGTGAAATATGTCTATCAACTATAGAAACACAGCCATCTCTTTTCATGTGATAGTAAGGAAAACCAGGAGGAGGGAGTTGCCTAGAAAGGAGAGAGTGGGAAGACAAAGGGACTGCCTTGAGGGAGGTATCCTGTGTTAACATTTTTTAAGAAAGAAAAATGGGAACATATGCTTTGTAATTTTCATACTGCAAGGATGAATAATATTAATTGTTATTGTTGTATGTGCTCAGAAAGACAAAATTGAGGAATTATTTGACTTTTCATAGTCCCTGCATAGGGGGCCTTCTCAAATACTTGGCATGTCTTTGCAATTAGTGTATTCTTGACTATAATTGTGATTTTATCTAATACAGGACTCATGTACTTTGGTGTGTAGGTGTATTATTACCCCACCCCCTCTTATGTTAAAAATTATCCTGCAGATTCTTTTCATTTCATTCTCCCATGAATCCTGTGATGATGTTAGTGACAATGGTCTTCATGTATCTAATAATGGGAAAGAGATGAAGCTCTAGGAGGGAGTATTATTGACACAGGCGACCTTTATTGCTAAGGAATGCTTTATTACATATAAGGATGAATGGGGTTTTTTTTTTAAATTCTTACTCATTTAACATTAATATTCTAAAATAGCTTAATAAACGTGTCAAGAACTTTGGATTTGAAGATTCATACCCTTTGTCTTGTAGGGAGTTTTAGATTATAACTATATATTGCTAAGATATCTGAGGCTGTCATGGAACCATTGGTAAGAAACCTGACATCATTTTGGACTACATGTCTTCCTAGTGGTTGAAAATGCTGATTTATTCACTGTGCTGCATTTCTCTTTCCTCCCATGTCTCACCTGAAATCCATCTCCTTTGACACACTCACAACCCTTTGTACTTTCACTACCATGGGATGTGGTTATTTAAACAGGCTTTGCTGCTGTCCCATTAGAAGCCCTCAGCATTAGCTTCTACTAAGCCAAGTGATTGGAGTATGGCAGATATTCAATAAATGATAGTTAAATAGAACTAACTCATTTGCCTAACATTTGTTGGATGCCAGGTGTTGTGCTCAGATAAGGCTGTGATTTAGCCATGGTTCATACACTTCTGGGACTCGCTCAGTGAAAGACAGGTATTTTAACAAATTGTTGCTCTGTTTCACTTTGCCTTGGGATAGTCAAAGATTCCTTTGGAATCCTAAAGGAAGTAACAGCTAACCCGAGGCCTGAGCAGAATCAGACTTGAGTAGAGTAACAGAGAAGGCTGTTCTAGCAGAAGTGACAGCTGGTATAAAATTTCAGAGGTAAGAAAAAGAGTGACTTGTTCATGTAGCAGCAGGTGGCTTGCGGTGCCATGTGTAATTGGTCCATGTGGGAGAGCGCTGCTTATATATTACAGATTGGTTACACTGGTTATAATCATTACAGATTGTATAAAAGGTCATTGCAGATTTCTTTTATTGCAGAAAGAAAATATATATATAATGTGACAGAATATAGTAGAAGAATGAATGAAGGCAGGTGCAGTTGTAGAAATGATAGTTACAACAGATGTTTTGAGGGGGTGACACTTCCCTGAGACCTAAAAGGATGAGCAGGGGCCAGCCATGGAGCATTGAGAGCAGAGAGTTCCAGGCCAAAGAAACACGAGTGCTCAGGTATGAGAGGAGCCTAGGGAGCCCATGGTGTCAGAGAGTGGCCTGAGGTAGACATAGTCATCTGGAAAGATGCTACATCATATTATGCAGAGCTTTGCATAATGGACTTAGTTATTCTGAATGCAGTGGAAAGCCATTGAAACAGAGGGTAGGAATGACCTGCTTTGTGTTGTACAAGGCTGCCTCTGCTGCTGTGTGGCGAATGACTGCAGGAGGGTGGTGAGAGGCTGGAAATCCAGTGAGGAGAGGATTTTGCACTTCTCCCCAGGTAAGAGATACAGTGGTCTTGGTGAAATCTGAGCTGGAATGAACCAGACCCATTCAGACTATTCTTGCAACTAGAACCACCAGCAATTTGAATTGTTGTATATTCCTGGTTTATAGAATCAGGACCTTACCCTTAAGTGACTTTACCATTATATGACTTTTTTTTTGTCCAAATGGCAAGTGGTTCTTTGATGTCATACATATAATAATAGAAGAGTAAAATGAAGTGAATCAAGGAAATAGTAGAGTTTTAATTTTGTGTGATTGGCACAGCTGATGGTATCTCTATAGCATGAGCCTACCTTTTAGTTTTAAGAAAAAGTCAGTGCCAGGTGCTGCTGGCTCATGCCTGTAATCCTAGCTACTCAAGATGCAGAGATCAGGAGGATCGTGGTTTGAAGCCAGTCCACGCAAATAGTTCCACGAGCCCCTATCTTGAAAAAACCCTTCACAAAAAAATGCTGGTGGAGTGGCTTCAGGTGTAGGCTCTGAGTTCAAGCCCCAGTATAGCAAAAATAAAAAAAAAAAGTAAAAAACAATCATGACTTTACCATAATTAACACTCTAGAATCAAGCTAACGTTTTCCCTCACAGCCTCTTCTACCCCAAGACAGAATGATTCCAGTGATTTCTAATGTTTTGTATACAAGACTAGTGGGGTAAATCCTGGAAAAGAAGGAACTGAAACCAGTCAAGGTCAGTGTGGTAAGGCAGAAAGCTTCCCATGAATATGCCTGCAGGTGAAAACAATTTAGGATTTTTGAAAACCTCTTTTTATAAATAACACAATTCTGGACTTGTCCAAATTCCAAAGCAAGTGGTTTTCTTTGCACATGGAACCAGTGAAGAATTTCTTGGTTTCAAACAATCACAGAGAATCTTATAACTGCTTTGCTTGGCTGAAAAAGAAAGCTTTTCTCTAGTTCTACCCAGAGTCTGGGAGAACAAAGTGTCCTGTGGGCCTGCTGGTCTGGGTCAGAGCAGTACTCTCAGCAAAAAGAGGGGATTCTGGTCTATTACTGTGAGAAACCTTGACTGTTGCTCCTGATGTTTGTTTAAGAAGCAGCCTTAAAAAACATAACAACCGGTTATGAAGCCCTGCTATTGTGTGAAGTATCAGGAAGATGTTCATTCAAGAAACACATTTTCATCTCAGCTGCAACTCAGGCAGTTTGATCACTTTGTGGATAGATCAGATACACAGAGGTCCTGCTTTCTAGGAACTTCCTGCTAGTTGTGGACATAAAATAAGTGTAGAACTATGGCAGGTGAAGCCAAAGAGGTAACTTGAAGGAGGGGTTGCATCCAATCAAAGCATTCAGAAAGGGCTCCAAGGAGGAACAATGGCATTACAGAATGCCAGGATCCCAGTGTTTAAAAGTACCATTAGAGGCATAGAAGGTACAAATCCTATTGATTCGTTCAGAATCCCAGCAGGGTAACCTTGGGGCATGTTCTTTTACCTTCCTGGCCCCATCTATAAAACAAGGATTATTATATGCCCCTCCTCGGGTGATTGAGAATAATGTATGGTAATATATGCTCAGTTTAGTGCCTGTCACCAGATTAATGATCATTAATTTTACTGGTTTAGCCTAACTTTATCTGATAAAGTCTTAACATGATGTTGGCTTCTCTTTCTCTTGGAACACCTGCAGTACTAGGGACTTTCTTCCTCTGAGGCCATCCCATTCCAGTTGTGAATCATTTCAAATGTTCAATGTTCTTGAGTGATACATGGATAGATTATCAAGAGATCAAGAGGGGAAAGGAAGAGAGTTCCAGGTCAGAATTCATACATGAGTAAAGACTAGAAGGAGAAAGTCTTGGGATAGCTTCAGGCCACACCCGTGATTCCTATTTGGCTGGAATATTGGGTTTGGAGCACAGTAAGAGATGAAAGGTAAAGGCAAGTACAGAGATAATGGAGAGGCCCTGAGTGCCAGAGTCAGTGAGCAGATCTAAACACTGAACTGTGGGACTGTCCGTGTCATTCAGGACACTTGCAGAATTAGGCAAGATAACAGATGGTAAGCCCAGACATAGTCATTTGAGGCTGTCCTATAAAACTGGCTAGATAGTTGCCGAATGAACACACAATGTATGTCATAGGGTTGGAATGCCATTCGGTTACTGCTACCCTGGGCTCCTAGGACAGTTTCTAACTCATTCTGTTCAGAGCACCTCTGGTCAAGGACAGCTTCCCCTTTGTACTGTTCCATCTCTGTTTTACATCTTGTGTCTGGAGTGCGGGTGGGTTTCCCAGACAATGGGATGTTGGTGTATCTATAGGGAGTGAGCCAATCCAAGATGGGCATAACAAGTAAACTGAGGTTTGAGTGTGCTGGCCATTGTGAGTGTCCTCACTTGATATTTGGGTCAACTTTCACCTAGTCCTCTGGCTGGAGATCCCAACATTTTAAGAACTCACCTTCTTTCATTCATCCTCTACCCTAAAGACACACCCTCTTATGTCCTGCCTCTTCTCTTCCTCACCCTGAGCTTTGCCTAGTTTTTTGGTGGCCTAAAACTATTCACTGTATAAACAGGCTGTGGAAAATCTGTGCCCTATATTTTGCCAGCACTTTATTTCTCTGAGTATATCTGCTTCAGTTTGAACTAGGGAAAGGGATGGAAACACAAAAACAAAGAGATACTTGCCACTGGAATGTCTGTGAGAAAAGAAGATACATAGAAAACAAAGGGACAGGCGGATGACACCTTTGAGGTGTGTATGTAAATGGTCTTTTTATACTGCATTCCTCCTGATGCTGACTGTCTGGAGAGTTGACATAGAGAAAATATAAAGAGCCCAGGGAGGGAAAATGAGCAGTGGGATTGAATCTTGACTATAGTAGTGACTCACTGGTATTCTGGACAATGTCAGTAACCTTCTGATGGCCTTGACTTTCCACCTTCATTTCTCTTTGACTGTGCTGGGGTTTGAACTCAAGGCCTCATGCTTGCTGGGAAGGTGCTCTTCCACTTGAACTACTCTGCCAGCCCTGACTTTCCACCTTCAAAACAAGGTGGTTGTGCCTACTTAGCTAGCTTGAATGGCCTTTCTCTCTACCTATGAGAGATTTGACTTATCTTTGATGCCTCAACATGCAGATGAGGCTGATTATCTAAAAAAAACCACCTGTATTGATATAGCTGGAACTGGATTTAGTCCGTTTAGTCCAGGCTTTCCTCTGTGTGCTTATCCTTGTAAAGCAATTTATGTTTCTCCTGAGCAAGGTGCATTTGTGATATTGCAGTTTCCTAATCAGAAAAGGAAGAATATGTACCCAAAATAATTTCTTGGGGTTTGATGCATTGTTTACTTAGTACAGTGTTATATTTAGCCACATTTTAAGCTCTCCAATTTCCTTTCAAAAGCACATGGGAGGGAAGTGAAGGAAGCCATTGGAAAACAATAGAAAAGACATTTAGAACAAATAGAGAAAGACTTGGTGAAACCTACAAATGTTTGGGAAATACTTCAAGACTGTCTACAGAGCCTTCAACACACCACCTGTTTCTCTCATCTGGGGTTTAAATGGGATGTATGCCGCTGCTTTCAAAGCTATCAAGAGCTATAGAAGTTCTGCCTCCAAGGTAAAAAAATGTACAAAATGCATCATCCCGCCTGTTGGCTATCAGCACACCCTGCTTCAGACCCTGCTTTATCTCAGCTTTTTTGCTTCCTCCTTCATAATTGCCTGGCTAAGCTAATGAAGCTCATTTGGTTTTGTGTGCATTCAAAGTACTCATCTGCATGAAAGCTACTGACCCTTCATTATGTAAAACAGATATTAAAAAATAATTCCCTGCCTCTAATCGAGATCAAGGCTCTAGGGCTGATTCCTGAAATTTAAGCATGTGTAGCCCCATTCTTTTATGCCCAGAATCATTTGCTAAACTTGTAACAGTGGTGCTTCCTGGAGCTTCCTTCTCAGCTGCCATCTTTCCCTCTTTCTTTTCCTCACATGCAAATGGTGGTGCAGCCTGGGTGGCAGCCAGCTACCACTCTGTTCACTCAGTGATAGGAAGCCTCCAAGTTAGGAATCACGATGCAGGCAAATATGATGTGGCTTTGGCATCTGCCTTCCTTTCACAAGTGTCTTATTACGTTTTGACAGGTGTCTGACATGAGATGCTGTCAGACTGAGACTTAACCTTGGAGTGCCACCTTCAATTAAGGTGTCTCTAGATAGGACACAATGAAACAGATCTGAGTGGTTGATGCCTCAATATTTTTGTATTTAATTTCATTTCTGTTCCAGATGTATTGCCTATACAGGCCTTTTTTCTTTTCAGATGCTACAAAAATAGGTGCTCATTGGGCTCTGTCACTAGAACTGTGAGTGTGATGAGCTGTTCTTCTAGAGGAAGTCAGATGAAGCAGAGCTATCATACTAAAATATATTCAGTGGAAGGCAAATCTGCTATTGTTTTGATACCTTCACATTTAATGGGGTTTTAACTTATCATAAATGTCTAGACTGCTGATAGCACTGAAACTCGTTAGCGCTCATTCTCCAAATATACAAAATGTAACAAAATAAATGATTGAGAACTTCAGACAGGGAAAATTCTGTCAGTGGGTAGACTCCATTAGAAATTGTGTTTGGGGGAAGTTAAGATGTTTATGGACTCTGAATCTTGGTTGTTTTTTTTTCCTATCCTCAGTGTTATTTATTTTGAGTTTTTTAGGCAGCTGAAAGCAGATATATTCAGCTCTGCTGAGAAATAAAGGCATGATCTCACATCTTATGCATACACAGTTTGCACAAATGAGAGAAGCTTGTTTACTCTTGCCATAACTGGAGCTGGGCATGCTTTTTGAAAAATAAACATGAAGAATTGATGCATGGAGCAGGCAGTACAGAACACTGCCCCTTCCAAATGATGTCTGTGTTCTAATCTCTGGGAACTCTGAATAGGCTACCTTACATGAAATGTGGAATTGAAGCTGCAGATGGAATCAAGATTGTTCAAGAGCTGCCCTAAAACTAGGGACTTATCCTAGACTAACTGGCTGGGCCCTGTATAATAACAAGGGATCTCAGACTGGAAGAGGAAGGCATAAAAGGTTTGAATGTTGCTGTGTGAGGGAGGTAAACTGAACTACTCACTGCTGACTTTGAAGATAGAGGAAGGGGCCATGAGCCAAGGACTGCAAGCAACTTCTAGAAGCTGGAAAAGGAACCTGCAGAAAGGAGTTTAGCTTTGTCCATACCTTGAGTTTAGCCTAGTGAGACCCGTGTCAGACTTCCAACCTACAGAATAGCTAGGTAATGACTCTGTCTTGTTTGAAGCCACTTGGTATGGGTAATTTGTTACAGAAGCCCTAATGCCCTTTGAGTGAAGCAGTGATTTCCTCAGTTTTTCCCGCAGTTTTTCTTCCATTTGGAATTTTTCTCTGTCAGTTTCAGAGATGTCTTCAGTACCAAACTAGAGCTAGCATTAAATATGTTCAGTTTGAATAGACAATCATTGTCTCCCTGCTCCTGAGATTACTTGAGGAAAATAGTTATAATCAGCTATTTTGACCCTTAACACTGATACTTTTGGTTTGATTATAGGGTTCTTTTGTTCACAGTCGATGTTGTTATTGTTATCCTTATTTTTTTTATTATTTTTTTTCTGTTCCATCTAGGTCAGACTTCTTGGCCTATCTTGTTAGATTGGGATGAGTCTGCCAGTATTTTGCTCTATTTTCCATTCCCTCTACTTGTCAATCCATTCCTAATGACTTCTTGCTGATTTTGTTCTTACTAAAATCATCCTTGGTCTCAGATACATATCTGAATGAAAAAAATCACTACTGAATTAAATCAATCTAGAAATGGTACCATGTGTCACATCATTTTCAGTTTAAGTCAGTCCTTCATAAAGAAATTATGTATAATAAAATCATTACCTTGAAAATCTTTTAAAGCATCCATGAAGTTCTATAGAGAAATGTTGTCATTTTCTACATGAACTGTGACCAGCCTGTCTTTGGAACAGATCACTGTCTTTGGGTTAAAAACTGGAGGAAGAAGTTGGCTTGTATTCATTCTTTGGCCACACCCTACAAAGACTGTAGATCTTTATGCATTTAAAACTCATTTAGCACCAAGCAATATAATTGAATCAGTATAAACCAATTCCATTTATGAAACAACTGTACTGTCTAAATACTTATTCATGCATTCTACTCATTCACTAATTTTCATTCATTTAGTAGATAAGTATTGTGTATTTACTATATGCCAATGATAGCTTCTGAGGAGAAAGATTTATTTGGTTGCAGGTGTATCTAAAGGAAACTATTGTTGTACTGTTCCTTAAGATACCTTTGCATTTCTTATATAAATCACAAGTGAAGAGACTAGGCAGGAGGCTGAGGCAGGAGGATGGAAAAGTTGAGACCCTGTCTCAAAAATGGGGAAAAAAAGGTGATTAGGTCTTGTAGTAGTTTCTGCCTTCATGAATAGACAGAGGCCATTTTCTTGAGAGTAGGTTAATTACAAAAGCACGTGTTTAGTCTCATCTTTTGCCCATATGATGCCTTCCACCATGTTATGAAGTAGCAACACGACCCTCACCAGGAAACTCTTGATCTTGGACTTCCCAGATTCCAAAACTGTGAGCCCAATAAATTTCTGCTCATTATAAATTACCCAGTCTAATACAGTCATGTGACACACGATGATGTTTCAGTTAATTGCTTACCACATATATTACAGTGGTCACATAGGATTATATTGCCTGGTGATGTTGTAGCTGCCTTTGGGTAAGTATACGCTATGATATTCATACCACAATGAAATCACCTAACAACGTGTTTCTCAGCCATTAAGTGACACTTGACTGTATTCTGTTATAGCAGCATAAAATGGGAGGGGTTAGCAAAGTTCAGAAAGAGTGAGCTTGTGAGAATTAAAATTCTTACCTGCGCAATCATTCTTACTCACATCAAATGTGTTTCAGTTGAAATGTTTGCATTTACCAAGATATGTCTATGATGTAAGCTGCTGTAGAGCAGAGCATTTGCCAAGAGAAGAGCAGTCTACCTCTACATCAATGAGCTGTAGCCAAAAGGTTAATGATTGCTAGCTTGTCAGTCTGCATATCGTGATGAATCAATCATTATGGATGATGAAACAGTATTTTGAAATCAAATTCAGTATGTCTTAACTGTTCCATCTTGCATTTGCTCATTGATATCCTCCAGTTCTACTTGAGGACCTTTCCCTGACTCACTCCAGGCCATTATATTCTAAGAAGTAATAATGCTTGCTCCTCAAATAGGTGTTTCACTCCAAGCCTGAGACATGGCTTGATCAGTGGCAGGTATGCTTTGAGTCAAGCATCAGAATAGCCCATCAAAGGCATGCATTTTACATCATGTCAGTTCTCAGTTATCCAAGACCCTAGCATGTCACTCTATTGGTAGATAGCAAAGAAAGGGTTGTCACTTTACTTCATTGGTCATTCTAAGAGGCTCCTTTCCCTTCAATTACTCATGGGTGTCAGCAGAAGAAAGAACACTGGAGAGGTATAATATCTTGCGGCACTTCAAAGGTGATTACTTTTTCTCCCGATCAATCATGTAAAGAAAATTCTCCTCACTCACCTGATAATCCTATTTTTCCTTTGAAGAGGAGAGATTGTCTTGCTACCAAATGAACCATTGAATTAGCACTGTCATTACCAACTTTTGAACTCATTAGGGCTTATTTAGTATTCCCAAACTGTACAAAGGTTTGAAAAGTAATTTCTCTTGTGATGGGTATGAAAGGGAAATGACAATTTTTCAGGAAACAAATTACAGATTGGTTCTTCAGATTTCCAGGCTGAGAAGCCAGGCAGTGTTTTTGGTTGGGTAGTTAACAAAGGGTTAACTTTGCTTTGAGCATTAAATACTGCAATGCCATATAGACCATTTGTGTGTGTGTGTGTGTGTGTGTGTGTGTACATACAAGGGGAGAGGGATGGACAATCCTACTTTTTTGGGGGGTATCAGATTTTGTCTTATTTCATTTTTTTATTATTCATTTATTCACATGTGCGCACATTGTTTGGGCCATTTCTCGCCCCGTCCCCTCCTCTACCCTCCCCCCCCTCAGTTCCAGGCAGGTCCTGTTCTGCCCTTATCACTAATTTTGTTGAAGAAAAGACACAAACATAATAAAGAAGACAAAGCATTTTTGCCAGTTGAGTTGAGGATAGCTATACAGAAATATTCCTAGCATTGCTTTCGTGTACACATGTTACGACCCATGTTGATTCATCTCTAACTGATCTTTACACTGGTTCCTGATCCCCTTCTCATGATAACCTCTGTTGCTTTAAGTTTTCTGTATTAATTCCTCTGGAGTGAGGACATCAAATTCAACTTTTGGTAGGTCACACATTGGCTCTAGATCAAGAAGGAACAATCACAGGTTTTTTTTATTTTACATTGAGAATTAAAAGTTCATGTATGCAACAATGGGATTGGACTTTGAGCACAAGATAAAAGTGAGAGCACACAAGGAAGGGGTGAGGATAGGTAAGACACCTAAAAAATTAGCTAGCATTTGTTGCCCTCAACGCAGAGAAACTAAAGCAGATACCTTAAAAGCAACTGAGGCCAATAGGAAAAGGGGACCAGGAACTAGAGAAAAGGTTAGATCAAGAAGAATTAACTTAGAAGGTAACACACATGCACAGGAAATTAATGTGAGTCAACTCCCTGTATAGTTATCCTTATCTCAACCAGCAAAAACCCTTGTTCCTTCCTATTATTGCTTATATTCTCTCTACAACAAAATTAGAGATAAGGGCAAAATAGTTTCTGCTGGGTATTGAGGGGGTGGGGGGGAGAGGGAAGGGGCAGAGTGGGTGGTAAGGGAGGGGGTGGGGGCAGGGGGAGAAATGACCCAAGCCTTGTATGCACATATGAATAATAAAATAAAAATAAATAAATAAAAGTTCATGTTTGTAAAACATTTTAGAACAGTCCCTGGAACACAGTAAGCACTGGGTAAGTATTGGCTGCTATTAATATTGTTATTGCTATTGCATCCATTTTAATTCACATATTTTTGTTATTGTCCTGTCTTCTCTAGGGGAGGAGATATGGTGTAATTTTCTTTTATTTGAGTTAAGGTCTCACTACACAGCCCGGGTTGGCCTGGAACTCACTAGACAGCCCAGACTGACTCTGCTACTTCAGCCTGCGATGTGAGATTGCACATATGTGCCACCACATTTGCCTGGTTTTTGTGTCCTCTCCAAAATTCTTGTTGAATCTTCACCCTCAGTGTAACAATATTAAGAGATACAATCTTTGAGAAGTGATAAGGTCATGAGAACTCATTTTCATGGATAGATTAGTGCCTTTGTAAAAGGGCTGGAGAGCACTAGGCAAGTAGGCATCTTTTGTGGGGAGTGGATTATAAGAAGCCTGTGAGAACTTGAATGTAGCACAGCTGCTTCCCTAAGTTGTTTATGTTCAGAGAAGTAGACAACAGGTTTCTCTTGTTACAATGTCAAACCCCTCCCCGAGAACTGTTGCTCCACCTCCTTGTTTATCAGTAGATATAAAAGACCTGCTGAAGGAGGGCATGAGGCTTTTTGATGGGGGATTTGGTCGGCTACCGCTGGCTGCTGGGTATCCACCAGAGCAGCTTTCTGTACCGAGAACTTTATACATAGGGTTTAGAAAAGCTGAGCACTGAGACTTTAAGGAAAGCTAAAGAGAACATGGGACAGTGCCAGTCTAAGGACTGAGACTTTAAGAGTTTTGCTAATGCAGTTTTTAGATGTGGCTGCTGTTGTTTGCAAGTCTGAGCACTGAGACTTTAAGAAAGCTAAAGAGAGAACTTGGGACAGTGCAAGTCTGAGGGCAAAGACTTTAAGAGACATTATGGTAAAGAAAAGCTAAGAGAAAACATGGGACACAGTGAGTCTAAAGAACGAGACTTTAAAGAACAGAAAAGAAGACTTTAGAAGCAAGGTTTTAAAGAAAGACTTTAGAAGCAAGGCCGTAAAGAATAAAGATACAGAAAAGAAGGAGAGTAAAAAGAAGGGATTAATAGAGATAAGAGGCAATGAGGCTATTGTGCGTCTCCATCTGAGTGCCCAACATACCTGATCCCAACTTTCTGCATGTCTGTCTGTCTATCCTTTGTCCTTTCTACATCTCCTGTCACCCCCAGATAGTCCAGTTAGGATTCTAGGATGAAGCAAGAGAGAATCTTTTTTTTTTTTTTTTTGCCTTTCTGCCATGTGATATGCAGAGCCTTTTTTCCCTCAGGAGAAAGCAACCACAAAGTACCATCTTGGAGACCATTACCAAACATTGAATGCTGACACCTTGATCATGGATTTCCTAGCCTCCAGTACATGAGAAACAAAGTTTTCTGTTTATGAATTACCTGCCACCAGGTATTTTGCTATAGCACCATAAAATGACTAGGAGAATTGATAAACTTTTCATCTTTACTGCAATATAATGAGACTAATTTTTTTGTTGTTGTTCTTGAGAACTTGCTTTTATTATTTGGATTTGTGACCCAGAGAGTCATCCGGAAAAAAGAAATATTTATTTAATAAGAATGTAGAATGGTGCCTTATGAAACCCAAGTAAAATATATGCCAGAGCCTTTGGAAGAACCTATACTTCAAAACTCATAAAAACCTGGACAAAATGATCTGCTTTTTGTCATCTTTCTGCACATCTGCACCATGTTTTCTTCTCTGAGAACCTTTGTCTACCTCTGTTGAGTTCACATAACAGGTCACATGAAAGCCTACATCTCTTGAGTTAATACATTGTAATAGCCAAACCACTTCCTTTTCTTCCAATTCTAAATACATGAGTTGGGATCAAGTGCCTAAGCCTAGGTTCATATAAACATGGTCACAAGTAGCTCATCCCTTTAGAAAGGGCAAGTGAATTCCAGAGAAGATAATGGGCAGACAACTCAAAACATGGTGCTTCCAACACATAAAGAGAAGACATTGGTCTCTACCATTACCTTCTTGCTAGGGAGAATGCTATCAGGAGAGGCCTGAAGTAGCAGTAAGGTCATAATATTCAGCTGAGAGTGTGAAAAGAATAGGCAAGATCAATGCAGAAAGTTAGCCATATAATATTTCAAAATGCCTTGCATCATTGAATTCCTATTTCAATCTCTTTAAAATAGCTGTTAGAATTACATATTCATAGTGATTTCAAGGAAATTCTAAGTAGATGATATGCTAGGTACAACACCCCTGTATGCTGAGTCTAATCTCCTTAGCATGTTAGCTTCCATCATCTTCCCTTTGCAGTATTTCTCTATTCACTGTCATTCTCTATTCTACAGCAATAATGGGCATGGAATTCAGTATTTTACTGAAGGAATGAAGGATATCACATCTCCTTCGTATGTATCATTTGTCTCCTTTGTAATTTTAGTTTTACTTGTATTATTAGTTGACTAATGTCTGTTTCCCTGCCTACATCTAAATGTTATGAATTCCTCACAGGTCTACTGTCTGGCACATAGTGGGTGCTTACTATATGTAGGATGGATGGATGAGTTCTGCTGTTTGATACTTGAACCACCAAAAGTTTAGAGGGAATGGGTTAACAAAAGTCTTTGAGCATTTGTAGACCTCAACCTGATTTTTTTCCTTATTAAAAAAATTCCTTTTTTTAAAATTTACAAATGTATCATTTATTTGCTCACTTTAATAAATTCAAAGATGGAAAAGAATGTGGAAAGGCAAAGTGATTTTCTCTTCCCACTCCTAATTCCATTTTGCAGGAGTTAGCACCTGAACCGCTTAGTATAGGTTAAGCATGCCTTACCCAAAGTGCTTAGGACCAGAATTGTTTCAGATAAAGAATTTTCTTGATTTGGGAATATTTGCATAGACTTTCTTTGTTGAGCATTCTTAATCCAAAACTCTAAAATCTGTAATGTTCCAAAATCTGAAATTTTTTGAGTATCAAATTAATTATCAAAATGTTTCAAATTTTGGAGCATTTTAGAGTCCAGATTTTCTAATTAGGGATGCTCAGACTGTATTATCCTTTCTGAAGTTCATCTATTCTCATAGGCTATTATGTGCATATGTATACAGAGCTTTATTTTGTCTATTGATCTATATTTTTGTTTGGTTGGAAATGGTGATATTTCTATATACAGTGTGATTTTTCTTTTTTAAACTTAACCTATGGTAGCATCCCTCTTGTCAATAGATCAATGCACCAGTTATCACAGAGGACAGCACCAAAGGGTGATTTTGATGCTGAAGGACAGTAACTTAACAGTACAATGCAACTTGGCCTTGTTATTGTTAGCAGCTACTTAGCATTTACCTAAGGATGATTTGAGTAGAGTTGGTGAATAGCCTACAGGCCAAAGCCAGCCCACTACCTACTTTTGTACATAAAGTTTTATTGGACCACAGGCACATTCATTTGTTTGTGCATTGGCTATGAAGGATTTAGTGCTGTTGTGGCAGAGTTGAGTTTTTGACAGAGAGGTCATACTTTCTGCAAAATATAAAATATCTGCTTTCTGACCCTTAAAGAAAAAGTTTGATGACCCCTTGTATGGGCTATGAGGGAACAGTCTGTCTCTACTTTATAGGTCCCAAAATCAAAGACTATGCAGTGGGCCCAATAAGTTTGGAGACACTAAAATCACTTAGTGTTTGTGAATATTGTAGTTGTCTCTTTCTTTTGGCAAGTTTGTGATAAGTGATTCAGGTAAGTGGCAAGGATACAGAGAAGATGCCTGGCATGTGTGGTTATTATTGGTACAGTTTCCCTAATTAGGGTCCTGTTTATATTTCTCAAAAAGCCTCATATATATCCACATACCCTCCACATGTGTTTGTTTAAATGGAGTTTTTGTAGTACATCACAGGACAGTTGATAAACTACAAAATAATTAAGCCTCAGCCCATATTTACTAGTGTCACTCAAAAGTAACAAACTGTGATGTGTACAGTCTTGGATTTCTTGGTTGGAACCCATCCATATCAATACTTACATAGGACACGCTGGCATCTCCATGAAGATACAAATGATTAGCCAATAGTTTCCTGAACAGACTCTTCCTATCAGTGAAGAACACTCAGCTGACTGAGGTTTAGTTGACTTGCAGATCTCTTTGGGTTCTTTGGTGCAACAGGAGGGCATGTGACACCAAGCAGAAGCTGGAGCAGGATCCAGCCCTGCCTAATGGTAGCAGGGCCTTATTGTCACCCATGTACTCTGAGTCTTGGCCAAGTCAGCAGTAAAATGGAGACTTTGAATGTCATAAGCAGACTGGATCTTGAAGCTTAATAAGTGTAATGACCATGTAACTTGTTTAAAACACAGTTTCCAGGGCCTCAGGCCTAGGCACTAAGGGTTGGACCCTTATAGGGTTCAGGAATCTGCATTTGAATTGACCTATCTGTGTTAGTGTTCTTTTCATTGCTAAGAGAAACAATTTAAAATGAGGAAAGTTAATTTTGGCTCCGTTTCAGAGGTTTTGGTGATGGTTATCTGGCTGCATTGTTTCTGGGCCTATGGTGAGGCAGTATAACAACAGATTACCTTATGGTGGCTCGGAAGCAGAGAGATGGGGGGGTAGAGATACAGAGACAGAGGAGAGAGAGAGAGAGAGAGAGAGAGAGAGAGAGCGAGAGAAAGGGAGAAGGGAGAAAGAAGAAAGGAAAGGAGAGAAAACTAGGAGGAGTTAGAGGTGGTGGTGGTGACAGATAAGTTATACCCTTCCAGGGCACATTACCTGTTGACCCACTTTTTACAAGTAAGCCCTATTTCTCAATGCTGTTGTCAGATTATGAATTTATCAATGAATTAATCTATTGATGATGTCAGAGCCCTCATGATCCAACAAATTCTTTCCCCCCCACCCCACTTCCAAATGTTCACGTCTAAGAAAAATCTGAGTTTTGAGTCAGACTTTGTCATAAATAAACTGCATCCTTCTAACTGTTGTCCTTCTAACAGTAGGATTATTTCCTTTTCTCCCACCTCATTTTTCTCTGTAACATTTTAACAGGTTTGCTAATCCTCATCCATTTCATCTTTGTCAGGAATTTTCCAAATTCCTGACATGCTCAGGAAGCATGCTCAGACAGACTGGCAGCTCCATGCAGCCTCCAGTCAGGTCTGTCTTGGTCTTCCTGACTCTGTACCTAATACATGAGTTGTTGCATGAGGAGGTGCTCAGTAAATGCTTGGTTACTAATAAATAATGAACAAACAGTGCATGAATGGAATGAAGCAAAGCAGAGTGAATCTTGGAAATTTTGCTAGCAGTTAGGGAGACCTATGAGGCTCTCATATGCAGATATTTTACGTACCGGAACCTAGGTCTATCCATTTCAGAAATGGTTTCTGTTTAGAGACTTGATTTGAAAGCCATTCTTTTAAACCTGAACTTGTGCTTTCTAGCTTTTTCTTATTCTAGCAAATGTTTCCCAACCGCAAACACAGTCCTTAATCACGATCTGTGTTAAACAAAAGTGGATTTTCTGTTGTTTTCAGCTTTCTAAATCCAGAGAAAGTATCTAAGGAAAGTGATTTTTGAGATACATATATCATATTAGGCAATTTTGGATCCTCTCTGACCTGTTCTTTTTTTTTTTTCTTTTTTTTGCATCCACACTTTGAACTGTCCAATAATGGGAAAACATCACTGAAATAAAAAAATGTTTTCCTTCTTTTCATAATTACATTTGGGAATTAACCTGGCTTGAGTCATCAATGTTCTACATTAAAATAGTAACAATAAAGGATAGCTTACAATATTTAAGACATCTTGTATAGGAAAGGTGTATAGCTAGCACATTTTTACTATAATTTTAATAGTAAGATATTGTGTGATATTCTTGGGCATTTTTTAGAGCACATGAATAGGAATTCACCTCCCCTTTTATTCGTTTTCTCTAGAATCATCTCAGCTTTGGCATGGGCTGTGGTTTCTGCTTGCTCGGGTTAGTGTGAATTGGAGAAAGAACTAAGAACTTGGCAGTTGGAGAAGTAACTAAGAGCTCACCACTCATTTCCTTCCCACACATATTTTTTGTTCATTGGGATTAATATTTTTTCAAAAAACCAAACCAAACAAAAAATGAACAGGGAGAAGGTAGGGTTTTCCAGAGAGGGTGGTACGTGAATGACTGGAAGCAAAAAGGAGGGAGGAGAAGGATGGCAAGGGGCAAGGAGAAGAAAAGGCCAGGAAAAGGAACAGCTGGCAGAGCAGAAAGCAGAGGGAGGCTCAGCAAAAGTAAAACCTATTTTTAACTATTTTTGAGACTGCTTTAAGAGTCAAAAATCAACTTCTCTTCTAAAGAAGTCCCCACCCACAGTTGCTTTCCTTCTCCCATTCTGGAAAAAGAAATGCCAACTGCAATTGTGTAGAGCCATTTTAAAAAATAATAATAACAGGCTCCATTTAAAAGCAGGTGTGAGGAGCCTGTGTCTGTGTTCCTATCACAGACAGCATTTTCTACAGCCACACATGACCTCTCTCACACTCCCTGATTGCCTTCACACGGTAACGCCCTCTAGCTGTGTTGGTCTATTTTAGATTCATCCAAAACAATAGTAGCTACACTTGCTAAGCACTTCAGGAGCCAGGTCTTGGGTTGTGGGGCTTTGTGGCACTCTACCACTTAAGCCATGCCCCCAGCCTCTTTTACTTTAGTTATTTTCCAAATAAGATCTCACATTATGGACCAAAATCATCCTATTTATGCTTCCTTTGTAGCTGGGGTGACAGGCACACACCACCATGCCCAGCTGAGTGATTGAAATAGGGTCTTGCTGCCTGAGCTGTCTTTAAATAACAATCCTCTCGATCTCTGCCTCCCGAGTAGCTGGGATTCCAGGCATGAGCCATCGTGTCTAGCCTTTTGTACTTTTTGGAAAGGATTGAGCTTCAAAGAGACCAGGTAGTTCAAGAATACTTGTCAGTGGTACAGCTGAGATCTGAAGTTGGAATCTCTCTTCCTTCTTTTTTAACTTTTAATTCTAAAATAACTTTAAATATGCAAAATATAAAAGAGTCAGAAGCATAATATAAAGAATACTTCTATACTCTCTTGCCAGATTCCCTAGATTTAGTACTTTATTCCACTTATTTCATTATATTCTCTGTATATGTACATATGCATATTATCTATGTATACATACGTTGTGTTTTCATGAAATGTTTAAAAGCAAGTTGTAGACCTGATGTTCCTTTGCTTATTTAGTACATAAGTATCTAAAATCAAAGATACTCTCTTAGAAAAAAAGTACAGTTATCAACCTAGGAAACTAATATTGATAAAACACTATTTCTGATCTACTAACCTTATAGAAATGCTTCAGTGTCCTTTTTTCTGGTCCATGATCCATTCCAGAGTCACACATTGCATTCAGTTGTCCTGCCTCTTAGTGTCCTTTCATCTCAAATAATTGCTCAGACTTTGTCTTTTGTGACTGACATTTTTTTAAAAGTATGGGCCTGTTACTTTCCAGAATGCTTCTTAATTTTGGTTTGTCTAATGAAATGTTTCTACATTTCTGGCAGGAATAGCATATATCCTTCTTGATTAATGATAGCAGATAGTGCCTGATGTCCATTTGTTCAATTCTGGTGATGCCTGTTAACTTTGATCACTTGGTTAATGTATCTGCCAGATTTCTTCACTACAAAATAACTTTTAGTTTTTAATTAACAAGTATCTTATGGGGAGGTACATTTAGATTTTTTTTTTTTGTTTTTTTTTTTTTTGCTGTGCTGGGTATCAAACCCAGGGCCTTACACATGCTAGGCAATCACTCTATACCAAGCTATATCCTCAACTAAAACTTCTTATTTTTGTTATAACTTCACCCTCTTTTTAAAAATGCCATCCACTAATGCTTCTTACCTACAATAATTACTGTTGTTATTCCCAAATGATTTTCCTAATTTATTCATTTCTTATTTGTTATTTGAAGTTGTACTATTAGAAACAACCTCCCTTCCTCTCCTTTTTGAAAATCCAATTTTATTGTATATATTTGAGGCTTGCAACATGATATTATAGAAGACATACAGATAGTAAGTTGTTTGAAGCAAAGAAACATTTCTGTCACTTAACACAGTTACATATTTTGGGGACATGAAGCTAAAATATACTTACTTAACAAAATACTTAATAAAATACGATTTTATTAACTGTGGTCTTCATGTCATGCATTAGATTGCTTGACTTGTTTATCCTCCATATCTGCTGCTTTGTATCCTTTCTTCCCTTTTTAATTACTCACTTATTTGTATCAGTATGAAAACATAGATTTATTTTTATTGTGAGTTACAATCAGTATTATTTTGTTGCTCATATTTTCTCCAGTTTGGCCAGGGAGCTCCTATTTATTGGCTCACCTGTCCTTTTGTCAGGCCCTCATAATTTTTTTCAACCATTTCTTAGTTTCTGGCATCACAAGATATTCCAAGCTCATCTGTTCCTTCCCTTTCTCTTCCCTGGAGGAACACTGGTTTCTTTTACTGAACAGTGATATTTAGAGATGATGAGCTACACATCAGGTGTGCTTATTTGTACTGGAGTATCATTGTTTTTCAGCCTCTCAGAGGACAGAGCTAGGAAATGTATATGTTGTCTATTGATACACACGCTACATCTGTGTGATCTATGTCATTCTGTTTGTACATTAAAAACTTAATTCACGAAGATATCTTTAATCCTGTAATAGGTTCTCTTTAGGCTCTTCTTTTTCCTGAAATAGATACATTGAGGTCCTGGAATGATTTTTAATTGTCACTACTTTCACCAACACTTCTCTTTTGAATGAATGCTTTTTTCTCTGGGAAAAATGTATTCTGTGTCTACCAAGTTTTTATCTATTTTATTTAGTGATTCATTGCAAATATATCACTAGTACATAAATACAAGCCAAAAAAAACAAAAACCACAACAAAAGCAGTTAAACTTTTCTGCCTGAAGTTATCTTAAGTTATTGTTTCATAAGGGAGGAGGAAATGAATTTTACTTCCATATTTTGACCACATATAACTTTGGTAACTATTTTACTTTTATGTGTTTTGTTTTCCAATAAAACAAAGTGATTGATTTTTTCCCTTTTGATCATGATTGCCTTAATGTCTTTAAGTGATTCCTTTTGCTCTTAAAAATTAGTTTTGAAATAATTATTTTGCTACTAGGAACCCTCAACAGTTATGACCAATTCAAAGTACCATTATTATCACTCTGTTATGTGACAGGAGGTAATGATTGCTTCTAATATGTGTCTTACTATACCACACACTAGTATTGCTAATCACAACCTGCCTCTGACCTTTTCTTTCTCCCCTCCTCTACCCCTTCCTCCTCCTCAACCCCTCTCTCTCTTTGTGTCTCCTTTCTTTGGAAAAAGAAGAGGAGTGGGTGGGGGGGGGGTTAGAGGAGAATGAGAGAGGAAGGAAGAGGAGGAAAATAAAAAAAGAAAATTCCAAAACCTTTTGGTTCAACCTTATTACCCCATGGTGTGACTTGGGGAAAAAAACACTCTTTCTTCTTCAAGGAACATATAATGAGAGTCTATGAAGAAAATATGAATCATTTTCTAACTTGGCTATTTAAAGAAAGAGAAATAGGATTTTCTGAGTTTCAGGCACCTGCAGCTTAACATTACAGTACTGGACTTTATTCTGAGTATTTTGAATATTTATGGTGCTTGATGTTTGGACTTTTTAAAAGGTCACTTGAAAATGAAGTCACTTTCATTTTAAAGTAAAAGAAGGTGAACATGAAAAAGGGAAGAGCTTTTAATGAAACCCATGATGTCTGTTCTCCTGCAAAAGGTCTTCCCTTCCTGTAGTAATTGTATTTCTTAATGGCTTTCCTTATGTGAGCTGATTGCATCTTGACATATGAATGTATTCCAGCTCATGGTCTGAGAGACTTCTGTGGTGACTGACAAAGGCTGACACCTTCGTTTCAGCTGAAGTGGCTGTTGCAAACACAAACATATCCATACTATTAACTCACAACATGTACATGAGTGTTTTTCCTGGTCAAGATCATTCACTTGCAAATGATAGTCACCAGTTTAAGCAATCTTAAGAATAAAAAGAGACATCATTGTAAGGATTCAGGGATGTGACATAAACAATAAGGGGAGGACATTTCCTGGACTTCATGGGAGTACCAGTCCTCAGGACCAGCACCCCAAGGGACCACCGTTCTCTTAGCATCTCTGTGCCTTGTATAATAGTGAAAGGGATCTTTGGTCAGATTAGTTTGGGAAATGTTTCATACTATATCTGTCAGCTTATAGAGTTTCACAGTGTACTTTGGGAAGTTAAAGTCTCTGAGAAGGTCTACGATAAAGAAATCTGTTTAACCTTTTACTCAGTGCTACCCAGACTCACTTGACCATTGCTTTGAGAAATGTCATTTTAGACAAACCACTTGAATACTATAGGATTAACTTTGATTGCCTTTATGGACTTCATTTGCATTATTTTGTAAATGATATGGATGATGACCCATACTTGACTAGTTCAAGGTCACACCACATATTTTTGAGGCTCTTGGTTCAGTGCTCTTTCTACTACTGTTTGTATTTGTGAATCCTGGCTGAGGAACTGCTTCCTTGTGGCTATTTACTTAATACTATGCCAGATAGTCCTATATTTTAAAGAAGTTCCTTACTTAATATTGCATGATTATTTTTTATTCCACTAATTTTTCTACATTGGCAGCCTGTGGCTTCACAGAAGACACATCAATATAGTTATGAAAGTTACTTTATTTCCTGGATATGAGAAATATATTATTAGCTGTTTCTGGTCATAGGTACCTTGATTCCAAATCTTGTTAAGGTTTTTGTCATTCTGATGGTGACATTCCAACTGGGACATTTCAGAGAAGTTGAAATTGGCTAGCATTTAGCCCAATCTTTGAATCCAACCAGAATAAGTTTGGTGGAGCTTGCCATAATGCTCATCTATTCATTTCCAGTTCTTCATTTCTTGCATTCAATGGAAGGGAGGGGATGTGTCAAGGGTTCTGAGAGGCGGCTCAATGGCCTTAGTAAATAAGCCAATTTATCGAACTATAGACTAGTGAGAATAGTGAAGTTTTCCAGGAATGGATGTTTGGGCAAAGTGGAATGAATCAAATAGAATACCAGAAGTGAATGTGGTAGGGAATAAATATCGAGAACAAACTTTGGTAGTTTCTACCAACAAGAATAGCAAGTTCTTAGAGTGAATCCCACACCTCTTCTTATGGATAATTAGCAACAGTAACAGAACCAGTGACAATGTCTTATGTGATATGTGTGTCTTGTTCTGAAAGCTGGGTCAGGTGTTATATTAAATACCTTTGAGGTGCAGGCTCATTTCTGACATCCAGTGGTGTGTTGAATGGATGAATAAAGAATTAAATTTTAATCTGTTTCTATCTAAGGTAAGAGTTTTTGATTCTCAGTGGCTGCAAAGAGAACGAGGCATAGCTTGCCTCCTATAAATTTATTACATAAAAAGAAAAAGAAAAGTGGCATGAGAGAGGTAACTGTGGAAGTTTAGAAATGAGAAAATCTATCAAGGGGTTATAGGGGAATATTTAGGCAAAAGGAGGAGAATAAAGGTTTAAAATTTTTTTATATGGGTGCATCGGTTAATGCTTTCAAAATACTGATATGTAACAACTATCCTCCAAATGTGAAGACTTAAAATAATTATTTATTGTGTTCCTTGTGTCTGTGTGTAAGCTTGGCTTGTCCTGACGTCAGGCTGTGTGTTAGCTCCATGTGTCTCTCATTCTCTTAAGAACAGAGAGAAACCAAGATGACCTCTTGTCATAATAAAAGGCAGAAATGCAATTCAAATTTCAAGCCCCTGGGTAAGTCACAGCTTTTAACATGCCATTGTCTAAATCAAGTCTGGTATTAGAAGTGTGCAGGAGTGTACTCCTATTAGGGAGAGGAAATAGAGAGTGAATTTTCCCTGGATAACAGTCTATTTTCATGGAAAACACCAGGTTATTTTGTATATCTGGTGAACTGGTTAGGAAGTACCAGAATTTAGATCCTAAAAGGGACCTAAAGTTTCCATGAGAGAGGCTTGAATTCCAGCAGAACATCAAGGAAAGGAATGGGTTTTCACAGTGAGTAAGGGTCCACAGGGCATTCCACAGAGAAGAGGGCACTGAGAACACCTGTCCAAAAACCATTGGTATCTTTTGAAAAAGCAGATTTAGAAGAAGAATAAAAGCAGCAGCCAGGTTGTCAAGGCCTGAAGAGGGTGAGAAATAGTGAAGTGGGGGCAATTTGTATCAGCATCTCTTTTGAAGACATCAAGGGTAGGAGATAAAGGAGGTTTTGAAATGAGAGAGAGCAAAAGTGAGAGAATGCATGCAATGTGGTATGAAAGCTTATATTCAACAAAAGAAGATTCTGGGGGTTTTTTGATGTCCCAGGATAATGAGTCATAGATGATGGAAATAGAATTGTTATCCTTATCTCTCATTCAGTATGTGATATTTTTGTAAGATAATAGGCAATGTTACTGAATAAGGTAATTCCCTCTCCCAATAGTTTTGTCAGATACAAACTTTTAAATGAGATCTGTTGAAGGGGTCATGAAACTCATTAATCTTGAGAAGATCATCCCTCCTACTTAAAATGCTCAAGAGACCTTATTTTCAAACATTAGGTGGGGGCACAATGTTTACCTGTGCAGTTAACAAGCAACTTACTAACACAGACAGTTACTTGAGTTGTTAATTAATGTTTAATTTTTTAATTGCTCACACCTGCAGAAATCTGCCCCAATAGGAAAGAAGACCTAATTTCAACTCAGGGTAATAGAAGTTGGGATTTTCTTCCGTGAATGTGTAAGTAATTACAATCCCTTTGTATTGTATATCCCTAGCCTTAGTGACATAATGCATTCATCTGTTGATTGTATATTGACCATGAGCTTAACATTGGGTACCTTGGTGTGGGATCCAAAGAAGGAGATGGTTGAAACTCTCCCCTCAGGCACCAACCACTCTAGCTGTGAGAAGGTACGCATAGGTGAGATAATGAGAGAGTATTAAATACTGTACTGTGAACAGAGAATAGGACAGGAGAGAATGTTATATGTTCAAAGGGTGAAGAACAAAGGTAGAGATACAGGTTGCCTGGGTTTGAATCCTGGCTTGTCCACTTGCTAGCTCTGTAACATCAAAAACCTCCTCAATGACTCTAAAGAATTATTGGAAAAACTAAGTAAATATGTAAAATATGTAGAGCAGTAACTGGCACATAAGAAAGCATGTACAAACTCTTAGGTGTTCTTGCTTTTTTCATGGTGGTATTTTGTTGGTTTGTGGGAGTTTTTTTTTTTAAATTTTATTTTTAATATGGTACAGGCCACAAGACACAAGATTTAGAGAAGGTGATGACAGCCTCTAACTGGATCCTTTGCATAATGTCTCATAAACATTAGCACCAAATCATCTAAGAGAATTCTTTTCTAGCTGCCCTGAATATGATTGACTGTTTTCTCAAATGGCAAACTGGAAGAGTGTGCCAGAAGCCACTTTGATTTATTCTTGTTAAAGCAAGGGTGTTAACCTCTGCAGGAGTAACTCCCTGCTGTGATCAGACCAAGGCTCTGTGAGACTCTTAGCTTCTCCTCCTCCACTTTTTTCTCACCATCACACCTCATGTCCTTCATCACTGGTGCCTCACCTCTTTTTTTACTTTTCTACTTATCATTCCCATTTCATTATCACTGGAAAGTCAGCTACAAGGTGCCCAGGGCTCAATCTTGGCAGGCAACTCTGTCCTCCCCTTAATCATTTAGGCTAACTTGACTGCAGTTTGTAAACAGATATGCATTTACCAGGCCTTACCCTAGAGATACTACTTAAGCTGCATTTGGAAGGGTGCACAGCAATTAGGCATGCCAAGTGTGGACAGTCATCCAGGTGAAGGTAAGAGCAAGCCTAGAGTCTCAGAAGTAAGGAAATGCATGCCATAATGAAGGAACAAAGAGGCCAGGGCAGGTACATTTGCACCGTCTGATAGACATGCCTTGTAAAGTGCATATATCATTTAAATTTTTTAGTAGTCACTATAAAGAATGAAAGTTGAAATCAATTTTAATAAAAATATTCTTAACACAATATGTCCAAAACAGGATCATTTCAACCTGTGAGCAATGTTAAAAAAATTAAGGTAATTCTTTTACATTCTGTTTTTTTGGCACTAAGTCTTTGAAGTCTGATTTGTATTTTACACTTGTTTATCTTGGTCTAGGCTCAACACAATCCAGAGGATCAGGGCCCACATGTAGTTTGTGGTTACCTTGTAGACAGAGAAGAACTAAAATATGGCAAGAAGGAAACAGGGTAGAATGGATGAGGGTAGAAATATAGGCAGGAGCAGACAAGAAAGGGTTTTGCCAACCATGATAAGGCTTACATAAAGGTTGAAAAGAGATTTCTTTTCTAAAGAGAGGGAAGCCAGTTTTTAAAACTAGAAACCCAGCCCCAGTGTCTCATACCTATAATCCTAGCTACTTAGGAGGCTGAGCTCAGGAGGACTATGGTTCAAGGCCAGACTGGGCAAATAGTTCACAATACCTGTCTCCCAAATAACCAGAGCAAAATGGATTAGAGATGTGGCTCAAGCTTTGGGAGATCTTGCTGTGCAAGCCTAAAGCCCTGCATTCAAACCCCAGTCCCAACAAAAATAAATAGATAAATAGTAGGATTCCTCCTGTCACATGAACAGTACATAGTTGTATTTTAACTGGTTCCTTTGAAGGTAAGAAAAGTGCCATTCAACTGTTCAGAATAAAACTTGGAAGTAATTTACCTAACATGCTCACAGCAAAGTTAAGGAGGAAAACCAATGTCACCCCAGTGTAAAATCCTTCTGTCTCACAGACTATACTCTGAG
Source organism: Castor canadensis (assembly GCF_047511655.1). Lineage (NCBI taxonomy): Eukaryota > Metazoa > Chordata > Mammalia > Rodentia > Castoridae > Castor > Castor canadensis. The sequence continues at coordinate 118,421,651 of NC_133395.1, read as the reverse complement.
GTCAGAGCAGTGGGCTCACTTTGGGTACATTTGTCCTCTAAACAGAGCTGACCAGTTGGAGCCCACTGCTGGCATCCTAGAAGCATCTATAGAACATGGCAGAAGCTCCCAAATCTTGATTGATCTACCCTGATTCATCTACCACAAGACCTAGGGATACATATGCCCACTGGGTTTCTTGAGTTACATCAATATCAAGTGAGTTCAAAATACATAAATAAAGCTATGTAATAATCATACTTTGGTTTGTTTGTCATGTCAACAGAGACCTGGCATGGTTAAGATGCTCAGTAAATATTTGTTGAAAGAACCAGTGCATAAAGGGGCAACCCCCCTTTTTTGTGATACTGGGTATTGAACTCAGGGCCTCATGCTTGCTAAGTAAGTGCTCTACCACTTTGAGCCACTTTTTGCTCTTAATTTGTTTATAGATAAGGTCTCATGCTAACTTGCCTGGGATCGTCTTGGATCAAGATCCTTCTGTCTCTGCCTCCTGAGTAGCTGGTATTGTAGATATGCCAGGCCCAAGGCTTGCTTTTTTGGTTTTCTTTTTTCTTTCTTTTTTGGTGGTACTGGGGTTTGAACGCAGAGCTTCCCACTTTGCTAGACAAGTGCTCTACTACTTGAGCCACACCTCCATCTCTTTTTGCTCTAGTTGTTTTTGAGATAGGGTCTCACTTTTTCCCTGGCCAGCCTGGACTGCTGTCCTCCTATTTATTTTCCCTACTGCAGCTAGGATGACAGGGACATACCACTGTGCCCAGCCTTTTCTTTTTTGAGACAGGGTCTTACAAACTTTTTGCTTGGAATGGCTTGGAACCATGATTTTCTGGCTCTCTACCTCCTGAGTAGCTGGGATTACAGACTTGTACCACCATGCTAGGCCCAAAGCCCATGTTGGCTTTATTATGAGGCGCCCACAAGCATTGCAGGCACTGAAAGAAACTATTGGGACCCTGGTGGAAGATGCAAAGGTAAACACAATCCATGCTTACATTATAATTTCTTGGGTGTTCTGATTCTGAGCACATGGAGAACTTTTAAAAATTGGGGATGTCCTATCCTCCCCTAGCTGGTGGGGCAGACTCTGGGCACTCCTGATGCTTCTGCACCCACTGCCTTGGATATGGATATCAAGTTGGCCCTTACAAAGTAGTGTGGTCAGCTACTTTGGAGGGAATAGCAAGTAATGGAAACACACAGGAGAGGCGACTAGACCAGCTTAGAATACTACCTGAAAGAGGTAAGATCTAATCTGCAAACTAAAGGACAAGGACAAGCTGAGCAAATAAAAAGCAGGGAGAGAAGTGTGCCAGGCAGGAGAAAAACTGTGTATGATGAATGTATATTATTTCATTCCTGCCTTCTAATCACCCATTTCACCAGTGTATGTGAAAGTGCTCAGAAAGGTGTAAACCCTTCTGCAAATATAAAGCATTATTATTTTATGGATTCTGTTTGAGGAGACGTAAGTTGGGTGATGGGTGAGCAGGATGAATATTTGATAGGCAGGGAATGGTGCTCCACAGTGCAGAATGTCTCTCTGAGAAGGAACGTCCCTAGAATCTCAGCAACTCTCCCTCTTAGCCACATTGCCCAGAATTTCAGAGTTAACTGAATTATTCAATATGAAAATAATGATTAACCTGAAAATCTCTCCAAAGTATGTCTCACTTGCTGTCTTGGACAAGTACTTCATAAGGGCAGGGGCTCTTCCTGCCTTTTTGCGGGACCACCAGTGCCCAAAGCAGTGTTTTATGGAGTATGTGTGCTTGGCCAACACAGGTTGTCACAATGAGTAATTGAAGTAAAACGGTTACATTAAGACCTTTATCTTTAAATGATTTGGTGTTTTGTCATGAATTGTAACAAGTTGTAACTAAACTATATACAACCTTACCCTGGAAATTGTTTTCTGTTATTTTAGAATTGCTTGGATATTTTTTATACCATGGCTAATACAAAAGTGCTTCTCATTTTTTTTTTTTAAAGCAATTCAAACTTCAACATAAAGAACATGAAATTCCCCTGTTTGCTGGTCCATCTACAGAGGTCACTACTGTTAGAGCCTGGTATATATCTTTCTAGCATCACTTTAGTCTGATCACAAACAGGATCTCGTTACATATTGGTCTTTGGTTCTTTTTTCTGCCTTTGTATGTTATGGAGTTTTTTTCCTTGGGAGAGCATTAGTCACTCTTTTTTAATAACTTCATAGTATCTCATCTATAAAAGCATAATTGATTTAGCTATACATATATTTTGGCAATTTAGTGGTTGAGAAACAATATTGCAAATAAACATTTTATACATATATTTTATTTACATCAATGTACTAATTTAGTTTGGAGTCTTAGGACTTGCTAACTTTTTAAAAGAACAGCTTTTCTGTTATTCAGTCATTTCCTTCAGGCCTTTTTTTTTACTCTCTTAATTAAAAATCAGGTAGAGAAAATTATTTTTCACTAAGAGTTTTTAGTTGGCTGTTTGACAGCTTAATTGTGAAATATAAATGTATTGTGGAATCAAATCAAATATTTCAAATATTTCATCTACACACACACATATACACACATACACAGAAAAAAAGTCTCTAGGCTAGGTTGTAGCTCAGTGATAGAGCGCTTGCCTGGAGAGTGCAAAGTCTGGGTCTGAACCCCAGCACTGCATAAATAAATAAATGAGAAATGGTTTCTAAATGGGGTTCACAGCACTGAATGGTTTGTGTCCCTTGGTCTAGGGAACATGGTAGACCTAGGACACCCTGTAGCTCCACCATGTGTGGGGTTTCTACCATATCCCCACCATTCATGCCATAATCCTAATGGAGCTTTCTAGACTTACACAGTGCAAACCTACACAGCTTTATGGACCAGCTGTGATGTCTGTGGTTTTCCACAGTCACTGTTTTATTTTTCTTGTTCTCAGGATCTCCAGCTTAACCCCAGGTACTTTGATGCGGAGTGAGGATCAGTTACACTGTGTGGTTGAGAAAAATCAGGGACAATATATGCCCCTTCAGAAAAGCAAACATTTTTAGCTTGGAAATAGACATTGGGACTATCAATAAGTGCCTTGTTGAATGAACAAATAAATGGATGAGAGTAAAGCAAATAAAATTAAACTTGTGGCTCCTCAGACCATTTTCTACATCATTTATTGCCCCTCAAAGTGTTGGTCTGAACCTGCTGCCACTGTTGGGAATGGACAGGAATGCACTGGCTTAATTGGGGCATCCATCTGGATAACAAGCTCTCACTGGGTCTTTAATGATGGAGTGGGGCTGTCGGGTAGAAATTCCCAAAGCCTCTAACCCTTGAGCCTTCATGTCGAGTGAAAAGAGAAAGTGAAGAGCTGCTATACAAGTGACTTTAGCAAGATACAAGGTCTTCCCAGATCAATATCCACCAAACAACAAAGGCAATTGATAAGTTAAGCTGTGATAAGCCAGATAGTACCTGTGGGCTCTCTTGACAAATGTGACTCGCACATCCTTTATGTTATACATCATGTAAGGAGGAAATCAAAGATGAAATAGAAGGTTCTTTACTTTTCCTAGTTAAATGAGAATATGTAGCATTGACTGCCCATCTATTTTTAGTAAGGTTACTCTTTGTTACAAAAAAAAAAGAAAGCATGTTCATTTGTGGTATGGTTTCCTGCCATGTGTGTACGTTTATTTCATTCAATAAATATTTAAGAGACTGTTGTGTGGCTGACATAGTCCCGAGTCTTGGAATATATATTTCCATGTCTATGTAGCAAGATGTACCCTGATTTTTACCACCTCTACCTTAGGTACTGAATTCCCCGAATAACTGATTATTATAGAGACCTGTTCACAGACAGATTATACTAGAGTAGGGAGTCTTTTATTAAGATGTAAGTTGGGGGGAGGTCTAGTTTATATCACTTAATAATAGTTTTTAAAGTGCCTACTACTGTGACAGGCACTGGGAGTGAGTGACCAGCAAAAGTGATAAAGCATTATATCAACACCCATGGGTTTATAATCTGAAGGAGTAAAATCAACCTGCAATACACAGTTAACAACAGTATAAGGTGGCATATGGTCATGTGACCAAAAGTTGCATAGACCTTTTGGAGGTTGGAAGATGGAGCTATAACAGTCTAGGGCTCCATTTTCTTAAAACCAAGTTTCTAAGCATGCACTCTGAACATAAGAGTATAATGTGTGTGTGGAAATGTTGACAATGTGCTTTAATTAGCAGAACATTAATAAGTAAGTAAAAAAACAACTTCAGCGAAACCTAAATCTCTAAAAATCTCCCAATAAACTGGTGAATGGAATGCTCTTGGATTTCATTGGGGGAAATTATTCTGAAGATCAAGATAAAAAGGAGAACAAAGTAAGAAGAGCTTCAGAAATCAGCCTGCATTGACTCACAATTACATTAAAAAAAAAAAGAAGAGTACTTTCTCCTAGGGATGCCCCCCACCAAAACAAAAAAACACGTAATTAACATCCTGAGATTTTGAACTATTAATTCCCAACTTCTTGGCCTACAGTGTGTCAATGTCAATTGAGAAAGGACCTTTGTTATTTAAGAATGAGTTCAGCTGCATGTAACAGAAAACCTACCTAACAGTGGCTTGAACTGACAGATTGTATTTTCTTATATAACAAGAAGTTCTCCTGTCAAGGGCAAACACAACAAGGGGATTGGACTTTGATCACATGATAAAGTGAGAGCACACAAGGGAGGGGTGAGGATAGGTAAGACACCTAAAAAACTAGATAGCATTTGTTGCCCTCAATGCAGAGAACCTAAAGCAGATTCTTTAAAGCAACTGAGGCCAATAGAAGAAGGGGACCCAGGAACTAGAGAAAAGATTAGTTCGAGAAGAATTAACTTAGAAGGTAACACACATGCACAGGAAATCAATGCAAGTCAACTCCCTGCATAGCTATCCTTATCTCAACTAGCAAAAACCTTTGGTTCTTCCTATTATTGCTTACACTCTCTCTTCAACAAAATTAGAGATAAGGGCAAAATAGTTTCTGCAGGGTATCAAGGGGATGGGGGGAGGGGGAAGGGGTAGGGAGTGAGTTAGGGAAGCAGGGAGAAATGACCCAAACATTGTATGCACATATGAATAAAAAAAGAAAAGAAAAAAAAAGAAATACAGAGTTAGTTTCCTACCCCACCCCACAAAAGAAGTTCTCCTGAATGTAGATCCCATCTATTTCAGTAATTCTTTGGATCTGTCATTTTGCAAGATGGCCACCCTATTTCCTGGTATCATGATCAAATTCACAGCAGGAAGAAAAGGGGAGAGGTGGCACCAGCAGCTCCTGTTCATTCATTTGACTAGAAAAGTATACAGTGTTCCAGAGTAGCACCCCCCCAGGAAAGTTTTGCTCACCTTTCATTGGTAAGAATTCTACTGTGATAGCCACATTTGTCTTCAAGAATGAGTTCAAGTCTTAGAAAATGAGTGGTTTGCCACAGAATGGAGCCAGGCAGAAGAGAAAAGGGTTGGGAATGAACAGTGGATAAAGTAATCAAACTTTCCTGCAGCACTGTTTGTCCAGGTGGTATTCAATCAAAATAAAAGCGCAGAAGTCTGTCTTTAAGATCTTTTACCTACGAATAATCAGGTCTCACTTTTTTCTGTGTGAAATGAGAGATTTGCCTACGGGGAATCCACATTTTAAAGTGCTTTCTTGCTGTAACATTTTAAGATTTCTCAGATCCTTGTGTAATGCTTAAAAACTTCACAATACTAAATTCAGCACACTTTGGAGGGATTGCTGTGTCATAGATACCTTACATACTTAATATACACGATCTCATTCCATCCTCAGCGCACCTCTCTGAGGCTGGCACTGTTGTGCTGTCCACTTTGCAGGTGAAAGAAATAAGATTAAGGACAGATTAAATGTCATATAACATAGTCAGGTGACGTCTTGGGTAGTGGCTAGATCAAGATACATTCCAAGGTGTGTCTGACCCAAAGGCCTTTCCCTTTACCCCCCAAGCTTTAGAACTTGAAAGGCTTCTTCACATTTTTAACGGATTCGGTTTTCTTCAGCCTGGCCGTATGTATAATGCACATGCTGTCATGGTTTTCATTTTTCCAACTTCCCATTTTGGTTTGGAAAGTTCTCTCTTCTTGTGAGTTAATTGCTCTGAATCTCAGGCCAAAGCAGGAGAATCAGGAATGAATATAGTGTGGACATAATGGCTTTGAACCCTGATGTGTTTGTTTGAATCTCACCTCTGCCACTTGCTAGAGTGTCACTTTGAGCCTGTAAAGTATCATTTCTGAAGTGTCATTTCTTCATAGGCAATGGAAAGAGTATGACATTACTCGGTGGCTTTCTAGATGAAAAGAAAATGAGGTGATCCTTGTGACAGCATCTGTCAACATATTAGGTAATTGGTAACTATTTGTGAAAGATGTCAAAGGACAAAGGAAGAAAATGCAAATATAAACTGAAGGGGGCTTATCTGGCAAATACTAAATTTGACTTGACTAGTGTGATGCCGTATGGATATCCTTTGTTTTTAGTACACACACACACACACACACACATACACACACACACACACACACACACACACACTACATACTTTGCTTTACCTCATGTCCACTGTGTGAACTTGAGTCCACTGCAGTAACTTCAGCTCTTGGACACTATCCTGTTATTGGCTCACATAGCAAACTCTTTCTGTCCTTGCTCTCCATCATTTCAGAAGGTGTGTGATACAGAGGCTGTTTACTGTTAGTCACAATCTAAGAGGTACTATGGGTAACAGGAAGAGAGTGTGTGCTCTGCCTATGGTTCAAATACAAGGAAGAAGTACAGTGGGAACACATGTGGGAGGGTGGCTTAAGGCAGCTGGGTATATCAGTTGTGTTATTTTCCTTCATTGCAGCTAAAAATTATTTCCAGAGCTCAATGAAGTAAATTCCAATCTAACCATGTACATCCAAAGGTCAAAATAAGACTTATGAACACCGTAGTTTTATCATTGATAGGTAATTACTTTACTTTCATGTTCCCTTAATAACTCTTATTTATCTTGGTGAAAGTAGTGCATGCACCCAGTAGATGTTCAAGCAGAAAGGAAAAGCATATGAAGAAAATTAGGTTTCTCTTCCTTCTCCACTGTGACCTGCCAGCCTTTGTCCTCTAAACAGTATCATTGTGAAGTTTCCTGTAACATTTCACAAAAAGAAATTGAGCATGTGTCAACATGAAAACAGCGTGATACACACAGAGCCTTTCAAATCTTTACTTAACGTCATGGCATTGTAATACACTCTTCACACCTGATTTTTCTTTCTCTTTCTTCTCATGCTTGGGATCAGAGCCCCACATGCTTAGCTCAGCTACCACTGAGCTGCATCCCCAGCCCACATCTGGCTTCTTTTTAATTATAGTGTGTCTTAAAGTGCAGACTTGCCTCATTGTTTTTTGTGGCTGCACATACTGCTTTGTATGTACATTTGATGGAAGGCAGGGTTTTCCCAGTTTTGTTTTGCAGTGTGTGCATATATGTTTTGCTAACATTTACACCCAGGACCTCTCTCTTGCCAGGCGAGTGCTCTACCACTAAGTTATATTCTCAGCCTCAGGTTTTATTTGTATATACCATACTATGAAGAACAATCTTGCACATGTTTGTATATATTCTTATAAGTATATCTTTAGGGAAAATTCATAGATATGAATTTACTGGGTTAAAGAGTTATGAATTTGCCACTCTGATAAGACATAGTCAGATGTCCAGTGCATAAGAATGCTTGTAACAACTTTTCCTTCCCATCAACCAGGTAGAGGAAAATATCTCCTCGTTGTCTCTTTTCCCTGGGTTTCATTTGCTTATCTCTCTGTGGATTTCTTAACAATTGGAGCGGCATGTCTTTCAGGGGGATTTTGTTGGATCGTCTGGGCTTCTAGTTCTAATGCTTATCTGAAGGAAAGGGAGGCAGAGAAGCTATGGTGAACCTGGGGAAATCCATGCTCTGGTTGTCTCACCCAATGTGAATTTGGTTGGACTGTGTTTTCTGATTCATGAAATCTCAATATGGGTGGTGATGTATCTGGGGCATAGCACTTCCTTAAAGGCTAAGATTTCTTTTCTATATTCAGGCTCGTCTAATAATTGCCAGAAAAACAGCCATATTGCTACAAAGTTGATTCCATAAACCAGATGCCAGTGGGAATTTCTATGCCCTATGGAGACCTAACTATAATTAACTTGAACCCCCAGTCCCACAGTTCATAAGAATTTAAAGTTCTCTCTTCCTTCTCTGTGGACTCATGAGAGTACATTTTTTTCATTCTCTAGTTCTTCCAAGTGTGTTATGTTTTTACCCCCTTGATAGGATGTGCAGTTTTTCTACATTTTTTCTATAACAGTCCCCTCTGAGGCATTTTTTTAAGCTGGAAACTAGAAGAGAAAAGAGGTCTCATGTTGGACCATGTATTGAATCCATTCTGGCTGGTTATTTTCATCTCCCTCCTACATCTCTGATTCACTTTCTCACCTCTTTGGGAAAGTTTGCCCTTCTTTGAAGCCTTTGTGGCCACCAACATCTATGTCCTTCAGGGTTTGATTCCTCCAGTGTTTAATACCTTTTAAATTATGCCCTTCCAGAAAGTTTGTTGTGTTCTCCCAAAGAACTTTTTTGCACTGAATTCAAACTCCAGTACCACTTAAAAAAAAAAACCTGTTTTGCTCCATTATCCTTCTTTTAATCGTGTTGGTATATCTCCCTTATGTAGAACATTTCCCAAGTACGTTACTATTTTTGTTCATTCGTTTGTTCTAATTGGCTGGTATTTGGTCCTGAGGATTAGTAGAGGAATGCCTTCTTAGTATAAACCCAGCACTCTAGTTGAAAAATAGTGTATGACCTTTGGGGAAAGGGAGACATAGGCTTACATTCAGGCCCTATCATTTATTCATGTGTAAGGTAAGCAACTTGACTTTTGAAACTTATTTCCTTTCAGCAATATAAAGGGGAAAGTTCTTAATGGAACATTTTAAACACTGGAAATGATAAATATCGAGTATATAGCACAGTGTCTGCAAAGCAGAAAGTGCTTTAGAAAATGAACGTTAGATAGTGACTCTAACCTATCCTCATTCTTAATATCATAAATCCTGACTTACAATTTTTGCTAACTCCTGTTTTCATTGCTCATTGTTTCAATTCTTCTTCTCAACCCTCTAGGACAGTTCCTCAGAAGACCAGGCTTAATTATGTAGTTGCCTAATTAGCATACATTTAGTACCCAATTAGTGCTTATTAATTGGTTGATCTTTTGGCTAAGAATTCACCTCCCTTCTACCTTCCCATTAATCTAAGAAAGCTAAAATTCACTCTCAGTAAATTTTTGGTTTCTTTCCTTGATGCCTTCCTTTGAATCAGATTTCAGTATTCTGACATGCGACATGCCTTCTTTTTCTTTTTTTTTTTCTTCTAGCAATAAACCAGTCTATCTCATTTATTGCTATTTTCCAAGTTTCCTTTTGTAAATCTCTTTCTTCCCTTTTCTTATCTCCTACACCTGCATTGGCTCCTATTCTGGTTGGAATCCATCTCTGGTGTCATAAATGTCCTTATGTCTGTGTGATTCCCCTGTCTGCTTTCCCTCCAGATGATACAGTCTCTTTATTTGAAAGAAAACATCATTTGTTATTTAGCATTTGAACTGAATAACAGTGAAATGTTTGTTTAAAATTAATGCTTTGAGCAAAGAACCCTCTCTGTTTACTAGCCTTGCAATATTTTAATATTTAACATGCTATGATGTAAAACTTGTGGAAGAAAAATCTCCTGGTGTGATCTGGTTGCCTAACAATTTACATTCAGATGCAATATTTTATTTGCTATAATTAGTCACTGACAAAACAGAGAATCAAAATGCTAAAGTACAAAATGCTCTTGGTTTTTTATTTCAGAATAGGGAAAAACCGTTCATCCTTGAGGGCAAAAGCATAAAAAAGGAAAGCTAGTTTAGTCAGATATCCATCTCTACAAGCCAGGTCTTCAGCAGTAAGACTCAAACCTAAGAGGAAATTACAGGACTGCCAGGGAGTGTTTTAAGAGGATGTGTGATGTGGACTTGAGGTTGGAGGGCAGGGCTCAGGGCCATCACATTCCATCTTTTACTCTAGAGTCTCACTGTGATTTTAGATACATTCATTCACTGTGTGGCACCTATGGCTGCACTTTGAAACCATTGAAGTTACTTAGATGAAAGGTATCAATCCACTGGGCCCTTGTTAGAAAGTAGCCAATGCTGGCCTTCTTCCTTCCTCCTATTATTTACACTCTTGAAAGCCACAGGTTTCAATTCGACCGTGGGTCTAAGTGGAGTATGACAAACAACACCCAGGCATTGGTGTGTGCCAACCAGTAGCCCCTCCCTTGATTTCCTCTACTGTGAAGAAAGCCCTTCTTGCATTCAGAGACAGGAGCTCTCACACAGCCACATCTCAGCCCTTTTACACATCCACCTCACCCTCATTTCCAGTTTTAAAAGTTAAAAGCATTTCTGTTTCTGAGATTCCAAATAGGGTTGCCACAATGAAGTTTTCCAAGAAGTAAATAACAGAGGAAACTGAAACAAGATTCTTTTTTTCTAGTTAAGTTTAACAGGTATTCTCAAAAGAGAACAAACATTAATTCTGGTGTTGCACTGAGGGCAAAAAGTTGTACTACATTTAAAAAAATCTGAAAATGGCTAAGACAACTGCATATTGAATCCTTATAGTTCAAAATTTCATTTTTCTCCTGAAACATCTATTTTCTTCACAATATGTTTAAGCTTTCACCCAACTTATTCAAACTAGGCTGTATATTTTCAGGAGACATTATGGAAAACCATTTACAAAGAACAGTTAATATGCATTCCAATATTTCTGACATATAAAGTAGCTAATACAAAGGATTAAGCTTTACATAAACCATATGTTGTCAGGATTTGAGGAAGGTTCTTAGGAATATAGAACTGTATTAGGTGATACATATTTAAAAAGATAGTTTTATCTAAGTAATCAATAACACAGGATTTAGTAATCCTTAATTAGTCCCCAAATATTGATTTTATTATCTAAATTCATTTTAATTTGATTTTTACATAGCTAGAAAGTTGATTTTGAGGTTAAAGGATTTCTTTCTTTGTCAGGAAACATTTTGTTTTTTAATATAAATTATACTTTTTGGTTTATACTTTTTTGTTTATGGTTCAAGAAGGTATAGGATTTATTCAAGGTTAATAATGTCACTTGTCTATTGCCATATTTCTGCCAATAATAAGGCATTGAATGACTATCCATTTTTTTCCTACATATCTGGACATGTCTATCAAAGCGAAAAAAACCCAACTTAACCAAAAGCAAAAACTGCTCACTGACCACAATATCAAAATTTAACACCTATGAATTCAAGTTTTTCTTTGTATGGGATACATGCTGTGATCACCCTATGAGGTTCTGCTGAAGTTAGGCTATGGATTTAACAAATACATAGGAAAGTTTTATGAAAGGAAAGGAGATTTTTTTTTTCTTTTTTTTTTTTTTTTTTGCAAGGTCACATGGATTCTCACAGTGCAGGGACAAGGCAAATAAGAACCAGAGAAGCTCTCTAAGCAGACCTCATGAGACTCATGTGCACAGAAAATCTGCTTCTTTCTCCCGTGTACCTGGATTTCATTGCTTACTGCTTACATAGCTTCTGTGCTGTCAGAAGATCAGCTTGTACTGACCATGCTTGACCCTGTAGCACCAGCTCTTCCCTAAACTCTCATCACTTGGTCTGTGTTACCAAATTCACATTTCCAAGAGCAGTTAAAAATGTTTTGTTGTATTTTATCCAAAACTTCTGTGTCTTGTTTTGAGATGGTTTTATAAATCAGTTACATTATTTATCCCTCTTGAACCTGGAAGCATTCTTAGAATCCTTCTTAAAGCAGTGTTCTTCGTTGTGGTCTGTGGATTAAAATTGACTTGCCTGGTACAATGGATTAAAATTGACTTGCCTGGTACAAATAATCTTTTATGTCTCTCTGCAGCTAAGCAGAACATTTTTCCTTTTTGGTGGTACTGGGGATTAAACTCGGGGCCTTCAGCTCACTTGAGCCACAACAGCGGTCCTTTTTGTTTTTCTAGTTTGTTTTTCACATAGTGTCTCGTATGTTTTCCCTGGCTAGCCTTGGTCCAAAATCCTCTTGCTTCTGACTCTAAAGAAGCTGGGACTGTAGATGTGTACCACCATGCCAACTCTACCAGATTGAAATTTTAAGAAAGTGCTTTGGAAACAGGGCATATGTGGCTTCTGTGAAGGGGAACAACAGGAAATATTTGTTTTGTTTATAGTGGTAAAATATTCTTATACAATTTTACTATCTTAACCATTCTTCAGTGAGTCAGTCATTGGCATTGAATACCTTCACCATGTTATACAACTACCACCACTATCCATTTCTGAAATTTTCTATCATGCCAAACAAACTCTATACCCAGTACAGAAAACTCTCCCTTTCCTATTTTTTCCAGCCCCTGCTAACCTCTTTTATACTTTTCTACCTCTTTGAGTTTGCCTATTCTAGAGTCCCATGCAAGTGGAACCCTATGGTATTTGTCCTTTTCTGTCTGGTTCATTTGACTTGGTATCATATTTTAGAATTCATCCCTATTGTAATGTGTCAGAATTCTATTCCTTTTTTAGGCTGAATAATATTCCATGGTACAGATATATGACATTTTGCTTATGTGGGTACTAGCATCTTGAACTGGGCTCTCTAGGGCAAGAAAACTGTGTCAATGTTGCTTGTTGGCACAGGACATTCTTAAGTAGCAGACTAAGCGGAGTTCATGTTGCAGTTCTTACGAGGTTTATGGAAAATAACATATAGGATGTTTGGCACACGGTAGATGTTTAGAAAGTACATCCCATTTATTCCCTTATTACATTCTCCCATCCCAGAAACTCTCACCCTTGCCCAAGAATGGAAGACAAACATAGTGAGCGTGACTCTCATGGTATAGCAGGGACCAAGGAACTCTGAGTGCCTAGTGCATGGATCTTGGAGCTGTCAGGCAGGGATGGTCAGATCCTCAGACCAGGAGGAGTGGCTTGCAGGACTGTCAGTCCTCTGCTCATCTGTTTCATGAACTGGGGAAGTGGCTAGCTTCCTGGATCTAGTTGATCTCAAGAGAGGAAGGAAAATGTGGGGATTTTTTGTCTACCACACTGAAATACTTTTGCCAAGATAAAAGTGTCTGCCCTTTCTTCAAACTGCTTTTGCTGTTTCTCCTGAAAAAGTCTTTTTCATTTTAATAAAAAGCAATTTCTGTCTTCCTGCCAAGCCAGTTAAGATTCTTTGACAAACAGTTTTGCTTTCCTGGCATCAGGGTGTAGAATCTGCATGACATTGAGACCACTGGTGGATCATTTCACCTGGTCCTGCATTTGAATCAGAAGCATATGCTCTACCCATTGCTTGTGGGGGCACATCTAAACTTACAGCACAGGAAGGAGTAGCAGAATTTCTGTGCATCCTGAAAACAATAGAGTCAGGAAAGAGTGACAGGAAGAGCAAAAATGAGCATTTTATCCTCTTCCTTGTCCCCTTCCCAATATTTTAAATGATTAGTTTCTATCAAAAAATAAAAACCCATAAAACAAAACTCTTAGTTCCAAATAAAGTCAAAGTAATAGAATGAGAAGCAAAGTGAGCTTTCTAGTCTATTGCAGAATTGCTGGGAGAAGTGTTCTGTAGATTCCATTCTCTCTGTGTGTCTCTAAAGAGCCATTGCCAAGTCGAACTTGGAGAAATAAAGCAGAGATTTGTATGCTGACTTCCCACTGCGCACTCTCTCGGAGCACTGAGTGAGGAGGTTCTACCCTGCTGTTGACACTTACAGACATGTGTTCTCAGATGCCTTCCTGAGTAATGATGGGGTGGAGGGGGAGGGGCCAATCCTGAGTTCTTTTTGGAAGATGGCAATGAGACTTGGTTATACATGAAGCAGCCTTTTCCATGTCCTAAAGCTGGTATTTTCTATTCCTTTCTTCTTTTTTAAATAGTACTGGGGTTTGCTACACAGCCACAGGCGATCTACCCCTTAAGCCATGCTCTCAGTTCATTTTTCAAATAAAATCTAGTGCTTTTTGCCTATTTCAGCTTTGTACAGTGATCCTCTACTAGGCCTCCTGAGTAGTACAGGAGTACACCATTACACTTCTCAACCTTATTCAGCATATTCATTGTGTCCAGATGAATGGAATTTTTTTTTCTTTTTCCCTTTTATTTTATCATTTTTACATTTATTTACATGTGGATACATTGTTTATTCCCCCTCCCCCCACACCCTCACCTCCTCCCACACTCACATCCCCCTGCTTGAGATAATAAGAAAGACATACCGTTTTTGCTAGTTTGAGGTAAGATAGCTATACAGAGAGATTCCTGTATGCAGAGAGATTCCTGTTGCTTCCATACACTTCTGTATTGCAACCAACATTGGTTCATTTCTATCAGACCTCTTCACTGCTTCCTGGTCCCCTTCCCAGAGTGGTCTCTGCCAATTTTAGATTACTTTATTCACTCCTCAACATGGAGCATATTAACCACATTCAAGCTTTAGATTTCCTTTCCTTTTCGTCTTTCTCCTGTGTGTGTTCTCCCCTATAGTGTGTGGCCCATGTCCAATAATATTACTGCATTTGTTTTAGGTCTATAATCCACATATGAGGGAGAACATGCGATTTTTGGCCTTCTGAGCCTGGCTAACTTCACTTAAGATGATTTTCTCCAGTTCCATCCATTTACTTGCAAGTGACAAAATTTCATTCTTTGTGGCTGAGTAAAATTCCATTGTGTATGAGTACCACATTTTCTTGATCTATTTGTCAGTAGTGGGGCATCTTGGCTGTTTCTATAACTTAGTTATTGTGAATAGTGCTGTAATAAACATGGGCACGCAGGTGCTTTTTTAATAACTTGAGTCATATTCGTTTGGTTATATCCCTAGGAGTGGTATTTCTGGATCATATGGCAGATCTATGTTTAGTTTTTTAAGAAGTTTCCATATTGTTTTCCAAAGTGGTTGTACTAGCTTACATTCCCACCAGCAGTGTATGAGGGTTCCTTTTTCCCTGCATCCTCACCAACATTTGTTGTTGGTGGTGTTTTTGATGATAGCTATTCTAACAGGGGTGAGGTAGAATCTTAGTGTGGTTTTGATTTGCATTTCCTTTATGGCCAGGGATGGTGAGCATTTTTTTCATGTGTTTTTTGGCTATTTGGATTTCTTCCTTAGAAAAAGTTCTGTTTATTTCAGTTGCTCACTTCTTTATTGGTTCATTGATTTTTGGGTCATTTAGTTTTTCGAGCTCTCTGTATATTCTAGTTATCAGTCCTTTGTCTGATGTATAGCTAGCAAAGATTTTCTCTCACTCTGTGGGTGGTCTCTTCAATTTAGAGACCATTTCTTTGGTTGTGCAGAAGTTTTTAATTTCATGTAGTCTCATTTGTCCATCCTTTCTCTTAGTTGCTGGGCTGATGCAGTTCTACTGAGGAAGTCCTTGCCTATACCTATTGTTTCCAGAGTATTCTCTGCTCTTTCTTGTACTAACTGCCAGGTTTTGGGTCTGATATTAAGGTCCTTAATCAATTTTCAGTTGATACTAGTACAGGGTGATAAACATGGATCTAGTTTCAGTTTTCCGCCACTTTTCCCAGCAACATTTGTTAAAGAGGCTGTCTTTTCTCCATCATATGTTTTTGGTGCCTTTGTCAAAAATAAGGTGGGCATAGCTGTGTGGATTCATATTCTGTTCCACTGGTCTTCATATCTGTTTTTGTGCCAGTACCATGCTGTTTTTATTGCTATGGCTCTGAAGTGTAGTTTGAAGTCTGTGATACCTCCAGTGTTGCTCTTTTTGCTCAGTATTGCCTTGTCTTTTGTTTTTGTTTTTTTTGTTTTTTGTTTTTTATTTATATGTGCATACAATGTTTGGGTCATTTCTCCCCCCTGCCCCCACACCCTCCCTTACCACCCACTCTGCCCCCTCTCTCTCCCCCCCACCCCCTCAATAGCTGGCAGAAACTATTTTGCCCTTATCTCTAATTTTGTTGAAGAGAGAGTATAAGCAGTAATAGAAAGGAACAAGGGTTTTTGCTGGTTGAGATAAGGATAGCTATACAGGGAGTTGACTCACATTATTTTCCTGTGCATGTGTGTTACCTTCTAGGTTAATTCTTCTTGATCTAACCTTTTCCTAGTTCTTGGTCCCCTTTTCCTATTGGCCTCAGTTGCTTTAAAGTATCTGCTTTAGTTTCTCTGCATTGAGTTGCCTTGTCTTTTGTGTTTCCAAATGAATTTTAGGGTAGATTTTTCAATCTCTGTATGAATGTTATTGGGATTTTGATGGGAATTGCATTAAAATGTAGATTGCTTTTGGTAGTAATAGCCATTTTTACTATGTTGATTCTATCAATCCATGAGTATGGGAGATCTTTCCATCTTCTATAATCTTCCTCAATCTATTTCTTTAGTGGTTTGTAGTTCTCCTTGAAGGGTCATTTACATGCTTCATTAAGTTTACTCCTAGGTTTTAATTTTTTTTTTGAGGCTATTGTAAATGGAATTGTTTTCCTGTATTCTTTCTCAATTTGCTCATTGTTGGTGTAAAAAAAGGCTACAGATTTTTTAGGTTGATTTTGTATCCTGCTACATTCCTGAAGCTGTTTATGGTGTCTAGAAGTATTTGGGTGGAGTTTTTTAGGTCTTTGAGGTATAGGATCATGTCGTCTGCAAATAGGGATATTTTGACTGTTTCTTTACATATTTATTTCTGCTTCTTGCCTTATTGCTCTGGCTAAGAATTCCAGGACTGTGTTGAATAGAAGTGGGGAGAGTGGGCACCCTTGTCTCATTCCTGACTTTAGGGGAAATGGTTTCAGTTTGTCATATATAGACTTTATAATGTTGAGGCACATTCCTTCTATTCCTAGTTTTCTTAGAGCTTTTATCATGAAGTGGTATTGAATCTTATCAAAGGCTTTTTCTGCATCTGTTGAGATGATTAAGTGGTTTTTGACTTTGCTTCTGTTAATGTGCTGTATTACATTGATTGATTTGCATATGTTGAAATATCCCTGAATAACTGGGATGTAGCCGATTTGGTTGTGGTGAATGATCTTTCTGATATGCTGTTGGATTCGGTTTGCCATTATTTTATCAAGCATTTTTACATCGATGTTCATTAAGGGAGATTGGCCTGTACTTCTTTTTGATGTGACTTGTTCAGTTTTGGGAGGAGTATAATATTGGCTTCATAGAATAAGTTGGGCAGTATTCCTCCCTGTTCTATTTCATGGAAAAATTTAAGGAGTGTTGGTATTAGTTCTTCTTTTAAGGTCTGTTAGAATTTAGCTGAGAATCCATCAGGTCCTGGACTTTTCTTTTTTGAGAGAGTCTTCATTGCTGCTTCAATTTCATTACATGTTATAGATCTGTTTAGGTGGTTAATATCTTCTTGGTTCAGTATTGGATGGTTATAAGTATCTAGAAATTTGTCCATTTCTTCAAGATTTTCCAATTTAGTGAACTCTAGGTTTTCAAAGTAGTCTCTGATGATTCCCTGGATTTCTGTGGTGTTTATTTTTACCTCCCCTTTTTCATTTCTGATTTTGCTAATTTGGGTTTTTTCCTCCCCTCATTTTAGTCACAGTTGAAG
This sequence comes from Castor canadensis, assembly GCF_047511655.1. NCBI lineage: Eukaryota > Metazoa > Chordata > Mammalia > Rodentia > Castoridae > Castor > Castor canadensis. The sequence goes on along the minus strand of NC_133395.1, from coordinate 118,403,918 downwards.
GGTCTTGTCAATGTTGCTTATTTTTTCAAGGAAACAACTTTTTGTTTCATTGATTTTTTGTAAGGTTTGGGGTCTCTATTTCATTGATTTCAGAGTTTTACTATTTCTCTCATTCTGCTTGTTTTGGGTTTTGCTTGCTCTTGCTTTTCTAGGTGTTTTCTAGGTTGTAGCATTAGGTTGTTTATTCGAGAACTTTCTGTCCTTTTAATGTATGCACTCAGGGCTATAAACTTTCCTCATAGGATGGCCTTTGCTGTGTCCCATAGGTTCTAGTAGGTTGTTTGATTTTCATTATCTTCCAGGAACCTTTTTATTTCTCTTATTTTTGCTATGACCCACTGTTCTTGAGCAATGCCTCCAATTGCTTGTGTGATTTTTGCTGTTGTTTTTGTTGTTGAATTCTAATTTTAATGCATTGTGATCAGATAGAATGCAGAGTTATTTTTATTTTCTTACATTTGCTGAGACTTGCTTTGTGTCTTCAGATATGATCTATTTTGGAGGAGGGTCCATGGACTGCTGAGAAGAATGTGTATTGTACACATTCTTGTTAGATGAAATATTCTGTAGATATCAGTTAGGTCCATTTATCTATGGTGTCATTTAGTTCTAGGTCTTTGTTGTTGTTGTTGTTGTTGATGTTTTGTTTGGATGACCTATCTATTGGTTATAGAGGGGTACTAAATTCTCCAGCTACCACTGTGTTGGAGTCTATATGTGCTTTTAAGTCCTTTAGTGTATGTTTGATGAAATTGGGTGCACTGAAATTGAGTGCATATAGGTTGATAATTGTATTTCCTTTTGATGTATTGTAACTTTTATTAGTATGAAGTGTCCTTCTTTATCTTGTTTGTCCAATGTAAGATTGAAGTCTACTTTGTCTGATATAAGTATTGCTACTCCTGCCTGTTTTTCTTGGGCCACTGGCTTGATGAATCTTCTTCCAGCCTTTCACCATAAGCCAGTGTTTATTTTTGTCAATAAGATGGGTCTCTTGTAAAAAAAAAAAAAAGATTGTCAGATCTATCTTTTTAATCCAGTTTGACAAATGGTATCTCTTGTTGGGGGAGTTGAGTCCGTTAATATTCAGTATTAATATTAATAGTTATGTGGTGATTCCTGCCATTTAGTTGTTTTTGTTGTTTAAGGAGTTGATTGTGTGCAGCCAAATCAATGCTACTCTCTGAGTACTTGTCGTTCTTCTCCTGTGGTTTGATACTTCCCATCCTCTCATGGTTTTGTTTGCTTTCATCTTCTGTGTACAGAATTCCTTGTAGAATCTTCTGAAGTTGTGACTTGGTGCTCATATACTGTTTTTGTTTCTGTTCATCATGAAAGATTTTTATTGCTCTGTCAATTTTGAATGATAGTTTTGCTGGGGAGAGTATCCTAAGGTTGAAGTTATTTTCATTCAGTGCCTGAAATACCTCACTCCATGCCCTTCTTGCTTTTAAGGTTTCCATTGAGAAATCTGCTGTTATTTTGATGGGCTTACCTTTATGTGTTATTTGTTTTTTCTCTCTTAAAGGCTTCAATATTCTTTCTCTGTTCTCTATGCTTGTTGTTTTGATGATAATATGCTGTGGGGAGGTTCTATTTTGATCAAACTGGTGTCCTTGAGGCTTTCTGTACCTGAATGGGTAAAACTTTCCTGAGATTTTGGAAATTTTCTGTTACTATTTTTTGAATATGTTACATAGCCCTTGTTTTGCACCTCTTCTCCTTCTTCAGTTCCCATGATTCTCAGGTTTGGTCTTTTGATGGAGTCCCTGAGTTGTTGCATATACCTTTCACAGATCTTGAGTTGTTTGACTAGGATTTCTTCTGTTTTTCTTTAATTTCTATTTTACCTTCAAGCTCTGAGATTCTGTCTTCCACTTGTTGTAGTCTGCTGGAGTGGCCTTCAACTGTGTTTTTTGTTTGACTATAGGGTCTTTTTATTTCCAGGATTTCTGTTTGATTCCTTATTTGAGGTTTTTTAAATCTTTGTTCAACTCTTCTTTTATAATTTGGGTGGTCCTTTTTAATTCATCTATCTCTCTTTTTATAGTGTCCTTTGTTTCTGTGTTTGTTGTGGTCATCTCTGAATTCCTTTATTGTTTCTCTGTCATCTCATGTTATTTATTTTTGGTGTCTTGAAATGTCTTGAGTACATTTTGTATATTCTGGTTAACCATGTCTAATATCTTCTCCATGAGTTTCTCAGAGATCTCTTCTTTGAGGGTTTTTTTGTGGGCATTGCTGAATTCCTTAGTTACATTTTTTGTTGTTTTGTTGAAGTCAGGAATTGTGTATCCATTTTCTTCTCTTCCCACTGAATCCTGTATTGAATTATTTTTTTGAGGACAGTGACTTCCATCCCTTCTTCCTCTTCCCATCACTGCAATTGGTGCTGTGCCACTATATTTTTGGTAGGCTAGCTGGTGGATTTGATCACCTGATTTCTTTCTCTGATTTAATTTTTTGTTATGGCTGACTTAGTTGTTAGCTAGGTTGACGTGCTCTATCTGACCCTGGTGTGGAGGTGTAATTTAGCATTAACAAGTGCATAGGTTCAATGTCAGACCAGTTGTTAACGTATTCTATAGAAAACCCCTTGATGATAATATTTATAAACAGTCAAAGTTGAGGGGAATAATGGTTATTAGGCTAGTTATAGATTATGGGGAATTGGTAAAGGTGGCACTAAAAAAAAGGAGGGGGTGGGAAAAGCACTAGGTGGTGGGTTAAGAGGTATGGGGCTGCTGTGTTTGTGGCCTTTGTGTGTGTTTGGGAGTATTCCTGTTGTTTTAGTGGAGGGGTTTGTGTCAGGGATTGCAGGGGCTGGGGTTGTGAGCAGGTGGTGAGTGTGTAGGAGGAGAGGTCATGACAGGTTGAGGGACGATGGGAGTGGAGAGTGAAGATGGGAGAGTGGATGAGAAGGGCAGAAAGAGTAGTTGGGAGGGAGAACAGTGGATTGAAATACAGGAGAAGGAGGGGGAGTGGAGAGGATGAGAATAGGGATAAGAAAGTTCTGATGATGCAGTTAATATTATAGGACAGTTCAGCACTGAGAGATTGGCTCTTTGCCCTCCTCAGTTCTCCAGGGCAGGTTCAGTGTTCCAGTCCCACCTCCAATGTCGGCGTTAGATTACAGTTCCCTGTTTATGGCTTTCAGTTTTGCTGGGAAGGGAGGGTTCAGTCTGCCCAGGGGCTGCACTGGATTATTTTCCCGGGTTGAGAGGGTGGGCAAGGGAGCTGCACATGCTGTGTGATGCTCACCTGTATCTTCTGCAGTTTCAGGCAGGCAGCTTTGGAGCCAGCTGTTGGGGAGAAATGGTATGGTTCTCTTCAGTGCGGTGCGGCATAGGGAGGTTTTCCATAGGCTAGGGGTCCAGGATGTTGCAGGGTTTGATTCCGATTGATGCTCTGTCTTCTGCTTGTTGGGAGAAGAAAGAAAAGGAAAAATAAAAAGAGACAGAAAAAGAAAAGAGAAGTGGCCGGGTTTTTTTTCCCCAGGGCTGGAGGCTGGACATGCCTTGATGACTGTGCCAGGCAGGATTTTAGAGGCTGTTAGGTGCAATTAAAGGCTGATTTAAGAGTCAGTCTTTGAATTTTATCTGCACCTAATATGATGGTGGTTATTATTTTGGCTAGGAGCAATCAGAATTACCCAAGTGTGGCTCCAGCATCTCAAGGAGGTTTCTGAAGTCACGGAGCTTAGGTGATCTGATTCCCTGCCTTAGCCATTTTTTTCTCCCTGACTGCAATGTATATTGAGTCCCCAGTACTTTAAAGCTATCTAGAGAGGATCTTCAGTGTGTGGCAGTGAGTGCAAGCTTTGGTATCAGGTCTGAGTTCAACTCCTCGTTCCTCAAAGCCCTAGCTGTGTGACTTTTGGCTGGCTATTTCTTCTGTCTGAGCTTAAGTTTGCGTCCCTCTAAAATGATAACTTTGTCTCTTCAATAAGTTGGCCTCTGAATTAAAAAGCTTTTCCAAGCCCGACATGGTGGTTCTCATTATAATCCCAGTACTCAGGAGTCTGAGGCAGGATGATTGTGAGTTCAAGACCAGCCTGAACTACATAGTGAGACCCTGTCTCATAAAACCAATAGTGATAATAAAAATAATGATAATAAATCAATAAATAATGGGGGAGGATGATAAAGGAGGATGATGGAGGGGTGAATTTAATTAAGATATATTATAAGCACTTTTGTAGATGTCAGAGTGCACCCCAAGTACAACAATAATATGATAATAAAAAATAGAATTAAATAAAAATCAATAAATAAAATCCTTTTCTAAATCCCTTGCATGGTGTTTGCCGCACAGCCAGTGCCCTGAAAATATTGGTTCCCTCTTCTCTTTCTCTCCCAGTTTGTGGTATAATTTTTCCTTCTGCGAATGCTCCAGCAATTAAGCTTTTTGCAGCACCATCTTTATGACACAAAAATTGGCCAGGGACCTTAGGAAAGAATCTGAGACTTAGAAAAAAGAAAGCCTATCACTAGGCATTTGTCAGTTGGCATCTTTGTGTCTTTTCTGGTTGAAGGTTTTCATAGTAAAGTGATTTTTTTTTTCTTATCCATGTATGTTGAATAGCTTTTGACAGGAATTTTTGTGTGTGCCAAAGTGTGGGGAAAGTAACAAGGAGAGGACCATTCAAGATGTCACTTGCCTGTGCTACACAGTGGAGCTAAGATCCCTTTGGAAAAATCCTGATGGCGAGAGGGAGCATCTCAACTCCAGAGGAGAAGGAGGCACTGTAAAGTCAGGGTTCAGGGCACTTTTTTCTCTTCTGTTGGAATACGGTCTTCCCTGGTCAAAAACAGAAAGACAGGCATGTGCACACATGCACTCGCACACACACACACACACACACACACACACACACACACACACACATCAGTAGAAGTTTGGAGTATACAGCACTGACAATCATTACTAATCCATTGTTTCCTTAACATAAAAAAACACACAGATTTCTCACCAATGACAGGTAATGAAATGGCATTATTGGTAAGGAGGCAAAGGATGGAATTAAAAAATTTCTACACAAAAATTTAGTATGCAAAGAGATCTGAATGGACACCACTGCCAATACCACAAAGAATCCCAGGTTGTACTATTGACTCTTATCCTGTGCCTAGCCCAGCACCTGACACCCAGTAAGTGCTCAGTCAGTGCTGGTTTGGGTATCACTAGTAAGTAGATCACATAAAAGCTTTGCTGTTTCTCATATTGTCCTTAGGGAAAACAATATACTGCCATCAGGGTACTGAATGGACTTCCTCATTTCACCATCACTCTGAATTATTTCAAAATTTCTAGGGTGGTGTGGGTATGTCAGAGCCAAGGCACTTCATTAACCACAGGAATCCTTCCATTGTCAGTAGATACTATTTTTTCTATCTGACCTTCATACTTTCCCTTATCTTACATGCAAATAAAATATTTTCCAAGTTCCATATTAGACTTTTTGAGAGTAAAGTTTGTAATTTAAAACCATTGTATAGTCTATAACCTTTTTTTCACTTTTGTATGTTTCTATTCCCTTCCAGTAATTGTTTGCAAACTTGTCATTTGGTTTTAAAAAGAAATTTGAATCAAATCCAAAACTTTAAAAAGAATTCTATGATTAAAAAGGTAAATAATTCATATCCAAAGTTATTATCAAATTAAACTGATTTCACTACATGTAATAGCTTAAATGTAGAAATTTTTTCATTGATTTAGCAAAATTGTTAATGTGTTCTTCTCTCAAATATATGTTGATTCCCTCCAGAGCAATTCCTCAGAATAATACATTGTATACCATTTTCCCTCCTCTTCCTTCCTTCCTTCCTTTCTTTCTTCCTTCTTCCCTCCCTCTCCTCGCCCTCCCTCCTTCTCTCTCTCTTGTTTTCTGTTTGTTGTTGTTGTTATTGTTGTTGTTTTGAGACAGAATCTCACTATGTAGCCCAGGCTGCCCTTGAACTCAAATCCTCCTGCCTCATCTTCCTTAGTGCTGGGATCACAGGCATGAGTCACCACACTCAGTATGTATATGGTTTTCAATTTACACGTATGAAATGTCTAATTTTAGCAGTTACTATGGATAGATTTATATTAAGTATATGAAATCATTTTACATTTTTTGTATGAATGTCTTTAAGAAAACATTTTTTTTCTATATTGAGTATTTGAAGTTTTTAACTCTGTGGACATCACACAGGTTGTTTTAGGAAAAGATTACTTGAAGGGGATGAAGTGTTGGAGATAAGGAACTGTTATCAAATGATAGATTTGGCTTCTTTCCACTTTTTGTATATCATGAGGTATTTTTTTCCCTAAGGTGTTATACTTAATAGAGTCTTGGCCATCTTTCCATCCTTAAGGCCTTCCATCTTTCCTTAAGCATGGGTGGTGCTTTCTCTGTGTGGGCAATGTGCTTTCCCTTATCCAAGTCACATGCTAAATAATGATAGCACATGCAGGCAAAATGTATGACTGGAGATACTAGAAAGGTAGTAACATATGAATTCTATTATTGAGGATAAGTTGGTTACCTCATATGGGACAGGCACATTATTAATTGATAGGGATACAAAGGTACAAAAGATTGGAGAGGTCCTTGGCATAATGGTAAGGACAATAGGAAAGAAGTAACAAGATACAATGATTATGTATTGGCACTTGCATGTGTCAAAGGGAGAAAAAATGATAGGGATAGGCTACTTTTAAATGTGTGATTAGGGAAGAGCCCTCTAAGGAGGTAACCTCAGAAGAAGAGAAGGAGCCAGCCATGCTCAGAATGGAGGGAGCAAAAAAGCATCCCAAACAGAGAGAAGATACCAAATGGGAAGGAGGCTGACATGCATATTCATAGGTCAGTGTGCTTGTTGCATGGGGGACAAGGCAGAACCTGGACTACGATGAAATTGTAAACCTAGAGAGAAGCTAGACAACGTGGGGACTGTATTTTAAGGTATATTAAAATTTAAGTGCTTTGGGTTGTCAGATTTAACAAATAAAAATATAGGATACCCAGTTAACTTTGACTTAGTTTAAGTTATGACTCAAATACATGCTGAACATCTCTAACTTAAAACTCCAAGATCCAAAACTTTTTGAGTGCTGACATGGAAGATTCCACACTATAAATTTTATTTCATGCATGAAATTATTTAAAAATATTTTATGAAATTACCTTCAGGTTTTGTGTTATATATATAAGACAGATAGGAAACATAAATGGAATTTATGTTTAGGTTTGGGTCCTATCCTCAAGCTACCTCCTTATGTACATGGAGATATTCCCGAGTCTGAAGTGATTCTGTTCTCAAGCATTTGGACCAAAAATATTCAATCTATATTGTATGAGGTATACTGATAGTAAATAAAGTGTTTATCTGAAAGTGAAATTTAAAGTGATATCCTGTATTTTTTTTTCTGACTATCCTAGAAGGAGAGCTGGCTGTACATGGGGCAGTGCTCTGGTCTGATTGGATTCATAAAAAAACCTCACTGAGTCTTTAGGTTGCTCCTTTTTGATACCCAGGAGAAAAAGATGACTCTGGTGGTTCACAGTGTTAATGACAGAGTGGTTTCCAGTAGTTCCTCTTTTCCTTCCTACTGTTTTGCAATGAGCTGCCAACTGTTTAATGAAAAACTTTAGGCAAATTAAATTTAATGGAGTTTATTTGAGCAAAGAAGAATTTGTGAATCAGGCAGTCCTCAGAACCAGAAAAGGTTGGAGAACTGCTCCATAATGGAGGCAGTGAGGTAAGTGAGGTGCAGAAGCAGCTTGGATGGCTATAGCTCAGCCTTCACCTTTTTTAGGGTATGGTCTGATCACTTAGAAGCTTGTAATTGGCTGAAGTTTGGCTGCTGTGACTGAAGCTGAGTCACAAAAGATACATTCATGAATTAGGCTTATAGTTTGTTTACCTAATAAATAAGGTTGCATAGGGGTCCAAGGTACAGAGGCAGCCTTGAACCAAATTTAGATTTAGTATTGCTCATCTTTTAGGTCTTAGCTTCAACCCAACTCCTACCCAGAAACTCAGCCTTCCTCCCACCCCAAAGGCCCCTTTCTTATGCAGTTCCCACCCCCGCTTTCTTCGGCAAAGCATTTATGTAATGTGTTACTTGCTTGTCATATGTCTTCCCTCCAGACTAAGAACCCTCTGAGGGCACACATTGTGTCTTTTCCCTTGTTGGTTGCCTGACCTTCTAGCCCAAGGCTGACAAAATGGGCAAGTTCAGTGTATACTGGTTGAATGGATGGATTAACTGAGGTCTCTTTAGGGTAACCTGTAGGCCAAATAAGCCACAGTCTTTTCTCTGAGTCAGATTCTGGAGTGTCAATTGCTAAGGAGTTTATTTATTGAGTACTTCCAGGTATTATGCATTATGAAAAATCCTGGAGATATCTGAATCTAGGTCAGTATATCCTAAAGGAGCTTATAAACTAGTTGAGAATATGAGATAGCCCAGAAAAAGATAGTGAAAAAATCCATAGGCAATGCAGGGAAGAATTTAAGTAGCTGGTAGAATTATAAGACTCAGTGATCCTTAACCTGGATTCAATGAACTGACTACATAAGAACCGACGAAAGGGCCTAGGGTAGAGGGCTGTGAACTCCCTGGAATTACGTCCACAGTATCTTGTATACATTCTTTTGATAGAAGGGTCTCCAGATTTGATCAAAGGGAAGTACCTGACCCCAGAATTGGCAACTATCGCCTTGAAGTGCTATAGAAATTCATGATGGACCAAAGATCCAAATACAAAAATTGAAAATATAAATCAAGAATGAGAAATATGAAATTTCTTTACAATCCTTGCTGTGGTAGAATTTCTAATCAAAGTAAAACTGAAGGAATGTAATTATGTCATAATTAAAGATTTGTGTTCAGTGAAGGAAACCATGGAAGAAATTAAAGAATAAAATAGAAGAAAATTTTGGGGATACATATTATCATTGACAGAGATTTATATTGGTGATATACTAGCTTTACTTCTGACAATTAGTAAAAAATGTGAAATATAGTTTGTAATGGGCAAATGATATGAAGGAAACCGCAAATGACTAATATGTTATTTGAAAGAGATGTTCTCTCTTATTAGTATTCAGGCATAGATGTTTAGATGAGAAATAGTACTCCGTAGTCATCAGATTGGTTTTTAAAAGTCAGATAACAAGTATTAGCGAGGATGTATAAAAACAAGATTTTTGAGGCGTATTTCAATCCGGCAAAACATTAGAAATAACATCTGCCTACTAAAAATGGACAGGAGGTTTCAGATGTTCCTTAATTCTTTGGGTGTACTGGCTTAGATTAGGACACTGCCCCAGGTATAGCATAAGTACCACAAAGAGTAGAAAGATAGCAACAATTGATTTATCAGCAAAGTGAAAGTACCCTTTGAGGCAAGGGGTGGGCAATTCAGATAAGGGATGATTAGCCCAAAGTTCTTGGGCTCGGGGTTTTGTTACCCAATAAGGTGGAAAGTTACTAGGTGGCAAGAAACTGAAGCCCTTCTCTTGCGGCCCCTCCTCAAATGATTTGAAGACTGTACAGTGGTTGCCATGTGTGGGAAGTCAGATGCCTGGGTGTTTAAGGAGAAGGCAGGCACCTGTGCTTTTGATTCCTTTGTCTTTCCTGGTGTAGCACTGGCCAGTGAGTGCAAGGTCATGTGATGACTCCATAAGGAGAATGTAGGGCCATTATTTTAATCCTTGGTTCAGGGTGTAGGTCCTATAATGTTTTACGATTCTGCCTCTTAGCCTGGGACATTTCCTCGTTCCTGCTCATGGCTACCTAGCAGCCTATGGTAACAATGAGAAAATGGGGAAGTGAAATTACATTTCATGCTTTGATAGAATACTTGTATCCACCTGAAAGAATTAAAACTTAGAACAGTCTTATCTAACAAAACCATGTGAGCCACATAAATAAGTCAAAGGCTTTTAGTATCACATTAAAAAATTAAAAGGAAAACCATTTTACTCTTTTAAAAGAGAAAAGAAAAGGGCTAAGGATGTCCCTCTGTAGTAGAGCACTTGCCTGGAATGTTCAAGGATTTCATTCCCAGCACCTCAAAATAAGAAAATAGTGAAAAGATTAGTTGTTCTTTTAATGTTGTATTTTATTTAATCTAATGCATTGTTGTAATATATCATCAGCATGAAAATTATTAATATATTACATTTTTTTATATCGTCTTGGATATCTGGTGCATATTTTAACTCTTTCAGCTTAATCTCAAACCAGCCACTAAATTTTCATTGGAAATAACTAGTCCTTATTTAGGTCATATACAATGCACACCTGAAAAAAAATTCATTTACTCAAGGTATTAAAAAATACTTAGGAGTTCAAGTAATTGAATAAAATACCAATTTTAACATTTAAATTCATTAAAGTAGACTAAAGCTAATAATTCAGTTTCTTATTTGTATGGTCACATTTCAAATGCCCTGTAGCCACATGTGGGTAGTGACTACTGTACTGTACAACTCAGATCTGAGTTACATGTAAAATATGGTAAATTTCAAAAGCATAATGGCACAAGAAAAGTATAAGAACCAACTACAGTACAATACCAGTTACATAAATTTAACATATACAAAAATCCATACCATATGTTTTTCACAACACACACATATATAATTAAATACATGAAAATACTAAATATTTAGGAAGAGTATATCTATGCCCATGGAGGGAAGCAGCATGGGATTGGGAAGGATGAAGCAAGAGAAAACCCCCTAAGCGACATCTTGAGTTCTAGATTGCTATGTGCTATGACTCACAGAGCTTATTTAAACAAAAAGTAATAGCAGTAACGCTGACAAAAACAGTGGTACAGTTATAGTTTCATATTCACGTTTTCAAATACTTCATAATGAAGTTCCTTCTAAAACAGCAGATGGAATCATGGTGGCTATTGCCAAATCCCCAGTAACTCAAAAAGTGAGTGCATTTGGAGATGAGGCTTTTGAAAAGGTAAATTAAAATGAGGACATTAGGGTGGGCCTTAATCCAGTCTGACTGGTATCCTTATCAAAAGAGGAAATAAGGACTCTCAAAGAGACACCACAAAGTGTGAACATAGAGGGAAGTCCATCTGCAAGGCAAAAACAGAGTCCTTGCCTCTGTTTTCTCCTGGGAGAAACCAAACCTGTCTATACTTTGCTCTTGGACTTGCTTCTTCCAGAACTGTGAGAAAATATATTTCCCTTGAATAAGTCATCCAGTCTGTGGGTTGGCATGACATTTAAGAGTAGAATTCTGGAGTCAAAAGGATTTGTCTTAAATCCAGTATGCAGAGTGCTAGCTCTAGAACTATTAGTATCTTTCTTTTTTGTCTAGGAAACGGGGAATAGTAATTCTATCTATCTCGCAGGGTTATTGGAAGGATTAAATGAGTGGATGGATGTACTTGCTATATAACTGTCAGTTACCTGATCATTAGGATTGAATGCCACCTTTGGCCTGTCATAGCTTCACTGCTCACATACAATGCACTTGAGAACCAGGTAGCAGTTTGTGCCAGTGTAGTCTCAGGAAGCATGAGCAAAGATTGCTTCGTGAACTGTTGTGTGGTTTCACCATTACGTTCAGTGGCATGAATGTGCTGCTGAAAGAGCATGGCTTTGAATCTACTGCTAGAGTTCTAAAATCGAGCAGATTCATTTTGAGTTTTCCTTTAGGCATTAACACTGTCAGTGTACCTACATATCACTGAAACCAGCATTGGGGAGCATTCAGAAACCAACTGTGGCAATTACAGGCTCAAGAATAGGCATCAGCCTCTGAGCATTGTGTATGACCACCAGCCTCAGAGTGAAGCAGTATTACAACAGCACAGTAGCCTTTTGTCATATCTTTAATTTGTTCTTCCTTCTAGAATGAATTAAGGACAGAATTAGTCTCCACAAACGAGAAGACAGTACTGCTATGCCCTGACTCTTATGTTTTGTGGAACATTACTATAATATGCCTGCATTTTAAAATACGACAGTCTTAACAAAAGTCATTGCATGAATGCCATCTCTTCAATGTGTTTAGGTTGGTTACCTTTATACATCAAGCTCCAGCAGATAAAAGTGGGCACTTAATATTCAGTGGATGTTCTCAAAATATCCCTATTTATACGCTCACTTTCCTAAAATCACATAACCTTTTGTTAACTTGTTATACCTAACAGGGGCGGTTGGATCTGAGGAAACTGGTTACTATGTCAGATAAACAAGTCACAAAATTCCATTTAAAGTACTTAGGCCTCCAGTGGCAGTGGGCCTTGGAAAGACACATGCTTCAGAAAACTTGGGCTGGGTTCCTTGCACACTTCTCAAGAGTATCTCTGATTTTTAGGCCTGGGAGCATGCCTCAAGTGGTAGAGTACTTGCCTGGCAAGGGTGAGGCCCTAAATTCAATCTCTAGCACTGAAAAAAAAAATCTCTGATTTTTTAAGATGATACCAAGTCTATTTTTTAGAGTTAAAATAGTCTGCTGCTCTTGAACATTATTGGCTTTCTTGGGTGATTTCTTATCTTTCTCATTCCCTCCTCCCCTGTTCTGTCTCCCTGGGTCAGGATGTTTTTCATTCAAGTGTCCTTTCTTAGCCAGAGGCTAGTTCTGTTTGTCTTTTTTATTTCCCTCCCCTAAATTTGTGAACAAGTCCTAGCATCTATAAGAGTAAAGAAGCAATGGGAATTTCCCAGAGACAGTCATATATACTTTAGACAGGTGCTGCACCAACCTCTGCCATTAGCAGAACCCTCTTCTATTCCAGCTTGTAAACACCGAGACCAGGCCAGCCCACACAAGTGCTGCTAGCTACTGATTATTGCATAAACAGACACGACTAGCTTGACCATGCTTGTTGAATTGATTGGTGTTCTGTTAGAAATCCACCTGTTTATTGAACACCCTGTGTTTGGCTAAATTCAACATTCGATTCTGCAGAATGGTCAAACCAAGCACATGTAAGATGGTTATAGCTTAAAAAAAGGCAGTGACTAGTCATCCAAGCAAGTGAAAAGCAGCTTCATTAAGTGATTCTGTTGTGTTCAATACTTGTTCTTAATTTCCATATATGACCCAATGCCTGCCCAGATTTATTCATGCATAAAATATTATATATATATGTAAGACACATTCATACACACTTCTGGAAATACAAGCTTATCATTAATGGTAGAAGAAAAATGTAGAAAGGAATGGGGTTTAGCTGTAACTAAGAGTTAGGGTCAAAAATAGAAATATACAGAATCCCCATCCTGACCCTTCTCCCTGACCTGTGGTTCACAGACCCAACTGCTGCTAGTGATACCTAAATAGAAGAAATTCACATGCCTGTTGTCCTTCCAAAGTGCTTCTCATCCACAGTTTTCCATTTCTCTTGTTCTAGAAACTTGGAGAGCATCCAAATCCTCCTCTTTCCTCATTCCTGGATTCAATTTTTTTTTTTTTCAGCTCTGCCTCTTCAGCATTCCTTGGGTGGTTCCATTTCTTTACATTCCAGAAGTACATGTCTTCCCTGGGTGAAGTGAGGAAGAAGAAAGAGAAGAATGGGAGAGTGTTATTTTTCATTTTTGAAAATTTAGCATTTGGGAGGCTAAAGTAGGAGGATTGAGAGTTTGAGGCCAGACTGAACTACATACTTAGAAAGACTCTGAATCAAAAATAAATTAAATTGTGATTTTTTTTTTAAAAAGCACTTAGCATTCAATTTACTGTCTTGCCCATTTTTAAAGTATACATTTCAGTAGTTTCAAGTTTATTCATGTTGTTATACAACAGATCTCCAGAATTTTTTCCTATGCAAAACTGGAACTCTATACTCATTATATATCAGCTCCCCATCTGTTTATTTCTCCTTTGTCCTTTTCCCCTCTCCTTCCTTTCTTCCTTTCTTTTCCCTTTCTTCTCTCGGGTTCTTCTGTTTGTTTTATTTTTTGTTTTTTATTTTTATTTTTTCAATAGCCAATGTGGATAACCAAAGAAGTTAGATAAGATTTTGGGTTAAAGTGATATGAATTTACCATAATTTTCTTGCTTTTTTTTTTTTAAACAAAAAAACATTCCTAAGTAATGGGTTTTAAGCAAGATCACTATTTGGTGGCCCCACTCTTGCCTCTCATGATCTCCCAGTATTCATAGGACTTGTCATGGTAATCTTATCAATATCTTTACCAGGTTTCTCATATTGCCTTAATTTCAACCATCTGATAAAGAAAGTAAGGTGGACCCAAGGGCAGGTTCTTTTGTTTATTTTTGATAACTTATCATTTAGAGGGAAGCACGTGGTAGTAGAATGAGATACACAATCTGAATTTGAGTCTTGCTCTCATCATTTACTTGACTGTGAGCATGTGTCAGCAGCATCCTAATTCATATGAGCTCTTGCTTTTTATCAGGAAGATCAGTTTCTATGGGCTTAAGTTGTGATGTTTTGTCCTTCATCCTCCTTCTCCTGCCCTACACTATCGAGACACTTGACCAAGGCGTGCTGGCAGTACAGAAGGGTAAGAGGGATACCATTAGCTTTGCTGTATTGTGGAGTTGCTGAGCCTGGGCCCTCTTACTTACAGTGCATTAATGTCTTATCAGGGGGTTTTGCGTGCTTTGGGAGTACTCTATATTCTGCTTTGAAGTTTGAAGACATTGTCTCAAAGCTTTCTTGGATGTAGCAGGTAAAGCTTAATCAAGGAGTTAAAATTTTTAAGTCTAATCCATAAAAGACAGCTGGTCTATCAGCACATACTTGATCTGTCAAATCCTTTTACCTTATCTAGTAAACCTATGTTTTTGTGATTTTTAGGGTTTTACTTGGTTGTAAATTTCCTCTGTACCACAAAGCAGCACGTATAATCTGTTCAGGACTGAATATATTTTTTTTTTTTTTAGCAGATGTCAAAGGAAAAAAAATCAGTTTGGCTAGTTTTGACTTATAACAGTTAAAAGAAAAATTGAAAATATTGAATTTTGGGTAAGTACCTTTGCTTCACAATTTGAGGGTCGAGTGGATGTTAAAATATCACTCACCACATTGGCCTGTCATTTGGATTATTCTGTTTTATTATTTTGAAGCTATAAAATCAACCAAGTAATTAAGTGAGCAGCACATTGCCTATTTCACATAAAGGACCATTAGGCTCTTCAACACATCAAATGTGAATAAGTTGGCTCAGACTTTTGTTGTTGAATATGTTATGTCACAGTAGTAGACATGAGGGAAAAACCACAAGTTTCTAATTAGTGGCAGGTTTATTACTAAAAGATTGGCATTTGTCATGGATATTAGGGGGGTAAAAATAAAGATGTCATCTTTAATTCACAATATATACAAGATCTATATATAGATAGATATATAGATATAGATATACAGACACACACACATACATACATATATGATGTTGGGCGGCTGCCAAAAGTTCTGAGGTCAGAAGAGATGCTATTGTGTAAGACTCAAGAGCATGGGATTTATTTTCTAGACACTCTGGCTCAGATTTAACCTTTGCTGTGTATTAGTAGGTGGCTTTAGCAAGAGTAACCTTGTCAAGTAACAGTTTTCTCTTCTGTAAGATGGAGCTAATAATATCGGTTGCATCTTGTGAAAATGGTGCTACATTCTATGTGATACCTGCCTGGCACAATGCCAGAAACAAAGTAAGAGTAGAAAAAAGTGAGAAGTATTATCACTTGTTATCATCAACAGCATGATTGATTTGCCATCATTATCCATTTATACAACATTGTATTTAAATAATTATCTAGGTTTTAATGTCCCAAGGTAACTGGCAAGACCAGAGTGGTCATTTCTTTGCTACCCATTGTCCTGGGTTGATGAGTTGGGTGCCATCTCTACCTAGCACGGAAGTGTTGTTACTTCTCCTGCTGTTGCTTGTAACCATCCGAATGTTGGAGCAAGGGAGAACAAAGCAAATGCTTTCACAACCTGAAGATTGGTACTCTAACCAGTCCATGTTTCATCAGGATGCAGGAGCTGGCATAAAGAGAAGGCAAATTCTTTAGCCCAGAGATTCCATGTTCTCTTTTTATTTTGACCTAGTGTATAGTATAGTGCCTGTCACAGGATAGGTGATTAGTCAAGGCCATAGTCAGGACATTAAACTCATGATATAATTATAATATATTCTTAATATAATTTTGTCAGTCAGAAAAAAAGTGTGCCCTTCTTGACAAATGATAGAATTTGTCAAGATTTAAAAGTCAGAATTTTTTTTATTGTTCTCTGATATGGATTGAATTAACTCCTCTAAATATTAGAGTCCAAATCCCCAGAACCTTAGAATGTGACTGTATTTGGAGCAGAAGTAATCAAATTAAAATATGGTCATTAGGGTGGACCCTAATCCAGTCTGACTGGTTCCCTTATGAAAGGGAAGTTTGCGAAGATTCAGAGAGGCAGGGAGGAGATAGCTATCAGCCAAGGAGAGAGGCCTAGAATAGATCCCAACCAGACCTTCGGAAGGAATCGACCCCATTCACACCTTGATTTTAGACTTCTAGCCATCTGAAATATAAGACAATAAATGTCTGTTGTTTAAGCTGCCTGGTTTGAGGTACTTTGTTATGGCAGTGCTAACAAAGAGCAGTCTGGATAGGAATACGTTGAGAGTAGGAGAGTTAAGTAAAGAAAACAGTGAGATAGTTGAGGTTACTTTTTCCATTCAAAATGTTAGTTCAGTATAGGTTTATTTGTGGCTTGTTTTTTGCAGTGCTTAGAAACTAAGGAGAACAGGGAGCTGCTTCTGATAAATTTCTAATGCTTTCTTCTAGGGGACTGATGGAGTACAAAGAGTTCAGAGTAGCCCTAGAAGAAATGTCAGCCATCTGCAAGAGGCATGTTTGTACACACTTTTGGTAACATCTTAAGAATGCTGGCAGAAGTGAGTCTCCTGTGAGAGCATTCTGTGGCAAGGCAGCCATGATGGCAAAAGCATGAAAGCATGGAGTCATTTTTTTCAATCATCTGCTTCTTGAAGATGTAGATTTTTTTCCAAAAAGCTAAACAAACCATTTCTCGAAAGAAATAAGAATTAGGAAAGACATAAATGAGGTATTTTGAGAAAAATGTTTTAAAATAGATTTTTAGTTAAAAATCAATTAATTTTATTTCCTACCCTGTTCTTCTCTTGACATTTGTTCCAAAGTAAGCATATTGTGGAAAGTTAAAAGAAGCCATTTTCCATACTGATAAATAAGACTACTAAGTAATTGGGAAAATACAGATGAAAACCAGGTTTCTTCTCTGAGTTTGCAGAGGGGTTCTCAGGTGATTTCTTCTCCCTGTGATAGTCTTGTGAACATTTTTCTTCCTCTTTGCTCTGATCTTGGGTGGGTGATGGAAGTCAGATCTCATAGACTCACTGAGATGCCAGAATTAATGGTGACCATCAATTGAAGAAAGTTTTAATCCAGGGCTCTTTGCCTTCTTCAGTGGCCTAAGGGTAAGTAGGTCTGTGGTTAATTAACTTTAGACTTTGTTTGGAGAGGCTTGATTCTATTACCATGGCAGTAATTACTATTCAGGGATTTGCAATGCTTTGACATTTTCCTGAAGTGTAAATTATTAGTATCTGAAAGTCATCCATTGGCCCAAAAAGGAAAACATTGAAGAAACAAAATTAAAAGAGAATCAAAATACTTCCGACTTGATTTTCTCCTATTCCTCAGAGCTCATCTTCAAGGCTGCAGTTGCTCCCAGGACACAGTGGGAACACCCCCTGTGTAGACTTTTCCATAGGGTCAGGTCAGGGCTAAGAGTTGCTGATAGGATGGCTACAAGTTTGGAGGTGGGACGTAAAAAAAACTTGCATGTTTAAGTCCTTCTGCTTTTGTGACTTACATTTGACTTCACCAGTAGTTTCTCTATTTGGAAAAAGCCCTTCAGAGGTATGGTTTGGACTCATACCTGACACCAGCAGTTTATCTCCTTTGTAAACCTTGCGTTGGTGCTTTTAGGAGAGGCTTGGTATTGTGAGTTCTGAATATGGTTTGAAGCCTTAGCGGGGATTGCTCCCTACCTACCGGCAGACTTAGCACCCCCAGTTCTGTCTGTGTAAGCCTTCTGCACCAGTTGCACAGAAACACAAGAGCACCAAGGTCCAGGCTTGGAAGGAGGAGATTGATAGAGGACAAGGGTAAGGGAAGCAGGGGAGACCCACAAGTGAACGATGTATTTCTGTTTTACTCTACTAATAAAACTTATGCTATGAAGAAAGAAAAGTCGAAAAGAAAGAAATAAGCATTTTATACAGTAACAGTGGCAGACCTGTGTTCCATCTATCATCTTATGGACTACTGATGCTTGCAGATACAATTTGTTTGGTGATTGCTCTATTATTGTAGCCATTTTTGCTCTATTTTGAATCTGCATATTTGGTGCTCCATAAATATTTACTGAATGAATTGAAGAATGGTAAAACAGTTATTCTTTAGTACAAACTTGTGAACTACTATAATGAGCTCATCAATAATCTTTTAACAGATGAGGATGGTTGACTCTGAAGAGTTACATACTTTGTCAAAGTTAAAACTTTTTAAAAGTGATAAGCTAATGTTTTTAACTCAATATATTTGGTTCTAAGATCTTCTACGAGACTGTACTGATGGAGACCTGTTTCCCACCACCATTCTTCCATCAAAAGAGTATTGAATTCACCATGCAAACACTTGCGGGGGCTATCTTTTGCCTTCACTCTCACTAAAATATTCCTATGATGACACCAGAGTTGGAAATAAGACAAATTGAAAGTGAGGGGTTTTTTTGTTTGTTTTGTTTTGTTTAGCAGTACTGGTGTTTGAACTCAGGGCCTCACACTTGTTAGGCAGGTGTACTATTGCCATGTGACCTATTCTTCCTAGCCCTGAAGGTGAGTGATTCAGTGTGACTTCATATAGTGAATGAACCAGCTACACATTACCTGTGCCTAACTAGCTGCTGTTTGATTTGCCTGCATTTGCCAGGGACTCTCTTCCCATCATCTAGATGTATGGAATTTGGGGCATTAGACATCTTTCCAACCATGGTTTTGAAACTTTATCTGTATTTTTTTTAGTGACAAAGTCTTGGGACAAACATGATCTCATACCAAAGCTCAGTGTACGAAACAGATTAAATTTGAGCCACCTAGGTGAAGGAGAGGTGCTCAGGGCTTTGTCAGTTTGGCCTACTTCCTAAGTCTAAGATTTCTCAGAACAGAGTTTAGCATCTACTGACTTAGATGAATGTTATTAATTTTATAGTTAAGGAAACCAGATCGTGAGAAGCTAAGTGTTGTCTTTAAGGTCACAGAATTATTAGTGACCCAGGAAGTTTGAAAGTCAGGATAGAAGTTTTTATATCGTACCAATAAAGAGCTGCAGAATAACCAGAATAGCAAAAGCAAGTCTTATTCAAGGTGACAGTATTAGGTGTCAGGCACTGTGCTAAAGCTTTACATCTGCCACCATGTGAATCTTTGCAACTCAATGAGACAGCTGTTGTCATTATGCCAACTGTAGGGATGCGAACACAAAATGCTAACTCACAGTTACTAAAGTCACGTGACTAGAAATCAGGGCTCAGATCCAAGCTCTTAATTATTATTTCTACTATCCTATTTTCTCTCTCTTGGTTCCCCATTCAAGGTCATGAATTCTTTCTCATTTACTTATATTACTCACATGGTTGTTTGCTGTATATTTCCCAATCAATTCCTTGCCCTGTACTACAGAATGGTGGTTCCAGATTTCTTTCCTCAGTCACCCATGTTTAATATACCCATATGAAGATGCTCCTGAAGGTCCCCTAGACTTGCCCACGGTTACATGGTCTTGGTATACTAGCAGGAGCTCTGTTCCTCCCCTCTCACTGCCTGACACTTGACTGAATCACTAATCATAATGTGAGACCATAGTTAAGAGCCACTTACCTAAGGCATCTTACCCATAGAGAAAATGTGGCTTAAAATTTTACAACATTCATGCAACCGAACTTGCAAATTCCTCCTTATCTGCCCACATTTGGAGGTCATTTGAGGTAGCACAAGTTATTTTATATCCTCCTGGCTGTTTCCTAAGTCAACTTCTCTTCTCACAGGTGATCTGGAGAATATATTTGCTTTTCTGTGGCATCTAGGGAACTGACAAAGTGTTTAGATATGACTTATTCCAGCAGAAATTTTTGTCTCACTTTTCTTCAGGGTCCAGCATGGTATTTGGCTCATAGGAGACATTAGTAAATATTGGAGTTTGGCTATTATTCATAGTTGGCAGATAATACTGCTAATTACTTTTCTGAATATTAGGAACTATTTGGCTAAATATAGCATGTTGGAATTTTCAAAGATGTGGCAGCAGTATATGTCTGTCCTACATAATCTTTTTGTAGTGTGATGTTGACACTCCTTTCATCAAGAGGTAAAGTATGTGTTTCTCCCCTTGATTCTATCTTGATGTTATAGAATACAGTAGAAGTAATGCTATGTGGGGTTTAAGACTAGGTCCTTAGGGAATTGACTTTGCTTGGTTTTCTGTCTTTCTTGTGAAGTATGTCTTGGGAACCCCAAGGCAACATATGAGAATTTTGGCCACCCTGAAGCCACCATGCTGGAGAGAGTACTGGGTATGCCTTATAGTGCTACAGAGGGGTGCCCCTACCTGTCCAAGCTCAGGCTTCAGACATGTGTGTAAAGAAGTCTTCAGTGTGACCCCAGTCTCAGCCATGGTGTGACTGCAAACTCATGAAAATCCAGATCTTCTTCTTGACTGAGACACTTTAAAACCCCAGACCTTCAAAAATCATAAAAGCTAGTACATGAAGACTGTTGCATAAGTAACCGAGTTTTGGGGTAGATGGTTAGATAGTATTAGATAACTCGAACTATAGCCCACTGTGTATATATAATTTTTTGTATGAAATTTAATTAATGCTCAGTTTTGGTTTTGCGATCTTTCTTTTGTACCATGGTAGTTCCTTCTCAATGAATATTAATTTTCTTTTCATATACTTTTCTTCTCTATTGGAATATTCAGATATAAATTCTTTATCAGCTGCAAGCAACTTTTTCAGCATAAAAATATATCCCTTTCATTTGTCACCAAAGTTCCTCCCTTAAGAATAGTTTGAGCAGCCTTCCAGCTGTTTAATGTTTGCACCTTAATGAAGGCACAACTCAGAAAAACAACTATTGAACTATCAAGCATTTCATGAATATTGAGACAGTATTAAAATTGAAGAAAAATATATTAGCAACTGTCTACAGTCACATCAGAAAATATTGTTTAAATGTACTTTTCTTATTTTGACAAGTTTCTAGGGAATGTTTTTATTTGAGGTAAGTATTATCAGACTCTTAGAAAAATATGTAATATTATTCATAATATAGTAGGCTTGGCACATGCCATATGAATTATAGCAGTGGTTAACATTTATATATAGTCACATTTTATTCCCACTATATTCTGTTGAATCAGGTAAGAAAGATTTGACTCAGATCAATAACTATGACACATAAAATAATAAACCCTTTCAAAAATGTAAGAGTATAAATTATGTGTGCTGTGGCAGTGGTTGAGAAACTGAACATAAAACTCTAAAATATTATAACTTGAAAACCTAATAATCTATTAGCTATTAAAATAAAAATATGCAAAAAGTCATTACTCTGAAATTTAATAATATTGCAAGGTGTTGGTGTGTTTTTTCCTTTTCAGCATCACAGTAGTTCAGAGTACAATGTTTAAGACTTGATTGATCTTAAGTAAGCCTTATGAGTTAAATGACCATCTGGATTGTTTATCAACTCTTGTGAGACTTCCTACTGCTTGTTTGATAATATAGCAAAATTTAAAAATGCTACCCTGTGTCAGTGAATGAGTGTGTGTGTGTGTGTGTGTGTGTGTGTGTGTGTGAGTGTGTTCACCTTGTTCCAGAAAGGGTCTAACTCAGATGATATAAATACTGAGAACACATGATAAAAATTAAAATAATTATATTACTTAAATGGAACAAAAGGATAATAAGATCAATGCATGAATGAGGTTAAAACTTTGATGTTGTAGGTTTTGTTAGTGGTGTCTGAATGATGGACCATTGTATAATGCTACTGGCAACTTTTCCTATTTCACTGATATTCTCCAAAATTATCCAAGATTTATCATACACTCTCCTTTTTTCCCTTCTTATGATGAAAACCAAGGTCCTTGCACTAGAGGAAGTTTATTCTAGAGCTGGGCCAGAGAGGAGGTGGTGGTGAAGGGTACATTGAAATTTCGGATTGATGGGGAGTATATTAAGTAGCTTAGAAGCTTTAAAATTGCTGACACATATATTGTGCAAAATCAAAAATCAGTCTTGAGATATGACCTAACATTTCTTTGCCTTGGAGAACGGTGAATGTTATTTTGACTGGGCAGTCATGTGTCTTCTATTTAGAATTCTCCTTATCTTTGTGTGTATCATGAATATAGCTATATAAAGAAAATGGATGCCCTTAGAACAGGACTAGAAGGAAAAGAAATTAAAACATTTGTTGGTTTAGGGTGGTGGCAGTATGGCTCATTTTTATTTCATCTTTATGATCATTTTAATGTTGTTTTAAGTATCTTTATGATATAAATAAGAGAAAAAATAAAAAAGGTTTATTACTTATCAAGTATTACTGGCCTCCAGGGTATCTGAAGTCTTTGGAGATGAAACTCTCATTATACAGACATCCTTGTTCAATCATTCAGGCAATATTTATCCAGCAAGGCATTGTGGGAAACAGAATCCCAATGGAGACACTGTTCGCACAGAGTCATAAGGGCCTTAAGATGTAAAATAACATATTCTGTATATTAACCATGTGAACAATTTCATTTGAGCAGGAGGAACTAGGGGTGTCTTTTAGGAAAAGGTGGAATCTATCTCACTTAGATTTGGAAGAATGATAAGAGTTGAGCTCCATGGAGATGAGAAGGCATTGATGATATTGGCCAAATATTCTCAGTTCTTCCTTCTTCCATATGTGGTAGAATTGCACTTCTTTTTTTTTCCCCATTTTTATTAGCATATATTCGTTGTTCAGGGGGAAATTTGTGACAATTTTAACTAGCTTTACATTGTACATTGGTTAGATCATCCTCTCCAGAATTGTACTTCTTATTGTTTAGTGGAACCACAAGAGTAATTATGGTGATGAATTGTGTCACTTTGGACTAAGCACCTAGCTTCTGCTGTAAGTCCCTGAAGAGTTTCTCCTCTCCCTGGCCTGGCTCCTAACAGTATCTGAATTGGTGGCTGTACCCTCTGCCTGGATGCTCACCAAGGTGAACAAAGCTGATGTACCAGCCCACGATAAACAGCAAGCATGAAGTTAATCTTTTTTTAATTACAAGAGTCTGAATTACGAGGCTGCTTGTTATCACAGCAATACTTAGCTTTATTTAATGACATAAATAGAAGGCGATTCAGAGCATAAACTGAGGTATGTGAGGAAATACATAGCAAAAAAAAAAAATTAGTTTTGATTGGAGCCTGGCAGTATGAGTGAGAATAGTGAAAAAATATGTTTCATGGTTTGAATCTGAAATGTCCCTGAAAGCTCATTGATTAAAGGCCTGGTTGCCAGTTATAGGGCTTTTGGGAAGTGACTGGATAGTGATGGTGCTTATCTTATCAATGGATTAACCCATTGATGTGAATTCATAATTGAATGGACTATTGGAAGGTAATAGAAACCGTGGACCTGATTAGAGGAAGTGGGTTAGTGGGGGTTGGGGATGTGTCTTTCTTCCTCTCTCTCTCTCTCTCTCTCTCTCTCTCTCTCTCTCTCTCTCGCTCTTTCTCCTTCTTGGCCACCATGCTGTGGGTAGATGCCTTGGCAGTCTTCCATGATGTTTCAGCCTCACCCCAGCCATAGCAATGAACCATAGACGAAACCTCTGGAACTGTGAGCCAAAATAAATCTTTTCTCCTTTCAGCTGATTTTACCAGGTCTTTTGTCACAGTGACAAAAAAAACCCTGACTAATAGAACACAATTGGAAAGAGAGCTGGGATGTACCATGGCAAGCTTAAAGTTTTAACTAATCATTAAAAGGAAACAATCCTTTGGGGTATGTCTGGGTCTTGCCCTTAATTCAATATGTTATTACGTGTTCTATTCCCAGACTGAAAAATATACAAAACTTATGTTTAAGAAAGATTTTCCCTATAAAACTTTGACCAGTTTAAAAGAGGGGGAAAAAAATAGCAACAACAAAGTTATGTAAATACCTTGCTGATATAATATCCAAAGTGTTGCCTTTCCTCTAAAATGGTCTTCATTCTGAGATGGTAGCTGTCTGACTCGGCTTCCTTACCCCTGGGCATTGGTATCCTTCCAATTGTGTGATAAGCACAATTTTATTGGCCTGAGAAGAATTTCCCTGACATGAGCAAGTGGCTTGATCCTCTGCATCAGGTTTGTGTATTCGTTGCTCTGTTATCTTTTTTCTCCAGAGCATGATGAAAATGAGTTTAGTTTTATAAAACATTTGAAGAGGTATTGGAAGAAAATACATTCTGTATGAATGAGATGGTAATAATAATAAAATTAGAACTGATTCAGAGATTGGTGGAAGAAATTTAGTTTGATTTGCATCAAACAGGCTCAAAGCTATGAATGGCTGGTAAAGTTGTATCTAATTTCTGAAGTTCTTGAACATTCTCATTTTTAACCAGGGCCTTAATATCATTTTAATGCAGTTTTTTACATATGAATTAATATAATAAATGTCACTGTTGAATGGAATAAGGTCACATTTTACTACTTTGACCAGAAGTGTAATCTTCCAAGATTCAATTTTATTACTATTATAACAGTCATACTGGATAAGGTCACCAATATTTCTTTCCAAGTGATATAATATATGATGACAGCCTTTATACCAACTTTAGTTTTTGTAATTTGGATTTATATTCTGAAACATGTTGACAAAGATATACCATGGACATTTCTTGGTCAAATGGCAGCCTGGGGAAGATGTATCCCTCTAATTTATGGGAAATTTGAAAAAGGATAAATGGAGTCGTTGAAATGTAGCATTTTCTTGATCATATCATTCCTTTGCCTACAGATAATTAAATTCTTGTGATGTTTTAGTCTTCTACTTGAAAGGGAAAGGTGCTGCTTAAAGACTTTTTGATAAGTAAAAGCAAGCATTGCTTTCTGCTTACTGGCTGAGTACAAGTCAGCCAGCAGACCAACCTGCACAATTCATCTGAGTGACATGTTCATTGAATCAGAAGAATTTCAGGCTTATTAGGGATGGGAAAGGGCAACTAGCAAAACCATTTACTCTTGACCCTCTTCTGCATCATTCTCACCAAGTGATCAATCTCTGCTGGCACAACTCCAGTAGGGACAACAACTCCAGGGAACCTTGCTTATGACATTGTAGTAAAGATTAAATGAGTGAATATGTGGCGTGTACTCAGGACCACGTCTGCTCAATAAACATAGCTGCTGCTTTTATTATGAATATTCTGCTGATCATCACTTCAGGAGACTGTGTATTTTCATCTTTCTAGAACTCTCTCCACTGAAAGCTTGTTCTCTCATTGAGCCCAAAGGGTACCTCTTTGTACTTTTGACTCATCCATCTCAGTTTTGACTATAGGAGTCATAAGTGGTAATAATTATTATGATAGTTGCTAATTAGTGTTTACTGAGTGGTTAGTATGTGCCAGGCACTGTATCCAGCACATAATCATATTTAACATTTATTTTGAAATGTTTCAAATGTACTTAAAAGTAGCAAAAATAACATGAGGAATGTCACTTGTTTTCTGGATTTTTCCATAATTGCTTTATCTATCCACTTCTACATTTGTTAAACGATTTTAAGGCAATTCTTAGAAGTAGTTTTAGCTCAACTCTATATACATTTGTTAGTATCTTTAAAAACAGTGGAAACTTCCTAATATTACTGCCATTCCATTTACATACCGAGCAAAATTAATAGTAAATTCTTGATATTATTCAATATTTATTTAATTATTGCTAATTTCTTGATATCAGAATCCAGATAAGTTCCATACATTCTATTTGGTTATTTATTATGGCAATACAAATTATTATGACATTTTTTAACCGAGTGAGTTTTCCTGTACACTTCTATATGTGGACCTATTTGCTTTGTCTTGATGTTATTTAACTTATTTCTCTATCATTTGTGTTTGGTGAAAAGTAAGTTAGCTCCAGAATGGGCTATCTACTATGACAGAAGCTAGCTCCATGTGGCTATTTAAATATTAGTTAATTAGCATGAATTAATTAACATTAGTTAATTAAAATGAAATAAAATTTAAATCTTGTTTTTCACTTGCTCTAACCCCATGTCATACATGCGGCTAGTGGCTGCTAGTTGGGGAGCGTAAGAGAACATTTCTATCATCACAGGAAGCTGTATCAGATAGCTGTGGTGTAAATATTGATTGCTTTCAGATATTAACACTTGGGTAGTGCTATGTGCTTCACATCACATTGTATGGGGAGACAGTGTCTGAATGTCCTAAGTGGGTTTAGGTAGTGACAGTTTGGTCCTACATTGTAAAGGAACCATCAAACTTTACCTAAAGCAGGAGTTCTTAACTTTTTTTTGTTAGGTGTATTCTTTTGACAATTGGCAAAGCCTGTATACCTCTTCACCCAAAAGTGCTCTTTTTTTTTTTTTTAGTAGCAGTACTGGGATTTGAACTCAGGGTTTTGATCTTGCTCTACTGCTTGAGCTATACCTCTAGCCCTTTTTGCTCTGGTAATTTTTGAAATAAGGTTTCACTTTGGCCCAGGGCAGCCTGAGTCTTCCTGTTTATTCTTACCGCTGTAGCTGGAATGACAGGTTTGCACCATCACATCCACCTTTTCCTATTGAGACAGGGTCTTATCAACTCTCCTACCCCCTCACAAACACACACACCTCCCCAACCTGGGCTGGCTTGGAACCAAGATCCTCCCAGTCTCCCGTGTAGCTAGAATAACACGTGCACCCATGTCGCCCAGCCATTGACTGAGACAGGGTACGGTGGACTTTTTGTCCAGGCTGACCTTAAACCATGATACTCCCAATCTCTGCATCCTGAGTAGCTAGGATTACAAGCATGAGCCACTGTCACCCTGCTCAAAAATGTGTTCAAGCCAGCTGTGGTGGAATATCTGTAATCCCAGCACTCAGGAGGCTAAGGAAGGAGGATGGAAAATTCAAGGCCAGCCTGAGCTACATAATCATACTCTGTCTCAAAAAAAAATAGTTTCTAAATGAGGGCAGTTAAGTATATGGAAATAGAGAGGAAATTATTAGATGAAAGTTATCATAGTATTAAAGAGCAAATTTCTGATACTAGCGAAAGATTGAGTTTATTACACATTAAATAAAAATTGATAGCAGATGTAGTGATTACTATAATGTAATGATAAGTAATTGTGGAGTAGATGATATTTTACAATGTCTATAACAATTACAAAGTTGTTCTTTTTTATATATTGTAATATGTTTATAATTTCTACTGTGGTAGAATCATAGGTCCTTCTGTTCCTAATGTGGCTTGTTGCCTAGATTCTGACTTAAGGACATGGAGAACTTCAGTTAAGCATTAGTAAGGATAAATATGCAGCATTTTTTCCCTTTCATGATCCGTGTTCTTCTTCTTTTATCCATGCACCTTCCACTAAGTGTCTGTGGGATGTCCAGGTTAAGAACCCGTGACCTAAGGCTGCATGTTTTCTCATATGTAGAATATAGACCTAATACAAATACAGCAATGTTATGAAAACCAGGTCATGCTAAGAGGAGGTCACATGAGGGGGGAGGGTAATAAAAGGAAATTTAAAAGGTGAATATAATTGATATACTCTCTATACAAGAATGACTATAGAATTTTTAAACCTTGTGAAACCATCATAAGAAGGAGACTAAGGTAGAAAGAAGAAAAAAATAGAGGAGATGAACCAATTCTGGGTTCATATATACATATGTACATGAAATTATATACATATATACATGGAAATGTCACAAAGAAACTCCCTCAATAGCTATCTTAAACAAACAAAAAAAATGTCATTTTTTTTCTTGTACAAAATCAGAGAACAGTAAAATGCAACAGGTCCTGCCTTGGGGAGTTGGTTCCAGTGAGAGGTGGGGAGGTAGTGGGGAAAAAGTATAGGAGATAAATATAGTGCAAATACTGTGTACACATGTATGTAAATGGAAAAATGATTCCTGTTGGAAATATTCCAAAAATGGGGGAAGGAGGGATAAAGGAGAGCAGTGGAGAGGGAGAATTCAAGTATGATATATTTGATATATTGCAAGAACTTTTGTAAATGCCACAATGTACTCCCACCAAGCAGAATAACAACAAAAAAGAACCCTTGACCTAAGGCCTAAATCATCCATCAATAACTCTTTATGAGTCCCTTATTGTATGAGGAATTGAAAATGGTGGGGTTTTTAAAAATTATTTATTTATTTATTTTGTAAATATATTGTTCCTTTTGCTTGTAGAGTTGGAATTCTTTGAAGAACTTTCTATCACAGGTGCTGGTTAGTTACCTCGATGCATAGTTCAAGTAGAATAAATAATAGCCATTTTGTATGTTCCATTTACTACTTGGTTAGCCTGCAACTTCTCCCCTTCCCAGGACAATAGTCTCTCCAGTGCTATGGCTGGAAGGTTGGCCCCTGTCCCCTCATTTCCATTTTGTCTGATTTTCCTCAGCTGCACTGATTTCCTTTTTTCAATGTGCTGTGGGCTGTCCCTGGTGGCTCCCTAAGTTAACAGAAGACTACACAAGTGGTCCTGCCAATAAGATCAGGGTGAGAAATCCCCTCCCTCAACTCAAT
Source organism: Castor canadensis (assembly GCF_047511655.1). Classification (NCBI taxonomy): domain Eukaryota; kingdom Metazoa; phylum Chordata; class Mammalia; order Rodentia; family Castoridae; genus Castor; species Castor canadensis. The sequence goes on along the minus strand of NC_133395.1, from coordinate 118,375,065 downwards.
GCCAGACTTGCATTCACAGTCTGAGATAAAATGTGTTTTGTGGAAACAACATTTCTCTGTTGACTCATCTTGCACTTATTCTCAACAAAACTCTCAAGCTGTTTTCACACATGCTGCTGTGAAGCGAAACTCCTCCATCTTGTTGAGCAAATGGTGACTGGACCTGGGAAGCTCACCCACAGGAAGAATTCTCATCTTTAGATTTATCTGAGTATAAAACTTAGGAAAATGAAGATAGCCCAGAAAGTGTCATGTTTGTGAATATGGATTGTCTTGGAGAATAACAGCCATTTTTTCCTACTTTCTACTGATTAAAATACAATAATAGTTTAACTTCATTCATTCATTAATCAGATAGTAGTTCATTTCAAAAGCCATTCATCCAAAAAGCAATTCATCTAAACATACATTTATTCAAACCATCCACCTGTCCACACAGCCATTTCCCACCCACCCATTCAATGTTCAGCAAGTGCTATATGTGGAGGATCTGCATCTGGCACTAGGATATGGGTGACAACCAGACATTCTTTATTTCTGTTTGCATTATAGATAGGCTGTAAGTGTGCATAAGTGAATATTACAATTGTAGAATTTGGCACCAGCCGTGAAGAAGATAAATCTGTGATGGAAGAAGAGATACTTTAGATTTAGTGGATAAGTCTACTAAGAGGTGGCGTCTGAACTGTGACTTAACCTGGAATCCATGTGCTGGTCTTCATTTCCAGTTCTCTTTTTGAAGAGCTTTGGACTGCAGTGGGTGGTGTGCATCATACAAAGGACCCACGGTAGAGCATCGTGAGGGAAAGGATACAACGATCTTTGCCTTTCTTTATCTTTTCTGTTGTCTCAAAACAAAGATGGATTTGGGCAGGAATTTTGCTTGTTATTTATCATCTATGTGGGATATGGCACATGCATGGTATCATACTGTGATATACAAGAGAACACTTGATAAAGAAACCTTAATGTTCAACTGTCAGGTTTGGTGATGCATTCAAGGGTCAGGCTTGGTAGCATGAAGTTCTCAACTAAGCTATTTGGGTGAAAAAATAAATATTGACTTTGCTTTTTCCAGGCAATGTGTTGGGAGAACTCAAGTGCATGTTCTGTAGAGAGTATTGAATAAATATATCTTTTTATGGTGTTTGGTTTTCTTCAGGCTACTCTGTCCTATTATTGCTGAGATGTTTATTGAGTGTAATGCTAGTTCTTGGGACAGGATTTAAATTTGTGGCACATTAGCCATACATTGTATTTGTTCTACACAGTGTAAATTTGAAGTATGGGCAGCCATCACTGTGTACAGCAGTGTGGAACTGTAAAAATGACCATTCAAGTTGAAACCATGCAAAGTAAACTTAACAGTCATTAGGGGAGAGTATTATGACCTATTAAAATCTCCTTACTATCGTTTATAAGAGTATAAGGAAATGAACAAAATAGTATTACTAGCACTTATTTAGTACAATGTGATTGCAGACATTAGAAACATTGATAATTGAAGTCCTTTGTTTCTTTGAAACACTTATCAAGAGTAGTCCTGAACAATGCTTGCCTACTTTTTCTCAAGTAATGATGTAAATTGAGCATCTTTTTCTATGATTTGGCTAATTGTCATATTCCTTTCAAGTTTGGGTCTCTTGTTCATCTTTTTTGCTTTCAATGTTGTGAAATACCAAGATTTTTGAATTTTCCCTTTAGCACATCTTCCTCCTTTTCATCTTAATGACTTTGCTCATTTCTCTCAGTAAATGTGTTTGCATTAAGAACTGTCCATTTCCCTAGTCAGCTATTTCTTCTATGACTTCATGGATTGCCATTTGTTGTTTCTTTGTTACACATTGATATTTGTTAATCAATCCCCTCTTAATTATCCATGTTGGTGAAAGGTTATGTGGGTTTATCAGTGAGAGACCAGTGGACTCACTGTGTTTTCTACTGGCTGAGTGAGAATTAGATACTCAGTGACCAATCAATGATAGACATTGAAAGAAGTAATGTGACAGTTATTGTTATCTATGTAGGAGTGATTTGTAGACTGAAAAAAGAAATGGAGTTTTCACTTTATGCAATTACTCAGAATTAATATTCTTTGGTAATCAAAATTCAAACCATATTGATAGAGAACGGTTATTATTTAACCAAACTATGGTAACTGAAATTTTTGCATATTGGAGCCATAGAAAGTGAGGACTGCCTGTAGTTGCTAGAAGTTAGTTACAAGAGAATTATACATAGACATACAAATTTCCACTTTATCTGGGAATAAACCAATAACTAAGTAGTAGTGGACTGCCCAGGGTATATGTTTTCCCATTTGCTCCCCCCTCCTTCTCACCACTGTGTGGTGTCCATAGGATCCTGGCCTCTATTGCTATATCATGGGATGCGATCGTACTAAATACAAGGGGTTATAAGTGACAAGGGGATCTTAAAATTAAATTTTAAGGTTGAAATATAATTTTTAAATAAAAAATTAAAATAAAGTCCCATTAAAATTATTTGGTTATGGTAGCCACCTATGGTTAGCAGCTACTGCATTGAAAACATAAGATATAAAACATTTCTATCACTGCAGAAAGCCCCCTTTGTCAGCATCTTCCATAGGTAATGATGTGTATAAGCTAAGTTATTATGGACCTGGGGCTATCAATAATATTGAAAATCAAAAGTATTACCTGCCCCCATTCTAATTACTTTTTTTTTTTGGTTTACACACTATGCATTTATTTCTCATAGTGATGGAGCCTGAGAAGTTTAACATCAAGTTTCTGGCATATTCATTTCCTGGTGAGGGCCATCTTCCTGGTTTGCACATGGCCACCTTCTTGCTGTGTCCTCACATTGTAGATAAAAACACTAACCCCACCATGGGAGCCTCACCCTCATGACATCATCTAACCCTAATCACACCCAAAGGTACAATTTCCAAATACATCACCTTGGGGATTAGAGCCTAAACATATGACTAAGTTTGAGAGACACACACATTCAGTCCTTCCACCCTATCCCCTTTACTCAGTTCTCCCTACTGGTAAGAGCTTGTCTAACTACACAATAATACCACAGCCAGAAAACTCACATTGGTACAGTCCACCAGCCCTATTCAGATTTCATCAGTTTTATGTGTCCTCATTTGTTTGTATGTGTGTGGTTATGTGTGTGTGCATGCAAATGGATGTATTTTTATGAAGTTTTTCACATAAGTGGTAACTTTGTGTAACTATCATCTTAATCAGTATTTTAACTGTGCCATCAATATAAGAATCATTTGTATTCTCCTTTTATAAACACTGTCACCTTCTGATCTCTAAAACTTTGTGATCATTGATCTTTGCTATATCTCTGAGACTTTGTTATTTTGAAGATGTAGTATAAATTGAATCCTTCAGTATGTGATTTTTGACATTGAGTTATCACACAATATAATGCCCTTAAGATTATCTAAGTTATATTATGCATCAGTAATTTGTTCCTTTATTTTAAACTTCTTTTTGGCAGTCCTAGAGTTTGAACTTACTGCCTTGTGCTTGCTAGGTAGGTGCTCTACTGCTTGAGCCACACTCTTGGCCTGATTTTAACTTTAGTTATTATTCATTTATGGTCTTGTGTTTTTGCTGAGGGCCAGTCTAAGGTAATAGTCCTTCTACCCATGGCCTTCTGTGTAGCTGCAAATATAGGAATGTAACACCATGCATGGCTTGTTATTTAAAATAGGGTCTTGCTAACTTTTTTGTCCTGGCTGGCCTTGAACCTTGTTTCTTCTATCTCCACCTTCCAAGTACCTAGAATTACAGGCATGAGTCACTGTACATAACTTCTTTCTTAAAACTTTTTAATTCTAATAATTTTTTTTGCTAGTAATTTTTTTCAAAACATTTTATTAGCATATATTAATTGTACAGGGGGTTTCATTGTGACATTTCCATATATGCTTACAATGTACCTTCATTAAGTTCACCTCCCAGCATCATTCTCTCTCATCTCCTTTCCCCCTACTTAAAATAATTTCAACAGGTTTCATTGTTCTATTTTCATACAAGTATATAAAATACATCAGCCACATTCACCCTCTCCCCTCCCACGAGTACCCCAACTCCTCACAGGACCTGTTTTACATTTATGTCCTTCATTTTTTAAAAGTGTATATTCATTGTTCAAAGGGGTTTCACCATGGTCAAATTTTTTTTCTTTCATAAACTGAAGGGAACCAAGTAAGATTTTGAGTAAGAGAGTTTTTTCAGGGAGAACCCTTGTGTTTTTTCCATGTAGAAACATTAATGACATTGGAATTTCTGTACTCCATGGCATAGTATTTGAGATTACAGTCTCAGGGAAGAGGATTTATGTGCAGTGACTTAAACAGTTTCTACTATCTTTTAGGTAATGGCGGCAAAGACGATGGGAATTATGATGATGTTGGTAGTGGAAGGTGATGGAGCCAGTGTCTGATTCCCTATGTCAGAAGACGCTTAGCTGGCAAAGGTGTGCTTTTTATACCTGCACATAAAGAAACTGAGAGTGGCTTTTAGGATCCTTTAGGAGGACTGACAGTATGTAAATGTGAAGCTGTTATGGAATTACCAGAACATCTGTTTTGTTTCCACAGTTTTTCTTTAGACATGTTTAAATATTTTTTCACATGCATAAAATGAAATTCAAATATGTTGAAATCTCATGATCAAGGTGATGTTTTTATGGATCCTTTTGGGTTACAGGTTCTACTAATTTAAACATTAAGAAAGCCATTATAGTGTCTGTGCTATCCAACTACATCTTGAAAAATGACATTGGGGTGAAAAGAATTACAAATTGTAAATGCATTTAGGCATTTGAAATATTTTCTCAGTGTTTATTTTACACTTTGGATTTCTTAATTGTTAATAATTATGTTTTAAAATTCATACAGTTAGAACTGCTGTCAGTGATACTTAGGTTATGAGGGGCAAGAAAAATACAGACAGGGATCAAAGAGGAAATAGAGATAGGTAGGTGAATGGAATGCAAAAAAAGTAGAGGTAAAGTTTTCAATCTGAAACGAATAAAGATCTAGTTCCAAAATGATGACCCCAGTGTTAATGAGATAGTCTTTAAATCACCTGTTCACACAGTGGTTGCAAAGAGGATTATACTGAATAAATGGAAGCCTTAAATGGAATTCATTTCCATTGACTTTTTTTTTCTTGGTGGGACTGGGATTTGAACTCAGGGCTTCACACTGGCAAAGCAGGCGCTCTGCTTCTTAAGCCACAGCTCCAGTTCACCTTTGACCCTTTCTTACATTGTTTGTTCTGCCTTTACACTATGGTATAAAATGTTACCATTAAGTATTTGATATTATTAAATAAAAATAAATGTTTAATATTGTTAAATATAATATCTTATTATTATTATTTCCCCCAATATTGTTATTGAGGTAAAACCTTTATGCTGGCCTAGTGAAGTAGATACAAACATTAATCCAACACTAGTAAGAGGATTAATATCAATGCTAGGCTAAGAGATCCAAGAAAGCAAGCCTAGCTCCAAAGAAGGAGTTTCTTCATTAATGCCCTGGAGTAGTGAATGTGTTTCTTCTACTGTTGTTTTAAAGGCATGGTAATCATTGGCAATTGACTTTATTAGGAGAAAAGTTTAAGCAAATGGAAAGAACAGGGTTTTTCCCTTTTTCACGCTTTGGAATTTAATGATAAATGCTGACAAATATTTGCATAGAAGTCACTGTCTTGAAAAAGTCTGTTTCTTGACACTCTAGCAATGTAGTTCATTGCTGAACTTTTTTCCCCAGTGAATTGCTTCTTTGTTTTTAGAGACTTCCTGATTAACTTATTCTATATTGGAAGCTACCACAGTGACATTAGGATGTCTTTTGCTTCCTGTTTTGGAAACAAAATTTGGAAATCACTTGCTGCTGAGTTTCTCACATTTTTTTTTGATGTAGAATTTTCTGCATTTTTATTGTTGTAAATGATTTAGCCTATTCTTTAATTTTGAATGGATCACACAATCATCTTTATGTGTCCAGCTGTCTTTTGTTTGAAGACATGTCTTAAATTGTTCACTGCTGAATCAGATTAAAATGACTTTATTGTTATGCTATTAAAAAAATCTTTTGTTTGTCACAATGCTCAGACACAGAGCAAACATTTTTTTCTTATTTTGCAGGAGTGGGTCTGTTAGATTCCAAGTCAAAGTGAACAAAAGTCTGAGCATGTTTATGTTAGGCAGGAACTAATTTCAACTTTGCTAATTTTGGAGGGGAACTTATAGAGGTCAAATGATTTTATCCCTACTAAATCTTCACACATGCTGAGCCTATGCAGTACCAAAGAGCTATACCCCTGTCTTGAGATTTGTGTGCTTTGGAGGGCGGGGGTAATTTAAATCAATGAGTTAGGATCTAGAGAATTGTTTAAGAATTTTTTGCAAGCTATAGACCACAGGAAAACATTGAATCACACATACACACACATGTACACACATGTATACATATAAGTACATACACATCATTTTGAAAACAATTTTAGAAGATTCATAGAAGTCCCAAGGCCGTTTTCTGAGTATGGTTAGAGAACTCTATTTTAGTTATTTCTGGGGAAATCTATAAATTCAAGAAGAAAAGTCCCCTAATGGTGAGCTACATGAAACTGCCCCACCCCCCCACCTCCTACATTATACCACTCTCCATCCCTCTTCTCAAGCCAAAACCTTGAGTCCTTTTTGACTAGCCTCTCTCCTTTGCCTATTAGTAAGTCTTGTTGATCCTACTTTAGGAATACATCTCAAATTCTCTGCACGTCCATTGCCACCACCATAGTCCAGACCTATTGTCTTTCTCACCTAGTCTCTCCAATAAAGACATCCCTAGTGGCCTTCTGCTTTCATCTTTATTTTGCTTGTATCTTTCTATCCAGTTCTCTAAAAGAGAACTCAGATTCTGTTGTAAACTTCTACTCCCCATTGTGTGAAATGTTTCAGCAGCTTCTACACACACATAGAATAAATACAGGCCACTGACAAGGCTATCAAAGGTCTGCATTCTTTTTTAGAGCCTGCTAGCAAAGGGGCAAACTCATTCCCTGTTTAGCAGGTTTGGCTTAGAATCTTCTTCCCCCTGAGTTACAAGATTTTTTCCTTTCTCATCTCAGCCCTTGGCTCTTTCATAATGCTTACCTCATTTGGATGTATTGGTTGCCTTTTTCTGCTCATTGTGTGGAAGGTACACCTTTGGAAGAAAAGGGAAGCCTATATCTACTTGTGCTACAGTCTCGTTGTCTTATGTAACACCTGCCAGGTAGAAGGTTCTCAAGTAATTAATATTTATTGAATGCATACATGAAAAACATGCAAAGTTCTCTGAAGGATTTTGGCTTTATCCTTTCCTGCAAAATTTTGGCTTTATGGATCTTCATTTAATAATTCATTCAAAAGTTCATTCATGAAACATTTGTTGAATCCCTCTCACTATAAAATACTCTCACATCATTTTAGGTTGCTAGCTCACAGATGACTGAATGAGGGGGGCATTGAGTCAGATTCTGTGAGAAAGCCAAATTAGCATAATTAAGCTGTCTTTCATTTTTTTGAAATAAAGAATTTTTTTCTATCAACATTAATATTTGTCACAGAATATATTTCACCATTGTTATTAAAAAGTATAGAACAATGAATGTTCTCTTCAGATCTTTTCCTAGTTTTTCTTGTGTTAATGGTCCATAAATTTTCTATTTAAAAGGCATGACCTTTGACCTTTGTTGTGTGTGTAGGAAAAGTCATATTGTATTATTTTTTTCTATGCCTTAAACTAGGTAAGTTTTAGATTAGGAATTTACAACTCAGCCTTTTGGGGGGCAGGTTTAAACGTATTTCTCTTAATTATGTACATTTAAGTAAGTTGAGTATGGAAGTGTCACTGATCTCTTAAGAAACCACAGTTTCTGGAACATTTTTAAGAAATTACTCATGAGGAAGAATTGCTTCTAAGACTAATCAATGAATGAAGTACATTTAGTTTATTCTTTTACCATACTTTTATTGAAGCCCCATATTAAGCTCTATGTCAGGCACCAAAAATGGTAGTTGAACCTGTACATAAGCATTTCCTAACTTCTAAGAATACTTTATCTACTGAATATACCTCCCCTTTCACTCTCCTTGCCTTTTTTTTTAAGCTTCATCTTCCCTTTTGTCCTCCCATTTTCTCTCTTTTTCTTTTCCTTCTGCATTTTTAGTTTGGCTGTTCTTTGTCTTCAGATGACATTTGAACTGTGATGTTTAGGATGTTCCATTGACTTGGCCAACTATATGGAAGATGTAATGGAAACTGGAATTTTTAGGGGCTCTTAAGTGGGATGAACAAATCTAAAGTTGGAATCCGTGTGTGGGAAGTTGCCCTGCGTCTGTGGATATTGAACCCCGTGTCACTCTGGCTACTCTGTGGGTTTGGATGATCAGGACATGCTCTCCTCCTTCACAAGCTGGTGAAATGAAAGTGTGTACACGTTCGGTTGCTATCAAATTATAATTTATGATTCATGTGGTTTTCCAGAAGATATCAGGTAAATTGCAACTTCTTAGCATTATTTTCTGTTCTATAGTAGACTTAGAGCTTTTTGCAGCATTTTTGAAATGATTTTTATGCTAGAGTATATTATCTATAGTTCAAAACCATCCCTCGCTGGGGATGATTCTTAATTTTTTTTCAACTACTAGTGAACTTTATTTCTTATATTCCAATATTCCTCCAACTCTTAACTCCTAGGAGCATTTTTATAACATTTTCATATTTGGTGTGTGTTCCCATTCCTGTGTTTATATATCATGGACAGACACTTTGAGTGACAGTTAATTTTCCTTTTCAGTACTCTCCTAACCAGAATTATCTAAATCCCAAACACTTCTGTCTCTCTCCAGGACAATACCAATAATAATAGATTTTCATAATGGTTATCCAGAGACGTCGCAAGACCCAGAAACGACTTCTATATCATTAAGAAAAGGGGAGAGGGAATCCTTGAGAAAATATTTTTATTGCTTTATAATTGAAGAATGGCAGGTACTTGGCATACATGCTAATATTCTTTGCTCCCTCATGACAGCCAAAACTAATAAATTTTCCTGTTCTTCCCTCCTGATCCTTATCAGGGCCTCAGAAACCTCTTTACCACATTGCTCTAAGCAGCTACTACAAGTTGGTTGGAGTTAGCAAAAGAAGTTAAAACCTACTTAGCAATAAATTTGCTGTTAGTCACAGTGAAGCCAATGAGCAAAGCCCCTTGCTGACTTGTAGGTTTGATCCAGAGAGCCAGGGCAATTACCACAGAAAACCATGGCTGGCCCTCTTAGAGAAGGAAGGAAAGCTTTGGAATCTCATACTGGCATTTAGGAACTCAGGTGTGGAAATGACATATTTTATTTTTGCTCACAACTTTTTGACCTGAATTCCTAAAGCTTCACTCAGCTACAAGGCTCCAGAAAGCAGAATCCTACCACATGTTCCATATGTGGTAATAACATGAACTGTTTGATACTAATGACTGCCATGTCCCATCTGATGTATTTTAATGCTTAACTTCTTGTCACCTTTAATGTAGAAGAATTCCTTCTTTGTTCTTTCTGTATTATTAATGGGACATTTACCCAAGTTATATTTAAAAAGCAGAAATCTTCTTCAGGCATCTCTGTGCTTTGGGAAACAATGCTCAGGATTTCCAAAGAACAACCTTTGGAGCATTTTTGCTATACAATGTTCTTCAAATAATAATAAAAACTGATAATAAATCGATTAATGAGTTTATAATTAAGCAAATTGGAGAAATTCTGCATAATATAGTTTCTTTTGCACAGTTAGAATGCCCTTCAACACATTCTATATCCTGATGAGTATTGAAGTAAGGAAAGCTATTTTACTTCATTACATCCAGTGTTCTCAAACTTTTGGAATTACAAAAAAATTTTTCAGTATAAAATTGAATAATATCTCAAGGTACTGATGTTCTGCCATACCACTGTAGTAAACACTGCAATATGTTACAGAGACTTTTATATTTTTGGGAGGCATTAAAATACCATGGGCAGTTGTACCACATGGCCCCAGCCAGGATTTTCTCTTAATAAGTATTTGACCTTGGACATGTAGTTTAACATTTTTGCCTCAACTTCTGAATCTGGAAAAATTGGAGGGTGTGATATAATCTATAGCAAAGGGTTATTGATTATCACTAGGACATTGTAGGCAACTGGTAAATATTATACGTATTGTTTGTTTCACCTTCTAATATTGTTTACTTCTTTCCCCTAATTAATAAATATTAAATTATGCTGGATTAATATTAGCATAATTTTCCTAATAGAATGCTTGTATTGCAAACAATACAAGATTCATTTGCCTTGAAATATACACAGAATGTATTAAAGGTGTGGTTCAAATGTTAGAGCACCTGCTTTACAAGAGAAAGTGAGTTCAAACCCCAGTTCCACTTAAAATAAAAATATAACTGTGAAATTCAAACCAACGACTCTATACAAGACTCCTTCTAGGCTATATGCTCCCTTCTTACTTTTTTAAAAGCCCATGTTTACTTCTTTCTGTGAATGTAATGCTTATCTTTGAATATCCAGATTAGAGTGGAAATTTTGAGGGTGGCTCAGGGTACCATGCCTAGACCATGCCTTATCTTCTCCCATATGACCAAGGACTCCCCATATCTTTGGCCCAAAGCATTCCCAGGATAAAACATGAAATAGTAGGTATTTGTGAGATGCTTGCCTTGAGATACAGCTATAAGCACAGTGCTTACATTATCTTAATCACAGTGTTCTGGAGTTTTTCATATTCTGGAAATCAAATTTGCTTAAAATTATATCCATGCCATTTATGCTTATGGTTGATGAAATGAATACCCCATGAGCAATCACTGAGTTCCTAAAATGGGCTTGCTAACATCCAATGAAGAAAGGTGTGACCCAAACTGGCACCATGCTTTTTCAGAATTGTATTTTTTAATTTTGGGGGTAACACTTCTACCTTTCTGATATGAAAATTCACTAAGTGCTACATGATGAAGAGTAGGTTACTTTTTAGCTGCTCCTTGCTTTGATTCAAAGACCTGCAACTAAATTGATTCTTAAGAAGAAGATCACACTTTCTTCTGTTGTTTTATCAAGAGACAGTAAGGATTATTTTAAGCATTAGAAGAAGCCCTGTGTGGAGATATATGCCTATAATCCCACCTATTCAGGAAATTGAGGCAGGAGGATTACAAATTCAAAGCCAGCCTGAGGAAATTAGCAAAATCCTTTCTCAAAATAATAAGAAAAAAAGGCTGGGGATGGGAATGTAGCTGGGGCAGTGGTAGAGCACTTGCCTAACATGCTGGAACCTAGTACCATGAAATTTTTTTTTCAAGAATTGGGGAGCATTATTTTAGAACAAATGATGAATTATTACTGGGTCTGCAGAAGTCTGGAATCCAAGCTAGAGAATTTCTTATCATTAAACTGCATGCAGATCATAGAGTAGAGATGAATACAGACTTTTTTATTCTGAAGAATTCTTCATTATATTAGTTGATACTGCCTTATTCTCTGTTCATATATACTCATGCTAATTATTAGCCTCATCAAAATCAATGATATTTTGATTTATTTTGGTGACTTTTATGTTTTGAATCTCTAGATCAGATATTTATAGAAAAAATAAATGAGGGCAAGTCTGAACAATTCTGAGAATAATATTCTGTTGTCGTGCCTAATTAATCATCAGAATCAATAGATTTTCATTTCTCTGTCATGACTCTATATTTGAATGTTTCATATTTGTTATGGAAATGCTTTCCAAATTATTTTTAAGAATCATTAATTATTGTCCTTAATGAGCAAATTTTGAACTTATCAAAAAATCCATAATTTCCTTTTGCATAAAAATATAGCAACATAATGAAAATTTGACACCATCGGGTGGAAATTGTCACTTTTGCAGTATCTCATTTTGTTTTTGACTCATCAAGCCTTTGTAACTAGGTTTGTCATTCAGTAGACAGCACAGGAGGCCACAAAATTGAGTCTCCTGTTACATGTCCACTGTGATTGGTGAAACTGCCCAGAGTGTGTTTTTGGCCAGAATTCTGGGACTCTGATTAGAGGAGAGAATTGTGCTGTTGGTTATTGATGTCTGTCATGGTTTCAGAGTGGAAGTACTGGCAGGCAGAGTTGCACCATTTTGCTCCCTCATATATAATAGAAAGAGTTTTGTATTGGGAAGCTCAGTAGCTTAAGTTTCAACCCCCATTCTGCTCCTAATTGTGTGACTTTGAACAAATCATTACCATTTCTAACTCTATTTTTTGCTTCTGATAATTAAATATTGGTGGTAGATAATACTTAAGATTCATCCTGACTTTAAATTGTCATGCATGGTTGTGTATACTTACAGGGATAGTTAAGACACTCTGGGCACCTGTTCATTTTTTTACAATCACTAGAAAAATTTTTAGCATTAGCAACTATGGTAAATTATTATAATAAGGACCCCAATGCAACATGCCTTTCACTATCCACACCCAGTTTCAATGTGATCTCTCCGCTCCTATTAAGAGATGGATTTTATTTCTATGGGTTGGCTTGTGATTTCCTTTGATGGGTAGAATGTGAAAGGACTTAAGCCTTAAGTGACCTTAGAGTTTCTGCATCTAGATGGGATGAAAGAGTAGGTAGAGTGAAGGGCCTGGTGGAACCAATTGAGCCTCGTCCCTAGGCTACCTTCCAACTGAAAGCAGTTACATAAATGAGCCCAGATGAGACTCACAGCAAAATCCATTTATAGACTCATGATAGCAGAACACACCAGTGATATTTTAAGCCACTTTGTTCTGGGGCAGTTTGTCATGCAACAGTAGATAAATGATATAGGAGTTTTAAATCAGTCAGTGGCTTTCTTGTGACTAGAAGATTTAACAGTGGGTGCTAGTTATCAGCTGAGGTGCCTTAGTTCTTTTCCAGGTTCCCTTGTATTGTCCATTGGCTAGCTGGGCTGTTTCATAGTGTGTTGGTCTCTGAGTTCTCAAAGGGCAAAAAATCATTAAGTTGTAAGGTCTCTTAAGGTTTAACCTTGGTAAGTCACACGGTAACATTTTCTCAGTATAACATTTTACTGAGTATTTCTCAGTGATCAGAGCAAGTCTCAGACCCAGCCCAGATTCAAGGGGAGGGAAAATTGATTCCACCTCTTGAAAGGAAGAGGGCCAATGTCACATTGCAAAGGGAACTATACATGGGCGAGATTCTTGTGATCACAATTGCAAATAACCAATCACAACAACTTTAGATGTTTGACTGGAAGATTCCATTGGATTTCTCTTCTTTACTGTGTATATTCTGAGTCTGCTGTGTGCCAGCAAGAGTTTATCATAAGGCTTGGCCTGTTGTCACACCACTTTAATGTGGCAAAACCCCGTAGGGTATTTATGTTCATGGGGACAGAGAGTCAATACTGGGCTGGTGATGGGGCCTGGAGACAAGAGGGAAAAAGGCACTTCCAAGTTTCTGGAAGTCTCTCATGACGTAAGTGATGTTGTGAGAAAGTCAATGATTTCCAATAATTAGACTGTCCAACAAGCAAAGGGATTCAGTGTATCTGATAACCTGACCCACTGATATTGACTGCAGTATCTAACCTTCCTCAGGATCCTGGCTACTGAGTCACCTTGAAGAAACCCAAAGGCATGAACGGAAAAGGCCCAAAATATATTCTCCTCATCTTTCCTTTCTTCCTCCAGCTCGAACCCCTCCCCCAATGCGAGATAATCCTTACATTCTTGCTGCTGTCTGTTGGAATGAGGACATTGCTACTCAGTATTGAGGCCTCTATGCCCTGTGGGAATGTGTGTGTCATCTGCTTTCTTCATCCAGGGCTAGGTGTTTCTCAGGCCTTTAGCAGTTTTGCACAATATCTTAATTATTTCATGAATCATCTGGTTTCTTCCATGAACAGAGGGACTCTGGGAATACACAGCACACATTTACTAAGAGGCAAGGCAGAAACTGAGACATGTCAATCCCAAGACTTTAGAATCAGACAGACATGGGGCAAATTCTTGTTATAATCTCATTTTGGGTATGCTGTCTTGGCAAGTTTCTTTTCTGTAAACTGTAATTTTGTCATCTGCAAAACAGGAATTATATGGATTTGTTGGAAAGATTAAGTAAGTAAGAGGACATATATAAATTTGGCTTCAGGAAAAAAAATGCCTGATGATTTTCTTTGAAGCTATCCTTAAGTTGCTATATCACTTTACAGGACAAACTTGATCCACATTTGAAGAAGTGGATTTAACTTTAGAAAACTGAAATATCAGATGAGAGAGAGAAGTTTGCCTAACACCCCAAGGCAGAGTTAGATTCAGCCTCCCCTGTAATCCCACAGCACATACTGACTATACCATAGAAGTCTATACTGACTTCTATCCATAGAACTTATGTCTGGGTTGTGATCATCAGTATATTCACTGCATGACAGTTTGGGACATTAGAGTGGGAACTCTTCAAGGTCAGCTCTCTGTCCTATCCATTTGAGTATCCTGAGTCTCAGTATAAACCTTGGACTGAAAGGAGGCCATAGTTGTGCTATGGATGGATGAGTAGGTTGGCACCCTAGTTGAAGTACTCCTCCCATTTGTGAAGTGAAGTGTAAGACTCATCTGCTTTAAGAAGTCTTTGATTTTTCCTCAACTCTGAGGAATCATTTTCAACTGTAAGACCTGAATTGTAACTATAGCCCTTGTTTTCCTTTAAAAATGTTATTACCAAATGTATCTTTCTACTCTAGATTTTAGGACAAGCACAGACCCTTTCACAGGTTTTCACATGACAAATACTGGATAAACATGAATTAAATTAACTAAGTTTAGTTTTTATGAGGGTTATTTGCATGTTGGCTAAGAAATTGTATCAGAGGTGTTAATCCAAAGCAAACAAAACCCAGAAGAAAGTGTGCTCTTATAGCCTATGTATAATATGAGTTTTACCCATTATCAAGGACTAAGAGTCTCCAAATTAAATTATACTGCATCTGTGATATTATCTTAAAACAACTGGCATATAAACAGTGGCAGTAGAATTACAGGAGCTGTCTGTTGTTCTTCAAAATTAATTTGCTTTTCCTGAGTTTTTTCTTAGGAGCCACACATAGCAAATAATACCTACCTTCTTCAGGCAATACTGTGTTTTCTTCTAAGGCTCAGGCATGTATTTTGAGGGAAAAAAACCATTTATTTTTAGATGAATTTGTGAATAGCACAGTGTTTTGGTGTTCTTATGTGTTTGCACATCACATGCTTTGCTTTTCCAATTAGAGATGACAGAAACTTTTGTAACTGTGTTAGAAAGAATAACTGTGATATCCATACCACAACACCTTTTTCTGGTGTTATGATTAGTTCTTACAAGCATCAGAAATGCTACACAGGGTCATTAAAGTGGACAACCTGGCTGAGGTATTTTTCTTAAAAAGTAAAAAATTTTAAAGACAATATGATGGTTATGGTTCAGTATGCCATATAAAGACAGCATTGTAAACCCATGGCTCACACCTGTGATCCCAGTTACTTGGGAGGCTAAGATCAGGAGGATTGAGGTTCAAGACCAACCTGAGCAAATAGTTTGTGAGATGACCCCCATCTCCAAAATAAGCAGAGAAAAATAGACTGGAGGTGTGGCTCAAATTGTAGAGCACCTGCTTTGCAAGCATGAAGCCCTAAATTCAAACCTCAGTCCCAATGCCCCCCCCAAAAAAAGAAATAAAAGATAGCATTGTAGCATCAGATGAGGTTCCCAATGTTTCTAGTTTTTCCTTAGTTACCTCTTTCAAATGTGATCCCTGTAAACCCAGAGTTGGCATTGTAAAGTCCCAGTGGTCAAACCTGACCCACCTCCTCTTTTTGTAAATAAAAATTTACTGGAATATTGACATCCCTATTGGTTTTTGTATTGTCTGTGGTTACTTAGGCATATGACCCATAAAACCTAGAAGATTTACCATCTGGTCCTTTGCAGAAAAAAATTGCTGCTACCCTGCCGTAAGTCCTTCATGAACTATTTGTATTTTCAACTAGCCTCTGGCTATCCCTTCTACCAGCTGGGCATGAGCTCTTGCTGACTTCTGTATTCCTGGTTTCCACTGCACTGAATGCTGCTTTCTGCTGACCTAATCTCCTCCATGCTTCCCATTGTACTGAAGTGATACTGTCCTGACTCCTGGACTGGACGGAAGGCAAGAGCAACTTCTTGTTCTCTTTTGTTGTTCCTAAATCCTAACAGCATCTACATTTAACTGGTGCTCAATGTTCATTAAGTGAGTGAATGACTACATTTCCTAGCCACAATATAAAGCAGTGTTTGTTTATTGCAGTGGTGGGGATTGAACCCAGGGCTTGTGCATGCTAGATAGGTACTCTACCACTTGAGCTACAACCCTCCTCTAAAGCAGCATTTATAAAGATGCAGTTTATCTGAGACTCTAAATACAAAGCAACATTTCTAGAAAACAAATCTTTTTAGTTACAAAGGGTTTTTTTTAAAAAAAGTTTTATCTTCATATTTGTATTAAGGGCTTATGTAAGATTAGTTTATGTTAAAATAAATTAACATTTTTCAATTCACACCCAGAATTTGTTTTAACTAACCAGGTATTAAGGATCAAATTTCTTTTTTCTTTTTTTTTGGATGAACTAGAGCTGGAACTCAGGGCCTCATGTTTGCTAGGCAGGTGTCTACCACCTTTTAAATTTGGTTAGTCTTCGAACAGGGTCTTAGGTTTATGTCCAGGCCAGTCTGAAGCACACAGCTGGGATGACGGCCACACTCAGCTTTCATTGCTTGGGATGGAGTCTTGCAAACTCAATCATCCCACTCTCTACCTCCCAAGTAGCTAGGATTACAGGCCCGAGCAACCACACCAACTGCAGATAAGCTTCTTTAAATTAGAAAAAACAATCATGCAGGTCATCCCAATCTAGTATCATCTCATTTTTGTCAGGATCTTTGTACTCAGAGGTGGCTGATGTTAGGGTGTAGTTTATCATTTGTTCCAGCAGTGCCTCTCTTGTGATAGGCACTGATGGCACAGTAGTAAACAAGACAAAGTCTTTACTCCTAGGTAGCTTACTCATTTGGGTATGTAGTCAACACCCAAGAAAATTAGATTCCGGTGGCCAGAACAATGAGAAGGATTAAGATAGAGTGGTGTTAGAGGGAGTAACCAGGAAGTAATCTAAAGGGTGATCATGCAATATTTCTCCAAAGTACTGAGTGATATAGGAATTGGAATCTCAATAAGAAGGAAGCAGTCATGTGATGATGATGGGGAATAGAATTGTAGGCAGAGAAAGCACCAGGACAAGGGCTCCAAACTGGCAAACAGCTTGGTGCGTATGAGGAATAGAAAGAAGGCAGGCACACAGTATGCAAGGGAGGGCTGGGGAAAGGTGTGGTTCTGGAGGTAGGTGGGAGAGTCAAGATGTAGTCCATGGTGAAGTCAAAAAATAGGCTCTTGTTCTCTCTTCTTGTAAAGGATCTGAGGGTGAATGGTTGCCTTTGCTTTTTCAGATTCAAGCAGCTCCTTAAAAGGCCCAGGGTGGTGTTGGGTGGTATGTCTGCTGCTGGCCAGCTCCACCACTTTTATAGCTCCCAAGAGATCCAGAGACAGATTCTGTGAGACTCTGACTAGTGTCACTTCCTGTGGGGTCCTCAGGACTGTTCGCCTATTTAGCCATCCTCTGGGTACCAACCCAACAAACAATGATCACCTGCACAAACACATACCAATTTCATTTTACTATCAGTTGCATACAAACGTGTGTTATATCCAAATGAGGTGACTTATTAACAATACATGTGTGTGATATATTAGGACAGTGTTGTATAAATGAGCTGGTGAAAAATATTCACTTAAATGAGAGTGTATTGAGGCTGTTTAACTTTTCTGTGACATGTATCACTATTATTAATGATCCAAAAAGTAACAAATGTATGTGATATATAGCTCTTGGTCATAGCTTTGTCATACAAAGGGCATAGCATCTGACAGGTTTATTCATTTGGATTTAATTCCCTAAATATTTCGACTCATTAAACATTGAGTTTAGCTCATTTTTAGCATCAGACAAGTGAAATTGACATATAATATTTTTATGGCATTGAAGCAAAAAACATTCAATGTCATTGGTATTACCAAATTTACATGAGATTCAAAGGTAGTCAGATCATTCCACCAGTTTTCAGCTCCAGCAGTTAAGGAAAATGCCATTCCTTCACCACCTAGTTGCTGTGTGCAGAGTAGCCTAACACAACAATTATGGATATTGTTGGAAGCTTGCACGGCTGTTATCTTGCTGTTGTTTGGTGAAGTCAGGGCTTAAGGGAGGGTGTAAATTAAAGTAGGGAGGAGGAAGATGGGGGAAAGGTCCCTTTTAACAAAGAAAACGCAACTCAGTGGGAGTGGAGGCTGGCAATCTGCTAAGACGAAATGAAAGGAAATTCTTCATTTCTAAATGGTGGTTCATTGACCCATGATAATAAAGCAGCCCTGCCAAAGAAGGATAATTATCTTTTTTTAGTATCAGATGCCCTGCCGGTGAAGACCTCCCTCTCCTGTCTTGAAAAATGAGCTCAGATTAAACAAATGCCCCTTTTCCTAGTTTACTGTTGACATGAATTTCCTGATTACAAGAAAAATTAATCTGCTTTCCCTCTTTCTTTTCTCTTCTTCTCTTCTGAAAATCAAGCCTGCCCAGCTGAGCTCCATGCATTTCCCCTGGGCCCAGAGTTCTACCAACAGTGAGATGGGTTAAAGGGCTTGATATTCTGGTGAGACTAGCGATTGTGGGATTGTGGTTTTATTAGCCTCTTTTGCTGCTTAGCTCCAGGCAGAGCACGGTTTGTTTTTTTTTAAAAAACAATAAGAAAAAAGGAAAAAAAAACAGAATGTAAATATAACAGAGATTTTTCTCCTGCTAGTATCTGAAAACTAAACAAATATAAATATATACCATCTATGTATACACACAGACAGTTCCTACTTATGATGGCTTGATGTAACAATTTCTCAATTTTTCAGCGGTGGAAAAGCGTTCCTATATAACCATTCTGGGTTGTTTTTTTTTTTTTCTTTCAGAACCACATTCAATAAACTAAATGAAATATTCAATGCTTTATGTTAAAACAGGCTTTGTGTTAGATGGTTTTGCCCATCTGTATGGTAATGTAAGTGTTCTGAGAATGTTTAAGGAAGGCTAGACTAAACTATGATGCTCACTAGGCTAGGTGTATTAAATGCATTTGTGTTAGGATAGTTGCAGTTTACAATGGATTTTTTGGGTATGTAACCACTTCATAGTTGAGGAACATCTGTAGATATACACACTCAGTGGCAAATACATGCATACGTATATACACACATATATGTATATACACACACACACACACACATATATATGTATACATGCATATGCAATGAGTTCAAATTCAAAAAGGAACTGAAATGTTGCTACTGATGAGAGCTCAACTTGTATCCTCTCCTTTAGAACTGGTTGTTTTTTCAGACCATGATGTTGCCTTATCCAACTTGTAAAATGCATTAAGATGGCTTCTTTTCTATAAGCAGGCAATCCTTTTCCTTAATGATTTACCTTCAAATGTCTTCTCAGATTCTGAATAATCTGTGTGAGGAACCCTTGTCGTAAATTGCTTAGCCTCATGGCATATCTCTTAGTTATAGATAAAGCTCACTGTACCTTGTCAGAAGGTCCACACTCCTTTAAAAAAGAAAATCAACTGTTGTCATATGTATTTCTATTATTTCTCTAAAAAGAAACTTAAAATTTTAATCACGATGCTGTATCTCAAGGAACCTCCCAGATAATCCAGCTACTTCTCTAGCATAGTGCCGTTGGCTGCTGGAGGATGAGCTTTAGAACAGGGGTCAGGAGATAATGGTACAGAATAGATCTTGCCTCCTGTATAATTATCTCAGCAAGCACTGGAGTCATGCTGTACATTAATGTCTCTTCTCTTAAAAGAAATTCTCCTGCACACCACAGCTATTCCTTAGAAGTATAACCATGTTTTTAAGCCTTCTTTGCACTCCTTGGAGTTCAGTGGTTGGTAAATATTTGTTTCCTCATTCCTTAGTCTTTGAGAGTTCAGACTCTAGGTCAAGGGGACTCAGTACTGTGGGTATTAGCTGTTCTGTAAGAATAATCTCCAAAGCAAGCTGAGAGTGTGCCTTAACACACTTTGCTGCAGATGTCCTCGTGTGCCCACTGAGGCCAGTGGAGCGCTTCTGTGACCTGCGTCCTGATGAAGTGGCCGATTTGTTTCAGGTGACCCAGAGAGTTGGGACAGTGGTGGAGAAGCATTTCCAGGGGACTTCTCTCACCTTTTCCATGCAGGTGAGTAAACAGATTGCTCAGAGACAATTATTCTGCCTTTTTGAATTATAGTACTGGGCTCTCTACCCCTGACATCTCACCAGGAAGCCAGCTGTAGTTGTCTGCATTTACATAACAGCAGAAAAAGATGTTATTAATTCAGTGTAGCTCTGCTGTCCATTGGTCCCAACGTAGTGTTGCATTATCATCAGAGGCAATTTCTGCAGTATTATTTACAAATCCGGTGGGAGTCATAGGTAAGATATTCAATAGGCATTAAGATGTTCCTGCCTGGGATGGTGACCATGTTGTAATCCAAACTTCTTGGGAGGCAGAGATGGGAGGACTGTGGTTCAAAGACAGCCAGGTTAAAAAGTTAGTGAGACCCCACCTCAGCCCTTAAGCTGAGGTGCCCTCTTTGGGCAACTACATGGGAGGCATAAGAGGACTGCAGTCTAAGGCTGGCCCAGGCAAAAACATGAGACCCTATCTGAAAAACAACTAAAGCAAAAATGGACTGGGGGTGTGTGGCTCAAGTTGTAGAGCAGCTGCCTAGGAAACACAAGGCCCTAAGTTTAAATATTAAAGAAAAAAAAAAAAGTCTGGAGCTGTGGTTCAAGCAATAGAATGCCTGCTTTATAAGTGAGAAGCCCTCAGTTCAAACCCCAGTCCCACCAAAAGAAAAAAACAATTTAAAAAGACATCCCTGATCTTATACTAGAAACAGGACCGGACAAGTCATTTTTATACTCTGGTAAATATGTTTTGAGCTTTCATGAGCTAAGCCCTGCTCTGGTTCCGAGGGAGTGGTGATATGTGGGCTAGATTGAGCCTTGCTGCCTTGCCCTCATGGAGCTTACCTTCTCTCTACTTCTCAAGCTGCAGTAGTGATTGGACATAGGTTGGTACAAACTAGATTGATTGATAAGAAATAAATCAAAGCTAGTCACCAGAGATCTTCAGGCAGAAGTTTAGAGGAAGAAGTCCATGACTTGTCATCGACTGGATGTTGAGCCAATAGTACGAAATACATGAGCCCCTCAAATCCCCGTGGAGAGGGCCTGGGTATCAGCACATGCGTGAAGCTCTTTGCGGCTCTGAAATGTGATGACTGTGCAGCTTCCCCCTGGAAATCAGTTGTTCCAAAATGTGGCATTGCGTCCTCAACACTTTGGTTAGACTTAATGTTTACCATCCTTTCGCCCTTCCTCAGCTCTCTGCATCGCCCTCCAAAGAGACCAGACACCTTCGCCTTCAGGCTGTCAAAAGCTCTGACTAAAATTTCTCATTAACTCTTGAAGAAATATAATTTTTTTCTGCCTTGTCTGTGTTTTAGAATATCTAAACTTCTCTAAAAGTACATTGTGTGTGTGTGTGTGTGTGTGTGTGTGTGTGTGTGTGTGTGGTGGGGGGGGTGTCACACCATTTGAGTCACCTTTAGGAAGGTAGTTTAACTCTGAATGGGTTTATCAAGTTCATGTTGAAAACTGGGTTTCCAGAGAGACCACGTAAGGGAAATTGGTGAGAACATCCATCAGTGTTCAATGAAAAACCAGAAGAAAATGAATGATTATAGGAAATAGGATTCACTAGAAGGTTAATTCCATAAATGTAAGAACCATGTGTGATACTTTGAATACTTTCATATATGTAGTATTGTGAAACTTTTGCTTATTGTAACCCACAGTTAAATATTTAATTTACAATCAGGTATATTCCACACTCACATATACATACATGTACACATACGCAGACACTGAAACCAGAGTTTCACAAAACACTGTTTACGCATTCTTTGCATTGTAATAGTTTTTGTTCCATTATGTTGTGGGTTTTTTTTTTTTTTGGTGGTACTGGGGTTTGAACTCAGATGCACATGCTTGCTAGGCAGGTGCTGTACTGCTTGAGCCACACCTCCAGCTCTATTACTATTATTTTTAATCCAGAGATAATTCAAACACCATACCAAATACCCTTTTAAAGTTTCTGAGTCAGTGTGACTTACTATACTTGGTGTTGTAAAACCATCACCACTTGACCTGCACCCCCAGCCCTAATTTTAATATTGGTTGCAAACCTGTTGAGTTGCTTTAATGACCCTAATGAGTAATGACTCCACATTTGTAAAGTACTAATGTACACAGTTCTGCTTAATCCTTGCCACAGCAAGGCAGAGATTCTAGCCCAACTTGTCTGGCTTATAGAGGGAGACAGATTTAGCTAAACTCACAGAAATTCCATTTTGGGATTTCTGTTGAATAGGTGTTTCTTGTCCTGCTATTACAAGCCTGCTAAGACCTGCTTTGGCTTTGTGTTATAGCTAGTGACTAGGCGAGTCTGCTCATTTTCAACTAAGACAATAGTTTTGTTGGACTTGATGAAGCTAGGGGAGGGAATCAAAATGGGAAAAGGGCCCAGCTACAATGAACACTCCCATTTTTCTTCCTCCAAGTTCAGAATAGCCCAAAAGGACTCTTCCTATATGAAACACCCATATTCTCACTTAATGGATTGTGGTTACAGCAGATTTCCCGAGTAGAGACTTAAGTAATCAGACATTAATTAAACCACATCTGATTTAAAGATAACCAAAAGGTGTGATACTTCACCTCCCCAAACATTTTCAGTCTTACTTTAATGCAATTAAAACCATAGCCAAGAGCAAAGAGCATGAAATGCAGTGAGGGGATTGGCTTGCTGGATAATTTATATCATTTTTATACATAACTTCTCACTCTCAGGCAGAAATGGAGAACTGTCTGGTCCCACGTATTTGAAGAGAATGGTTCCCATGAGAATACTATAAATTAACACACAATGAAATTGGATCTAAATTATTAACGGGCGTTATTTCTGAATAAGCAGGTGATATCATCTATCTGTTCTCGCCTCAGCTGCTTTTTTTCTTCTCCTAGGATGGTCCTGAAGCCGGACAGACTGTGAAGGTGAGTGCTTATTATGTGCATACAAATTAATAAGGGGCAATTATGAGGACTAATAAAAAATCACAGTGAGTCACTTTGCAGCACACTGCTATTTCATTATGTTATCTTCGAGGTCACAGAGACCCCTCAGTGCTAGAGGCATAAATCCTGACATTATAAACCATGCCAAACAATATGTTTCCCATTAGTTTACAAGACATTTACCTTTTGTCGTAAAATTATTAATGTGCAAACGCTAAAACAGAAACTAAATCAAGGAGTCCTAAAACAGAAACTGAAGTCAAATGGGTTCCTGGGAGGTACAGTCCAGGACACAGCATGTCAGCTTTGTGTGGATTTTTATGTTAAGACTAAAGCTTTGGTTTTTTCCATTGTCAACTTTCACCTAATCCTTCTTGAATGAAGAGGCGTGTTTGTGGTGGTAATGGTGAAGCGATTGTATCCCATCCCTCTTGGACCAGTGTTTCTCACTGTTCTCTCCACCCCATACTGCCTCTTTTCCTTCCCGGCTACTTAATACCAAAGTTCAAATCTAATAGATTCAGTGGAGCTCGAAAAATGAGTTTTTAAGTGTGCTAGAAAGGAAAGAAGGATTTATTAGGATAGTCTCAGATTCCATAGTAAAAATGCAAGATGAAGCTCCCGGCTGATTCTCAAGTTGGGTTTCAGTCCCTTACATAAAATGCATGTCCCTGTGTAGCTAGGTCCTATGCCTAAATGATAGAAAAGGCTGGATTTTGGGGTGGTAAAATTCAAAAGCAAGCCAGACTATGGTGCTAATATTATGCTTTATGAAATAAAGTTCACAAACTTACAGCTCCACAACTGGCTAAGTGGATAAGGTAACACTTAGCACCAAACAAAGAACATGGTTCCTTTATTGATCTTAGTTTGTGTGTGGCTTTTGTGTTTTACACAGCTACTGTGGAACTTTTACAGTACATGAGTGGAAAGTACCTTTGAGGAGAATTATCTCAAAGGGACTGTCATTAAATGGGTCACCAAATTCCTTATGATAAAAGGAGACTAGCCCCCTGATTGCTCCATACATATGGTGTGGGATACAGACAGAGGGGACTTTTAGATTCCATCTACCCCTGTCTACCACCATGTTAGGAGTCCAAATAAGCAAACACTAAAAAAAGGATATATAAAACCATAGCCTTCATTTTTAAATTGATTCTTAAAATTCAAAACAAAAATGTTCAAAACTGGTTACCGGAGTTTAAAAAACAGTGTCCAAATGTAAATTCCAACCACACTGGATTAGTTAGATGTATTAAATAAGATCTATTTGATACAATTCTTCAGCCATTGAAAGTGACAGTATAGGCACATAGCAAGTAACATGGGAGAATGTACAACCATATTAAGTGGAATACACAGATTTTATGTTTAAAATGCACATTTTAAACATAACTAAAATTTATGTGAATAGATTGGTTATATGATCTCAAAATCTTATTTCAAAATTCTAAAGGGGGGCATTAAAATTATTTGCTATACAAACAGCCTTCAATAGAGACAGAAAGATTAGTGGTTGCCAGGGAGTAGGGAAAGGAGGGGATGGGAGTGACTGCCAGTGGGTATGGTTTTCTTTTTTTGGGGTAGTGAAAATATTATGAATTTTATAGTGGTGATGAGGGTGCAACACTGTGAGTATACTAAATCCCACTGACACAAATACTTCAAAAATGTATTTGGTATGGTATTTGAATTATCTCTGGATTAAAAATATAGGCCTGGAGGTATGGTTCAAGTGTACAGAGCTTGCTTAGCAAGCATGAAGCTTGGAGTTCTAACCTCAGTACTACAAAAAATAAATAAATAATAATAATAAGAAGAAGACAACAACACATATTTAAAAACAGACAAACATCGAATCTAACAGAACTGAGAACCACAGCTAAAAACTCTCTGATTTCAATAGCAATAACTGTGACATCCCAGTTATCTGGCCAAAATTGTAATGTATTTGTTAGCTTTAATAGTGATGATGATGGATCTATTCTTAACATATAGCACTTATCTATGAATTATTGAATGTAGTTACTACTACCACCATTATTGTTTGGTTTAAGTTTTTTAAAACAATTGTATTTTTCTTTAAAGATGTTTTAGAAATCTTTTGTTTCCAACCTGATTGCAAAATTTCCCCAGGGGGAATTAATGGGGCCATCTCAAATCCTTTGTGGAATAAAATGACTAAAGGAAAATCCTCCCCCCACAATACACACACACTCCCTCAGTGGACAGTGAAGTTTTGAAAACTGTCCTTTTGAACTAAATCCACCTTTGTAAAGGTATGTAATCTATGTTATAAAATGACCCTTACACCACCTGCATGAAAATTAACTTCAGTGTTCAGCAACAACAATAACACATTGATTCTCAGTCCTTAGATTAAGACTACTAACTTAGGATGCTGTGGTTGGGACCGGGGAGTCTTCTTTATAGAAGTATGCACCCCATGACTCTTTCCAGCATCTAGATTATTTCCCAGCCTTACCATTTTATAGTGATAAAATAGTAAGTCATGATGGCCACAAAACCATGACCACAGAAGCCAGTCTGACAGTAGGCAGCCACTCCAGGGAGCACACCAGTATCTTTTCTATTCAGCTGGGCAATTCCGGAACCTACAGTTGAAACTCAGAGCATTTCACATTTTGAAATTCACACAGTTGCACATTTTGAAGCAGAGTTTGACAGCCTGCCACAGGAAGCCCAGGACCTGTTCTCTTCATCTTTGCCTGTGCGTGTGATTCTCAGTGTTGCACCTCATGCCTGGGTTCTAAACCATTTTTGTCTCATGCTGAGTAGTAATTGCAATAAGCCCAGTAATGGTCTTTTCCCCCCGAAGCAAGTGTTGTGATTGTTAATGAAGGTGTACCACCGAGTTAGCCCCTTGAACATGATACCACTTGAGGGGTTTCATTTCAGAAGCTTTAGATTCAGCTTTGCAAAGAACAAGGGTGGCCTGGCTTTACTCAGTAAGGCACTTGTAGCAGGAAAAGGGAAATAGCGACGTAAAAGAGTGACCTCTTATTTCACAATTGATTATTAGCTCTCTTTTTCAAGCTTAAAAGTAGTAGAACACTGCCATGCACCAGGTGAGTATTGCAATGGTGTGAGTGTCCTGCAGGCTTGAGAAATCATCTCTCCCTTGTCTCTGAGTTGTAGCCCTTCACATCTGCTTACCCTGACCCCCATAATCCTCCTGAATCTCATGTTCCTTGTCCTGTTGTCTTATTTGATTTCGGTAAAGTCATTCCTCGCTGTTGTGTGTGTGTGTGTGTTTTATGTTTCTTTATTTATGTTGTTTCATTAGTCCTCTGAGAATGTAAGCTTCACGAGGACCTGGATTTTGTGATTGTTTATGATGAGACTCAGAATGTGATGTCCAAAAATATGGCACCTTGACATCACGTGTATTTTAAGGTCAAAGAAATTGAGAAAACCATTGTCGCAGAAAAGTCAGTCTCTGGTCTTGTTCTACCTTCTCCACTGAGGCAGACCATAAAAGAATTATCTGACCTACCTACCCTAAAAGTAGCCCATAAGACCCTCACTTGAGAAAGGTCCTGCTTTATACTCAAAGACTAAGAACAAATAGGCCTTGTTAAATTCCCACCAGTTTATTACCACTAGATCACACCCTTTTGCCTTCCAGTCACACTTCTTCCTGACTTTCCATAAAAAATACATTTCCCCCCTCTTTCTTTGTCTCTTCATTTCTGAAGCCTCCCGTGTCACATAAAACATACATTGAATAAATTTGCTGCAATTTTCTCTTGTTAATTTATGTTTTGTTACAAGGATCTTGGCCAGGAACCTAGCAATGGGGAAAGAAATGGCATTACTTTTTCTTCCCTGCCTTTTCTATGTCTTTTTTGTGCGTGGAGGACAATAAGATTTGCTTCATAGAACAAATCTCTGCTTCTAAGTTTCTCACTTTAGACAACATGAAGTACAGATGATATATATTTGTTTGCCAGTATGTAGTCAGGGGTCAGGGTTTACTGAAATTTCTGTCAAATACCTCCCCTATTCTAGGCATCACTGACAAAGTCTAAAGTTTCCACTAATCACGTTATGAAATCAAATCCAAAATTTGATTCCAACTAACCAAACCATTAAGGTGATAGTCATTCCTTTAAAAGGGATGCTGTTTAATAAGCTTTATGTGTGCTATCTTTAGGCCAATTATTATGTACATCTTTGAGTGGGAGGATGTTTTAGGTATATTAAAAAAAGACATTTACACCAGGTAGGTAATCTGGAATCTCATAAGAACTATTTATAGAATATGCTTGCTTACTCTATCCTATGTCTATGGTGCTTGAATGCTTTACTTACAGACTTAATTTTATGGTATTAATACAGTGGGAAGTATCTCTTAATAATTGTTGAAATATTAGCAATTACTTTTTTACATTGCCCTATAAGAATAAGAAAAGGAGTTTTTTGAAGAAGTATGATTAAAAAACAATTTTAAAATTCTGCTCACTCTGGACTTTTATGGTTCTAGATCATATTTTCCATATGACATGAATATTTGTCCATCTTTTACTTTCTTGAACATGGAAGATTTTAGCTCTTGATGAAGTCCCCTGGTTAATACACTTTGGCATCAGTCATAGGTTCTATAAGGATATTAGTTCTCCAGCTTACTAGAATTGCAACTTTGGTGCTGCCTCTTATTGAGCACTAATATCCTTATTTTTCAAGTAGCAAAACCCTATCATATTGATTGATGGTGAGGAGAAACTTATATGAACACCTGGTGAATGTAGTGAAAATTGGCCAGGATTTAGTCACATGCATGGTATCCAGAACCAGTCTACCTCAGTTCAAATCCCATCCCTGTCCTGGGACCTTGTGTATGGTATTGTTGTTTTGTTTGTTTGTTCCCCCCCTACACACACACACACACACACACACACACACACACACACGCACACACTCAGAGGGATTCTTGAACTTGCTAGGCAAATGCTCTACCACTGGAGCCATGCCCCAATCTCTTTTTTTTTAATTCTGTTTTTGAGGTAGGGTCTCTCTAATTTTGCCCAGGCTGGCTTCAAACTCCAGATCCTTCTGCCTGAGTCCCCAAGTAGCTGGGATTACAGATGTATATCATCAATCCCAGCTTTTGTATGATTCTTAATATAAGTATTCATTTCAACTTTCTCATCTATAAAACAGAGTATGGGTGGGCCTTAGGAAAGTGTACCCAGCATTGAGATTGTCTGTGGCCCTGCTGAGTTCACTTAATTAATATTCATTGAATTTTCTCACTTTTAATTATTGCCTACTAGCTTAAATTCTTGAGAAAACTTTCCTCTGATCCTGTTATTTGAGTTGTTCAAATATCTTGTTTGAATTTGCTATATAACAAATGACCACTTGAAAATTCAGAAATATGCTTTCTTCATTGGGAAAAAAATTATCGATCCTTTTCCTCTTGATACTTTTAGTCTTTTCCACACCGACGTGCTAATGAGTAACTTGCGTGCATGAATCAACAGTGTCTTGCAACGTTTTCTAAACTAGACTTTCACGGTTTAGAAAGCTGCTGCCCCTGTGCTGATTTGGTAGTTCTGAGGTGGGACCCAGGACTCCGTATTTAACAGATACCACAGTGATTGTGATGTACCCTGCAGTCCAATGCAAAGGTAACCTGTTAAAGGGGTGATTAGAATCAGATGAGGAGCAATCTTCACATTGTTGCTGCTCTCATCCCAAACTAATTACTAAGAAAGATGTGGTGTGCACGGAAAGGAGCAGCCCGTATCTTGAGAATGAAAAGGATTTTGACTGTTATTTATTATTTTCATCTGGAAAGACATTTTCAAGAGAGCTGCAATCTGCCAAAGGACTTTTATCCTTTGATTAAAGCTGTGATGAGTAGTGCCTTGCCTCTGTTTATACCTAATGCATGTATTTACTGGCGGAAGAATTAGTATCTTCAGGATGCAGTAGCTTTTATCTTGTAGAATTGCCTTATAATTTGCATCTGTTCCCAGAAGAAATCCAATTTGACTGTGTTCTGTAAAACAAAGACAACTGTGGTGCTCAGGGGATGAATTTAGCTCAACCTGTGATTGTGGATGACTCCAGGCCCTACGACATGTAAATGTCTTGGTGTTCTCCTCCCCATCCTGATGATTTAGGGGAAACACGGTGGGCCCTAGCTCTGCCTGCCTCCTTTGAGAAACTTCCTCTCTCCTCTGAAACCTTCAAGCTCTTTCCTAAGTAGGTATCAAAGCATTGATTTTTTTCCATTTCTAATTGGTTAACTTTGATTTGCATGGTGCCAGTTGGGTCAAAGAACTTAAAGAAAAATTAGCCAAGCCCCATGGCATATTCTTGTTGCAACTTCTTGTTTTTCCTGTTCTGTTCAAGTCACAGGCAGTTAAAGTAGTTGGAATGGGGGACATCCTGGAGTAGGGTTCCGGTAAAAATGAAGGGCAGTTAAAACATGTAGATGAAAAGGGAGGACACTTGAGCCAGATTACCTGGCTTCAAACCCAGAGCTGTCACCTGCTAGTGTATGTCCCCTCTGCAAGTCGACTTTTCTGAGCCCCAGCATTCATTTATAAATTTAGAGTATGAAGGGCTTAATGGCATTCTCTCTGCTAGAGGTGTGTGAGAACCAAATGCATGTGTGCATGTACAGGCCTTTAAAACTGTATCTGTCACAGAGTAAAGACTCAAGAAATGTTGACTATTAGTGTTATAATTTTTGCTAAACTCTCACACCACCTCTCAAATATGGGTATTAATATTTTGTACTTGGTAAAAACAAAAACACATGTGACAGGTAGTGGAGCTGGAATTCAAACCCAAGTCTGTCTAAAGACCCACCTCTTGCCTATATTATATAGCCTGCCTATTCCTAAAAATCCCTTTCATATTTTGATGCAAAAATCCCTTGCAACCGAAGATGGCCCAGGAGAGGTTTTGTAAATATTTTGTCAACCCCATGCAGATTAATCTGATTTCTTTGCACTGCTTGGGATAATGTTGGCTTCCATCTAAAAATATCCAGAGGACTCTCCTTGTTTAACTTTATTATACAAGTGAAGGTTAACTAATCTAAATGCTGCCTTATTACTGTATGTCAGTTTATAGTAGAATTACATGTTTTCAATGTTTAATTTTTCATTAGTGCTACCAAACAAATTTCCTCAGTAATTGGAGGCCCTGACATATACCAAAGTAGGTATTTGGCTGTTTAATTTATTTTGATATCTGTAATGCAAAAATGTAGCAAACATGGCAAATGTAATCTTACTGTCATTGTTTTGTAGGTTTTTGTAGACTGTCTTTTGTAACTGAGGCTCAGAGTTTGAGATTTCTATTTAATCACCAAGAAATCAAATATCCTTGTTGAAGGCAAAGTGTTTCATAGACCCTAAAATATACCATAAAGGTAAGGCATTATTGGTCAAAGTCAGCTTCTTACCTGTGTTGATAATAGAAATAAGGCCAATTACAATACACCCTGTCATCATTTTGCTGTGACACCCTAGATGCTCAGGAAATAATCATTGAAGGAATTATTCTCTCTCATCATTTTTCTATGTGCTTTAAACCTAGGAAATTATGTGTAAAATTCTTTAAACCCTATAACCAGCTCATTCTAATGTCGAAGTTTTAAATCTGTCATAGTTAAATAATGGCCTTGGCCAAACTGCCAATTCTGTAAAAAGAGATAAAATAAACTGAGCCCACTTAATCACATTAAAAACATTCAGTGCTTTTGATTAAATGTAAGTGGCCAGTTCAGTTTCAGAAGATGAGCCCTTTGTTATAGACCATGCCACATCCATAAATACAGGAGTATTATTTTGAGAGCCCACAAAATAATGTGTGTCATGGTTGAAATTGGGCATTTCAGCTGAAATGGATCCAGATGATACAAACCTTTGTTTCAGAAGTTATTGACAGCTAGAAATAATAAAATATAAGAGTAGGTTACTTTAAGCTATCTATAGAAGTTTTAAAATATGGAGGTCTGTATATGGCTTAGAGTTCATTTCTGGGTGGAGGTAGTAGAGAGAGCAAACTGTAGGATATGAGGGGACTCAAAGGGGCTTCATCTTAAGACATTTTATTTTTAAATTGGGTAATGTGCACCCAGTTGTTTATTATATTCATTTTTTAAATATTCACATGTTAAGTATTTTTAAATAGAAAAGAAAAAAATTTGTAGCTAATGCTATAATTTTTGTTTTACCAGGGCCTCATATGAAGTATTTTCTATTAAGAACTATTAGAATTCAGTCTTTTTGCTCTGTTATATGTAGCATATTACTGGTTCTCATACCTCCTGTAGCCTAATCTCTGAGGGTGTTGATCATGAAAAATGGAAGGAAGGAAGGAAGAAAATGAAGGAACGAAGGAAGGAAAGAAAGGAGGGAGGGAGGGAGGGAAGGAAGGAAGGAAGCTCTTTTCTAAGTAGGTATCAAAGCTTTCTTTTTGAAAGCCCTCAGTTTTGAAAGCCCTCAGTTGGTGGTTACTCAGACTTATGAACTGCTGTTATTTATTTATAAAAATACATTTTAATTCTTGGCTGGGCACCAAGAATTCTTCTTGGTCTAGATGACATGGACTTGATTCTTATCCCATATTCATCTTGAATTATTCAGTCCCTTTCAGGGGCTCCTGTTTGCCCTTTATGCCAAAACCATTAATAAAGTAATTCTCAAGATCCAAAAAGTAGCTGGAAAAGTGAGGATTCGATGACTGAGCCTGAGTCAGGTGAAACTCAGCTTAGTGAATAATGGACATGGTGACCTGCAGAGCCACAGACAAGGAAGAATTAGAGTAATGACCTTCTTAATGACATCTGAGTGAAAAATATTGGGTTGGTGAGAATCTGTAATGGCCTTCCCCCAAACACAATGAGAAATGCCCCCACCCCCAATGTGAATGATGTTAGACCTGGGAAAGGGTAATTTTGAAATTTCAACTTACATGTCATGAGGCATCAATCTTACACTTGTAATCTAATAGGAGATCCTTTCTCTGGAGAAGAATCTTACCCACCAAAATCAGGGAAATAGAGACATACATTTCTGGAAGCCTTCTAAATAGATGACTCCCCAAACTCGAGGGTGAAGGACAAAAACAATGATTTGAATTTCTAGGCTCTTTCAATGAAAGTATTCTGATAATGAAAATTGCCATTTCTGTCTCTAGTAGTTTATGCTTTTAAATAAGTTTTTCTTTTCTCCTGCTGTTATATGAAAAATAAACATGGAGTCATTTAAAGTGTTGAACTTGCCTTAGGTGGTTAAAAAGAAAAAACAACATGAAGTAAACAAAGTGAACACAGCAAATATTTTTTTTATCTTTGTGGTGAAATCCATTTATCCTAATATTCACATTCCAGTATCCCAGTCTAGGGTCTATCTATCCAGTCCCTTTTCCCAGAAAAAAGCATGTCTTCTTATCATGCTTTGTATCCTAGTACCTTGAAAAATAATCCCACAGGGCTTTTATCTGTGTTTCATGTGTTGGCCATAAGTGGAATAAGTTCCCAAATGTAATCATGTTCTACCACTAAAATTTTGATGAAACTGTTCAGCCATGGAAGGAACAAATGTGATTCTAAGCTCTGCTCTGCTATCAGATGACCATAGATATATCTTACTCTAGACCAAGAGACTCAGAGCCTAGGATCACTCTGAGAATGCCAGAGGGCCAAGTGACCTTGGAAGTCATCTTGTTTTTGTCTGCTATGCTGCAAATGCTATTCTGCAGCATTTAAGTTTGTCTTTCCTCTTCTGTATCTGGGAGCCCTGACCACTTACCACTTTGACATCTGCCTCCAGTTCAGAACAGGCCTCATTTGTGGTTGGTGTTGAAAATTTCCTCACTATTAGGAATATGGCATTCCTGCCTCCCAGGAAATAATCACTCTGCCTGCTCATGTTGCTTGCTTAGTATTCATGAAAGACAGTCTTTAGAATGAATGTCATAATGAAGGAAGGCTAAGAAGACTGTAGATGTTCTGTAGTTCACATTAATTTCTTCTTCCAATGTTTATTGAGTACCTACTCTGTGCCAGGTGCCACTGAGCACTAGGAAACGGTAGAAGGCAAACAGCAACTCTCAGTTTATTGCTTGTCCTCACCTACACCCAAATAAACAAACAAAACATTGCAGATTTGGGATAGTATTACAAAGACTGTAACAAAGAGCCACGAATTGGGATAACATGGCGGGAGAGAAGAAAGGGTATGTGCATTGGTTTCTGGAAGGAATGTTTTCACTACTGCTTGTGAACAAGAAAGCAGGTAAATCTGACACCTTCTGGCAGCCACCTTATGATTTCAAGGGCAGCCCATTGGTGCTGGCCTGGAGCAAGGAGAGAACAAAGCTGCATCATTGGTGGTATCATTGGATCATTGAATTAATCAGCCCTGAAGCTTAC
Source organism: Castor canadensis (assembly GCF_047511655.1). Classification (NCBI taxonomy): domain Eukaryota; kingdom Metazoa; phylum Chordata; class Mammalia; order Rodentia; family Castoridae; genus Castor; species Castor canadensis. Next base: position 118,341,247 of record NC_133395.1, on the reverse strand, counting down.
ACTACCTCCAGACCTTCTAGTTAGGTGATCCCACCAAGTTCTCTATTGTTTAAGCCAGGCAGAGTTGACTTTTTTGCCACTTCCAAGAGAAGACATTCTCAAGTAGACCATCTGTCTAAAATATTCAATGATCGTTACTCCTTAATATGCTTAACTGGCAGTTTGAGTAAACAATCTCTAAAGTGATTCTACATATCTGCAATACTCATCAGATGCCAATGGGAGTCTTTGAGTGAGAGTCTGCAAATCAATGGCCCTGGAAGAGCTTAACTTCCAATAGGCTCCCTTTGGTGCGTGACTACGTGGTAATTCCATTAACTTTAATGATGGCGGTGCTGCACGGAATGGGCCCTGTTAGTCTATTCTCCCCTTTGCTTTTAGCATTAAATCTTACGCTGCAGCTAATTCTTCAGGGTGAAGTGTGTGCACCGATGCCATTCATTTCTTGGCATTTATTAATATATGCAGGACTCTTTCCCAGGGAGGAGTGCTAAGTGAGTACATTTAAAATGAATCCTCTGCCCCATTTGTCGGCGGTGAGAAAACCCCAGAGTCAGGGACATCAGTGAATTATTATTGATTGTTGTAAGATCCAATAAAATCATAAATATGGCTCAGAACAATTACTGTGGCCACATTAGCAAATTATCAAATCCATAACTTGCTTTGGAGCCTGGCCTCAGGAATTTAAATAAAGTGCCAGAGGGAAGAAAGTTGTATTTTAGGAATGTGACAACCGGGGCTGGGATAGAGAAATTTATGATTTAATTTGCTGTGCAATCTAATTGAGAATAACTATTGGATTTATAAAAAGTGAACTTTGACTAGGTTTATGTGTCAGAAATAAACTGGAAATATGGGTCAGTTTATGCTTTTTGGAGAGTCTGCTGGGGGCAGGGGAAGGGGGAAGTTATTCATTGCTTGGAATAACTCTCTTGCATGACTTTTAACCCTTCCTTCTGTGTTCTTATTTTCTGTGTCAAAATAATTGGGTTATACCTGAGACTAGCTGGCTCTTCCCAGAGACTTACTTTTTCCTTTCTTCACCAAGTGTCAATTTCCACCCATTTAGAAATAAATCAATTCAAAATGGAATTACCCAGAGCATTCATTTTTCCACCATCTACTAAATGAGTCTCTCTAAAAAACAGGAGGGCCTCCCTTTTTCTGCTCAGGCTTAACAAAATCCTTCTCTTTGGAGGAAGCAGTACAGAACTCTTGTCTCTGCTTTTTGTAGGCTTTTCATCTTTAGTGGATTACTAGGCAATGTTTGCTCTGTGAAATGCATATTGGCATGTTCATAGAGTCCTGTGCATATTTTCTGAAGATCTAACCTGAAGGATGACTGCTTGGTTTAAATTCTAACTCACAGCAGGTCAGAAAAAAGCTGCCTATGGCGTTGTCTCACCGTTAGTCACTATAGTAGTTCATCTGCAGCCGTGGCCTCAGCGGTACTCTGATGACAAGCACACCAAGTGGCTAGATTTTCAGGAATGGATTGGCTCATCTTTCAGCTCACTTCAGGAAAATAGAAAAGCAATTTGCACAAAGATAAAGGAGATTTCATAGCGATCTGTGTAGAACTGGCTAACTGATTTCTACAGGCAGTCAGCGAAAGCTTGAAAACCCAGCTGAGAAATGATAAATTACTGCTAACTGTCCTAATTATCCCTTGACACTCTGTATTGAAACCTAACTAAATTTTGCTGAAACTTACAAATAAGGAAGAAATTTAAGGATTAATAAATTATGCATAATAGAAATGCTTTAAAAATTAGAAAGATAGCCACAGTAGAAGGGCTCATATTTATCACCCACCAAATCTCTGGAGCCTTACAAAGAGGTAGGAGTAGGGTGGAGAGGAATGTGTTAGAGGAATTGTAATTTTAATTGCAAACCTAATTGATTATACTCAGCATGCTCATTAGGTTAAAGAAGACTATGAGTCAATTCCCAAGGTCATTACATTAATAGACATGATAAGCGTGTAATTTGTGATAAGTTGATTTGTGAACACCACGTTCTTCTCTGTAAACAGCCCAGCCAGCTCACTAGTTTTAAAGTCTTGCATAATGAATAAATTTGTTTCTTTGTATTTTAGGCTGATCATCTTGTACTTAACTCATCTTTTATATTTTATAGTCTTAGCTTTAGTGCATCCAACGCGTAACTCTATGTTAAATTTCTCCAGCAGTGACTAATTTAGTTTTTTCCAAACATCTTATTCCATTGTTAGATAACCCCAATTAGGAAAGTTTGCTATTCTTTTAAATTGTCTTTCTTTCTTTTCTTCTTGTGAAGTAATAGTCTATGTCCCTGAAATCTTTGCCCATTAGTCCTCTTTCAGACTTATTGGGCAAAATGAATGGTCTACTTCCTCTCCTACCTAGAAATGTCACAGAAGGAAGAAATTGTTTATTCTCCCCATAAGGACTCATCATTGACTGAGTACATAGTATGATTTTTACTCCTTCACTAGAGTGGTTCCCCATGTCTGTAAGGCTCTCTATTTGACAATTATTCTATTTTAAATGTATAGCCTAGAATCACATGGGAACATCCAGATGGAATAGGACCAAATATTTATGGCAGTGTTGGGTCATATTAGGCTCTCAATAAATGCTTGTTGAACATGAGAGTGATTTTACCAAGTACAAAGCCATAGGTCTGGGCATTCTTGCTGCAGATGAAGAGTGGAGGGAAAAAATGGAAAAAAAACTACCTGGCATAGTTTGGATTGCCTTGGCTTCTTTTCATATTTTGAAGACCAATGAACCTGGTTGGTAGTGCCAAGGTTCTGTGATATCACTATCATCAGGACTACCTGTTAGCACTAGAATGGCTTCATGATATTACTGAGGACAAATTCTAGCAATGGAATGAATTGTGAGTTAATATTCTTAATTAAGCAGTGATCTATGGAAGCCCTTTCCATCTATGAGAGTGATTGTACAGACTAGCCATTCTCATATTTAATACCCCCAAGCTTTCATCTAAGTATTTCCCTTCCAGTAGGCATGTAAAGGGCATCTGGAGCCCTTTGGACTCTTTGTGAGTAACAGTTGGAAGCATAAATTTAATTAAAAACAGATAACTCATTAAACTTTGAATACTGAGGGCTTCAAATACTTGAAAGTATTTTATGTAGGAAAATTCACTTACACAAAATGTTACACTTAATTTTAGGTATCTTCTGGCCCCCAGGGTCCTGTCTACTGATTGTTAGAGATTTACTAACTTCCAACTCAGTATTTAGGAGAAGATAGTATTTCTTGCCTGAATTAATAGGCTAACTCTTGAAGCAGGTCACAAAGAGCCATGTCGTACCTATCTGAGAGATTTTATTTTGCAAAATGTACCCTCCCACACACACTCATAGGATTTGCATACCCTACAGATTCAAATTCTGAATTCGTACTCTTACTGTGTGGCTTTTGTCACCTTGTATTTTTTTCCTTGTTTATAAAATTGGAACAATATTACTCCCTTCCTGTTAGTACTTTGTATGAAGTGAGGTCACAAATGGAAAGGTCTCTGCCCAGTGCTTGGCACGCTGTGCCAAGTTATTTATGTCACCAGTTATTTATGTAGAACCCACCAAATGCTGGCTTCTATTGTAGTTTCTATGACAAGGACAGTTAACAGAGGAAACCCTGGAAAGGAGTGAATGGATTCAGCAGAATTCTTATAAATGGTGAGCATGTTGGTTTCTAAGCAGTCCAACCAAGTGAGTGAGATGGAACTGAATGTGTGTAGGTCCACTGGGTGCCATGAGGAGTTGGGGTAGATGTGGAGGTGTTCCCTTCAGATGTACAGATTATCTGCAAAGTCCAACCCCTAAGATGAGTGTTGGTTCTATTAAGGAGTGTTTTATTATGTGCTTGGACCATGGACAATGACACGATTAAGACATTGTTTTCACCATAGCCCAGCTAAGAAAGAACTTCAGTCTGAGGTTAAATTTGCATACCGGAAAGTGGGGATTTATTTATCTCTGAAGAGAAAATGTGATGATAAATCTGCCTCAAAATTTATAAGAATTCATTCCAATCACTGATTTTTTTTTAATTCGCTTCATTTTTTTGTCTTGTTAAAAGACCAAGAGTAATAGGGTAGGTGAATATCATCAAAGTACATTATACTCGTGTGTGGGAATATCACATATACAATAACTTTGTATAGTTAATTTGTACATTACTTTGTACAATTAATATATGCTAATAAAAATAATGTTTGTTTTTTTTTTTTAAAAGACCAAACTTGAGTTTAAGTTAGAATTGAAACACTTAAGGGTTGAGATTTGAGAGCTGTTAAATCTTGACTTAAGAGAGTTAAAATCGTAAGCTAGGTTTAAGAGAGTTATTTTGAAAGTTTACTTAGAATTGAGTTTGAAGTTAAGTTTTAAATTTCACAGAGTTTTATTCTGGTCCCCTCCATTCCCATGTCCACATTAGATGTCCCTGTAGCTTCCTCTAGCTGATTTGTGCTATCCTGGGCAAGATTGTCAGCAGGCAAGAACAGAGATGGGAACACTCAGGGCTCAGCCACATCAAGGCCCTTGCGGGGTGGGAGGTTTCCAGCAAAGTTGGAGATAGATTGATGGCTGCTCTCTGCCACCTTGGAGAGCATCCCTCCCTCCTTCCCACCCGCAGCCACCTCCGTAGCCTGACCCACAAGAACATTTGTTAGGCAAATACTCTGCCATCTGTTGTGTAGCCGAGTCTTCCAGAACAGAACAGAAAACAGGTGTGATGTCAAAGGAACTTAGTGAGTAGACGAGTCAAAAACAGGGTTTGGAAAATAGTCATGTTCTGAGCTTTATTCAGCCTTGGCCCTTGGCATATGAACCTAAAACGCCATTTCTTGTCAGTGGCTGCCCCCTGGTAATTGCTTTGGGCTCTAGCTCTATAGGACACTTGGGCTGTTGTTTTTCTTGCAGATGGAAATGGCTTTGTGGTGTGAACCCATCCTTGGGACTGTTGTGGATGTGTTGCTGGTTTGCAGTACTCACTAGCCACTACAGTAGAAGCATATTCTTCAGTTTTTTTTCAGAAATGTCGCATGGCCAGAGCAGTGAGAGGAAGTTGTTCCTATTGTGAAACAAGGCATGGGTTTTGTTTGGTTTTTTAACTTCAGGAAAGAATGAATTCCTTGGTAGGAATTGTGTCTATAGAACTTCTCTCATGTTGATGTGCTAATGCAATTCTAGCTGTTTCTCCACTGATGTATGACTGGTACTGTCATTCTTCCTTATCTACAGGCACACATTCTAAGTCCCCTGCTGGGTGCCTGAAACCACAGGCAGTACCAAACCTAGTATATACTATGTTTTTTCTATGCATATATATGTATGATAAGATTTAGTTTATAAAATATGCAAAATTGAAGATTAGCAATAACTAATAATGAAATAGAATAATTATAACAAAATAAAAGTTATTTACAACCCATGAATTTCTTTTGAAATTTTCAATTTAATAGTTTCAGACCTCAGTTAACCATAAGTAACTGAAATTGGAGAAAGAAAAACTGTGGGTAAGAGGTATTACAGAATGACCTGTGTGAGCTTTCAATAAAGGGGTGGGTGCTGGCTACCTAATCTGTCAACAACTCTACGAGCACCTCTTTGAATTTATAATAATGCCTTACCAATTTTTTAATAATTTATAATATGCCTTGTGTCACATGCTTTCTCTTATTTGTAAAGCAGAAGAACACAGGGGTTAAGGACTTGGAACTGGAATGCCAGGCTCAAGCCCAGCACTGGTGCTTCATATCTGTATTCCCAGGTATTTGGGAGGCTAAGATGAGGAGGATTGCAGTTCCAGGCCAACCCAGGGAAAAAATGTTTGCAAGAACTCATTTCAACAGAAAACAAACAGGATATGCACCTGTCATCCCAGTTATTGCATGAAGCTTAAAATAAGAGTATCATGGTCCAGGCTAGCAAGACCCTATCTCCAAAATAACCAGAGCAAAAGAGAGGGGGTTGGCTAAGCAACAAAGTGTCTGCCTATCAAGAGTAAGGCCCTGAGTTCAAACCCCAGTACTGCCAAAATAAATAGAATGGCAAGCTTCAAATCCTTCTTTCTTCTCTTTTCTTTGCTAGCTTTGTACCTGAGTTGTTTTACATCTTTGAGCCTCAGTTTCCTCATCTATAAAAGGGAGATAATAAAGTGCTTGACCTCACTGAGTAGTTATATGAATCCTGAGTTTGCCTAGGGCTATGGCTTAAATTATGGAGCACCTGCCTAGCAAGCCTCAGTTTAAACACTTGTACTACCAAAAAAAAAAAAAAAGAGAAAGAGAGAGAGAGAGACAGAACTTAACACAGTAGATGTGGTTGCCTCAGTAAATGTTATCAAAGATCAGTTAACCACTGATACTACCAGCATTATTATTATTTTGTTCCCAATATTGTCTAAAGTAGATATGGTGCTAGCAATTTTATCCTTATTTCAAAGAGATAACTGAGACACAGAAGGAAAAAGTGACTCAAGAGCTAGAATTGGACAGGACCCCAGACCTATGACATCACATACACCAAGAAAACATTGGTGGAATCCTGCTGAGTCTACTCACACAGGCCAGGTTCAACAACCTGGCCTCATCAGAATGTAGCTGATAAACTCAGCTCCCGGCAGCAACTTTTAAACCACAACATTTAATTATCAGTGGCAGAGGAGAATGGAATCTGGAAGTCTTCCTTAGAGAGAAAACATGTCCTCTCTGGGTTCTGCAGGTAGTGTAAGAAAAATGATCATTTTTATCAAAGTATTTGTTACCTTCTTAGATTACTTAAAAATTCCTCACTTCGACATCTTAGGTAACTTGCATGTTTAAAGTGTCCTTGCTTCTTCTGGATTCCTGTACAACTCCATTGCCCTCCAAACTGCATGCCCTAACCCATCCCCCAAGCCTTTTAGCCAATCAGGAAAGACTGTGAACCTTTGACCTGGACAAATCTCAGGTGAGGAGCAGGTATGACTGCATCATGGATATAAGGAGGAGCCACTGTCAGCCATTCTGTGCTTGTGTGTTTGCTCAGCTGGAGTGAGCACATGCTTGCACCCTCTTAATCAAGAGAAATTGCCTTGTCAAGATTTTCTGTCTCTTGTGTGTCTGTTTTCGGCACTAGAGGGTTATTAATTCCAACAATTTGGGGGATCATCCGGGATTTTGCATTCCATCCTGGAAGGGGGTCCTGACCCTTCCCTGGGGAGACGCATCCTGCTACCTAACTGCAGTGGCCCTGAGGTTTGGCAGAGGTTGACAACTTTCCAGATCTGCAAATGAACTCGGACTGCAGAATTTCTTGACAAAGCAAGTAAAAGAGCTCTGGAGACAGGGACCACAGTGGCCACATAAGTTTTGTGCACAAAAACAAACAAGACAAAAAACATCATGGGGGTGACCAAGTAATGTCTTGGTGGTCAGGATACTGGAGGCTGTATGATGTGTGAATGAGACATGTTGGGTGACACAGGAGACATGTCTGGTGACATGCAGGGAAAGCGAAGTCCTGATCCACAGTTCTGAGGCAACCTCATACTATTTAAGGCAGAATTAGATTCTTGAATCTAATCCAGGTCAGCAGTTTATACTGACCTGCAGGCTACCAAGAGGTGCCTCAAGCCCCCAGTGGGCTGAGATGGACAAAGCAAAAAAGAATCAGAGTGCAAGAAACCTCCAAGGCAAAGGAGGGGTTAAGCTCCTGCTAAAGCACAGTCAACCAGAAGGGAGAAATGGGAAATAAAGGCAGCAAAGGGGGTGGGACCAGGAAACAATGAACAGTTAAATACTGTTGTTTTATCTGGACCGAAGAACTGATCTTAAAGCCTTTGGGGTTTTTGGTTTTTTTTTTTTTTTTTTTTGTGCAAAATTTGGGTCTGACAAGACTGGGTCTGTCAACTATTAATTGAGCATGTTAATGATAAAAACTTAGTCACACAAGAGGAGATGGAATATGCCCTCTGTTGGAGACAGAATTCTGTAGTCCTGTTTCCACTAAAAACAAACAAACAAACAAACAAAAAACTCCTTTCTAACTGGTATTTACTCTCCTCCCTTCCCTCCCCCTTTTGCCTGCTCTTCCTCCAGCTCAGGCACCAGAGCCGGCCCCAGCCCTGCCCTCCAGGCATCCACTTCTCCACCTCTACCCCCTCTTCAACTCCCAGCCCCCCTTCCACTCCCAGCCCCTCAAGCTTCTGCTTAAAATTACAAAAACTAGAAAACTGGAAAAATAGATCCATAGAGGAATTATTAGGAGAGGCACAAAAGGTATATGTAAAGAGAGAGGAAGAAAAACAAAACCAAAAAGCAAAGATTGTTATCCACAATGGAGCAAGTTAATAGGGAAAGGCCAAACCAATATCCTATTGGACCTAACCAGCCTGGCCTCCCTCATGGGCTCTAAGAGACCAGAAAGTCAGAAGATGAAACAAAGAAGAGGGGAAAGTAAGTGCTTTAAATGTGGGGAGACTGGATACTTTAAGAGAGAATGTCCAGAATGGGAAAGAGAGTGTAGGGAACTGTTCCCTTAATGACCTTTGATGAAGAATAGGGGGTCAGTGCCTCTTTTACCTTGAAGGGCCCCACTCAGAGTCCTTGATAAATTTAGAAATGGGGCCATAATGTAAAGTTGTCATCTTCCTGATTGACTCAGGCACTTACAAATCCTCCCTCTGTCTTCTGCCCAGGGGTTTAATCTATTCCCTGGAGAGGATACTAATTTCTGGGGTAAAGCTTTTCAGTTAAAATATTACAAGAAACAGATGTTTATTTCTAAGAAAGGACCACTAAGATACAGTTTCTCCTAGTCCCTGAGGCAGGTACCAACCTATTTGGAAGCGGTCTAATGACCTGATTAGGAATCCTTGTACATGTAAAAAAGGGATAAAATACAAATGAGCCCTTACCACAGCTCCAGTGCTAGCCTTGCCCTCTCTTGAACAGCCTTTTCACCTCTTTGTGAATGTAAAATAAGGGAATTGCCCTCGGGGTGCTAACCCAAAAACATGGGGGTCAACATCAACATGTGGCCTTCTTATCTAAATTCCTAGATCCTGTCACCTGAGGTTGGCTTGAGTGTAGTCAGGCAGTTACAGCCCTTCTAACTGATGAAAGTAGAAAAATCACCTTTGGGGGAGACCTAATTATTATCACTCCCCATCAAGTTAGGACAATCTTAAACCAGAAGGTGGGTAGATGGCTGATGGATTCCAGGATCCTAAAGTATGAGGCTATCTTGTTAGAAAAGGATGACCTGACTCTAACTATTGATGAGGCCCTAAATCCAGCCACTTTCTTGGGAGAAAAGCAGGAGGGAGGAGCCCCCGAACATAAATGTTTAGATATTATTGAATATCAAACAAAAGTGAGTCCAGATCTTGGGGAAACTCCTTTCCAGACTGTGCTCCATTTCTTTGTGGATGGATCCTCTTGGGTAATCAAGGGAAAAAGGCATAATGGATATTCTGTAGCAGACGGGGAGGCCATCACTATAATAGAATCAGGCCAACTCTCTTAACAATTGGTTGGCACAGACTTGTGAATTGTTTGCCCTAAATCAGGCCTTAAAACACTTAACGGACAAAAGGACCATATACACTGATTCAAAATATGTATTTGGTGTGGTACACACCTTTGGAAAAATCTGAATGGAACAGGGCTTAATCAATATCAAGGGCCAAGACTTGGTACATGGGGAATTAATTCAACAAATACTAGAGAGCCTGAAACTACCTAAAGAAATAGCCATATTCCATGTGCCAGGTCACCAAAAGGGGTAGACTTTGAGACTCAGGGAAATTCTTTTGCAGATGAGGCAGCAAAACAGGCTGCTCTCACCTCTGAGGCCCCAGTCTTTTGTTCATTCTTTACCTCCCTGCTCCTCATGTCACCCCTCTCTTTATCCCCTCTGAAAAAGAACAACTGAAAAAACTTGGGGCAGTCAGGACTGAACAGGGAAAATGTGCTCTCCCCGATAGGAGGGAAATGATCTCAAAGCCCCTAATGAGAGAACTCCTTACCTATTTTCATCGGGGAGCCCCTGGGGACCCCAAGCCATGTGTGATGCAGTTTTGTGAGCCTATGGGTGTGTAGGAATCTATACACTAGCCAAACAAGTATCAGAAGGATGTCTTACTTGTTGAAAGATTAATAAGCAAGCCCTGAGACAGAGACCAGGTAGGGGGTAGAAACCCCGGGTTGTGACCTTTCCAAAGCATTTAGGTAGATTACACTGAGATGCCCAAAACAGGTCATCTTAAATATCTCTTGGTTATTGTAGACCATCTCACCCACTGGGTCGAGGCCATCTCTCTCCCAGGGACCACTGCTACAAATGTAATTAGGTTATTACTAGAAAACATAATCCCAATGTTTGGGGTTATGGAAAAGACAGACTCAGACGATGGGAGTCATTCCACTGTCAACATTCTTAAGGGACTTATGAAGGCTCTAGAGATAAAATGGGAACATCATACTCCCTGGCATCCACCTTCCTCAGGGAGAGTTGAAAGAATGAATCAGACTCTTAAAAACCAACTCACTAAATTAGTCTTAGAGACCAGATTACCTTGGACTAAATGTCTTCCCATAGCACTACTCAGAATTAGGACGGCCCCTCGGAAGGACATTGGCCTCTTCCCCTGTGAAATGCTTTATGGGCTTCCTTACCTTAGCTCTATTACTGATGTACCTTCCTTTGAAACCAAAGACTATTTCCTCAAAAATTATGTACTTGGATTGTCCTCTACTTTACTTTGTCTTAAAGAAAGGATTGTTAGCACAGGCTCCTCCACTTGACTTTCCTGTTCACCCGCACCAGCCTGGTGATTATGTGCTAATCAAGACCTGGAAAGAAAATAAGCATGAGCCAGCTTGGGAAGGACCCTTCCTGGTCCTGCTGACCATGGAGACGGCTGTCCAGACTGCGGAGCAGGGATGGACTCATCACACACAAGTAAAGAAGGTGCCCCACCTGACCAGAAGGAACAATGGGCTGGACTCTCACATCCAGGCAACACCAAAGTGACTTTAAAAAGACTATAGTTAAAATATTCTTTCCCTTTCATTTGGGAAATGGTATGCTTATTATTAATATAACTCAGAGTACTTTTCCCTTAATTGTCGAATTCGATATATGCCAGATCTTTCCTTATGGAGACCTTATGTCCCAACTCCAGCTCCAAGGATATTTCTTTTATATGTGCCCCATCCTGGAACCCACAGGGAAGCTGATATCTGTCCAGAGTGGACAGATGTGGGGTGAAACACTGGGTATAAAGGATACCCTTCTCCCTTTTATAACAATCCTAAGGGCTGGACCAGACCCCAGGGCACTGGAAATACTCCAATTTCTATCATCCAGAACAATTGACAGTCTTTTAACAGACTACAGTCATAATTACAGCTGTTGCAGACATAGTCCTCTCCTACTTGTAAAGATAAGCAATGTAACCAGATTAGTCATAGAAAGCCCTTAGAGTATGACACAAGAACCATCTATATTACATAGATATGGGTTGGGGCAGATGTCTCAACCTGTTAGGTGCCTTTAAGCTCCATCTAGCTCCCAACCTCTTCTAGGTGACACCCAATTCTACCTGTACTCCAAAATTACCTCCACATTTGTGCAACAATCAAGTCAGGTAACTGTAGTAGAAGTCAAGGACCTAAGACAAACTGTGGCTATTGAAATTGGGTACAAAGATGCAAATGCTTGGATGGGATGGATAAAATATTCTGTTCACACATTAAATAAGAGCAATGCTATGTTTGTACTACTGGGAGACCAGTCTCTGGTCCTGTTTCCATTAGGACAGTCGTCGGACCGAGATGGAATGTATTGCATGTTGGCTCTGTTTCAGGATGCTAAAGCTTGGGGCAATAAATCCTGCCAGACGCTGTCACTACTGTTCCTGGAGGTCAGAGGTCCTATGGGTCAGCCCCTGAGGACTATTAGGCCACCCACCCTAGATGTCAATTATACCCCATGTCCCACCAGACAGGAGGGACAATTGACAAATGTGGGAAACCTGACGGGATGCAGTGAAAACCAGTCCTTCAACAGCCTCACAAACCAGTCTACACTCTCGGTGGGCAGAGCTGATGACTGGTGGTACTGTGGAGGACCTTTACGTGAGACTCTCCCAGGTAACTGGGCAGGCACCTGTGCTTTGGAGCAGTTGGCAATCATAGCAGTTGGGAATCATAGCATTTAGATTCCCAGCCTGGGCCACATAGGAAAAGGAGAGACACAGACATAGACACTGCAGCCAACCACAGAGGCTCCTTTGATCCCCATGCTTACATTGATGCCATTGGGGTTCCTAGAGGGTGCCAAACGAATTTAAAGCCAGAAATCAAATTGAAGCAGGATTTGAATCAGTACTCTTCTGGTGGCCCCCTATAAATAAAAATGTTGATTGGATTAATTATATTTATTATAACCAACAAAGGTTTGTTGGGATGCCATCAAAGGAATAGCAGAGCAATTGGGACCAACTATCCAGATGGCTTGGGAGAACAGGCTAGCATTAGACATGATGTTGCCCAAAAAGGGAGGAGTTTGCATAATGACTGGAGTTTCATGTTTCATGTATATACCAAATAATACAGCCCCTGATGGAATGATTACTAAGACCCTACAGGGATTAACGTCCCTATCTAACGAGCTAGCTGAAAACTCAGCTATAAATGATCCCTTCACTTACCTAATGGAAAATTGGTTTGAGAGATGGAAGGGCTGGATGACCTCAATCTTCACCTTCTTGATCATAGTGGCTGGAGTTTTAATTTTAGCAGGATGCTGCATAATTCCTTGTGTCCGAGGACTAATACAACGGTTAATTGAGGCAGCCCTCACCAAATACCGCCCCCCCCAGCCCTACCAAAATAACTTGTTTCTATTAGAAACGCAGAAACACGAGAGCCAGCAGCTCCTAAATGAGTTTGAAGAAAAGAATTTAAAAGAGGGGGAAATTGTAAGAAAAATGATCTTTTCTATCAAAGTATTTGTTACCCTCTTAGAGTACTTAAAAATTCCTCAGGTCATCATGTTAGGTGACTTGCATGTTTAAAGGGTCCTTGCTTCTTCTTCCGGATTCCTGTACAACTCCATTGCCCAACAAACTGCATGCCCTAACCCATCCCCCAAGCCTTTTAGCCTATCAGGAACAACTGTGAACCTTTGACCTGCACAAATCCCAGGTGAGGGGCAGGTACGACTGAGTCATGGATATAAGGAGGAGCCACCGTCAGCCATCTGTGCTTGTGTGTTTGCTCAGCTGGAGTGAGAACATGCTTGCACCCTCTTGATCAAGAGAAAATTGCCTTGTCAAGATTTTCTGTCTCTTGTGTGTCTGTTTTCAGCACCGGAGGGTTATCAATTCCAATAGTAGGGAAAGTAGAGAGGCACAGTGGTATGTGTGTCATAACTTCCTCCTTTCTTGGGCTATTGTTTTCCTTTCAGGTAGACACAGCCTCTACTCTTAGGCTGAATAAACACCTCCCGTAAATTCAAAATATTCCTTACTTACATTAACATTATTTAAATTTTTCATAACATTCTCTTTGTATAGTCTTCAGATAACCTGTTTCATCTTTTAAAAAGTTATTTGTTACTGGCCTAAAAGAGCATTCAATGAACCTCTTCAAACACTACTGATTACCTGCTTTATGAGGAATTATTATTGACTCCAGATGAAGATCCTGTGTAACTCTCAATGCTTCTCTTCCTAGGACTTGCAATTTTATGTAAAAGGACCAGTACCATGTAAATAGCCAAAAACACAGGCGCCAGGTCCTAAGCACCAAGCCATGAATTGAAGGTGAAAAGTAAGCCCCGTGGAGTTGAGTACTTAGAGAAGTTTCCTAGATGTCAGGGAACTTCCTTACAGAGTGAAAAAAGGGCGGGTAAAGACTTGAGAGAAACACCAAAGGCAGGAACCTCTATTTGGATGAATCCTGTTCACTTGCTTTTAGTGTTTAGCAAACTATTATTTCGTTAACATAACAAGCTGGACTTCTTATGGGTAGAATCATTAAATCCAGTCTTTGAAGAATCATACCCTCAAGTTAGATATAGCTGATGAGGGGTGATTGCTGGCTGTCAGTGTACCCAGAAGCATTTTTTAACCCTCTTCTGATATTTGTGGCTGGGATCTTTTTGCTGCCACTGTCACAAAGTTACGATGGGACTTTCACATGTTCTCTCTGTTCTGTGACTAAACTGCACATCAGTGTCTGTGGCACAGATGACAGCTGTTTCCTGTGTCTTTTTTCTATACTTTGCACAAAACATTGCGAAACCAAGAAAATAGGGAGGCACAAAGCAGCAGCTTCTATGAGAAAACTAGTAAGTATTTGATAGGAACTAAGTACTCTGAGTTCAAAGACAAACTATTCATCTTTTTTATTTTTTATTGGTCATATGTTAATATGAGGGAATCACTGTGATAGTTCAAGGTCTAGTGTACCTTGAACAAGTTCATCCTTTCCCTTGCATTCCCATTTCCCCTCCTTCGGGAATTCCCCCCTTTCAGTTGGTGGGTTTCATTTTGCTGTCTTAGTGTGCATATATGCAGCATTCTTCCATCCTCAGTTCGTTTCCCGTCCCATTGATCCTCCCCCAGAACGTCCCCCATATACAATTACGTCCCATCACTGTCGTCATCATCATCATCACAATTTTTGATCTAGATTCTACAAATGTGCAAAAACATCCCATATTTGACCTTTTGAGCTTGACTTACTTCACTCAGCATGACGATCTCTAGTTCTATCCATTTTCCTGCAAATGATGTAATTTCATTTTTCTTTATGACTGAGTAATATTCCATGGTATATGTATGTGTATATGTACACACACACACACACACACACACACACACACACCCTATTTTGTTTATCCATTCATCTGTTGTAGGGCACCTTGACTGATTCCATAGTTTTACTGTTATTAAGAGAGCTGCAATAAACATGGGTATGCAGGTATCTTTCTGAAACATTAGTCTTTATCTCATGTTTTGTTCATTGGCTGTTTTATCCAGTTTCTGAGAAAAATGGTTTTGGAGCAGATTTCTGAAAATTCTCATGTGGCTTTGAAATGCACTTCTAAAAAGCACTAGTAAGGAAATGATTTGATATAGTGAAGACTACGCCTATTGATCCAATTGAACTGTCCTAAAATTAATTTCAGCATTAGTATTTCTTTAAATTAAAGCTGACATCTGTATGCCCTTGGAAGTTGAATTGTGAAAGAAAGTTTTAAGTGTATCCGCCAGAAACATGGACTATCACTCACTCATAGGGAATATATTTCTCACACCTGCTAGGTCTTTATGGCAGATCAGTTCTCATTTATTTGGCTTCAGAGTAAGTACTCATTTTGAAAGGAACGAGCAGTGGATTCTGGGCTTCATGCTCTGTATTTTTATCCTATTCTTGCTACTCTTGTGACTTTGGATAACCCGCTTATTATTCTTTCCTTCTCCTTTTTCTTTAATTGTGTTTCCTCTTCTCCCTCATCTCCTCTTCCATGCATACTTCAGGACTCTTTCAGTGCAAGTGGTGGAAAACCCACATTTATTAAGTCATATAATTAGAGAGTCCAAGAGAACTTCCTGACTTCAGGTATGGCTTGACCCAGGGTTTACGGACCAGCATCTCCCTTTTCCTCTCTGTGTTTGTCTTTCTCTGCAAAAGGACTGGCATGAGCATTAGTGAGCTGAGCATCTTTAGGTCACTGGGCATGCCCTTGAAGGGAACTGTGGGACTCCAGCCCTTTGCTCTTTTTCACTTCTTAGCCATGTGCTCCCTGCCATGATGTGTTAGCCTGACACCATCCCAAAAGCAAAGGAACTAACAAATCAAGGATTGAAACTTCCAAAGCTGTGAGCCAAAATTAATCTTTTCTCTTTCTTTCTTTTTTGTGGTACATGGGTTTGAACTCCAGGCTTTAAGCATTCTATGTAGGTTCTCTATTGCTAAAGCCAGTTTGCCAACCCTAATCTTTTCTCTTTTTAAGTTGATTACTTCAACTATTCATCATAGTCACAGAAAGTTGATTACCACAAATAACAATTTATCTGTCTGTCTGAGATTATAATTTAAATCATGGTGGGACAAGTGTAAGGTCCAGTTGGCCAAAAGATTGCTGTGGAACTTGATAGAACCTAGACATCTATCCAAATCAGGTCAAATGCACAGAGCAAATAATGGATCTTTCTATCTGGAGCAGTTGTCAGTCTTTTTTCTAAATGTGGAAATATCATGAAGAGTTTGCATGGTATTAAATTCTGACCTAGAAGTTTAAATTCAGAGAGTCTGTGATTTCTTGTTTGCAAATTCAGACAGTACCATAAAACATCATTTGTCCATCTATTTAGTACTAACCGAGCACATGGTAAGTAATATCTAATGTCACACACAGCCTGGCTTACTATACACTGCTCAATAAAACAGATGTGGCCCCAACCTCATGGAGCCGATAGACATCTGTCCACCTTCAAGTTTACCTGAAATAACTTATCTTTATTTTTAAGATTTGAACTCAAAGAAGGATTCTTTCTAGGAAAGACAACTGAAAAAATTTCATTTTTTTCGTTTTTCATTTCTCTTCTCCAAATTGCTCTCAACACTTTCTATGGGTTTTTAAAACGTTTTTCATAAAAAAAATGATTTCTTGGACTCTTTTGTTCTTGATTTATGACAAAAGCTCTATGATGACTACTTTAAAAAATGACTTAATAAGTGAGCAGTCTCGTTGCTGTTCTAGTAAGCCAACAGATCACTTACATGTCATTTGTTAAGCCGCTTTGGTCAATAAAAACCCTTTCATTGTTTACCCCCAAGTGGCCATTGGGCCACACAACATCAGCTTAGTTCTTTGCTCAGGTTGCTTTGTCTGCCTTCGTCTGGTGTAGGTTATGATTAATTATTACTTCACAGAGTGTTAGCCAAGAGTTATCATGGAGCAGTAGTAGTCAAAGGTTCGCGAAGATAAAATGCTCTAATTAGGGAGCAAAGTTGAGGGGTAAGCAGTTTTTAAAGTGGATTGAGATCTGGTAAGTGAGAGCTGGTTTCCTTCATATGCTCACATAGAACTTGAAACGCTGAGTGCTTGCTTAATTTGAAACAATATACTGTCTCTAAATGCATTTTAAGGTCTCACATTTATTCATTTAATAGCTAATTTAAAATGCACTAGGAACTGGTGAAAATCCAAAGGAAATAGAATTAGAATCCACTGTGGATCCAATGGTGCCTCTCTCTCTCTCTCTCTCTCTGGACAAATAGCTCCCTGAGAGCAAACAGACACCTCATTTTATAGTTTCCTTTCTGGTTCCAAAAATGACCCTTATTTATTGATGATATTTTGGAAAATACAGTAAAACATAACACAGAATATTAAAATCTTCTGCAGTTCAATTTGTACTTTTGCTGAGATCTGTTTTGGGTTTTTTTGGGGGGGAAGGGGAGGATATTGGAGTTTGAACCTCCCAATATGTATTTTGTTTTTGAAATAAGGTCTCACTAACTTTGTCTCTACTGGCCTCAAACTTGCAATCTCCTGCTTCTGAATCCTGAGTAGCCGGATGTACCATTATGCCTGGCCTGTTGCTGGTGTCTTTTTAAAAATTAGCACAAAAGAAAGTCATGAAATGAGAGGGTTTCCTACCTTTCCAAGTAAAGGTTAAAAGCAACACAGCAGCATGTTAGAAACAAAAGAAATTGTGGAATGGACAGGTGGGAAGACGGTTCATACACCAGCACAGGATTTATTGTGGAGAAGTGGTCCTACAGAGAAAGTCCGCAGTAAGACAGCTGGAGCCCACAGCTGCTTACAGACTAAGGGTGTCTATGAGGTAGGTGGAGAAGTTCCAGGAAAGTCACTGAGCGGGGCAATCCTTAATGGCCCTCTGACTCTCCCAAGATAATGGTTTGAGAGTGGGTCATTTCTTCTAGGCCAAGTGGAGAGTTTCTAATGAATGGCTGAAGGTGGATGTTTATTTTTCTTTGGGGCCAGGTGGAGAGTTTCCAGGAAGCCAACTTCAAGGGCAAGGGGGTCCAGTTCTAACATGGCTTCCTTTTGTTCACCCTAGTTATCTCTGCATGACTTCCTCCGAAGACAGCAATTTCAGGTGCAGATCCCCTTCTTATTGAATAGACAAAAGGAAGTCTCACTCTCTTCCTGTTACTTAGCTACTGATTTTGAAATATAATTATTCTACAAAATAGCAGGTTTTTATACTGTATTTTGTTATCTTAGACCTGAATAGGCCCAGCCCTCTGAGACTGCAGTGTCATGTGAGGTAGTTACTCAAAATGACTCTTGTCTCGTGTGGCACTCTTTGCCATTGGAAGCGAGCATTAACCCAAATATAAAAGAGCAATGTCTTGGTCAAAGTAGAATTGAAAACAAGGCCTTGCTTCACTCCCCACATGCTGACCAAGGCATGGAGTCAGGAACTAATACATAGAAGAAGTCCACCATTTCCTCTCTCCAAAGCTAAACTCACATAGTCAGGGCTGTGTACTATATTCTGAAAGGTTTCCAGGGTAATCACAGATTGTGATCCCCCTATATAATGACAACAGTATTGTCCCCTAGGCTGGGGGCAAAGAGACCCAACCTAGAATGAGAATGTCTGCTTTTCCTAAAAGGAAGCTGTTGAAAGTCACAGAAGTTCACCTTTTATTAGTTTCTTCAGATTCCCAGTTAACATCAGATCCACCTACCTGCGCAGAACTTCCTCACAGCCAAGTCTTAAGGCCTAAGGCAAGACCCTCTTCACCATCCCCAGTTGAGCTGCCCCTCTCTGTGGGCAATCTAGAGAATGATTTTCATTTATGTTCAGCAACCTTAAATTATGTGTGCTGTCAGCCTAGGTGGAAGAATGTGTCTCAGAGTAACCCACCACATACATACTCCCTGTCCTTTGTGTTTGGACTTTGCCCCTGTTCTCGTGTTCTAAGGCCTAAATACATAGGATTCTGCCATTTTGGAGTTGCCTCCTACTCTTGCTTACTAAGGGTCGAGGTTGTTAGTTCAATCACTTGTTCTCAGGGAAGCCTTTCCTGATCTCTTGAGTGTTTGCTCCTTTTCTTCAAGGTCCTTAATCCCAGTTTGAGATCCTAATGCACATGTATAGTTAGTTGATTAAGATTAATCTCCAGTAGCCAAGTGCCAGTGGCTCACCCCTGTAATCCTAGCTATTTAGGAAGCAGAGAGCATAAGGATTGTAATTTGAAGCCAGCCCCAGCAAATAGTTCATGAGACCCTATCTTGAAAAAACCTATCACAAAAAAAGGGCTGGTGGAGTGCCACAAGGTGGAGGCCCTGAGTTCAAGCACGAGTACTGAAAAAAAAATTTAATCTCCAGTAAATTTTAAACTTATGAAAACACAGACTGTGGGTATCTCCACTGTTCATCAGAGTAAGTGGAACATAGAATGAGTTTAAAAAAATATCCAAGTAAGCAAATGAATGAAAAAAAGTGGATGGATGGATGATCATGGATGGATAGATGGATGAATAAGACATTTTGTTATTATAATGTTTAGGTATGTGGTCTGTTTATTTTTTTTAAAAGAAACTATTTTCATTTTTTCCTTTGTTTGATCATCTTACACATGAACCAACAATAGATTCTGTCAAAGCTTAAGGTATAAAAAAATATATCAAAGAATAGATAGGTGGGAGAGTAATTCATGGAGCTTCTTAAATTTTTAATCCCACTTTAAAAAGGTAAAGTCAGATATGTTCTCAAGCTGTTTCTGCATTTTTAACGAAGGTAACTTTAGAATATTCAGCTCTGAAGGTGACCTTCAAGATCTCTGATTTGGTATTGAAGTCCACCTGATAATTTCTTATTCTCTGTTTCTTCCAGATTTCTAGGAAGAGTCAGAGCACCACACTTTTTACTTGAAAAGTATATATGCATTCCCTATAAACCTCCCAAATGTGTAAAATAATTACCCAGGAGACAAAAGAAAAGGACTCCTACCGTCAGATATTCGTTCAAGAAACTGCATGAGGCATTGTTCTGTGTGGGTCAGATTATGACTTGTTCCCTCTTTCAAAATATATTTCAAGTTGCATTATTAAAATGCACCATAAGGCGTCTTTGTGTAGAAAATCGAAAAATAGAACTTTAGATGGGCCAGATATCTCCAGCACCCCAAGTTTTTCATTTTCCTCGAAACATTCCTTCACTTTCAAAAATATAAGTAGGCCATGGAAAGAAATGCCTGATGTGAAATTTCTTCTAATAGCCCCAAACTCTTCTTTCAAATTACTACAAAAGCAATTCAGCATTTTTAGTGCCAGATTGATGAAAAAAAAGTGCATATTAAGCTTTCCTGTTTAATTAAAGGCAGTGAGGAAAGAGTCATCCCAGTTCAAGTTTATGAAAACAAATAATGCTTGGAAATGAGCTTGCAGTATAAAACTGGGTGAGGCTAAGTGTTAATACCATTTGCGTTCATGTTGAGTGTCATTGTTGTGAAGTGTTAAAACAAATAATTATTGGTGGTCTTCAAAGAAGAGGAAAGTCACAAGATTTTGAATATGATTTCAAATGAAGCTTAGAAAACCATTCAAGAAAACTCTTCAGAGAAACATTTTGTTTTTGTCCCATGAGACAAGCAAGATCATCTTTGGCTCTAATTCTTAACCTTGTTCACAGGCAAGTTCAGGTGAGTGATGATCTAGGTCACCACAAGAAGTAGGTGGTGTGATGAAAACTTTTACAAGGTTTCAGAAAAAAATATGGGCTACTTTCCCATGCCCCAAGTCTCTTGGTCTCTAAGGAGGACCTAATACCAGCCTTCTGGGTGACACAGAAACAGGGTAATTCTTTATAAAGTCACAGCAGTAGAAGGAAAAATGGACACAGTTGAAGAGAAGATACTATTTGGAAATTTAATCCTTCTTTGTACATATATATTTTTTAAAACTATTCTTCCAAAGATAGAATTTTCTGGAGTTTTATTGCAAAACTTGATTCCTGCTAAGAATTTCTCAATTATCTTTAGAGTGTTGGGATTTCTTACTCTTTATTTTTCAGAAAGAAGGATTCTGAATTTTCCCAAGAAAGTTAGGTAATACAATTTTAGAGTGAGAATCCATAAACTGAACCCCTAATTTGCAGTGTTTTTATCAGCATCAAACTGCTTAAAGTAAATTCTTTGTTCCTTGAAATGTGCAGGCAACAAAGAAAGAAATACTTGTTTCAATTTCTTTCCTCTTCCTTGTGCTCTTCCCTTTCCTCTCTTTCCTGTCTAATTCTTTTCCTCTTCTTCATCTTTATCTCCTCATTCCTTTTCTCTCTCTCCCAGAGTGGTGTGATATTGAGGAGACCAGGCTGTATAAATTTCTCACAGATAGCAAACAGGCTTCATCTTGAGTATGAGCTCTGAAAGAATACTCATGACCATCTGTAGAGTTGAGAGGTAAAGGATTCTGAAGAAGGTCTAGAGTCAGTGGGAGAGTGAGCTGGGATCAATTAATGATGTCTTTTAAGGGTATATGCCACATATATTTGCCCTGCTATAGGTCATACAATACTCATCCCAATTTCACAGACATTTTGTTTTCTGAATATTTATTTTAAATCTTTAGTCAAACAGAATCCTTAGGCAAAGTGACACTTAGGAAGTTGGACTCATTGTCCTAAGATAAGAAATGCAAAATGATGAAAATAATCAGAACAGACAAGATTGCCTTTCAGCCAATTCTAAATTATGTACATAGGTGTTCAGATAAGAGTTAACATTGCTTTACTTGTTTATACTTTTTTCAGAATAATTATAACTTGTCTTTAACTCAAACCATATGGTCTGTTATTTTCTATATGAGTGTAATGGTTTATTTAAAGCAACACTTGATGATTCACAGAAGTTTTACAAATAATCCTCCATGTCTCAAGTTTTGGCAAACATTTTGCTTTACCTGGCCAGTGTAGATAAAATGGAATTCTGTACCATTTGGAACACAGAGTATGATGTTTGAAATGGAGATCAGCTGGTCTCTGCAGGGCACATTTGAAGTCACTGACGCCAGTTCAGTCCCCACATAGGCAAATTCACTTTAGTCCTTTTCATGTCCAGAGGCCACATACCTGGCTCAGCTGTCAGTTAGAACTGGCAACTATGCAGTGCCTCTGGGCACAAGCCACCACAGGGAACATGTCCCCAGATGTTGCTCTATAAGCAACATATATCTCACCGTCCTATAAGAAAATTCTACTCCCTTTCAATAGCTGATTGTTCCAGTTCCTGATTCTAGTTTACTGATAGGATAGGAGCTCGGTAGATATTTGCTTAATAAATGAATACATGTTTTTCATAAATGGCTATTACTGGCGTTAAGCAAAGCTGTGTGCCTTGGGGTCACTCTTTTTGTACTTACTGAGGCTGTGCAGGTGCCTTTTACTATGCATGTTGGAGCTTTCTCTCACCAGTGCAAGGAGCAGGCACAAAGCACTTGGGAATTAATGAGTCTAGGAGCAGCCCTCAGCCAATGACAAGTAGGAGTTGCAGAGTAAGTTCCCTAGCTTTCCTTTCTAAGTGAGAAAAAACTCTGAAGCACACTCCATACTGTGAATAGAGCCCCAATGGCTTGCTGCAGTAACATGCCTATGATGATACCTTGTAGTACCTTTCTTCTCTCTCCTGTCTTACTTTCTCCACTCTCCTAATGATGCTTCCTGGGATCATTTCTCAAATAATCCATTTGTACTCAGTTCTTGTCTCAGAGTCTGCTCTGGAGAAACTCAGTCTGCAGCACTAAAAACAAAGCAAAAAGGAGTGAGGATGTTCTGTGTACATCCTGCTACACTGGGAAAACCATCTGGTACAGTGTGTCTAGGTCTCAGTGAATGTTGAGTTTTGTCTTGGTATATTAAGGGTGCTACTGAATAAGAGGGAAAAGATTACTTACACAAAAGTCAACTAACATTGATCTCCTGAAAATTCTAATGCAGTGTAAACTTGGTTAAGCATGAGCCATAAGCAGGTGTTCTTCCCCCTGTCATTTCAATACACGGAGGTGGTTGTTTTTGGTCTACGCTTCCTTGATAGGTGATCAAGTTAATTATGGTTACTTGATCCTCTTTGGCTACAGGGGTGACATGAAATGGATATTTGACAAAAACCAGATCTTTGTCTTTGCTTTTGGGGGGCTTTTCTGGTTCCAATAATTCTGCTTCTTCCATTCATGTGTGATTACTAGACTGGCAGCCTTCTGAAATCACCTTCCCCTGCCAGTTTGTCATCTTCATTCTGAGAGAACAAAGTCAATACCCAGAGAGGGGGAAGGCCTTACCAGCTCTGCCTGACCATTCCTAGAGTGTGTTTATGGAAGTAAATAAATAAAACCCTACTGTTGTCAAAAAAGACAAAGAGTAATTTACAATATGAAAGACTTTATCTATGATCTTTTCCTTGCTACCATCTCTAATTTTCTAATAGGAAATTCAGGATTTAGTGGTGATGCCAGTAACGTATGAGAATGTTTCAGAATCACCATTCTAAGAGACAGTGACAGTGGCTGACGTCCCTGTGTAGACCTGCTCCCTGCCAGTGTGTAGTGCATGTAAGAAGCATGAGGCTATTTGAAGCACCAGTTACATGATTTTAACATATCTGTGACCAGCCACAGGCACTCACCCTAACTCAGAACTTCTTCCCATTGTGCAAGAATTGTTCTACTCTAGAAATTGAGCCCAGAATCCCGAAAGCAGATTATAAGGTCACAAAAATGCATTCTGAAACATTCCCAAGTTAAAATTAGTTGCTGACAATATACTTCAGTTTGGCTAAATTGGTTTGTCCTAATTCTACAGCCTGCTAACGTACTACAGGGCCTTCATCTCATTTCCTCTGAATTTGGCTCAGAAAGAAAAACTGCAAAATAATTTTATTTTTCTCTAACTCCACTTAACTCTCAACCTCCAAGATGTATGAGGAGCTTTTTTTTCTTTTGCCACAAAAGCTACAATTAAAAGACAGAATAGTCATATCTTTTTTTCTTTGAAACTATGATCTTCAGGGATATTATTTTATGTTTGTTTACGTATTCTAATTGGATTCAGAAATTCCATCTCTTTGCTCTCATCTTTACAAGCTAAGGCAATACTTGAGAAAAGAGACCCATGCATCACTATTTATTTAGCTAATGCAATGTGAAGAGCTCTGTTTGAATAGTCTATTTATCTCTTCATGTTGTCACTAGAGAGAGGTAAGACCCACTGATGCTCAGCAGTTAGAGAATACCTGATCAGAAAGAAGTGAAGTCAACTGATTTTTAAATCCCAGATCAATAGCAGACTTTTTTTTTTTGCTGACCCTGGCAAGAATGTAAATGAATAGATACCTTGAATCCTATGGGGATTTTATTGCTCTCTTTCATAAAGTATAATTTAAAATTAACCACATCAGGCTTTTTCTTGAGGTCTAGAAAATGATTAATGTTGATTCTAGAGCTGAAGGTCTTTTGAGTTCCTTTAAGGTTAATTTGCTATATTTTGGCCATTTTACATTAAATGTTTTATGTTTGTTTAACTTCATCATTTGACCATTTACCATTCCAGAAACTCCATAAGAACTATTAATTAGTGAGGGTTTCTCTTTGCCTTAATGTGTGGGGCACTTTGATTTGTTCTGTGCTCTGAAACTGAGGAAATGTGGACCAGGTGTCAGGCGCTGGCATGCTATCTGAAGGTTAGGTAATTTAACTGGGCACTGCCACTGTGGGAATCTGTATTTAATGAAAGGATTTTTCATGTCCCCACTGATGTCCTACTTATATTTGTAGCACAAAATCAGAGACCATGGTTCAAGGACAGCAGTAGAATTTGGATATTAAATTTGTCACAGCAGCAATGGCCCATTTTTGTAAAGTCATTTGCCTTTTATTGACTTAACCAGGTAATCAGCTGGAAACAGGAATTATCCTGAAACTTAAAAGGAAGTTTAACACAGGACAGGACAGTGTAAGCCCTCTCTAATACAGAAGCATCCCATGTATCAAAATTTTAATCCTTTAAGATGTATTTTAAAACATATATATTTGGATTTAGGAATAAATCTAAAGGCTAGTAGTCTGCTAAGCTCCACTCACATGATATGTTCTAAGAATTTTTATTTACTTACAGCAAAGAAATTAATTTTATGTTGCATAACTAAACATTTTCAGACTTATTTCACCATGAACCCAATGGGTTTTTTTTTTTATTTGTTTGTTGGGGTGGTAGTTGTGGTTATTTATAAAGAACAATAATTAAAATTCTACAGATGCTTTGTCTGTAGATATTCTTAGGGAATATAACTACAAGGTTTTGTTTTTTTAAAGGGTAACTAGTGTTATTTGGAGGTTTGGCAGAATTTCATATTCATAGTATTATACTTAATTTAGCACACATCAGAAATTATGAAAAGAAGTATCTTAGTCCATTCAGGCTGCTATAATGCAAAACCATAAACTGAATAGCTTTTAAACAATGCACAGAATTCTGTACATCTCAGAATTCCAGAGGCTGGCAAGACCAAGATCAAAGCAATGGCAGATTCGGCATCTGGTGAGGGCCTGCTTCCTGACTCATGATGCCGTATCCTGTGTCCTAACATGGTGAAAGGAATGAGGCAATGATGGGAAGGAACCCTTTGCCTCCTGTGACATCAGACTACACTTTGCTGTGCCTTTTCTCCAGTGAGCTTGAGTGACACTTGAGGCAGCTTAGATAGATTGGTGGTCCAGGGAACTTCACCAGAATCTGAAACCCTCTGTGCCCTTGTTCTATCCATCTGACATAGAGAGCCAATTATAATAACTTCTCATGAAAGCAAAAGCATTGGTCAGATCTTCAGGAATTGGATAAATCTGGGGCCTCTTTTTTAAGTGAAGAACACAAATTCCTACTTTGTGTGCTATTTTTAGGAGTTCAAGAATCTTCTCTGTCCATGCCTCTGATTTCCCCTGTCCTGAAGTGAGACTGCCTCACAGCAAGCAAAAATGGCAAATTAGTTTTTAGGCCAGTGTCTGAATTTGGGATGATCTTTGATTTAGTTGGGATGATGAGTTAATGTAGTGAGTTAGATCCTATTTCTTTTGACAGTGTCAAAGATAATATAGAAGAAAGAGAGGGGGAAAAGAGTAATGTAAGCTTAAGTGATGCTTTAGAATCTCTTTTCATTGGGGAAAGAACACTTACAAATTTGTTAAATTAGGAAGAAGAGTCAATATGGTGTATTTGCCATCTGTCAGGCACGTTAAGTCTTCTCTGTCGAACGGTGTTGTCACCCGACCTTAATATGTAGGGAAGGACTGGAGAAGAGCTGCAACTTTATCTCTCAGAGTTTCTTGAATTTTCCATTAAAAGTGTTGCATTTAATTCTTATTTTTCTGTCACTGTCTATGTGGGAGGATGGTAACACATTCACAGTTTTTCTTATTGGAAATGTGTACCCTTGTCATCATGTGCCCTCACTCATTTATAGACAGGTTGAGAGTATAGTGGCCAACTCATTCTTGGTTCTGCTTTATAGCACTACTTGCCAGTTCTACCACATCTTAGTCTAGTTTCAGTGTGTCCTGTTGGTCTGAAAGGGTGTATAAGAGCAAACAAATCCTAAATAGGCTTCAACATTACTTTCTTACCCCTGCCTGAGATGTTTCTGTTTAGGAAGGATTTTGGTATCCATAGAAAATAAAATGGTCCCAAGGGATTATCTAAAAATATTTTATTCCCATAGCTGGTATTTTGCAAAATGCTTTTCCTCTCCCAAGACTATTAAGTAATTTCTGAGGTCTCTACTGTAAACATTTTCAACCTAAACATCTTATTTTCCCTGAATCTTGGCAACAGAAACACATGCAAAATATGTAATAAAAATGCAATAGGAGAAATGCTAACTTATAAAAAGTGTCTCTAGCTTTGATGAGCAAGGAGTTCATGCATTCACTGCACACATCTGAAATGCTACCTCACTTCCATAGTTCTTGAGATCTGCAACCACAAAATTGAGATTTCTTTTTTTTTTTTTTTTTTGGTGTTTCAGGGAGGTAACCTAGAATTATAGGTAGGTCTTGAATTGGATATTGTACCATTTTTGAACTCAAGGCCTTGTGTTTGCTAGGTAGTCACTCTATTATGTGAGCCATAGCCCAGCCCCTTTTGATTTAGTTATTTTTGAGGTAGATTCTTGTGTGTTTTGACCAGGGCCAGCTCAGACTGACATCCTCCTAGCTATACCTCCCACATAGCTAGGATTACAGGTGTTCACTGGTACCCCTGCTTTATTGAAATGGGGGGGGGTGGGTAGGGGAAAGTAGGTGGTCTCACTAACTTTTTGCCCAGGTTGGCCTTGAAATCATCCCAATCTCTGCCTCTTAAATTTCTGGGATTACAAGTGTGTCACCACCCACAGCCCCTAGTTCTCAGCTTTTATGTGGCAACTTTAGCTACACATATCAAAATAATATTTAAATATTTATTGGTAACTCAAAACCTTGTCAGAAAGCTACCCTCCAGCCAGTTCTACAGAATGGGCTGAATACATCTGACTACTGAGTTTCTAGGCCTTCAAAGGCAGAAGGGAATATTTAGTTGTCTATTAGGTTTATTCTTGCTTTTCACTACCTTTGCCCTCTATAATTTGGGAACATGACACATTTCCTTTAGGGGGACAAAACTCAAAGAACTGTACTCTGGTCTGCTGGGTAAAAGTCTCACAAATAGCCTTCTATTGAGAAGATTGGGACCATCTCCCAAGAAAAATATGCACATGTCTATCTGAGACTTTGCAACAATTTCAGCAAGTGCAAAGTCTCTGCCTTCTCCAGCCTCCTTTCATGACCCAGAGCCCAGAGCCCAGAGTGGTTTTAAGCTTCCACCTAGACTAGTTTCAGTTGTTTCAGATAACTAAGTAGAAATGCCAAGAGATGAACAGAAGAGTGCTTGCTAGTCAATTAGCTATTTAACTATTCTAATCTCTAATATTTATAGTAGGACTTTTAACACAGTTTTAAATATTCAGATCACAGGTAGACCTAATTGTAAATGAGTGATTTTTAGGGTTCTAGCTAAAGTATATTTATGTTGTAGGTATCTCATGTTTTATATCCCTTTTCAGCAGGAAATGAAGCAGGTTAAATTTCAAATAAAGTCTAGTTGGCATGTCAGGGGCTCTATCAGCACAACTTTATGATAGGATTTTCCCAGCTTTACTGGCCCAAACCATAGGCCTAGTTCATAAAAGCGCACAGGCTATGGAGTTCAAGTCCCGATTGCAAGTTTTTAGCCATGTGACTGGATCAAGTTGCTTGGCTTGTTTTTGGCTTCAGTTTCCTGGTCTGTAAAAAGCTGGGATTAACAATAACACTTACCCAGGGATTTTGTAAGGATTCAGTGAACTTGTGCATGAAAGTCCATATATAATAGTGTCTAGCACAGAGTAAGCTCTCATTAAATGTATTTAGTACTGTATTCTTTCCTGATAATATTTTTTTTTTTTTTGCTGTACTGGGTCTTGAACTCAGGGCCTTCACCTGAGCCACTCTGCCAGCCCTTTTTGTGATGGGCATTTTTGAGATAAAGTCTCACGTGCTATTTGCCCTGGCTGGCTTTGAACCGAGATCCTCCTGATCTCTGCCTTCTGAGTAGCTAGGATTACAGGTATGAGCCACCAGCACCCAACTTTCCTAATAATTTTCTTAAATCAGAATTTCATGGCTGTTTTCCCTCTCAGAAAGAGTAATACTTAAGAACAGAACATGACACATTGACCACCAACTTCTGAATATTCCAATTACCTCCTTGGTTTTGCAATCATGTCTCTACCAATTATTAGGCAAAAGCAGCTAGAACTATTGGAAATTTGACCTAAAAGGTCCTTGATTTATTTGGTTTCTTAAATATAATTCTTTTGTCCTAGATAATAGATATTTATAAATACATTCAAATCTGGCATGAGATTCTCTTTGTTTTCGATTTATTAACAGGACTATAGAAGGGAACAATCCATCCTGAACACAAAGAGAAGCCCCTGTCATTGTGTGTCACAACCTCTTTGAGACTTGGAAACTGAAATCTGTTTCTTTATTGTGACCCTTTCTCTTTGTTATTGTTGTGGCCAGTGGGCAGCACATCAATGGTGGTGTGGCATGCTGGCTTTAACTTTCATTAATTCTAAGATGCCAACTTTTTCACTATAATAAAATCAAAATGTTGGGAAGGGAACATAAATTGTAGTCAACTAACAAAGAGAGCCTTCTCTCCTTACCTCAAGTGGCTGAAAAAGCCTTGTACAGGATGGAGGAGGGTGGGGCACTTCTTTGATAGATCAGTCTGGATCAGGAGCAGATATATGATCTGGAGAAAAATCTTATTTCATCTAGGATTCAGGTGAGCCATCTATAAAATGAGAGTGTTGTGTATGCATTCTAAGTTTTTAATGTCTTTTGGTTCCTGGGCCTCTTCTGACCAGCTAATGGAAGATGGATCCCAGTTTTGTGGGAAAAACTACATTCCAAGATAATTTCATCAGGTTCTCATCATCCCTCCCTAACTCCAGGCCCTCTCCCAACTCAAAGACCCCCTGGTGGTGTGTAATGCCTCAGTTAAGACCCCCCCACCCCCCACACACACACCTGCGATGTGCCTTCAAGCCATGTCTAGCTCCAACATAACCCTAGCTATATCTTGCATGTTTGTTCTCTTGCTTGAATGGTTGGACTCTGAGGGTGAGGACTTCTTTGTTGTGTCAGTTTATCAACATTCTGAAGGATGAGGAGATGTTATTTCACTTGACATTTTGAAAATATGGGCTTTGAGTATGAGCTAATTTCATTCTCCCTTGTCAATATTTCTAGGGTAAGCCTGGAAATGGAAATACTTAGAAAGTGCTAAGGCAAATCTAAATTTGTATAGGCAGATTTCAGACTTCAGGTTTGCTGGTGAGTTGTGATTGGGCTGGTTGTGGGTAAGGGTATGTGTGTGAGTGAGGAAGTTGACACTAGGATTTTACCCCCTCTTTTCCTCCTTCCTTTTGAACATTCTGTGACATAAATGCTGTGTTTGCAGTTTTCTGGTTCTTAGAATAAAGTTCCTGAAAAACTTTTCTGCTTGTTTCTGTAATGTACCTAATTATTATAGAAGTACTTTATATACATGTGTGTGTGTGTGTATATATGTACAGATATATATTTATATGAAAGTAGCACAATGAAATCCATTCAAAAGAACAGTTACAAAGAAGAGGGGACTGTGGTTAAGAAAGAATAACATAGATCAAGTGAATCTGATCAGAGTATATTACAAGCATGTTGTAAATACCACAATGAAAACCCTTTATACAATTAATTTATGTTAATAAAATAATTTTTGAATTATGCTTATTTGACCAAAATCTTAGATAGTTGTTGATCATTAACATGCTTTGGAAGGCATTTTTGGATTTTTCCATGATATATGTTATTCTCTCCAGAGAAGTTGGGGCAAGGAAGGAAAAAACCACTTGGATGTTATAAAAAGCACTTGCTCAGCCAAGTTGAATGTTACTTCTGTTTGTATGATTTTGAAAAGTTTCATTTGTCCACACACTGCATCCAGTACTTTTCAGAAACTATCTCATTTTGTCCTCATACTAACCCTATGGGGTAGATACAGTTAGTATGTGCATTTTTTAAGTGAATAAACTGAGGGTGAGGGGATTAAATTTTTATCCAGGATTACTCAGCTTGTTAGTGATTGAGTTGTGTTTGAACCAAGTCCATCTGTGTGGAGAACATGCACTCTCAATACCCTGGCTTACATTGAGTCATCCTAGAGCTGGTTGGGAGAGTCATGGAAATGAAGCCACATAATCATAGTTCAATGTCATGTAGCTGGGGTTCCTAGCACCACCTGCCACTTCCCACCTCACCCTTTGGCTTACTGTAAGTCATCACCAGTTCTGGTCATGCTATGGTCAGTGTCTCCTCTGGTCCTTCCTGACACCCACGTGCTCACTGAATATAAATTCTGTCATTTCTAGGCTAATGCTTCTGGATTCCTTCTTGTTATAACACCTCTGTCTGTCTTACCTCTCTTCCTCCTCCTTTATGGCCTCTTTCTCTAACTTTTTTTTTTCTTGCAACATTGTAGATCAAACCTGGGGCTTTGCAAATGCTAGAAAAGTGCTCTACCACTAAGCTACATCTCCAGCCCTCTTTCTACAACATTTTTTTCCAGTCTTCACCATTTTGAAACTTCATGCAAAAGCAATCTTGCTTCCAGTGTCGATTATGGGAAGAGAATGATAGTAATATTTACATTTTACGGTTATTTTTTCAGATTACAATCATTGTTAGTAATTATAAAACTAAGAGTAAGAACATGAAAATAAGTGGTAACATTTATTGTGTAATTACCATGTGCCCAGGAACTGTGCATAGCACCCTGTTCTTATTATTGCATTACAACTTATACTGACCCTTGGAGGTGGTATTTGTATGATACTATCCATTATAGAGGTAGCCACTTGGAGCACAGGAAGACTAAAAATTTGCCCACGATAAAAATTTAATAAAGTAGCTGAGTGTGGTGACACATGACTGTAATTCCAGCACTGAGGTTGTGGGGGCCACCGTGAGCTACATACATTATTATTATTCATGTAGTGTAGAACTTTGGTTATTTCACCTTAAATTCAAAACTTTTAGCTGTTGACTTATTCTTCCTTCTTCTATTTTATGGAAAGCAATAGGAACAGTGTGTAATAATAATTAAGAACTTCATTCATTCAACAAATAATCATAATAAGTCCTCTGTATCTTGGATTCTGGGGATATAGCAATGAATTAAACTGATAAAAATCCTTGACTTTCTGGAGTTTATATTCCAGTTGAGTGAGGTCAGATCACACAAAAAACACAGTAAGTAAAACATGGGTGTGTTAGATGGTAATCCATGCCATGAAGAATAATGGAGCAGGTAGGGACTGGAGAATGCTGGGGACAGGCCCTGGGTGTAATTAGAACTAGTTGTTATAAATATTCATTCTAGAGATGAAGCCTGCCCTTATTGGTTTATTATACCGGCTGCTGACAAGTTCTAGAGTTTGTATTGTCCTTTTCTCTGTACTATACGATTTCCACACTCTCCCTCAATCTTTGAATATAAAGTTCTTTTTCAACATAGAATTAGAAGCAACTCACCTTAAATCACATTGAGTTTTTAGTGTGAGCCATGTGACTTAACATTTATTTGGGCTTGGCTACTCTGCACAGTACAGTCACTTACATGTGTGCAAAGTCAACATTCTGTGAATATGAACACAGTTGCCTTTACACAGGACATACTTCACTAGGTTTGCCGATTGTGTTGGTGCCACTTAATATGTGATAGTATTAAGCAAGAGGAAATGCAAGGTAGATGAGGTGGAAAATAAAGTTGGTGTTTGTTTCTCATTCTGGGTAAAGGCATTTCATATGCACTGGAATGGTCTGGGGACTTGCCAGACTAGCATTAACAACTGGCACTGAAGCCGTTAGAGGGGTGTTTAATTGCAGGAGTGAAGCATCTGTCCATCCCCTTTAGGAGCACAACTGAAAAGGCAAAGTTCACCCTTTTTCCCTTTGGAAAAGAAGGTTTCTAGACTTCTACACAAAACAAGGCAAAGCCATGCACAGAGAAGACACAACGTTTGTTTTGTTCGCCTTTCTTCCCTTGGGCATTTTGTAGAAAACCATTTGTCATTTGGAGGTTAGGGTACAACTTGGCCAAATAGATAGGCACAGGTAGCACTCAAGGGTCATAACAGTTCCCTTTGGCCTGCCTTTATGGCCAGAATAGATTGCTGTGGCTGTAGCAATTATGAGGCAATCCATATCAGTTGTTGAAAAATGTCACTTTGGCCCAAGAGGACCATATTCTTCTTTATATATGACACAGAGTAGTTGTGTGGGTTTTTTCCCCAAAAAAATATTGAGCATGAAGACACCATAGTATTCCTATGAAATATTGCTGCTCTGGTCTTGAATAATAGTAGTACTAAGAGAAATAGAAAGCTTTTAGACATCAAACCTGTATTTTTGTTGGAGTAAAGCAGTTATAGAACCTCTCCCATGTGCCATAAACCAGTGGACTAGGAAGAAAATGAGATCTGGTCTTTGGCCCAAATAACTTCAATCTGCAAATATTAATTGAGCAACTATTATACAAATATTATGAGAACCCATGGGGGTTAAATGTTGAACAAAACCTAACATGATTACTGTAATAAGAGAGATTAAAATCTACTAAGCAGAAAATTAATTTTTAAAACTCCAAGGTCACATCTCTAATGTGCACTAAAAAGAAGACATATTTGTGCTAGGATATCTTATTTCAATTGTTTTAGTTGGAAAGGGGTCACCTTTAGAAACTCACAATTGAATTGAGAAATATAGGATGAACAGTTATTAACTAAGTGAAGACAGAAATGGGGGTGTGGAAAAAAACGGAATAAACTAATTTAGTTAATCTATGTAACCTGTGTACTTTAATGAATTTGTTTAATTGTAATTATATCTTTTACTTATTTTTATAGTCTTTATTTTATTTATATTTGTGCATTTTATTGTCTTATTTTCTTATTCATCTACATAGATCTCAGTGTTCATTGCAAATTGCATTAACTTTTATAGGTTAAATATATTTACCACTGAGAACTGGTAGTGTGGCTTAAGTGGTAGAGTGTCTTTCTAGCAAGGATGAGGCCTAGAGTTCAAACCCCAGTACTGCCTCTATATAGATAGATAGATAGATAGGTAGATAGAGGATAGGAGAGAGCATTTCAAAGGGCCTGAGGTAGGGGAGAGAGGCTGGTGCAGTGTCAATATGAATCTAAAGAAGACTGAGGATGTGAGGTGAGATTGTAAAGATAATAAGACCAACAAAAGTCTTCTAGGTTGTGATTAGGATCTAGGCCTTTACCTTGGTACAGTGGAAAATGACTAAAAGATCAGAAGCAGAAGAATCAGATTGGTGTTTTAAGAAGGTAACTATTGTGTTAGAATGCAAAACAGAGCCAAAGGGCTGTGAGTAGATAAGGAAAGATGAATCTGGTAGATAGTCAAGAGTTTAACCAAAAAGAGGCGATACATCACACATCAGTAATTATCAGTATGAAAAATGACACAAGTGAGGAATTGAGAACTTTTGGGGTAAGAAGAGAGCCATATAACCTGGCTGGGGCCCTGAAGGAGCTGACATTCAACTGAAGCATTTATTGGTAGAGAAGTTGGGGTTGTTGATGAGATAAAGGGAGAGAGAAATAAGGAGCAAAATCATGGAAGTGAGAGAGTCTTGTAATGACCAAAGAATAGTAAGTAGGTCAGTTTGAAAGCATGAGGTAGGGGCCAGCAAATATAGGTTTCCCTAGAGAATCTTGAAGGGAAAAGGCAAAAACCCTGTCCTAGAGACCAGGAGTCCTGGCCTTGACCCTGAAACCTGGACTGAGTAGAAAGGCAAGAACTCAGTTACTTAAGCTATGTCTACAAGCAGCTCATTGAGCATGAGTGCATGATGGGTGAGAAAGCACATCCTGACCTGTAAACCTGCTGAAGTTGACTATGTACTGCAGTGGTGCCATGAGGATGCCAAGCCAAGCAAGCCAGGAACGGAGCCTGGGGCTGGCTGGTGAACGGAACTGCTCAGGTCTCCCCCATTTTTCATGAGAGGTACACTTGAGTTGGTGGCAGTAGTATTCTCACGGTCCAGATTTAAGTGGCCATAGGGCTCATGAGGCCCCATTTGAGGCTAATCAAGCCTCTTAAGTACCCACTACATTAGTCTGACACCCTAGAGTATTTTTTCTTACATGCATATACAGCATGACTGAATTTAGCAAGCCATGCACCTGCTTATAACATCTTGATTCTGAGTACCCAGTCTTACTAGGACATTAGCACCATTTTGATATGTGGTCCACTGTTGACACAGCAATAACAGGACATTTCTCATATGCAGTCCTATAATTGTGATCAACTCAGTAGCCATGAATGGTCCATTCAAGGCTCATGTGCAACAGGGCAGGCACATCTGTGCTGGGCCTAGCATGAAAGGGTAGAACCTTTGTGACTTAGAGACTAACTGAATGGGAGAAATGAGAGAGCATGAGGAATTGACATTGGTGATATCCCTGATCAGGCTCGTTGGCATTTAGTGTTTCATTGTGGAGTCAGCTTATTTCATCTACACAGTGACTTCTGTAATTGCCACAGTCATTCTCACATTACAGATGAAGAGACTGAACCTTAGGAGTTTATGTAGTTTGCCCAGGGTCAGATAAATGATTGAATGAGGTAATGCTAAGTTTGCCTGAGCCCAGACCTGACCCAGGACTCTGTCTAAGCCTCTAAGACCCATAGAAAGAGGTGCGTCTTTTCCCATTCTTCAATTGCTGATGGAATATTAGCCCCAAAATGTAGTTTACAAACCCAACAAACCCTTGGTCCCATTGAGGCTGCTTTACCAAAATCACCTCTTGAGCCAGCATCCTTCAGACTTAGTTCCTTGTCTTTAGTTACCAAACTCAGTGGAATCCTCTTTATAAGGCCTTCCTAGAAAAGGTAATAATGGTGTCAACCCCGTATATTTTCACATTTTTAAGAAAAATACCCTTGCATTTACCAAAGCACCTGCTATCCAAAGATTTCCCATTCTCTGTAATTTTTTTTAATCTTATAAAACTGTCTGCTTTCAAATAGAGAGAGGACTCAGATTTTTGAAGACTGAACTTCATTTCTTTGAACTTTATTTAACTAGGCCACGGAATCACTCTAAAAGAATCATTTAAATTAATATGTGGCATTACAGTATTGAAGGGAAAGAAATTTCTCCCTCATTCCCAATTTCAGAGTTTCTAGAGACCTCTGTTCTGGGCTTTGACCCCACGATTGTGCACAGCTGACCAGCACACTAGTTATACATATTCTGAAATCACAATCATTGTTGGGCTTCCAAGCTCCAAGGACTCACATTGAAATTTTTTTTTTCCTGGTGTGCAGTCAACTGATTCACCAGAAGACCCTGGTGAATCCAGACTACAGGAAATCTGGACAGAAAAAATAAATAAATAAAAGGCTAGCGTAAAAGGTGCAGGTTTTTGCATCCCAGGCAATAATTCACCCCAAGCTGTGTTAGTGCTGGATGAGACAGCTTGTATGAAAATTTAGAAGTCCCAGAGAACAACAATAACAAAAATTAACAAACGGCAGGATGAGTAGCAGAAGGGAAAATCAAACATATGC
The DNA here is from genome assembly GCF_047511655.1 of Castor canadensis. NCBI lineage: Eukaryota > Metazoa > Chordata > Mammalia > Rodentia > Castoridae > Castor > Castor canadensis. The sequence goes on along the minus strand of NC_133395.1, from coordinate 118,304,964 downwards.
TGCTCATTTGAAATGTAGTTTCATTAAAAAATCTTTTCCATCGCACCCTAAAACAATCTGTCCTTGCCAGATAACACATTGGACACTGAAAGGCTGTTCCCTGCGCTTGCTTTCTTAGTTGTAAGCCAACCCTTTAAAAATAAGAACACAGCTGCTCGTGACAAAATAAATTTGTCAGCTTGTCTTTGAAGGTAAAATAATGACGGGGAGCGGGGCTGCTTCCTACCACTTAGTGACAGTAGCAAGCAGCACTGGTTGTGTTTGTGTGCAGTCAACACCAATCAATAAACATCTGTTGGAATGAGCGTGGGTGCCTCTTTACGATTCATTATGCTTCATTAGGAACTGGTTTTGTCTTCAAAGGAAGAAAAAAATCTCATGTAATTAAAGAATAGTATCTTGTGCTCTCATATTTTCCCCTGTAAAGACCTATGTTCTTTTAAGGCCGTTATTTACAGTATTTAAATGTAACTACTTCTCCTTGCAAAGCCCATCTGTTCATAAGACCATCCTTTTTGTCCTCCCACGGGTAAACTTGACCGAGTGGCGGTGAGCGATTGGTATTAGCTGAGGATTGCAGGTGAATGAAAATACATGAGACTTCTGGCAGGTTTAAGGGACATTGAGTAACTAGCGAAATGATACCTGGTCATGTTCCCTGTGGGGGTGAAAAGGAAAAGTTTTCTAGAGGGAGCTGTGCATTTGAAATGCCAGTCTTTGGAAGTGGTTTTATCAAAGGGAGGTGTAGATGAAATTCTCGAGGCTGGTTAACTTCAGTGATCCTTTTCTTGAGTTTATTATACACAATTTAAGCAGCATCCACAGTATTAGGCTTGCAGTGCATTTTGTTATTTGCTTTCCAGATCTCTCTCTTCTGCGGGGCTGCTGGAAATATTTGTGTAGATGATGAAGCTGTACTAATGTAAGTCACCTTCCAGGCAGTATGAATTTCCTGCTGAGGAAAATGTCCTTAGGTGAACTTAACAAAATACATTTAATACCCACAAGTACACAAAGCATAATGTACCTGGTAATGGCCCGAAATTATACAAAACACAGTAACTGTTCCCATTAGTTTGATGTTTATTTAATCAGAGCTTTTGGTGAATGGAAAAGCAAATAAGCACTTTGGGGGAGCAGCACTGTGCAGAGGTTGGGGTGAAACTTAAGCACAAGGATTAATGAGACATTAGTATTTACTTTTCCACTTAATGCAGATCAGAGTCTCCAGATTTGGAAATTTGGGGGCTATTTTGTATGGGAAACACTTTCTTTAGAAGACACTGTTAAGCAATTTTACCTAAGGTCTGTCACCACATACAAATGAAGGAATCTAAAGAATTACTTGGAATGTGATTACTTTTTACTTTGGACTAATACAATGAAGATCACAACACCAACAGTAAAAAAACACCATTACACATTCTTAAGCAGCACGAGTCTGCATGGCACAGGTCAGATCCTGTAGATTCAGAGGCAGAGGACATCAATGATGTTAGCAAGGAATAATTACACAGAGCACAGTGCATTTGTGTAAAACGTTTAATGTGTGAGCAGTACACGGAACATGGATTTATCACACCATGTCACTGGCCTACTCTTTGTCTATATGTTTTCCTCAAATGTCTGTAAGATGCCTAGCAAAGTTGGAAGATGAAGATGCGTTGGTGGAGAATATCAAGAAATACTGTGTTCTGGGCCTGGTCTTACACAGTCATAGGCTACATTGGCATTTTAAAGGCTCTGAGAAATCTAGCAGTAAATACAGAACTTGAGCTTTGTTTAACTCCAGCATCTCTCAAACTTATTTTGACACAAGCCCTTTTGTTCACAGAGCGTGTTTTGGCATCTAGCAGCATGAGTGCTGTAGAAACACATTTTGGCAAATGCTGACCTACAATGGTGTCTTCTAGGCTTGTGTAGCTAATGCACTTAATGGGGAATAATGGATTAAAAGTGCTGAGACACCATCTCTGCAGATTCCTCAGGAGGCTTGAGAACTTTGATATAAAACCACAATCTACCTCTAGAGGCATCCTGAGAGCTGCTGGTATCTGATCTTTGGAATCAAAAGATGAGGGATTGCTTCTTGGTGAGTAGCTTCCTCTAAGACATACCTTGAAGGCATGACTTTGTTCTCCTGTCCCCCACCCACTATGCATGCATATATATGTATATAGTTTGCTAGCCTACTAACTTGAGTCCAAAGTATTTCTCAGATAGACTGGAGCTTCTCGACATGTGTAAAGTTCATGTAGCTTCCTGCCCTGTTTCTGGGTCAGTCTTCATTTCATCAACACCCCCCAGATTGTGTAGCGAAATCAGATCTTACCTCCTGCAGCTGAGAGTCCTAGATACTTGACCTTAGTAGGAAAAAATTCAGTTGAGGTCAGTAGTGGGCATAGCTGAAAGCAAGTTCACTTATCGAAGATCTGATTGTATATTAAAAATGTCTCCCTACCAAGACAAATGGTGTTTTTCCTTACTTCAGTATCCCTCCAAATTGGTCAAGAGGCAAAAGTCCACTGACCACTTGTCCTTTGAGTATTGCTGTTGGTTGAGTTTTGCTCTGTTGGATGAAAATGAGATGGTTCATAAGGATATCGTGAGAGATAATGCCATATATCTTGCAGACATCCTGCTTATTTGTTCTTTATTCCTCCTTCCTTTCATTATTTTCTAACATAGCTTTTTCCCATTCTCCTTTCTTTCATGTTTCTTTCTTTCTCCTTTCTCTTCTCGTTTAGGTTCAGTCTTTTCTTCCCTCTCATATCCTTAAAGTGAATGATGGTACCTCTAAGCACCATACACTGTATTTTGCTGCATCCCTTAGGCTTATCCTAAATAGAAACCGAAGTGCCTGGGGAAACTGGGCTGATTCTTAGTGAACAACTTTGTCACATTCCCACCAATAATTTTAAAATGATTTATTGTAGAATTTCACCCAGCTTTTTGTTGAGCATGTTAGGCTATAGGTGATCTTTAGATAAAAGGACATTTGCTCTTACACAGTATTTAAATCCAGGACAACTGTGGGTGGTTGGAACAGGTTATATCCTGGCTCATAGGTTCCTGGCCAAAGTGGAAGTAGGGATGAAATCAGTCCAAGCTTCCATTAAAGGATGCTTTTTCCCTATAGAGCCACCTCCTGCTTTGTGCCCAAATGAGGCTGAGTAGTATAGTCAGATACCTCTGCTTGTCCAGACACCTTTGCTTACCAGAGTGATTTTTCACAGGCCCTAAGAGGAGTGCAGTGATTTGATCTACAAGTTCTAGGTTTTTCCATCTTTGGACCCCTTTGCCCATGGTGCTGTTTCACCAGAGGCCCTCAGATCAGTTTGACAGTCTTATCTGCAAGTTCTTTGGATTCATCCAGCCTCTAAAACACTACCGTGCTCCCTGACAGCCTCATTTCCTAGCCTGCCATGGTCTTCAGTTCTCTCAGCAACCAGTTTGATTTGCTTTTTCTCACTTGATAGAGCAGAGAGGGGGAAATTAGAAGTTGAACTTAACTTTCCCTCTACTGGTCAAGCTTCATTTGTTGGTGAAGGAATTTTAAATATTTATAGTTAGTTCAAATATCAATTTTAATATAAATTTAGCTTTAGTCATGGGAATCTTGCAGGCTGGAAGTTGGGCTTAATTAATCCTCTTTATAAAAGACCCCTTTAAGATTCTCTTGTACATGCTAAACCTAAACCCAGGTACTAGGTTAGAATTGTTATGGTCTGTCTCTAACTTGTGTTAGGCTTGGGAGGAAGCTGGTCACTCAGGGATATGCTAATGCAAAATCTTTAAGTGTTTATGCTTTCACGAGATTTTATTCTCTGAGCGGTAAGAAGGCACAATTCTGCAAAAGCCAAAATAATTCAAGTTAGACAAATAAAAAGCCCAGTCATCTCTTAAATAATACTCTCTTAAATGTATAAAGCAGTAGGGAGATATTTGTGCAACTTTGTGAGATTTAATATATAATTATGTATATCCTCACATGTATATGCATGTATGTATGTTTGAAATAGTTCCTTAATAGAGTCTATATTTCCTGTACACATAGATACCTGCATCCATTTATTGTACTTTGTACTATGTTCTGATATACAATTTAAAGTCTTTCAAATTTAGGAAACAATGCTTTAATAAAAATACATGTATTGATTTTTGTTGTAAGCATTGTTTTGCTAACTCTATATCTTCTTGCATTAAAGCTTTTCTATAATTAGATATTTTCTAAAATTTGAGGTAAATGGAGTAGAAGGTCATAAACTTCAAAGGGAAAAAATCCTGAGAACACAGTTTTCTCCTGAATAGGACTTTTTGCTATAATGATTTAATCCTTTTTTTTTTTGTGATACTGGGGTTTGAATTTAGGGCCTTGTGCTTGTTAGGCAGTTGCCCTACAATGTGAGTCATACCCTTAGCCCCTTTTACTTCAGTAATAAGGTCTGCTGTTAATGCCTGCACTTATCTAGACCACAGTCTCCCTATTTACACTTCCTGCCTAGCTGTGATGACAGGCATGCACCACCACACCCAACTTTTATTGGTTGAGATGGAGCCTAGAGAACCTTTTCTCTGGGCTAACCTTGAACCTTGATCCTCCTGAGGTCCTTCCAGGTAGCTAGGATTAAAGGCCTGAGCCACCACCCTCCTTGATTTTAATGTTAATTTGATTAATGGAACCAGTCTTGAATTCCTTCCTTTCAAATTCATCCTCTATAGATGTCATGCTGATATCAGATGCTGACTCTAATGGTATTCACATTGGTGGCATTGTATTGATTTGTTTTGGTTTGATATATAGGGTTTTTAAAAATAATAACACTGAATAATTATACTACATGCTTTTTTCTACTTATGCACTCCAGAGTTAAGATTTATGTTCATCATGAGATTAATTTTATAAATACCCATATTCAGAACTCTAACTGATGACATTTTTAATTGAGAATACACAGGAATGTATGTCATTCATTGTTATTTCCAAAATGTTCATTATTTGAGCGTACCTGTTTATTTTTTTATAATTTATTTTGTAAGGTTGGTTGGGCTATGTTATAAATAATTTATACATAACCGTGAGAGACTTTTGTGCCAATTGATGACCTCCTTCCCACAAAAGCCTAAATAGCTAGACCTTTAGGTAAATATAAACCCCTTTAGTTTTATTATATACTTTGAAACTGTATTAATAGCTCATTTCAAGAGGTTATGGAATTAAACAGTTTATCGACCGATAGGTATTATAGAAAAGTTACAGATTAATGCCCATTGATGAGTGGCCCATTGATCATTGAGAATAGAACTGTGAACATGCCAGCATGTTGTATCTGAACTACACCCAAATTTCAAGTAATTTTAAGTGTTCCTTTTTCATATCTCAGTGAAAAAGAAACTTTAAGGATCCAAAAGCAACTTTAGTACAAAGTATTTATTTGAGCTTTTGTCTTGACTTATACCTCGGCTTCTAGTAGATACTTTGACCAACAAGTTTAAAGTTATTTAAGACAAAAAAATAAATTATTATAGGTCAGCTTATTTATGGGCTCTGTTATTGAAAAAAAGAAGAAGTCCCATGCAGATTCTTGGCATTGAATGAATTAAACTTTTTAGTTGGTTGACCACATTTATTCCCTTATAACCAACTGTGCTTCTGTTGTATAAAAACAGCTTTACTGGGGTTTTTGCCAACAGACAATAAACTATCATGATGAAAAATGTGACTTTTTAGTGACATACATCTGTTTACCAATTCACATCCAACATTTTAAATTGTGTTCTCCTAATTTGCTGTCTATCTGGGTAGCAAGTTTATTCATTTATTTCTTAACAAAACATGTTTAAAATAAGCATTTCCTTTAATTTATAGTATATGTTTATGGAACAAGAATTCATGTTAGAGTCAACCAGATCTGTCTTTGAAACTTGGCATCCACCATTTATATGATGAATAATCTTTGGGAAATCATTCTATTTCTCTGAACCTTGATTACTTCATTTTCAGGGGAAATAAAATGAGATTATAAAAGTGAAAGTTTCTGGTATGAAACTTGGGTGCTTGAAACATAGTAGGTGCTCAATGAAGGTCAGTTTTTCTTCCTATTCTACCTAAAAAATGACATTTGTGTTCTGATTCTATGATCTTTCTCTTCTTGGTCTCGTTTCTTCCGCTTTCCCTCTTCTAACCAAAAACTGGATAATTTAAGGAACTAATTGTACTAGGGTTTAATTCATACAATTCAGACTTGGACTTTATACTTGCATGTGTTATGAGGTTTTCTTTTTCTTTCTTTTTGTTTTGACTCAGTCTAAAACCAGAAAGCCTTTAACACAATAGTTTTTGCTTTTTTTAAAATTATGCCTGGCTTGTTAGAGATAACAAATTGGCAGCATTGACTCCTATAGAGAATGCAGTAATGTATGTTAGCAAAATGGGTGGATCTGAAATCGGAGTTTTGGACCCAAGGCCCAGACTCCTGAGATTCCATATGCCAGTTCCGGCCACCGAGCTCTAAACTCCAAATAAAGAGGCATGGTGAAGGCAGAGAAAGGAGGTTTATTACATGGCTCAGGACATGCTGTGGGAAGAGGCAGAGTAAGCACTTTGTTCATCCTTAGCCATATTCAGTGTACAGTCATGAGCTATAGGTTTAAGTAGACAAAAGAACTGGGGTCAGGGGACAAAGGTATGCATAGTTAAATAGTCCAGTCACAGGTGTGGTCTGGTTGGTCTCATGACTGGTGGGGCTGGCCATCTCAGTCAGGCAGGTAATCTGGTCCAGTTTGGGAAGTTATCACCTGGAGGAAGTAATCTGTTTGAGAGGACTCTTGGGATAATTGTCCTAACTGGGAGGGTGGCAGCTCCAGTTGGCTCCAGTTCATTGTCATAAAGATATAATCAGTTTTGTCCTTTTTGGAATCCAAGGTGATTGTAAAATGACTATAAAGAGAATGGGCTAGAGCAAAGACATACAAAATGGAGACAGAGATGCCAAGCTTTTCCTGTTTTTAGTTAGATTGTGGGCTCAAATAAGGAGTCAGTCCTTTTCAGCAAAAGCAACTTGGGCACCTCTTACACATCCAGTTGTTCTATTAATATTTCCTTTATTGTGATCCATGTGCCCACATATCATGCTGTTTTCTTGAACTCACAAATACCTATGTGAACAATTGCTTTAAGTGAAATTTAATATTTAAGCAAAGCTTGAAAGGAAAATGAAATTGTACTGAGAAAATAGTGTTTTCCATCAGTTTCCTTCTAAGGTTAGAGAGATATTCACATTTAGATATCTCTTTAACACTGGAGAGGAGGAAAGCTCTTAAACCTTGTATCCAACAAATCCTGGGGATTAAGCTGTGTCATTTAGGAGCTCATTAGTTGTTCTTTCACTTAGGACAATAATAATTTACCCTAACCAATCTTCCAATCACATGAATGCTATATTTCTTCTGTAGGACTTTTCAGAACTTTTGATTGATACTTCAGTTTAAGCTGAAATAAATTAAGGTAATCTTGGAATATATAGGTTTACTGTAAATACATTGTGCTTTCTTTTGGCTCTTACTTAACTTGGAACAAAGTAGCCCTTAAGAAGAACAAAATGGGGCTGGTGGAGTGGCTCAATCTGTAAGAGCACCTGCCTAGCAGAGTTCAAACCCCAGTGCCGCCTAAAAAACAAAATGAAGGGCAAAGGTGTGGTGGTGCATGCCTGGAAACCCAGCTAAGCAGGAAGAAGGAGGTAGAGGATTATCATCTGAAGCAAAAAATTTGTTACATGCCAGACACTGTGGTAAGGCCTAGGGAATAAAAAACAAAGGGAAGGAGGGAGGAAGGGAGGAAGCAAAAAAAGGAAGGAAGGAGAGAGAAAAGGAAGGAGGAAGGGAGAGAGGGACTGAAACCCTAACAGAAAAAAATAAGGCAAAGAGGCTAGGGGAGCATGGCTCATGTGGTAGAGCCAGTGCATAGTGAGCACAGACCTTGAGTTCAAACCTCAGTACTGCAGAAAGGAGAAACTAAAAAAAGAAAAGAAAAAAAATAAACAACAAAATAATGAGAACAGGAAACATCAAGTGTTTTCTAAGAGCCCCAGCTGTGACTGATAGCATTTTGTTCATAAGCAGAAGGGTGATATTCCATTCCCTATTTTAATATTCCTTATAAATGATTTTACCATATGGGTTGGCTTTCAGGGAGAAGATATGAATGATAAAATCCCTTTTGTTATGGATATGGCCAGGACTGCTGAATTAAATGTTTTGATTCAAAAAGTCTTTTGCTAGAACTTTGGCATATCAGTTTTTTCCAAAAAAATAAATGAATTCATTCATTTTGTGGGATGATTCTGTCATGTTTTGAGGATAGCTGAAGAGGTTACATTGATTCATTTGTTATATGCCTAACACTATGCTAGGCCTGGGGAATAAAAAAGGAAGGAAGGGAGGAATGAAGGAAGAAAGGAAAGAAACTATTATCTTTCAAGAGGCTCATAGTCAGCCTATCAGCAAAGAACAACCATGGAAAAGTGAGTTTTAAGATAATGTGAATGGTATAGCAGAGGAGTATAAGGACAATGAAATGAAGTGATTTTCTTACTTTTGGAACCAGGTGTTGGTTAAATTTGAGTGTTTAGTATCTAATAATTGAGTAGATGAACTCATTGCCTGGTGCATGTGTTGTATCTACATGTCCCTGGAATTTTTGTCACTGGAAACTGCTTCCTTTTTCTATTTCCATCTCCATAATGCCTGTCAGCTCTAGCTATAAATTAACCAAGCAGTAATCTTGAAGATGAGAAAAATGGCTTTTATAGCCAGCATTGCTGAATCCTCCAGCTAAGCATGGTAAACGTAATCCATCCTAAGACTGAACACTGGGGAACCCATTAGGCAACAGATTCTAGACCTGGCCCTTACCCCTCACCCCCACCACTTAGAAACATTTTGGCTTTAATGAAATGAATGCATCAAGAATTGTCTTGACATCCCAAAGACAGTTCCTTTCAATGCACTATTCGTGAGTGAATTTAATCTGTTGCTTGCTGTGTTAGCTGTCAGGATAATTTGGCTATTTAGAATCTCATCTGGATCTTCTGAAAACTAATGATTGATTCACTCTCTCTTGTCTTCCCTCATTCCACAAAAGCTGGTCTATAGGGATGCATAATATATAAAGTAGATATGCAAAATAATTTTAAAAACTAGGACCAAGAGAAATGTAAATGAAAATAGAAGATTCTATTGTAGGGAGAAAAAAAAGGTGCAGATATTCAAAACAAAAGGAAGAAGTAGATTAGAAGAATATAGTGACCTATGACTGTGTTCTGTCTGGTTTTCTATGAGCAGCATTGTTTCCCATAGTAGTCCTTCTTTTTCTGCCCCCTGAAGCCTCAATAGCCATTGCTTTCTATATACAGTTGACTCTGAAGTTCTTATTTCCATCTCAAACCTCTTCTCTCAATTCCTAAGGTGTACAGTTAACTTACCTTTTAGGTCAGTCCACTAGGATACACCTACCCACCTCAGAAACCCCAGAGTCCACCTTCTGGAGTTTCCACCCAGTGAATAGCACCACATAATAAAAGGGTCAAGTCAAAAATTCAGGGATTGTCCTTGTTGCCTCCTGTTTCCACAAGTTCTCAAATTCAATTCTTCCAAAAGTTCTTTAGATCTTACCTTGTAATATTTTTCTAAATTCATCCATTTCCTCATCACTACTGCTACCATCTAATCAAAACTGCCAACTTCTCTTTTTCAAGCCACTCAGTGACTTACTCATTTACTGATTGCTGTAGTTCCATTCTGGTTCTATCATGTTCTTTATATAGTTTGTGCCCCCTTGAAGTCTGATTGATCACAAAAAAAAAATCACAAGTGTCCCCTCTTCTCCATCCTCTCTCTGTCTCTGTCTATCAAATCCTTCAGTGGTCCCCACTGCTGCTCTATGTACCTTAACACATTCCAACCCATACCTATCTCCAGATTTTCTCATACCACCTTTCCCTTTCTGACTTTCTCCAGGTACACTGGCTCCCAGTCCCTTTAACACATCATGCTCTTTCTCTCACCAAGCCTTGCATATCCTTTTCTCTGCTCAGCAATGCACTTCCTCCATTCCCCCACCAGTGTTCCACTTTCTCAGCTATGTCTTGCCCTTGTCATAGTGATGTCTTGATCTCAGGCCTTGTTTCCTTAAATCTGATATCTAGGTGGGATCCCACTGAAATGTTTCCTTCAGAGCATTTGTTTTACAGTCATGCCATTGATTAATGTCTACTCTTCCATTAGACTGTGAACTCTGAGGTCAGGAGCCTTTTCTTTTTTGTTCAACACTGTGTCCCATCATCAAGCAAAGAGAGAGTTACATGGTGAATATCTGTTGAAGCAATGAATAAATGGAGAGATGGATAGGTGCATGGATTAATAAATAGTTGGATGAACGAATAAGTAGCTCGAATTACCTCCTGTTAGATCTTTCACTTCCCCCAGTATTGCTGAATATCTCACACATTGAGGTGAGACTTAGCACCCCAAATGATTAAGAGCATGGGTTTCAAGTCAGAAAACCTTTGTTATAATCTTCTACCTATAAGTCATTCAATCTCATTTGCCTATCATGTAGAGACTATATCTCCTAAGTATACTCCCTGAAAGAATTAAATGAAAGATTAAATTAAAGAGAAAGTGCATTGATATGCTGACTATTCTTAGTAAGAAATTATTAAATGATAGCTATGACAATGATTAAGAAGTGTCAAAGAACTGGAGAGGGAATTTGATAGCTTTGGTAATGTTGACAATTGTCTTTACTGTGTCACAGTACAGAGCGTGAAACCATCCTGGTTGCATTTTTCTCTGGCTGTTGTAATTATACTTTTGAGTAGGACTGACTGCAGGTGCCTCATTCATCCATCTCCTGCCACAGGATTGGACCCTGGGGATCATTCACAAATCCAGGTCTCCAGCAGTTACCTCATCTTGTCTATTATAGTTTAGTCTAATGACTTGAGTGACAACAAACACCCTGGTATTTCTCTTCAGCATATATACCGAAGCCATAAACAATTAAAATGACAGTAGGTAGAGAGAAGAGATTGCTATTTTGAGGCCTGATATAGAAACTGAGCCTGACTACTTGGTATATGTGTTAAGTCAGTTTTCTATCCCTGTGAAAAAAAAAAAGCCTAAGATAATCAACTTAAAAAGAGGAAGGGTTTATTTTGGCTCAGTGTTCTAGCAGTTTCAATCCATGGTCACTTGGTCCCATTGCTTTTGGGCTTGTGGCAAGGCAACATCATCACATCATGGCAGAAGCAGATGGTACAGGAATCTACTCACCTCATGGAAGCTGGAAAGCAGAGAGAGGGAGGAGAGGAGAAAGGAGAAAGAAAGAGGGAAGGAATTAGGGTCCCAGTGGCCTAACTTTCTCCAATGAGGCCCCATCTCTTAAATTTCCACCACCACCCAACAGTGCTGTGGGCCAGGGACCAACGCTTCAACACATGGTTCTTGGGGGCACATTTCAGATCCAAACTGTAGCTCTTTGCTTGGCACTAAAGGAACAGGTTGGGATTCTCAGGAAATTCTGACTTGCTCATCTCAACTACCAGAGCAAGGTTGAGAAACCAGGAAGAGAGGGCCATAGGAAATTAGTACCAGAAGGGATCTTAACGGCATCTGTTTCAGAGAAGAAAATCCAAAGTGGGCAATTTTCTATTGTACATTTTCCACCACTGTCAAACATCATCTTTTCCAACAAGACATTTTTTCCTGTCGATATCGCACTTCTCAGTACAATCTACCAGGTAGCGGCAGCTACTTGAATGAAGTTGGCATTAGTAACAGATGTATTTGCTAGTACTAATTTTGTTTATCACATTTAATGTATGAATACTTAATTATAATACTTCATTACATTTTTTCTGCCTCATTCAAAAATCAGTCTGAAAGATGGAGAGTTTTCTTCAAAAGGGACTTACCCTTTACTGCCATAGTCCATTTCAGTGAGACTGTGGACTAATCTACTTAGTGGTTCTTTACAGTCCATCTAAAGGGATCATGTATATTAATTCCAGGATCTATTAAAAAATCAATATACATGCTTCTTCATATTATGAGCCAATAATTTCCTGAATTAGATGCATTCATATGAAGCTCTGTTACTAGAGACTGCCACATAGAAGATGGTGCTATGGTTAAGCTGTGTGCCAATTTCATCATGATTTTAGACACTTCTATTTTTCAATGCCAGGTACGGAAGGGCTTTATTGAAGGCAGTTTGGTAGATGTGAATTATGTGGCTACCGATGCTAAGTATCTAACTGGAGAGCCTGTGATGGTATATTGTATGGTCATTTTCAATGGAAGAATTATATATACAGATAGTATACACACAAATCTCATTCTCAGACACTTACATATGCATGCGAACATGTTCAAGGATGTATTTAGAAAGACAATGGGGCCAGTGTTTTGACTTATTATGCCTGTTATATCTAGTTTTGCTCTCAAGTATGAGAAATATTTGCTTACTGAGTGTAAAACGTCTAGTATTCCATGTTGTATATCCAAGGGACCATCATAAAAATCATCACGCTCTGATACATACACATCAGTAAATAGAGAAGTCCTAAGAGAACTATTTGGTGGCTTATAAAGGGAAGTTTTAGCTCTTCATAACTAATTCCATTCTACTTTACTGTAACAGTTGAGAAGTACTGTAAGTACCACTGAGACATTCTTTTTCTCTGTCATTTCATACAGTGTGCATTAGGTGGGTTTGCTAAGAGACCTTACTCCATTCATCATCATTATTTCAAGAATATGAGTCAGTTTTTGTGGCACACTTACTATGCCCTGGGCACTGAGCTGGCATCCTCATCTCCTCACTCATCAGTCTCTCCTGACTGTATTAGTTTGCTGGGGTGTACATAACAAAACACCACAGGCCGGGTGGCCTAAGCAATGAAGTTTTCTCATAGTTCTGGGGGCTAGAAGCCCAAGATCAAGGTGTCAGCAAGGCTTAGTTTCTCCTGGACCACCCCCCTTGGATTGCACATGGCTACCTTCTGCTGTCTCTTTACATTGACTTTTCTCTGGCATACACACCCTTGATGTCTCTGTGTGTGTTCAGATTCTCTCTTCTCTTAAGGACACTACTCAGGTTGCATTAAAGCCTACTCCAATGGTCTCATTTTAGCTTAATAGCCTCTTTAAAGGCTGTATCTCCAAATAAAGTCATATTCAAGGATACTAGGAATTAAGGGTTCCACATATGGATTTTGAGATAGGGGACACATTCAACCTATAAAACAGAATGCCTACCATGTCTCAACTCCTGTACTAATCTTCAAGAGCAGAAGGAAACATGGACAAGCTTCCTGTTCTTTGGTGCTCAGAGTGTAGTTTGAGAGACAGAGTTGGTCAGTAAGCATCAAAATCAATATTTGGTATCCAATGAAGATTAGTTCTATATAGGGGGAGGAAGCATAAAGAAGAATAATGGAGGGGGTGAATTTAACTAAGATATATTGTAAGAAATTTTGCAAATGTTGCGATGTACTCCCAGTGCAATAACAATAATAATAATAAACTGTTTTTTACAGTTTATATAGCTAATAAAAGATTAATTCTATGAAATATAATTAATTTAATCTGAGGAGTATAGTAGCTAAGTATACCTTAAGAAGGAATACTTAAGCTGAAAACCGAAACATAATAGTTATTTTTTAAAGATAACAACTTTTATTGAGTGCTTCCTCTATGCCAGGCACTGTTCTTAATGCTGTAAAATTTTATTTCATTTCCTATTCATAAGCATAAAAGGTGGATACTGTTGTTATTTCCATTTTACAGATGATAAAAGTAAGCTACAATTTTACTAGAGATTCTGCCATTAATCATACAACTGGAAAGTAAGTTTGACTCCAGAGCTGGGCTCTTAATCACTAGGTTAAGGAAGAAGAGTTTGCTGACTAAGGAATGAAATCAGCTGTGAGGTTGTTCCTAGAATTCTAAAACTTCCCATATAAGAAGCTTCCAAAAGGAAGACCTAAGACACCTCCACTTCTCGGTGCCACCTTGACCTTGAGTTTTCTGCAACATGTTCAACATGCAGTCATTGAGTAAAACTTTTGTTGTAAGTGCCCACGATGTGCCAAACCTTTTATAGGCATTTGCTCAGCTGTCCTTCCATCTGGAGTGCCCTTTAAAATTGCCATCTCCCTTAAGTCTGAAAAAAATCTGTTCCTCCTTCTCCTCCAGCACTTCTCACAGTCTCCTTTGATACAAGTTGAGAGGTATGCTGTGTAGCCCCCTAAATTATTTGCCCCTGGAGGGAAGGGACCATGAACTTTCCTTCATTATGTTTCTAAAAGAAGCTGTAGTATTTCTCAAATGCTGTTGGTTGAGTTGAGTCATTACCAATGATGAAAGTTTTTGAAGAGGAAGATAGCCTTGAAACAGGGTTGTAAAACACGGTAAACTGTCAATTAAAAGTTGTAACCTTGGACAGAGCTGTGAGGAATTGCCCATTAGAGCCATGCAAAAGTTTGGGACCAAGAGGAAAGGCACCATGCAGAGATAAGCACCCATTCCTGCCTTCCTTTGTCTCCACTTGTAAATAAACTTTCCAAAGCAGGACTCCCCTGCTGTTCTTATCTAAACCTTAGGCCTCTAACCCATTACTAGCCCTACCCATTCCTTGTAACTTGATACCCTGCACTGCCTTTTAAATATCCTGTGAATCCTTTGTTGGGGCTCAGACACAGGTACACGTCTGGGCCCGCTGGTATAAAATTAAAATCTGATTTCTCCACTCCTCCGAGTGTTGCTTGGTTTCTCCTCTGACTATATTGCCACAACACTTTCTCCAGCTCTGAAAGCCCCAGGCCTTGGAATGAATTAGGCCTGTGTTTTAACAGGGAGACACAAACACAAAACTGAATCTATGAAAATGCTAGGTTCCCTTACTGAAGCTGTCTTAACCAATTGTGCGAGTGCCCAACAAATCTGTGGTCTTCTGATTTGCTTCTAACTTTTGGGTTTTCTCCCCATTCCTGTCTCTACTCTTTAAAATGTCATTTTTCTCTTTGGAGCTATTCCTGACTCGAGCATTAAGACCGGAATGCAAAAATTTCACAAATACTCCCGTTTGAACACAAAAGAAGGCAAAACAACTGGTATGGCTTACGAAGTTTACCCTCAGAAGCTGAAGCATCATGCTCCTTTAACACACAGCTTGACTTACACCATGAGTGCCAGCACCTCTCAAGGTGAAGAGCACACCAGCAGGTACTCAGGGAGCAGGTTGTGACTGTGACTTCCTCCAACCTAACTATAACAACTGCAGCTCTAAACTTCTTTCTTTTAAATAACGGAGATTCCATCTGCATGTGTTTCTGTTAGGTAAAAGAAGGAGAAGGCTACCAGCTAAAAGTGTTGGCAGGAGAGGATGGTGCTGGCAGGGACAGATTGCAGAGGATCTCTCAGGTTATGCTAACGAGTTAGACATGGCCCTGCAGAGTGGAGAATCCATGAAAGTCCATGAGAATATGTGGAGAGGAGATGGCTGGCTGTGGCCCTGAAACCTTTGCAATTAATAGATCTGAAATCAATGAACATGAAATGCTCTGCAAAGACCTATGTCCCAAGAAATGGGTGCATAGGGAAACATTTGCTCAAAGAGAGGGACGTGATTGTCCAGACTCAACAGTCACACAGAGGCAGAGAGCTACAAAGAGAGAGAGGCTCATATAGAGAGGTATGAAGACTAGGAAACAGAGAGCTAGCCATTGAGACTTATACACAAAGAGACAGGGATAGACACAAACACATAAAGAGAGAGAAACAAGGGACAGTTATCAGAGACTCATACCCAGAAACACAATGACATGGAGAGTTACAGAGTGAGATACACACAGAGCCGCTACACAGAGACAGACATATAACATGTACCTGGAGAAGGTGGGCACAGGACAGACAGAAATACAGAGAGAAACCCCAGACAGTTGGGGTTTGGGGAGAGGCAGATATGGAAAGAGAAACAAACATAGGGAGAGAAGAAGCAAATCACTTGATTAAGTTTAAGGAGTGTACACTTTGGAATAGCCTCAGTCCCCTTCGTGGCCACAGTCCCACACACCTCTCATAGCATCCTCCTGTGGTGAGCTTAATCCTGGGGAGTAAGGACATTTTTGTTCTTGTTGTTACCTCTTTTTGCTTAAATGCAAACAAGGACTCCAATCAGTATTCCATTGCAATAACAGTGCTTTGTTCCAAGGAAGGAAAATGGGACTTTTCAGACTCGTGGAGGGGTGAGCCATTCATGGACCTGATTTAAGGAATCTTTCCAGGGCAATTTAACTATAATTTTCCCCTTCCTGGATAATGTCAGAAACTAACCCCCTAGATGTGTGGAATGATCACATCTAGATGTTGAACAGAAGTGGGTGTATAGGCTGTGTAGTGAGAACAGAAGCAGAGCCCATTGAAAAGGCATACCTCTAGCTTTGATTAGAGGATATGGGCACTTAGAAGTGGCCTGTCACATTGGGCATGACTGAGGAATAGTCACAGGAGACTCCACAGAGCTTGAGGGCTGACTGTGATTTATAAGATCTCAGCATGACTTACACGTGTCTAGCTTGGTGCATCCAGAATCGTGAGATAGCAACCTAAGAGTTATACCTGGTAAGCATAACATGCAATGTGCATGTTCTTATAGAGATACATAGCAGGCTTGTTTCAGAAACAAACATCATAGACCTTCACATTTGGGAGGTGCTTTGGTCAACATAGTGAATCTCAGATTTCATATGGTTCATCCTATTACTGTGATCACTACTGTTTGCTCTTATGAAGTAGTCTCATTTATGTACTGTAGAATTCTGGGGGAACTGAAGAACTCAGCACAAGGATAATGACTCTCAATGTTAAAGTGAAAGATGTTTTCCAAAGTTATATAGAATAAAGGAAGGTTTTTGCTTAGTGCCTGTGAAGTTCCGTCCAGAGAAAACAATGAACTCACCTGAGATTGCAGCATAGAAACAAAAGCAATTGAGTTTTCTTATCCCTCATTCTGATGGAGGGTTAGAAGGGCAAGCAGAAAAGAAAGCAAGTAATGAGATGAAGACACACCATACTTTCAGACAGTGAGAAGTACGGTAAGTTAAAGGAGGCAATATAAAAGGGAGGTAAATGATAGTTTCAATTGGAACATCAGTCAAGGAAAGGCTTCTCTTTGTGGAGTCCCCAAAGGTAGGCTGTGCCTGGTATTATGGGAAGCAGAGGAATGTCAAGGTGGAACCTATGAGCAAGTAAAGGAAGAATAGGAGGATATGGGGACAGGTCCTGAGAGTCCCTGGAATGGCAATTATGAGTGTTTTAGTTCTTTTCTTCTTGAATAAAACAAATAGAACAAAGTTCTCTTAACTAACAGTAGTAATAATTCTTGTATTTTATATTTGCTTCTACTTTCCCAAAGAAATTTGCCTCTGTTATTGCATGTGATCTTTAGAACATCCACACTGAGGGAAGGAGAGATGGGAGAGGTAGGGAATATTTGTTTCTTTATTTCACAGGGAGGAAACAGACACAGAGAGGCGAGGCTAGAATTTGGCTGCATGTCTTCTTGCCTATACTCTTTGTACAAGTTTCCCTTTAACCTAGTTCTCCTTGGAAGTTTCTTCCTGTGGAAGAAATACTGTAGATCTCAGGTATCTCGTTATTTAATTATGCATTGTTGTTGTGATTTGTAAGGAAGGTTAACTGTTTGTTTAATTCAAAGTCACACCCTGCATTCCCCCTCAGCAACTCTCATTCATTAAATATAAGACTGGAAATAGGTTAAAGGTGCTAAACAATTGCCTGTGTATTGAATACAATGTTCATATGTAAACATAGCCCACAGATTGTAGACTTTGAAATGTATGTGTGCTTAATTAGCCAAACATGAGCCACAGGTTGACATAAATAGATATTCCTCAATAAACAGAAGTGTGTCACAGTGTTAGCTAGAAATGTGGCAGCTGAGAGGAAATTAATCTGTAACACATCTGGGTGTGTGTATTTCTTCTTATAATTAGTTATCCTTTCCAAGGTATTAAATGGCTTATTTCTATTCCAAGCCTGTGTATCCATAGTAACCATGGTTTTTGCTCCGAGTGGAAGTCTTCTAGTCACTAAATGAAAATCCAGGTATTGTTGACTCAGTCACTTGGTGGACATCAAGGGAATGGCAGATAGGTACCCAAGTCTTAGCAACAAATTGAGGTAAGACAACCAAACCAGATGGCCTTTTGCTCATAGATTAGTAAGGTAGATAGGGAGTACCAGTGCCGTCTTTAGAAATTCAAGGTAAAGAGGAACAAAAGACCTAAGTGAAACTTTTACTAGAGAATGAAGAAATGACTTCTAGCTGACAGGACCAAAGAAGGATTCCCAAACCTAAAAAGTCATTGATAAGAAATTTGTACCAAGAATATGTAATGAACTCTCAAAAAGTACTCTGGTAGAAAAAAGAACATTCCAACTAGAAAGTGGACAAAAGATATAAATAGATGTAAGAGAGTAAATGACAGTGACTAAGCATAGGAAAAGATATCCAGCATCAGCAGCCCTCAGGAAAATTCAAATTAAAGCCACAATGAATTAGAACAGGTAAAATTTAAAAGGGACATCAGATGCTGGTAAGGATAAGAGAAAACAAATATCTCTGGTAGAAGTATAAAATGTAACAGCCATTGTGGAAAATAGTTTGGCAATTTCTTTAAAACCAAACATAAATTGACTATATGACTCAGCACTTCCACACCAGGCCATTTATCCCAGAGAAATGAAAACCTATGTGCACACAAAAATCTGTATGTGAATGTTCATAGCAGTTGAATCTTTAACAGCCAAAACCTGGAGCCAACCTAGATGTCCTTCAACATCTGGGTGAATACAGAACATCTAAACTATAAGTACTACTTAACAGTGTAAAGGAACAACCTATGCATAACAATATCTAGATGGACCAGGAAGGGCATTAATATTGAATGATAAAAGACGATTTTGGATGGTCAGATAATATATAAGTCTATGTATCTATAGCATTCTCAAAGTGAAAAAATTATGGAGATGTAGAATAGATAAGGTGTTGCCAGGTAAGAGATGGAGGGGAAGGTGGGAATGTGTCTATGAGGAGATCTAAAAATGATTTTTGCAATGATGGATTCGTATTGTATATTTTATTATTACTTGCTGTTTTGTTTTTAGTAGTACTAGAGTTTGAAGTCACGACCTTGCACTCCCTAAGGCAGGAGCTCTACCACTTGAGCCATGTCCCTATCCCTTATTCTAAATTTTGAGTAGGGTGGTAGTTACACTAGTGTATGCATGAGGTGAAGTTGCACAGAACTCACTGTGCATACACACCACACCAATGTCAATGACCTCACTTTGATATTGTACTCTAGGTATGGAGTATTGCACACCCTCCATTGTACAGCAGCTGGCAAGACTGGCTGAAGAACACACTAAGCAACGTATCTTTGTACATTTTTGTAACTTCCTTTGAATCCACAATAATCTCAAAGAAAAATATTTTAAAATTACTGAAAAGATAATCATAGCTAACATTTTGAGAATACCTACATGAGGTAGGCCTTTGCTAAGACTTTATTTTGACATGATTTATTCTTAATTTTCAGAGAAATAATACTATGAGACATAGAAAGTGTAATTATGCATGTCTTACATGGAAGGAATCTGAGGCCTAGAGAAGTCAGGAACTTGTTCCGAGCAACGCAGAGAGTGGGTGGTGTGATGAGTCAAACATTGGTAATCTAGCTCCAGAGCTGTATTTGTCACCACTGCCCCCTTCCTTAAGCTTCCTGTAGCTTTCAGGGATATATAATTTTTTGTTTGTCCAGAATGTGCACTTAACTAAGGCATTATCTTGAGGTGTAGAAGTATTTCCACGGTAGAGGTAGGTGTGTTCGTCCTCCCACTCCTAGGCTGATCTTAGAACTAGAGAGTTGCACAGTGTTTATAGCAGGACCTGGCAGGATGGCTCTGCTGCCTTTATCTAGGTAGTAGTGAAGTGGCCTCTATCATTAGCCAGGAAGAGTTGAGTTATTCTTTTTGTAGCTGATGGTTCTACTTGAAAGGAAGGTTCCCAAAGGTCCCTCTTCTCATACTCCGTGCAGAGAAAGGCTGGGAGGAAAGCCAGTGTTAGTGTTCTTCTTTCGTGCCTTTCCCTGCAGATTCATATCCTCAGTGTCCATGCTGATGCTTTTGAAGTTGAACATGGTCTGCTCCTCATCCAGTTGCCTCTTTTCTCTTGACCCCAGGTTTAAAAATAATCTTTGACTTCTGCCAAGCTGGGAGTTCTTAGTGTTCACTGGCCATCTTCTTTAAGCCCTGAACTCAGACCTTCCCATTTTCTGCTTTGCCATCTTGCCTCATGCAAGTGCTTCCATTACAAGGAATGAAATCTCAACAAAGCTACATTCTCCCTAGGATGCACGCACAGATTTATGTAATGCATTGCTTTTCTTCTTACTGTACTACAAGTACAGTACCACTTGTAGAAGCCAGGACCATTCTCAAAATACTGTGTTCGCCATTCTGGTTGAAACCAGTTGAAATGTCTCTCAGGTAGATCAGTCTAGGTACTGTATTAGTAGAGAGCTAAGTTGCTGAGGATCACCTAAGGAATGATTCACTTGGGGTCTTGAAAAACATTTTTAAGAAGGAAGATACAAATGAGATCTCCTAGTATGAGGAGAACTGCTGTTTTATTTAAGGAAAAGTCTTAATTCTGTTTTATAAATACAATTCCCTTTAACCACTCCCATTTTTGGTTGATCATCTATCCAACAGTCTGACATAACTTGTCCCCAGACATGTTAAGAACATTAAAATGAGGTTTAGGCTCATGCTAGGTTTGGGCACCACATTTGAGCAGAGAAGTGAAGGCAAGAGGACAGTTTATGGGAGAGGCAGGGGACTTAGATTCCAAAAGGACTCTGAGAAAATGGGTTGAAGGCTGAAGTTTGCCTAAGAACCAAAGGGGCTATTGGAGTGAAAGGCCAGGCTGAAAGACTAAACTGGAGCAGCCTATAGCCTTCTGAGGCTGGTGGTTGAAAGTTACCAGGATGCTCCCCTAGTTAGCTGGCCAGCTGGCTCATGAGAGAAAGATCATAGGAAGAGCCCAGATCTCAGGACCTAAGATTTTTGTTGGCTGTGTTTTGGGGCAGGCAGTTGAGGGAAGAGGCTCATCAAAGGTAATGTAACATCTCTACATATTAACACTCTTCCAATTCAGCTACCCCATTCTATCCTCAGCCCTTATCACCTTAACAAAAGCCATACCTCATGCATTTGGGATCGTTACAAGACAGCAATGGGCACTTGCCCTCAGAGTACCCCAGGGTGGTTTGTGCCTTTCTCTTCCAGGCTCCTTATAGTCTTTGCTAAAGCCCTCATCGCTCTTAGCCTTGGTGACCCTTTAGTGCCTGGGGTGCAGCTGTCAGTCTCATGTGCCCTCTGCTACATCTAAGATCACATTCTGAATGAAAATATTACATAGGACCTCAAAGTGGATAAAAATACAGGAAAAAAAATCTCTACTCATATAACTGCAACAGAAGGCAATGAAATGTGTTAGGATAAAAGAAAATACAGGCTATCTCAAGGAGACCCTTTGCATGGAAAAAAAAAGTAGAGAGAGAGCAAGAGTGAGAGAGAGCGAAGAACAGAGCAATTGTTCAAAATGTAGAGAACAATTTTCAGGAAAATGATAAGGTGGATGAGGGCATTGGTATTCATAGTGTGTCCTTGCTACCTCAGCTGGACTCACATTGTGACTCACACCAAGTCTGTTTGATCCACTTCTTCCCTCCTTTGTGCCTTCACAGCAGAGTAACTGTTAAGGGTAGTTGGCAGTTTAGGATCACCTTACACTATTATACACACTAAAAATTGTTTCTCCTATTACTTTAAGAATTATACAGTGCTGGAGGCATGACTCAAGTGGTAGACCACCTGCCTAGCAAACACAAAGACCTGAAGTCAGATTTCAATAACAAACACAAACACACAAAAGAATTGTACTTCTTAGTTTTAAATTTAATAGGGTTCCCTGCACCCCCTCCATTTGCTTCTCTCCTCTTCCCCCTCACTCCTTTATTTTTTCCATGTAAAGAGCCTCTTTGCAATATCACACATTTTCTTCTATCCTAACACATTTCATAGCCTGCAATCTCAAACATTGAATAGAATGCTTTTCTTCTCCTCTGCATCCCATTCCTCTTAATCGGTTCCTTTAAAACCTATCTGTTGAATGCCCACTGTGTACTAGTCATAGGTGCTAATATCCCAGCTATTCATATGACAAAAAAAGTGGAAAACATAAATGAATGCAGATGTAATTTCAAGTGGGGGCAAGGGATCAACTGTGTTAAGATGGGAGTTTATTTACATAAAGGAATTAGGAAGTTGTCACTATGGTGGAACATTTGAACAGAGACCAGGGTAAAAATAACAAGAAGAACAGTTCACATTTATTAGGCATTTTCCTATGCTAACAGGAGCTGTGCTAAGAGATTTCCATGTATTTAATCTTCTCAGAAGCCTTTTGAAGACATACTTTATTATCTGCATTTTATATACATGGAACTCAAAGCTTAGAGATGTTCTCTTGCTTTCCAAGGGTTGTGTAGGCGATCAGCAATGGAATGGGAGTTTCATCCCAGCTCATCTTACTGAGAGCTTGACACTTCACCACCCAGCTGCACTGCCTAAGGTCTGGTTCCCCAGGGGAGAAACCCCAATTTTCTGCTGTCAGTCTCCTTCCCCAGGGCATTGAAAGCAAAGGATTTCACACTATGCTCTGTAGAAGCCATAGGGCTCCTTCGAGCCCAGGATATGTGTGTGGAATCCCACACTGGTTTCCAGGAGAATAATTCTACATTTGTCTGTTTTATAAATTAGGCTGCAATAGAATAATTTTTTAAGGATGAAGAATTCCTTAAAATAATTTTGAAAATGACTTTAATGAATTTTTCATAGAATTTCTTTTAAGAAATTAAAGGGTGTGTGTGTGTGTGTGTGTGTGTGTGTGTGTGTTTGTGTGTGTGTGTGTGTGTGTGTGTGTGTGTGTGTGTGTGTGGTCAAATACCAATAGTGACAATTATAATAGTAATAGTCACAAGAGTAGTATTAGGCATGGTGAGGTATGTCTATAATGCCAGCACTTAGGAGGTTGAAGCAGGAGGATCACCAGTTTAAGTCTGAGCTACATAGTGTTAGGTTCTACCCCCCCACCCCCCAAAAAATCTACTTTCAGTAGCAGTGAGAGCTGTGAATATATAAATTGCCTACTAAGTTCTAAGTACTGCTTAACTACTTTGCAATAGTAACCCCTATAGTCTTCATAGAAACCCCATAAGATAAATTCATTTTACAAATGAGGAATCTGAAGCTCTGAGATGTTGAGTGACTATCCTAGCCATTAAGTGGCAGGACCAGGAATTGAGCCTTGGCTGTAGAGCTTACAGAATCTATATATTATCATCTCATGACCTAGAGTTAGGGACCTGAACCTCTGTGTCACTGGGCTTAAAGCAAAAGCTATGTGCTTGCTGAAAACATCTTACCTTGGTGACTGCATATGGATGCATATGACACACTTGTGCTGCCTATAGGACCTTTAATTCATTTATCCAGCCTTACCTGTAACATTTTTCTGAATAAACTTATTGCTGGTAAAGATGTGACATTTCTCAGAAGCAAAACTGGATTTACAAATTTCACATCCATTAGCCTGGCATAGCCTATTTTGTGTAACTAATTAAAAAAGTGATTGTTGATTAATTATGTTAATGAATTAACAAGATTGGCAGTACCCAGGGTTCAGCAGTGTCCTAATCCAATGCCAAGAAGACCCATTCATTTTGTCACACATGAAATACACAATCGGCCTTTGGATGGCCTGCCTGACCAAATGTTAATTCCAAAGGTTAAAAGGCATAGAAAAATCATTATAAACTCTTCACTTCACCTTACCTCTTGCATAGCACATTCTGACCCAAACCATGAGGGAGCATTCATGCTAAATGTTCCTAAAAGGTCTTTACCACCATAAATTTCCAGTCCGTTGTCAGATTCTTGGCAAAATAGAGTTTCATCAATACTACTGCCATTGCCTCTGTGATAGGAAGGTTCTGACTATGGGATGTGATGCTGGATGTCCTCCATTAATGGCTAGTTCATGTTGAACCATGGAGACCGAAGGTGTCAAGGGTTGTAGTCTCAACTAAAAAGCTTAGTCAACAGAAATATCAGGGCCTTAGTCACTGAAATCATCCAGAAAAAGAAACATCATCAGTTTCTCAGATTATCTAGTTTCTGGACACTGCCTGTGGAATCCCTTTGCCTCACTGGACCAGAAAGTATACGATGAGAAAAATGAAGGCTTGTTCCAGGGCTCTCCCCACTGCCTGTTTCCTTTTTATTATTATTGCCTTAGCAGTATTCATCATTTGTGCCTCAAAGCCACCAGTCAGGGTTCCACAAATCTCCATGGCTTCCTGTGTGGGAGCCTGGCTGAGATGATATGCAGCCCTCTGATGCTCCCAGCACCATCATTCCAGACCCAAACTGAGATATGATTTGGTAGGGCCCTATAAAACTGAGCATCATTGACCTAATCGGAGTCATTCTGTCTTGAGCTATCAAATCAGTGCTTGTAGGTTGTAGGGAATTAGTTGGGAGTGGTTTTACCAGTATATAATACAATAGTTATTTGAAAAGATTCTCATTCTTGAAGGTAATATGTACTTTCTTAGTTTTTAAATAAACTTTATGATGTATACTTAAGGTACCCAACATAATATTATGGGATACATATTGACAGTAAAATGGTTAGTGAAACAAATTAATATATGTATCATCTCACATAATTACCCATTTTTTATATTTGTTTTTGTGGCAAGAATAATTGAAATATACTAATTTAGCAGGAATCCCATATACAGTGTAATTGTCCCTCCATATCCATGTGTTCTACTTTTGTGGATTCAACTAACCATAGATCAAGAATATGTTCCCCCCCGCAAAAAAATAAAACCGTATCTGTCCTAAACATGTAGAGACTTTTTTCTTGTCCTTAATGGCTAAACAATACAGTATATAACATTTATGATGGTTTGGGTATTATGAGTTATCTTAAGAATATTTAAAATATAAAGGAGGGATTCATAGGTTATATGCAGATACCATACCATTTTATATAAAGATTTTGAGTTTACATAGATTTGGCATCCATTGGCGGGAGGGAGCACGAGCCACTCTTCCATGGATACTGAGGGGCAATAGTCCTACTGCTGTACATTAGGTATTTAGACTTATATCTGCTACTTTGCATCCTCTAACCCTTATCTCTCCATTTTTGCCTCCTCTTCCCTAATAATCAGTGTTTTTTTCTCTAGCTCTGTATATTTGATTTTTGACTCTAGATAAATGAGATCATGCAATATTCATTTTTCTTTCTGTTCCTGGCTTTTTTCACTTATCATGTCCCCAGGTTTACCTACATTTTGGCAAATTGGCAAGATCTCCTTTTTCAAGGGTGAATAATAATCGATTGTATACAAACACCACAGATATTTTTATTCATTCATCCATTGATAGGCATTTGTTCTCATATCCTGGTTATTGTGAACAATTATTATACAGTGAACACAGGGGTGTGGATATCTTTATAAGGTGGTGATTTCAAAGACTGTGTGCTCTTGTAATACATTGGGTAAAACCCCTACAAGAAATGGCAGCTTCATTTAGCAGCTCTGTAGGTTGAGATTTTTTTTGTCAAAGAAGTGGTTGGCATTTTTAAATGTTTGACTGCAAAGTAAGTATTTGCTTATTTGATATAGAAGGAAATATAACCCTCTAAAAGATGGTTCAGTCTAATTCTAACTCAGAAATGTTAGAAAACAAAAAATGCATATATACCAAGAGAAAAAATGAAACGCAAAAAAAAAAATCTGGTGGAGAAAGATGATAAAATTTGGATCACACTAAATTCTATTTATGATTAGAGTTTTATTTTGTTGAAGTCATATGTGAGCATAGCCATATTGAAATGGTAAAAATCTTATAGTCAGCTCATGTTAAGGAAAAATAATCTCTGTTTGAAAGATCTTGCAGTAGTAGTCAAAGCAAGACACAAATAAATGCTAGAAAATCAGAAGATGGTGGGAGAAAAAGAGCTTCATTTTGGAACTTTGAGCCCGTTGCTCCATTTCCTTTGGCAAATGAGAGTATAGACTCAGAATATGGCATACAGGCCTGGAGATATTTATTCATACGAAAGAAACATGACTTCTAACTGTGTATAATGAGTCCTTCCAGACAAAGTTTATACAAATTGTGCCAACTCACCAATAAAGCAGACTGACATGTCACAAAATGACAGTCACCACTTCTACACATTTTGTCACTATTCTACAGAAGCTCAATGTTATTGTACCATGAAGAATCTTTGTTCCTAGATTTCTATTGGAATCTTTTTTCTGTCTTGTTAAATTGCCAGTCATGGCTGTTGGACAAAGAGGAAAGACTGCATCATTATGCTTTAGTTATTTTTAAAAGCATCTGCTTTTGAGAACACAATTTGCAAAAATTATTTGAAATAGATTAACCTTTTGGAATGATAATGACATCAAATTCTATTAAGTAATTTCCCTAAAAAATAACTCACATTGAAAATAATGTACCACATCATTGATGTGAAACTCAGCTTCAGATTTTGTTTGAATTCAGTTACCTCAGGGTGACTGTTTGACACTCAATCATTCATCCGATTCCACATCTCTTATGAGTGTCCATTTTGCTGTATCCTGACCTCCTCCAAATTTATAGTCCTATTTCCTGGTCTCTTTGTTAGTACTAGAAAGGGAACTAGCACAAGCTTGACCTTCATGGCTGACCTTTTTGAGTATCTCCTCACTTTTGTTTAAGCCATATCTTAGAGAAAAAATCTGTAGTAGTGAAGCACCCAGCTACAGAGATAATTAAGATCCCTGTCTCCATAATTACTGTGTTCTCTTGAGGGACATGAAAGCTGGTCCTGTCCCTTTAACAGGACAAGTTGCTAATCCCCATAACATTTTTCCCCCTTTGGACTGATAATATTTCCCAAACTTTTGCTTTGTAAAATATTCCTAAAGGGAGGCTTAAGCAATAATGTGCAGATTATGGAAATGACGCTCATTAAGTAGAGGGCGAGATTTCTGGAAAGCTACAGAGCTGCTTTGAAACATGTAACCTCCATTAAAAGCTTCATTTGAATGTTTATTCATGGAGCAGTAAATGTTTATTATTATTCATTTTATTGAAACATAAATTAAAGAACTGTAATTATGTATATGGAAAATAGTAAAGCAATGTGCATTTGTCACAAAATGAGTAAGACAAGGAAAAATGTCATGATTGTCTCATTTGAATCTGAATTCTTTATTGTATACCCAACAGAAAGACACCAGAGAGACTAGCTCTATGGATTAATGCTCTGATATGGTGTGTAAATTAAAAAACACATATTCTTGGTATTCTGTCTTGCAAAGACAGCATCCTGGAGTTAATTTGTGAAGGTCAGAAGCTATCCAAAGAAAAGGTGGGTTTCTTCTTCTCTTATGAGAGAGAACCACTGTTATCGTCACTAAAAATTAATGCTGAGCAATGAGTATGTCCCCTTGGCAATCGCTGCATTACTGACTGTTTTGAGAATGTGCTGTTGCTCTAGACACTTGAGCATATTTGAGGAATTTTTTAAAAACAGAACCTCGTGTTACTGGAAAGACAAAACCATCATGGTTGTGTTTTAGTAAAAAGATAGTCTTCAATAGGGAGGAAAATTGTGTGCATTGTGATAATAATGGTTCTTTGTGGGCATATCCTATATGCACAGGGACTCTCAAGAACAAGAAGAAAACGAAAATGGCCAAGAAAATCAATCCCTGTGTGATTTATGTTTTTAGCAAGCTGAGGAATCAAAAACACTGTGGTTGCATATCATTAACCATCTACCAGTTCATCAGCCACCCATCATTCTGTTCACTCATCCATATTCCCATCTATCCATCCATCCATCCATCCATCCATCCAGCCATCCATCCATGCAGAGCGTATTTAATAAAAGTGTTCTCTAATTTAGGAGCATAGCTATAAGGGAAATAAATATTTTAGTGTTCCAAATTAGTAAAAGAAAAAAAAACTTGTCATTTTCATGCTTTATAGTTAAAAGCTATCAAGTTGCATAGGAAGAATCAGAGGAGGCCTGGAGAATCTGAAGACTACACAAAGAAGGTAGCATTTGAAATGGCTTTTTAAAACTAGAGGAAGAGGGAGAGAAGTGCCAGGAGAGGAATTCCATGTGGGAGGAAGAACAAACTTTAATTTTTTCTATGAAAAGAACATTATAAACACAGTGACCACAATACAGCTGGTAAAATACAATTGTGATAAATCCTAGAATATGTCCTGCGTCTCTCAACAGCACATTTTATTGGAGGCATCAGAGGCACCATTCCTGCACAAAAGCAACAGAACATATTTCAAAAACAACCTGTGAGCTCCTGCATGTCTTCCTGAATAAGAAGACTCTTTATCCAGGACTAGTCTACCCACGTTCCACCTGTCTTGTCACACAAGCATAACCTAACACAACAGGAATGACTCCATCTAAGGTTCGCCTGTATTGGGCTATCATGGTTTTACAGATATTGCTTGGGTTTGTCAACTTCTTTAAGGGCAGTGATTATAAATTCATTCTTTCCTTGCCAAATAGTCTTATGTTTCACTGAAAGCTAGTTATGAGTTAAAAGATAAAACACAATATGTGTGCAAGACTGATCTCAAATTTGGTAGAATTCTGTCTGGGTCATGGCCTGCTCTTATATGAGCTTAATATCCTTAGGGTGAATACTATGGGGAAAGTGGGCTTGGAACTTCTATAGGTTGAGTGTAACTATCCTGGAGTGTCACACTTGGGCACTGGAGTTGGCATTGAAGTCTAGGTACTCATTCTACTTCTATAGGCCTCTGTTTCTTATTTTGTACATAAGGACAATGATTTTGATGATATATATCATGGAATTTTACAATAAATAATTAAGGTATGTTACAGATAAAGTATTCATTTCAGTTCCTGGCCTATGGTGCCTGGCATGTAATAAAAGTTTAATAAATAGCTGCACCTATTACTTCGTATGATGATAATAAGCAAAAAAATCAATTTCAAAAGCTTCTAGTGTGCTTGAGGTTTTTTATTTAGAGCTTGAGGGACCCTGTGTCAGTCTAAAATATTTCTTTTTCCCTCCAAAAGCTGTGCTCTGAACATACTGGAGGCTTTATCAAGGGTATTGGCAGAGTTAAAGAGTTAAAGAGCTTATTCTTTGAGAACTTCATAAGATCTTCCCTTTTTTCTTCTTTGCTTTTGCCCCATAGAGGCAGATAATAATACTTAAAATAATCAGAAATAAGATTTCCAAGGATGAAATATACTAGTAGTTAGGGGGAAACATATAAATTGTCATCCAGAATAGAAGTTTCAAAAGTTCTATTCACTCTCTAGAGTGTTTGCAATGGCACTGGTCTGTTTGTAACTGAAAGCCTAAACCTGTTCCAAATAAACTAGGACACACTGCCCCCAAGATATTAGTTAATTGGGAAGTATAGCATAACATGTATGGGAGTTCACATCCTACTAACCTGGCTTAGAATCTCAGCTCTGTCACTTTCACTAGCCTGATGACCTTGTACAATTTACTAAATCCTAATAAGTCTCAGTTTCCTCATCAAAAAAATGGAGAAAATAGCCATCCCTATTTTGTAGTGTTTATGGCAAAGATGTAATAATGTATATGTACCACTATATATAATTTATAGCATAGTGTTTTCATATAAGTGACAGCTAATGTTATAACTGGTAATAATTTTGAAATGATAAATGGATGGATGCTGTAATATGACTATAAATGTATGTGAAGTTTTTTTACCATATATGAAAGAAAAAAATGAGTGATATATCAGTCTTCTCTTTAAGACCACATTGGGGTTCATTTAATAGTCCATGCAAGGACCCACCTCTCTCTAGCTGCAAAGCCTACTTCATGCACATCATTCGGCAGCCTCAGTGTAGTGGATGATCCATTTATTAGATGTCTGCATTACCCAGATTGCATAGTTAACTTCCTATTACAGGAGAAAAGAAGCATGGGACTTCTTCAGATGGTAAATGGTACTACCCTTTGGACCAAAGGGGAGAGGAGTTGAGCCAAAAATCTATAGTAATTTGAGAGCTAGAATCTACTAGAGGAAGCTAAAGGAGTGAAAAACCACAGGCAAGATAATGGTAACAGAGACTGCGTTAATTCCTCAGGCCCAGATGTTTCTCTCCACATGGCAGTAACTCTCCCCCTGTTTTTTCCTTTAATTTTGTTAGTAAAGGAAAATGGAAGAGCCACTTGAAATGTAATTGTCTCTTACTGTTCCTGTTTGGGTCTATTACACAAACAGTAGGTAGATTTCTCATTTTGTTCTGTTTGTTGCAGTGGGATTTAAGAGAAAGAAAGAAGGAAAAGTTCTAACACCTGCTTTCTTAATTGATAGTAATTGCTTGGCCCCCAAAAGTGATTGGGTTTTAAATAACTTGGATACATTCTCATAAGCCACATTACCATCATATAAATATATTGGTAAAATAGGACAGGTGGGAAAACTATAGCTCCCATTTCCTCCTCTGGGTGAGAAACCCATATGCTGTCCACCTTTTATTTTTCTTCTCATTTGCCATCCGTGCTTTGGGTACTTTACCAAGACAAATGAAAGAAAAGGCCTGTTTTCTTTCTAGCTACCTTGTTTGGAGTTTGTGAGTGATGAGTAAGGAAGTTGATCTACTTTTAAATCTGTTCTCTTTGTTCTGAATTTCAGTAGAAGAGCTTCTTAAAACAAAGAAAACAAAAATAATCTCTCTTGGGTTTATCCAATGCCTATTTCAGCATCTCATGCAAGCCAGTACTTTGGGACTGTGATGAGCTGCTTGAGCTTGCATTGTGGAAGTTGAGGGAAATTGATTGGCAAAAAAGATGCATTGACACTTGCTTGTGTTTGTTCAGTTCCCTAGGCTTCTGATCTCCTGGAGGAGGAATTGAAAAAGAGTCTGCCAATTATTTCTACCTCGTGAGCTTGAAGCCAAAAGGAAAAGACACATGGCCAGGCTCTCAGAGTTCAGTGACATTTTATGTAGCATCAGATTTCATCACCTTGCTTTTATTTGACTTGAAATGACCTTAATTTTGAGAAAATTTGAAATTTAAAACTATCTGGTTGCTAAAAGCTCCTTTAAACTCTCATTGTAGTTGGGAGCAATACATCATCAAAGCCTTGGTGCTTACATGATGTATGGCATCCATATATCATAAGAGCATCGTCCAGCTCATGATATATTATTATAACTCACCATTGGAGCACCACCAGTGATGTATGGCTTAAAAACACAATTGTTAAGCCACAAAACTCTATGGGATCTCTACAAATTCTGGGAGGTTTTTTTTTTTTTTAAACTGAATTGGTTCTTTACCTTTTTTTCTCCCCTCCTTTGTTTCCCATCTTGACTGAGACAATTTGGACACATGGAAAGTACTGGGCTTCCTATTTCATGAAAGGCATACCACCTGCCTGAGTATTATCAATATTCTCAGTGAAGGAACTCATTGACAATAGGGTCAGAAACCATTGCTTTCACTTGTGCCTTTTTACTTTCCTCAGTGGGCCGTTCTGAGGTGTCCTCAAAGCTCCATGAGCAGCATTATTTCTAGTGACATTTATTCTACAACTAAGTGGCTTTCAGTGATTTCATGCTGACCCTATACCTAGTAGCAAGAAGATGAGGCCTGCCCAAAACAAAAAAGGCAGAATCCAGCTTGTTGAAAATATAAGTTTTGAGGGTACTGACAGCCCACAGTAGAATATAGTCAACACAGTTCAGTGCAGAGCCAAACCTTCTGGCTTACAGCAGAAGCAAGTTGTCAAACATGTTTTCAGACACATTGTCATATAGTATAGTCATACATATATGTCATATATGTATTCTATATAGTATACATAGAATGTATTGAATATTTAGGATATGCCAGCATTGGCCTAATCATATTACCTATATAATTTCATGTGATGTACACAATAATCATACGTGTTAGGATACTGGTTTTAGGGCCACATGAAAGATGAGAGAAAATGAGATAAGAAACTCAGCTCGAAGGGGCAGAGGTTGAATCTGGATCTCTAAGACTTATACCTCAAACTCCTTCTTTGTGGGGCTTCTACCTTTCTGACGTATGGGACAGGTAAGGTGGAAAAATGTGATAGAGAGCCTTGGAATACAAGTCAGGATTTGAGGTTCTAATCCTGATCCTACCATTGCTTTGTCATTGGTCATAGAAGAATCACTTTCTCCTTCGGTAATATGAAGAAATTAGATTGTGTGAGTATCTCCCTAATACTTTCCAATCCTAATCTTCAGTGTTTTTTTTTTTTTGGTTTATTTATTCATTTATTCATATGTGCAAACATTGTTTGGGTCGTCTCTACCCTAATCTTCAGTGTTTTTTGTTTTTTTATTGTTTTATTATTCATATGTGCATACAAGGCTTGGGTCATTTCTCCCCCCTGCCCCCACCCCCTCCCTTACCACCCACTCCACCCCCTCCCTCTCCCCCCCACCCCCTCAATACCTGGCAGAAACTATTTTGCCCTTATCTCTAATTTTGTTGTAGAGAGCGTATAAGCAATAATAGGAAGGAACAAGTGTTTTTGCTAGTTGAGATAAGGATAGCTATACAGGGAGTTGACTCACATTAATTTCCTGTGCGTGTGTGTTACCTTCTAGGTTAATTCTTTTTGATCTAACCTTTTCTCTAGTTCCTGGTTCCTTTTTCCTATTGGCCTCGGTTGCTTTTAAGGTATCTGCTTTAGTTTCTCTGCATTAAGGGCAACAAATTCTAGCTAATTTTTTAGATGTCTTACCTATCCTCACCCCTCCCTTGTGTGCTCTCACTTTTATCATGTGCTCAAAGTCCAATCCCCTTGTTGTATTTGCCCTTGATCTAATGTCCACATATGAGGGAGAACATACGATTTTTGGTCTTTTGGGCCAGGCTAACCTCACTCAGAATGATGTTCTCCAATTCCATCCATTTACCAGCAAATGATAACATTTCGTTCTTCTTCATGGCTGCATAGAATTCCATTGTGTATAGATACCACATTTTCTTAATCCATTCGTCGGTGGTGGGGCATCTTGGCTGTTTCCATAACTTGGCTATTGTGAATAGTGCCACAATAAACATGGGTGTGCAGGTGCCTCTGGAGTAACCTGTGTCACAGTCTTTGGGTATATCCCCAAGAGTGGTATTGCTGGATCAAATGGTAGATCAATGTTTAGCTTTTTCAGTAGCCTCCAAATTTTTTTCCAGAGTGGTTGTACTAGTTTACATTCCCACCAACAGTGTAAGAGGGTTCCTTTTTCCCCGCATCCTCACCAACACCTGTTGTTGGTGGTGTTGCTGATGATGGCTATTCTAACAGGGGTGAGGTGGAATCTTAGTGTGGTTTTTATTTGCATTTCCTTTATTGCTAGAGATGGTGAGCATTTTTTCATGTGTTTTTTGGCCATTTGAATTTCTTCTTTTGAGAAAGTTCTGTTTAGTTCACTTGCCCATTTCTTTATTGGTTCATTAGTTTTGGGAGAATTTAGTTTTTTAAGTTCCCTATATATTCTAGTTATCAGTCCTTTGTCTGATGTGTAGCTAACAAATATTTTCTCCCACTCTGTGGGTGTTCTCTTCAGTTTAGAGACCATTTCTTTTGTTGAGCAGAAGCTTTTTAGTTTTATGAGGTCCCATTTATCTATGCTATCTCTTAGTTGCTGTGCTGCTGGAGTTCTGTTGAGAAAGTTCTTACCTATACCTACTAACTCCAGAGTATTTCCTACTCTTTCCTGTATCAACTTTAGAGTTTGTGGTCTGATACTAAGATCCTTGATCCATTTTGAGTTAATCTTGGTATAGGGTGATATACATGGTTCTAGTTTCAGTTTTTCTCAGGCTGCTAACCAGTTTTCCCAGCAGTTTTTGATGTAGAGGTTGCTATTTCTCCATCATATATTTTTAGCTCCTTTGTCAAAGACAAGTTGGTTATAGTTGTGTGGGTTTATATCTGGGTCCTCTATTCTGTTCCACTGGTCTTCATGTCTGTTTTTGTGCCAGTACCATGTTGTTTTTATCGTTATTGCTTTGTAATATAGTTTGAAGTCAGGTATCGTGATATCTTCAGTGTTTTTGATGGGTTTTTATTTTCTGTTTTTGTTTTTAGTGATAGATTATTTGTGGGGGGCAGTACTGGGATTTGAATTCAGGGTTTCATGCTTGCTAGGCAGACACTCTACCACTTGGGTCACTCTGCCAGCCCTAGTTATAGATTCTTTTTGTAATTTAAGTTGTATGTGAGATCCCAACATAGAAACAGACAACAGTAGATCAGCTCTAGTTGAATCAGGAGAGTAGGGAAACCTGCTCTCCTGTCATGTGCAGTATTGTTGTTCCCACCATGCATCATCCCTAGCCACCCCTAGGCTTGTCCTGGAAACTGTAGGTCTCTGTGACTTTCAGTTTGAAAACCAGTGATGAGACCTTCATCTGTCTGTTATGTCACTCATGAAAAGGAGACTAAGTATATGAACTTTCAACCCAGCAATAGATTATGAGATTCCAGATATGAGAAATGAGACACCACTTTGAAAAGCATTGCTGCAAATGGAATCTGTATTCTATTCACGTCAACTTGCCCCCATGGCCCTGTGGTTGTGATGTATCCTGGCTGGCCTGATTACCATCTAACTAATCCTGAGGACCCATGCTTTTCACTCTCCAGGCAAAGGAAAGTAGAAGTGTTATTGATGCCTTCTGGGGAACAGTTCTCAACCATCAAGGTTAAGAGTTAGTGTATAAGTACCCAGTTTCATTCCTGGGGTGGGATATCTCCAGTAGGACTAAGCTCTAGTTACTCATGGTAATACCTTGTTCGATAATATCTTTCTTTGGCTGCCTTTTCTGTCTCCTTGACCCATACACTTTCTTACTGTTGTGTCTGGGGATCACCTCCCACATACACTACTTATACTTCATTCATTGTTTCAGGGTATGCTTCTGGGGCAGTGGAGACAAAAAATAGTGTTTATGCTTGAGTTCCTCTGCATGAACAAAAGAAATTGTTATTGCTTGGTTCTAAGAGTAACTGGGGATTATAATTTTCTCCTGTGTGTTTTTCTGTCTGTTCCAGATTTTCTATGCTGTATATATTTTACTTTGATGATCAGACAATGAAAACAATCTCATTGTGTAAATACATTTGCTTATTTCAAGTGAAAGTGGTAATTTTCCAAAATTTCACGGAAAGACCAATAGACATGAAAACTTGTTGGAGTCTTGCTGTGGAAAAATTTTGTCTTATTTTCCTGTACTAAAAAATTAGTAGACTAATACTGACTTTATAAAAGTGATGTGGAAATGAGTTAAGAAGATGTGAACTCTACAATAAAAAATATCAAACAATTGTTTCATATTTGCTGCTTGTGTTAATTAGCTTTTCAACACCATGACCTAATACCTGAGAAGAACAATGTAAAGGAGGAAGGATTTATTTTGGTTCATCGTTTCAGAGACTTTTGTCCAGGTCAGCCAACTCCATTGTTTCTGGGCCATGGTAAGAAAAGGCAGAAGAGCAAATTTGCTCACCTCAAGGTAGCCAGGAGCCAGAGGCAGAGAGAAGCCAGGGACAAGATATGACCTTGAAAGGCATACCCACCTCCACCAACTAGGTTCCACCCCTTAAATCTCCACCACCTCCAAATAATGTAATCTAATTATGCCTCCATCAATGGATTGATCCACTCATGAAGTCAGAGCCCTCGTGATCCAATCACTTCCACAAAGCCCCATCTGCTGGCAGCCAAGCCTTTAATACGTGAACCTTTTGCGGGGGATGCTTCATATCCAAACCTTAACCTCTAACAAATTGCTGCAGAGTTAGTGCATGGGTCAAATTATAGTGCTACAATGAACCTTTTCAGGAAATGACATCTGTTTTCCAATGCACCTGTACCATTTTAGAGTCCCACCAACTTGTATAAGGGTTATAGTTTCTCTGCTTCCTTGCCAACATTTGCTGATACCTGTTTTTCTCATTATATTTACCCTCATTAGTGTAAGGTGTTATCTTTCAATTTTGAGCTAAGGATATTGAGCAGTTTTTTGTGCTTATTGCTCATTTGTGCATCTTTTTTGGAGAAATGTTCACATATTCTTTGCCCCTTGTCATTCTCTCTCTCTCTCTCTTTCTTCTTCTTGTTTTGGTGGGTTTTGAACTCTGGGTCTCACACTTATTATGCAGGAGCTCTACCACTTGAAGCACTCCAACAGCTTGTGGTTTTTTGTTCTTGAGTTGTACTCATTCTTCATTCTTTATATATTCTAGATATAAGTCCCTTATCAGATACATGATTTGCAAAAATGACCTCCAAGTTTGTAGGTTTGACTTTTCATGTTCTTGTTTATGTCTTTTGAGGCACAAAGTTTAAAATTTTGATAATCTTCATTCACCCTCTTCTATTTTTAAGAATTCTCGTGACAACATCGGGCCAACCTACATAGTACAAGATACTCTTAGTTTTAAGGTAATCTGGTAAATAATTTTCCTTCATCTCTAACCTTAATTCTTATTCACCATTTTGCCTACCATATGGTCAGGTCAGGGATTAGAACGTGAACATCTTTGAGAGGGGCTATTTTCTGCCTTGTGCAGCGTTGTTTTGATTGTTCTTTAAGGCCAGATTTTCCTCTGAAGTTGCTCATGGGCAGATGTGGGAGAGAGATGCTCCTACAGGAGCACCTGGTTGCAGGTCATGGGTTGTAGAGCAGGATAGCCCTGCAGCCTTCCCTGCCCTTCTTTCACCATAATTTTATCCCCTGTAATTGAATTCCAATATATTCTGACAAAGATAAAATGTATTAATATGACTATACAGACCACCCTCAGGTGACTATATGGGTAAAATACACATGTTCAAAGGATGAAAGGAAAAGCATAGGCCTTGCAAAAGAGGCAGGGGATAAAAAGTGATGTCAGTGTTTGCCATCTCTCTCTCTTCTCCTCCCAATTGCATTGAAACCTAAGTAAATGTAAGGATTTTTAAATAACTACTTTATTGAGATATAATTCACATATCATAAAATTAATAACTCATTAAATGTACAACTCAGGGTTTTTTATTTTTTATTCATAAAGTTGTGCGACCATCACCATTAGATAATTCCAGAAAATATTCATCATACCCAAAAGAAACTCTGTGCCCATGAGCACATGGCTTATTCTTCTCTAGAAATAACTAATCTTTCCTATTCTGTGAATTTGCCTAGTCTAGATATGTCATAAATAGAGTTACCTATGGCCCTTTGTATCTGAATTCCTTCATTTAGCATACTTCATTTGTTTTTATGCCAAAACATATTCTATTGTATTGATATGCCACATTTTGTTTATCCCCTTATCAGTTGATGATCATTTTGATTGTTTCTGCTTTTTTATGATCACGAATAATATTGCTTTAAATACTCACACAGAAGTCTTTGTGTACATATGTTTTCTGTTCTCTTGGGTATATATGAGGTTTAGAGTTCTGAGTCATATGTTAGCTGTATCTTTAGATTTGGGGGAAATTCTGAGCTATTCTCCAAAGCAGCTTCATTGTTTTTCATCCCTGCTAGTAGTCTTGATGCTTCCAATTCTCCAACATCTTCACCGACACTTGTTATTGTCCATCTTTTTGATTATAGAACTCCTAGTGGGTAGGAAGTGGTATCTCAGTGTGGTTTTGGTTTGTGTTTCACTAATGATTAAAATGTTGAGTGTCTTTTCAGGACCTTTGCAGTTTTGTTTCCCCAACCTCACTGAAACCAACTCATTCATTCAACTTTGTTCAATTCTGTTGACAATTCCCTTCTTTAAATTCTTTCTTCCATAGGCTGGTGAAGGTTCTGATCTCTTGACTTGTTTACTTCCTCCCTGTGTTTATAAGCTAAGTCCTACTTATCCTCCTGAGCTTCAAATGTTGGAGTGTTCCAACGCTTGGTCTTTAGCTCTGCCCCACTCTATTTTTATTCATGACTTATTTCTGTTTAAAATTAAATTATTAGTTGACTTCTTTATTTTTCATATTGCTTTTTTGGAATATAAGCTCTATGGGGGCAGGAACTTTGTCTTAGTCATCACTGTATTTCTGGTTCCAAGGCAAGCATCTGCCAAACATTTTTGAAAGAATAAATGAATGCTTTTTGATGTATGTAAATGTCACAGGGGTAAAAACTAGGACTCCATAGTCAAGTAAATTTCTTGATTGTTGTGTTAGATAAAAAGTATCTTTTATATGGGACCTCTCAGATACTTTAGTGTGCTAATGAGCATTCTGAAATTTTATTTGACTGAAAATATTTTTGTATGGAAGTATCATAGGACTTCTAAAATACTCTTCTAACTCAAGCAGCTTACTGCAATCCCACTGCTTTATTGAATGGATGTTCTATTAGCACTAAGTGCTAATAAGTTGTAATCACCACTATTTAATATGAAATTGTTATGAACAGGTTATATCAAATTGTCTTGATCTCTGCCATTCATAGGGTTTTAAATCAGAATTCTATTCTCTGGGAATAGAATGGTGATGCTATTCCTCACAACAGTGAAGCTTTGACATGACTGTGTCATGGTTGTCCTATTCTGAGAAGCTGTGTGGATTGTCAGGTTTGGGCCGTTACTTAAGAATTTATGTCAACATATCAGGCTACGTTGAGATCTGTGCCCTTGGGGGGAAATCACCTATGCACCAAGCTGTTTACTGTCTTTAGTGTCATGGTGAGTTTCAAATGGTTACAAGTGATTGAGAATGGCATTTTCAGGATTGGGTAGTAACAGAGCCTATAGAGATAGGTCTGACCATTAAATTCAGAGGAGCAAGGTAAAGAAAAGGAGGCAGGAGATAGGCCCAGACCAGGGAGGTTCCCCCAATATAAATTCACAGCCAGCCATATGTTAGTAG
This sequence comes from Castor canadensis, assembly GCF_047511655.1. Taxonomy (NCBI): domain Eukaryota; kingdom Metazoa; phylum Chordata; class Mammalia; order Rodentia; family Castoridae; genus Castor; species Castor canadensis. The sequence continues at coordinate 118,265,771 of NC_133395.1, read as the reverse complement.
TGGATAGTAACTGACATACTGCTAAGGTCAAGTAAGGACAGTGGTCAGAATGGAGAAAGCCAGGTTCGCATTCAGAAATAGCTCTCCATATAATGCAGTAGGTTAGACAAAACAGTGGAGTGACCTTGGTGCCCATATTGGTACACTTGTCAGGAGTAGGATTAAGAACCAGATGGATGGTTTTAGCCAGTGGTTCTCAAAGTAGTACCATCATCTTGACCATAGTACCAGCATCACCTGGGGACAAACTGGGGGACCCTGATTACCTGTAGTTTAACAATCTCTAGGTACATGCTGAAGTTTGAGAACTGCTAGTCAAAGCAACAGAAACAAACCTTGACAAAAGAGGTGCTTTAAACAATGCTCCATTCAAAAAGTTTCTTAGATATCTTTTCTGTTAATGTGAGAAGTAAACCCTGAATTGAGCTCTACTTGGTCTTCGGTTTAAAAAAAAAATAGTAAGAACAATCCCACTGCAGCTACATGTACTGAGTACTAACAATGTGCTAAGCAGCTTAGTAAATACCTGCTCTGCAGGTTGATCCTCTTAACAATCTTGTGAAACAGAAGCTAATGCAATCCCCATTATAGACAAAGATGCTGAGACATAGGCCTTCTGTGTAAGGTCACATGGATAGTAAGTGGTAGGGCTACCTATACTATACATATGGCACTTCCTGGTTAAAAAAAAAAAAAAACCTATTATGTGGTCAGTGCCCTTAGGCAGTTTGGCTGCAGAACACTGATCTCGAATATTTGATTACTAGAAAGTATAAGGGAGATGATGGAGAATGGATAATAGGAGGATGGGAGAAGGAAGAGGAGAAAAAAGGAGGATCTGGAGGAAGAAAAGAGAAAAGGAAGAATGAAAGAAAGGAAGAAAAGAAAAAGGATAGCAGTAGGATTTGGAAGTAAAGATTGGATAAAGGCTTTTTCTGAAGGTGGTCTATCTCCTTGTTCTAGGGCATTTTCCCTATCTTTCCTTTTAAGTCATCCAGTCTATGGGCCTCAACCAATTTTGACCAGGGCCCATGCTACATGGCTTTCTTCTAAGAATTTGGTTCCTGAGTAGTTTGTGACTTATTTTTCCTTTTTTTTAAAAATCCTTTTTCCTCATATAGTCTTTGTGACTCAGGTACACATTTGTTCTAGTTGCTGAGGGATCTGCGAATGACTTCATCATTGCCTAGAGGATATTCTAGCAAAAACATATCACTCTCTGTTTGATTCACCTTGGACCGCCCTGCTCTGTGTCTCTACTTTAATAGCATATCATTTTCCCTTCCTTGTACACAAAGCCCCAAGGACTCTTAATCTTACATCCTCTAGAGATCTGTTGGAGGTTTGTGGCCCAATCACTGTATCAAGAAGGGATGGATGTGATCAGGTATGAAGTTCTTTGCGTGCCTCTCCACATTTAGGTTTTTCATTTTCATTTTCTTCTCCATGGTTTGTAATTAACGCGGGAACATAGCTCAAGGGCAGGAGTAGGTTTAACATTAGCCAAGATACAATAGCTGCCACTGGGAAAGTAAAACTTTCAAATGGCATTTTAGCCTTGAAGAATATATTGAATTAAATATACTGTGAGCCTTGATTCACAATCTCTGCATAATAGCATTGCTATGTATATTACCAGGGTGCTTTAGTAGACTAGATAAATAGGCTGTTTAAAAGATTAAGTTCAGAGAATCAGTACATGTACTGATGAAGAACAAGGGGGCAAGGACCAGGTAACCTCACTTCCTGTGCTAACTCTACCACTTCCTGTGGAGCCATGACTTCTCTGAGCATTGATTTCCTCATCTATAAAATAAAGACCATTTTAAGGAATATTAAATGAACAATACCAGACACAAAACTGTGCTTATCATAGTAAATAAAAACTTAATAAATCAGAACTGTTTATATTACTATTATACAATTATTATTCAAGCCCTGATTCTGTAATTTGGTCCTTACTTCTTCCTCCTCTCATTCATTTGCTTTTATGCAGTTCTCTGTAAGCCAATTCTTATCTTTTGTCAGTTTCGGAGTCATGATGGCCATCTTTTAAGACACACTGTCATTTCAAAGCACTGGCTAAATACAACCAAGACTGACAAGTATGAATAATTCCACAGGAGCCTCTAAAATACTCTGGCATTTCACTCAGACTCATATATGCCACCAAGTTGTTCACTCTTGTTTTGTGCCTCTCTATTCTCAGTAGATTTCAGATATAGTTACTGAAGGTGAACATCATCTTCCTCTGAAAAATAATCCAGCAGGAACCAATGTGAAGTAATTGTGCTTCATGAGAGCATCACTGTCAAGTCTAAAAATGTATGAGGAGATAATCACATTTTATTTTTTCTTTCTTGCACGTTTTCAGCACGTTCATGTCCACATTCTTCCCAGGAGGGCCGGAGACTTTCACAGGAATGACAGCATCTATGATGAGGTGAGTCTGCTCTCTCTGATCATATTGTTGATCACAGGGGCTGTCAATGTGATGAAATAAACCTAATGAACCAGGTATCACCCTAGAGATGATCTTAAATGGGATTCTACCCAGTCTAACTTGGCAAGTGGCAATAAAGGCCAAAGGAACAAGAATGGCTGTCATGGAAACCCAAGATAAATGAATTATAATGATTTTCTTCTTCAAGTGAAACCCAGCAGCAGCCACATGTCCTTGTGATTTCTGTACTGTCATTTGCCAGGACACTAAATATTTGTGTAGAGATGTGGTCCAGGATCTCTGTATAAGAAAATATACAGTGCCACTAATGGAAATCAAGCATACTGATATATGATCCTTTTTGTTAAATGCTACATTTAATTTTTAACATACTTTGGAACTCAGCTAGTCTCTCTAAAGAACATTTACTCAATGTGGAACTTTGAATTACCTTGAACAGAAAGTAGGATGGTTTGAATGAATGTAACTCATGTATTATAAACATTGTAGCAGTTAACTGATTTCTGGATCCTCCTATTCAAAGACATAAATGTAAAATAAGTACACTATGTATCATAGCAAGAGCCAGGTGATCTTCTAAGGTCTTGTCTGCATGAGAAATCATGTGTTTATTTGTCCTGTGTGGAACACATAACTATGATATTTTATTCCAGATTAGGCTGGAATAAAATATAGGTATTTTCAGTTTACCTACTTATTTTAGCCAAGGAAGTAAAAAAAAATGCTCCACATATTTAGAGCTCATCAAATGTGGTGGTAGAAAAGGACTTTGTGCTGGTTTTGGATTTAATAAGGAAAAGTACTTGATTGATTGGTGATGTCTAACATGGGTGTCAGCTAGGAAAGACAGATATTAGCCATCTATTTGATACTCCTATTCCAACCCTTTGAAACTGATTTTCAAAATACGTTTTTTATTTTGGTCATTTATTATGTGACTCTACCACCCTCCCCCCATATTATTTTCTTTACCTGGTCTCATGGAGTCACCTAGAGTCTGTACTTTTCTCTATTGGGTTTCTTTTTAGTAATTAAAATGACTACTCAAACCCTGGAAATAAAGAATGACAGGTCAGCATTTAATAATGAAATTTATCAGAAACTTTTCTGAGACCATCTGGATCATTTGAGATGACTAGTTATTCTTCCTTTAGGATATGCCTCACTAACTCATGCTTCTGTGTTTTCTAAGAACTGTAGTGGACTTATGTAGGGTGGAAACCATCTAGTCACTGGTATTTAAGTGCTAGTTTGTGAATCAGTTGCTGAAAATCTCAGTTCCTAGGAAGTTCCATGCCTAGAAATTATTCCAGTAGATGACAGAGGCAAGTAGGAATCAGTTATTATATATAAGTGTATATTTAAAAAAAAAACAACCAGGAGATTCTGATGCATTACCAGGCATGGGAATAGGCTCTCTGCCAAATCTGGGCTTTCCAAACCCATTTTATAATGATATTATTTGAACTCATTTCACTGGATATAGAATATAGGTTGGGAGTTGATAAGGGATTAGTCTGTGTTGGAAGAAAATCAGAATTATGGGCTAATTATAAAGAGATGCATTTAAAAATACAAGTACTAATCTTATTAACATAAACTAAAGTTAATAAAGTGTTGCCAAGGACAGGCTATTTTAATGAATAAATTAGCACCTGATTTATATATAAGTGAACACTGCTAGAGTGGTATTAAAAGTGCTTGAAAACAGTGTTTTCTTTGGCTGAATGGTCACCTTGAAATCTTGTTTATTTTCCAAATATGCTAGTGACAGAAGCTACATAGATACATTTCAGTCCAGTTCAAGACATGATAGACAATGTTGTGATTAGTGAATGGCCTTTCTCTCCATTCATATTCTTTTGTTCTTGTTTGCATGCTCTGATGACACCTCTAGCCCCATAAATAAGGGAACACATATGCCTATATTCCACCTATTTGGAGGAGGAATTCAGGAGAAGTAATTACCATAAGAGTTATGTTTTGCAATTAATGTAGTAGATAGTATCCACTAATGGAGATTATGGTATAATACTATAAATAGATTGAAGCAGAATCAGGTTCAATTCCCAATGCCACCTACTGTTTGATATTGGGCAAGTCACTTCTAGGTTTTAATTCTCTTGTCTTTAAAATGGAAATAATAGTATATACCACTCCTAAAGACTGTCATGTATATTATATGACATAGTGTACCTGAAATCTTATTAAGCACATAGTAGTTACTGATCTTGTAATTGTGATTAATTTTGTTTTTAAAAAGGTAACAACAGTAGATAAATGGATTGCCTGGATTTAAAGCCAGGTCATTGGGTGTTCTCATCCAGCACACTCTCTTAGATCTGTATTTCCAATTTTCTCTCTGCTTTTAACCACTCATTCTCAGTTTAATCTTCCTCTTTGTACAAAAGTGCTCCTCTAGTTTGAGTACATAATAAGGCACTGTCTAGAAAGAGGCATGGGAAGCATGAAGCATTGCTCAAGCATTATAGGTACAAGATGTAATGTATATTAGACTGAGTGATCTTAATCAGAAACAATAGGGTGATGAGGGATGGCATTCTTTATACTGATGAAATCACTCACTGTGGATTATGCATCTCTTCATGACATGCAACAAACAGATTGCCTTGGAGGGTGATGGGTGGGAAACAGGGCAAGTAGGAGATTGAGTTCAATAAATGCAATTGTATTCCCACCAACACAGTCATAGAAAACCATACCCTAAAGAAGCCCTAGTCTATGTCAGCTAGGAGTGTTGCATTCTCTTTGGGAAGGATAATCATACAAGAGAAGATTCACAGAAAGTTGTTTGGGATGGTAGGTTCTAGAAGCAGAGGTTTAGGAGTAGTTGATGGTGAAGATGTTTATATAGGAGAGGGGAAGATTTGTAGAAGGAAGGTAGAGACAGAGTAAGTTTCTAAATACTTGAAGTGATGACAGGCAAAAAAGCTATTAAATATTTTCTAGGTGTTCCCAGAGAACATATCTGGAAATATCCAGCTATAAGAAAGCAAGTTTTAGCACCACATAACAATAGGTCAAATTGAGAAAAACTTCTGAACAGTTCAGAGTGCCTTTTGACAAGGTGAGCTTCTCATCCCTGGATCCATTCAGGCAGAGAGTTCATGGTGGTGATTCTTCAGGAGGATCTGCACGTATGAATTTCCTGGATCACGTGGTTTTCTGCACATCTGTTTTTACAGATCTGGCCCATTTGATCTTTACCTCCATTTTTTAGGTCAAGCAAGTTCTATAACAAATAGTGCTTTTTGTTATTAATATTATAGCATTGAGGTTATTGTCTAAGAAAACGTATTCTTTTTTTTTGTTGTTTAGTTCATAGAAATACAAGATATAATTCATTCTTGACTTTTACAAGACCCCATTCTATTGATTTTTCTCATTCCCAACATACTCCGTGCTTTTTCTCCAGCTCAGCTTTGCATATTCATGGTTCATGGGCTTTGCTTGCCTTCTCATATGTATTTTATTATTGCCGACAAAATATTTTTTTATGATGTGTTTTATTTTTGTCTGCAAAGTATTTTTAATGAGTCTGAATACTGTTAGGCATGCCACTCGTTCTGTAGGTCAATTGAGTTCCCACGATTCTGTCTCTTAGGTAGGCTTGCTTCACTTCTCTGGGCCCTGATATCATTCGAGTTTGAGACCTTCTTTATTTCACCGCTCTCTCTGACACTCAAATGGTACTATTCCTAGGATCCTCTATCCGGTTCAGCATGCACGGCATTTATCTGTGACACCATTTCACCTCCCAACTTACTTACTTATTTATACTTCCATGGCCCTGATGAGTTTCTTTAATGTTATTAGTAGATTTCATTCTCACTGCCTGCTTTTGTCAAATAAATCATTGTTACTCTCCCCTCAGTGCTTTTATACATATTCTCTTTGCCTGTAACATCTACTATCTTCTCTCCTTCTTCATGCATGTTCATGTCTTTATCCAAATTTCAGCTCAAAGTCACTCCTCAAAGAGTCTTTTTAGGCTGTTTTCCTGTTCCATCTAAAATGGCTCTCCCTCTCTCCTTTCTATGGTAACTCTATCATGCCACCATGCTCATTTCCTTCTTAACACCACACTCAAAATAAATTATTAGTTTATATTCAATGCCTGCTTCTCTCAACTGCATTGTAAAGTCTTGAGAGCAGAGGCCTAGTCTGGCATAGAGCAGGTCCTCAATGAATATTTATTAAATAGATGAGCACATGAAGGGACAGGGAGTTGAACTAGAAGAACTTAGAGTCCCCTGCTACTTCTAACATAATTTAAAGGGAGAGTATATCTTGCTTTCAAAGGCTTGATTCATTAGCTCATAGCTGTACTGGTTGAGACTTAGACATGGTGCTATCAGCCATCTGAGGTTAATTTAGTGGGACATTGATGGAACATAATAATTTGGTAGGAAATCAGTGTGCAGTAGGCTAAAAATTGTGGCACACCAGAAAGGCTTGAAGAAGCAATTATAAACCTTGCTGGATCACTAAACATGTCTGGTAGGCACATGTCAATGATGATACGTAACTTGCCCCCCTCAAAACCTAGATTTGTATGCCCATAACAAATACAGAGTGGGATTTGCCAAAAGCAGGCTCAAGAACTATGGTTCCTTTCTTTCCAACTTTGATTATCATCTCCAAGCTGATCTTCACCCACTCTTTCTCCAGCTTTATGTCTTAGACTTGCTGGTATGCATTTTGTTCACTCTTTAACCCACCCCATTTCAGAGGATGAACCTTTGTTCTCTCTCCACACTGAGTTCAAACTCCACCCTTTTCAAAAGAGAATCTTTTCTAAAGCCCTTTCTATATAGTTCTGCATGCACATCTCATTTTTCTGTAGCTCACAAACTTTCTACATATACGAACTTTAAATTTCTCTGAATTATGGGAAGCCTTCTCTGAACTCACTGGGCCCTGTATTATCTTGACAAGTTGATGAAGATTATGGTAATGACATAAATGGGTCCTTGGATCAAAGAGCGTGTATAGCTAATGTGGAGGAGGGAGATGCCTGTTGTCTAATGTCACAGTACATCATCTCATTAGCTCAGTAAGACTTACCCTAGCTGTGTCTCAAATAAGCAGTTCTCATAACTATATTGGACAATTCATCAAATGTTTATGGGTGACATTGAATGGTTGTGATTGTGCACTGTATATAAAACCCATTACTGATGAAGAAAGTGACTATTATTAAAGCAAATGGGAATAGTAATCAGCAATTGGACAAATTCAACCATGAATTTCATAGGCAGAGCAACCGTGGGTTCAAGCATGTCATGGGAAACAATTGCTTGGCTTAACACAATGCATGAACAAAATCAATTTGCTGAAATGCAGGTCATTTGGCCCTGAGGGCTGGAGAGAACCATTACGTTGCTGATGATATTTATTGTTGAACTTGGATCTCTTTCACACACCATTTGACAATGGACTCAAAGTCCATGGGTCTCTAGTTGACTCTCCAAAAAGGAAGGAATGTTTCAGTGAGATAGTTAATTAGCTTTTCTCCCCTCTGGGTTTGCTCATGTCCTCCTACTGAGTGGTAAGTTTCTGAACATTTGGAAATTTTAAAGTGAAAACGTTGATACCTCTCATTCAGAATAAAATAACAACTTCATGGGTTTTTCTAAATTCATGGGAACTTTTAACTCAAGGGATCTAGATTTGATATAACCAACAAATAAACAGGTAGTAATGCTGATTTAATGATGTGCCTTCAGATGCACCCTGTCTATACCTTTGAATGCTCTTGGGCTACTGTTTGCCCTTTCCTATGTCAGCTTATTACTTAATATGAAGTTAAATCTTCATATTCTTGCAGGAGGAGATAGAGTTAACAATTTATCTGATTAAAAATCACCTTTGTCCATTTTTCCTCCTAGAAATAAATAAATATTCAGAGTAAACAGTACAGGTTAGTCATCATGTTAAATACCACCTACCAATTGTGGGATGTTGAGAAGCATGGAGGTTATAATAATGGTAATGGTGAGTTGGAAACCTCCAAGGAAAACCATGAAGTCATTGAACACTAAAAAGGGGGGGAAAAAAACAATAAAAGAAGGAAGAGTGGCTTACCAAAGTACAGGTCTCTATAGAATGAGCCCTACCACAAATGATACCACCTCTATGGTTTTTTCCCCTAGAATTTGCTTGAGAAATGCTACCTGAGGTCAATTTTTCCCAGAATTTCTCTCCTATGTCAGTTGAATATGCTCAATTGCATGTTAATGAGATATAAGCAAGAAAAAAGTTATTTCCATATCACTCTATGTACAGTATCCATAGAAAAACACTTCATCATACATCTTCATGTGGTCCTCCCTCATTATTTCCTGAATAAGGCTTTGTTGTACAGAGTTCTATCTACCCTCACCAGTCAATTCTCTCTCCAGACATCTTCCACCAGAAAACTATATGGTGTTTACTAGTGAAGGTGGAAAATTCTCTGACATGTCCTTATTATGGGTATCCATCTGTCTTCCTCCCTGTTCCTCACAGTTCTGTACTCAGTCTCATTGTGACTATTGTTATGAAATCTCAGTGAACAACAGTGCTTGAGGAATGGGCCATTTGTGTATTTTTTTAAAAAAAAAATCTTAGTTTGATTTATATTCAAGATTCTTGTCATAGCTATTAATAAATCATCTTAAAAAAGTGTCTAAGAATTTTGATAGGTAGTAAACTGCCAAAATCTCAGGAATTCTTTTCAATCTATGCTATTTAGAGGACTGAGAATGTAGGGAATAAGATAAGAAAGAAGGTTACTATAATAGTAAAATATGAGGACAAATGAGTAAATAAAGTAAGAAAAGAGATAGAAATTAATCGCTGACTTGGTTTCACTGGTATAAATTGGAATAGCCTCAAAGCCCCCAAACATTTGCCCTCATATCTTTTAAAGAAGATAATCAAAATGGGCAAGAAACAGGGGGAAGAGGGAACACAAAAATTTATGCAATTTTTAAGTTCCAAAGCATTCATAAGTGTTTCTGCTTTTCAGTTATCATCTGTCATTCTTCAGATAAAACAATGACATACTTAGTTCAAGTAATATTTATAAATAAATCCCATTACCTCTCAGCTTGGAGCAGGATTCATCTTTGAAACTCATGTGCCACATGTCAATAGATAGAACCACAATTCCTTCAAGATAACTCTTCAGAAAAGGCACAAGGATGCCTGGAAATGTAGCCTGAGGTTTAGAATCCTATCTGGGGTGCTCAAAATGTGTTTATACTTTTGTCACTATGAGATGATGTCTATCAGCAAAGTCCCAGTTTCTACTTTTCACATTGTGTTCCAAAGCATTACTGCCCAGAAGTCTAAGGCCAGCCAGCTCACTCACTAAAAATATTTAGTAACCACATTAAAACAGGTATAAAGAAAAAGGTGAAAATAAGTTTAGTGATAGAATTTTTATCTGGTGTAACCAAGATATTCCATCACATAGCTAATATAAAATATTACTAATAAGATTTATTTATTTTCAGTATGAATTTTTGAAATACATTGTATATTTTACATTTCCAACCCATCTCAGTTCTTATTAGTCATGTGTGGCAAGTGACTACCAAATTGGATAGTGCACTTCTAATGTTCATTAAATCCAGAGAATTTCATTTGTTTAAAAACAAAGCATAATTTAATGCAAAAGTCTCTCAATATTTTTCATCCCAGCTGTCTAAATCCAGATGACAATAGTTTATTTTTCCCAATCCTCAGAAACATGGTAACACAGGATATATGTCATCAAGCAATTGAGTTAAGGTCTATTATTTCTCGTCCAAGATTTTGTTGAAATTTTTGAAATAAAATGACATCAGAGATGACCAGATAGATTTCTCCACACAGAGGTCATGTTTATTTTCTGTCTTTTTACTGCTGATTTCACCAGGGACATTCATGAAATAATCCATGAATTCTGGGGGACAGAAGAGCCACTCTTTTGGTTATCATTTCTGTAGAGGATTTCATTTCTGTGGGGGGCCTAGTCAACCATTACTAAACACACTGAAACTTCTTGTTGCAGTTTTTAAAGACTATCATTAAATGTTCTTTTGAGATAACACCATGTAAGGGTTAAGAGTAGGATCCACATATTAGTTGGTATTTAGTTCTAGTTCTATGTCCTTGAAAAATGAGCTGAATTTCTCCATATCTCAGTTTTCTCCCCTGTAAAATTGGAATTGTGATAGGGCTGCTGTGAGAATTAAATGGATTATTACATATAAAGCCCTAGAACAATGCCTGATACATAATTAATATAACTATTAGCAATTATAATTTGTCTCATTACTAATAATACTATTATCCTCAGGGTGTATCAGTGAATATCCAAAGGAGTTGATAGGAGTGAGACGTCAGAAGCTAGGTTAGGTAACTGGCCATAGGCCACCTTCTCTGAAGCTCAGGAAGTTTTTCAACTCCAAGCAGCCCATGAGAGAGAGTTCATACAGGTTCAATGTCATCACCCATGACTGCCATCATGTGTGTGTATGGATCAAGAGCCCTCAAAGACATAGCAGCCCAGTAATTTGTGAGCATATTAAACTTTTAAGCAAGTATGTAGTCCTTCTATCCCATCTTTTAGACACAATGAGGAAATCTTTTCCAAAAAAAGAAATTATTTATTTACTTATTTATTTTTATTTAATTTCATTGTTTTTACATTTACTCACATGTGTATGCATTGTTTGGACTTCCTCCCCCACCCCACCAGATTCTGAGCAGAATCTGTTCCACCTTCTTGTTCTCCAAGTCTGTTGAAGAGATAATAAGAAACATAGAATTTCTGCTAGTTTGAGATAAAGATAGCTATACCAAGAGATTCCTAGCATTGCTTCCATGCACACGTGTATCGGAACCCACATTGCTTCATCTCTATCAGACCTCTGGACTACTTCCTAGTCCTCTTCACACAGTGGCCTCTGCCAATTATAGATTACTATATTCACTGCTTGACAGTGAGCACATCAACCACATTCAAGTTTTAGGTTTCCTTCCTTTCCCTATTCCTCCCATGTGCATTCTCCCCTTAGTGTGTGTGACCCATGTCCAAAGTATTACTGCATTTGTTTTAGGTCTATAATCTGCATATGAGGAAGAACATGTGAATTTTGGCCTTCTGAGGCTGGCTAACTTCACTTAAGATAATATTCTCCAGTTCCTTCCATTTACTTGCAAATAACAAAATTTCATTTTGTGGCTAAATAAAATTCCATTGTGTATGAATACCACATTTTCTTAATCCATTCGTCAGTAGTGGGGCATTTTGGCTGTCTCCATAGATTGACTATTGTGAATAGTGTTGCAGTAAACATGGGTGTGCCGGTGCCTTTGTAATAATCTGAGTCGCATTCCTTTAGGTATATCCCTAGGAGTGGTATTGTTGGATCATAACAAATCTATATATATGGCAAATCCATGTGTAGTTTTTTAGAAGCCTCCATATCGTTTTCCAAAGTGATTGCACTAGCTTACATTCCCACCAGCAGTGTATGGGGGTTCCTTTTTCCCCACATCCTCACCAACATTTTTTGGTAGTGGTGTTCTTAATGATAGCTATTCTAACAGGAATGAGGTGGAATGTTAGTGTGGTTTTGATTTGCATTTCCTTTATGCCCAAGGATGGTGAGCATTTTTTCATGTGTTTTTTGGCCATTTGGAATTCTTCCTATGAAAAAATTCTATTTAGTTCAGTTGCCCACTTCTTTATTGGTTCGTTGATTTTGGGGGAGTTTAGTTTTTTGAGCTCCTGTATATTCTGGTTATTAGTCCTTTGTCTGATGTACAGCTAGCAAAGATTTTCTCCCACTCTGGTGGTCTCTTCAATTTAGAGACCATTTCTTTTGTTTGTGCAGAAGCTTTTTAATTTCATGTAGTCCCATTTGTCCATCCTTTCTCTTAGTTGATGGGCTGCTGGAGTTCTATTGAGAAAGTCGTGACCTATACCTATTGCTTCCAGATTCTTCCTTGCTCTTTCCTGTAATAACTGCAAGGTTTCGGGTCTGATACTAAGGTCCTTAATCTACTTTGGGTTGATACAAGTACAGGGTGACAGGCATGGATCTAGTTTCAGTTTCAGTTTTCTGTAGGCAGATAACCACTTTTTCCAGCAACATTTGTTGAAGAGGCTGTCTTTTCTCTATTGTATGTTTTTGGTGCCTTTGTCAAAAATGAGGTGGGCATAGCTGTGTGTATTCATACCTGGGTCCTCTATTCTGTTGTACTAGTCTTCATATCTGTTTTTTGCCAGTAACATGCTGTTTTTATTGCTATGGCTCTGTAGTATAGTTTGAAGTTGGATATTGTGATACCTCCAGCATTGCTCATTTTGCTCAGTATTAACTTGGCTATCACAGTCTTTTGTGTTTCCAAATGAATTTTAGGGTACATTTTTTCAGTCTCTTGTGATGAATGTCATTGGGATTTTGGTAGGAATTGCATTGAATATGTGGATTGTTTTTGGTAGTGTAGCCATTTATACTATGTTGATTCTGCCAATCCATGAGCATGGGAGATCTTTCCACCTTCTGTAGTCTTCTTTGATCTCTTTCTTCAGTGGTTTGTAGTTCTCCTTGTAGAGGTCACTTATATCCTTTGTTAAGTTTATTCCTCAGTATTTGATTGTTGTTTTTTTTTTAAGGATATTATAAATGGAATTGTTTTCCTATATTCTTTCTCAATTTGTTCATTGTTGGTGTATAGAAAGGCTACTGATTTTTGTAAGTTGATTTTGTATCTTGCTACATTGCTGAAGTTGCTTATGGTGTCTAGGATTTTTGGGGTGGAGTTTTTTGGGTCTTTGTGGTATAAGATCATGTTGTCATCTGCAAATAGAGATACTTTGACTATTTTTTTACCTATTTGTATCCCTTTAATTTCTTCTTCTTGCCTTATTGCTCTAGCTAGGAATTCCAGGACTATGTTAAACAGAAGTGGGGAGAGTGGGCACCTTTGTCTCATTCCTGACTTTAGGAGAAATGGTTTCAGTTTTTCCCCATTAAGTATAATGTTGACTATAGGTTTGTCAGATATAGCCTTTATAATGTTGAGGTTCATTCCTTCTAGTCCTAGTTTTCTTAGAGCTTTTATCATGAAATGGTGTTAAATCTTATCAAAGGCTTTTTTTTTTGCATCTATTGAGATGATCAAGTGGTTTTTGTCTTTGCTTCTATTAATATGCTGTATTACATTTGTCAATTTGCATATGTTGAGCCATTCCTGCATCCCTGGGATAAAGCTGACTTGGTCATGGTGAATGATCTTTCTGATGTGTTGTTAGATTTGATTTGCCATTATTTTATTGAGGACTTTTACATCAATGTTCATTAAGGAGATTGGCCTGTAGTTCTCCTTTCTGGATGTGGCCTTGTATGGTTTTGGAATGAGTGTAATACTGGCTTCATTGAATGAGTTAAGCAGTGTTCCTTCCCTTTCTATTTCATGGAAATGTTTAAGGAGTGTTGGTATTTGTTCTTTTTTAAAGGTCTGGTAGAATTCAGCAAAGAATCTGTCATGTCCTTTTATTTTCTTTTTTGGGAGACTCTTTATTGCTGGTTCAATTTCATTATGTGTTATGATGTATTTAGGTGGTTAATATCCTCTTGGTTCAGTTTTGGATTGTCATAAGTATCTAGAAATTTGTCCAGTTCTTCAACTTTTCCAATTTATTGGAATATAGGTTCTCAAAATAGTCTCTGGTGATTCCCTGGATTTCCTTGGTGTTTGTTCTTATTTCCCCTTTTTCATTTCTGATTTTACTAATTTGGGTCTTTTCCCTCCTCATTTTAGTCAGATTTGCCAGGGGCTTATTAATCTTGTTTATTTTTTCATTGATTCTTTGTATTTTTTTTTTTTTGGTCTCTATTTCATTGACTTCAGCCCTTATTTTTGCTATTTCTTTCCTTCTGCTTGTTTTGGGTTTTGCTTGTTCTTGTTTTTCTAGGATTTTGAGATACAGCATTAGGTCATTTATTTGAGGTTTTTCTATCCTTTTAATATATGCACTTATAGCTATAAACTTTCCTCTTAGGACTGCCTTTGCTGTGTCTCATAGGTTCTGGTAGGTGGTGTTTTCGTTTTCATTAATTTCCAGGAACCTTTTGATTTCTTCTCTTATTTCTTCTATCACCTACTGATCATTGATTAAGCAATGTGTTATTCAGCCTTCAATTGTTTACATATTGTCTGCTGTTGTTTTTGTTGTTGAGTTCTAGTTTTATTGCATTTTGATGAGATAGAATGCAGGGGGTTATTTCTGTTTTCTTATATTTGCTGAGACTTGCTTTATGCCCTAAGATATGATCTGTTTTGGAGAAAGTCCCATGGGCTGCTGGGAAGAATGTATATTGTGCTGTTGTCTGATGAAATATTCTATAGACATCAGTTAGGTCCATTTGATCTATAGTGTCATTTAGCTCTAGGATTTCTTTGTTGATTTTTTGTTGGATGACCTATTTATTCGTGATAAAGGGGTATTAAAGTCACCCACTACCACTGTGTTGGAGTCTATATGTGCTTTTAAGTCCTTTAGTGTATATTTGATGAAACTGGGTGCACTGACATTAGGTGCATAAAGATTGATAATTGTTATTTCTTTTTGATGTACTGCCCCTTTTGTTAGTATGAAGTGTCCTTCTTTGTCTCATTTGATCAATATAAGTTTGAAGTCTACTTTCTCCAATATAAGTATTGCTATTCCTGCATGTTTTCGGGAGCCATTGTCGGTGAATCTTCTTCCAGCCTTTACCCTAAGCCAGTGTTTATTTCTGTCAATAAGATGGGTCTCTTGTAAACAACAGATTGTCAGATCTTCCTTTTTAATCCAGTTTGCCAAATGGTGTCTTTTGATATCAGTTTACCAAATGGTGTCCATTGATATTCAGTGTTAATATTGACAGGTATGTAGTGATTCCTGCTATTTAGTTGTTTTTGTTGTCTAAGGATTTGATTGTGTGCAGCCGAATGAATGCTACTCTCTGATTACTAGTCTTTTCTTCCCCTGTGGTTTGATACTTCCCATCCTCTCATGGTTTGGGGAAGATGTTTGCTTTCTTTTTTTGTGTGCAGAATTCCTTGTAGAATCTTCTATAGTAGTGACTTGGTGGTCATATATTGGTTTAGTTTCTGTTTATCATGGAGGATTTTTTATTGCTCTTTGTATGTTGAATGATAGTTTTGCTGGGTAGAGTATCCTAGAACTGAAATTATTTTCATTTGGTGCTGAAATACCTCACTTGATATCCTTCTTGCTTTTAAGGTTTCTATTGAAAAATCTTTTATTTTGATGGGTTTACCCTTATATATTATTTGTTTTTTCTCTGTTATAGTCTTCAATATTCTTTCTGTGCTCTCTGTGCTTATTGTTTTAATGATAATATACCATGAGGAGGTTCTATTTTGTTCAAGACTGTTTGGTGCCTTGGAGGCTTTCTGTACCTGAATGGGCAAAACTTTCTTAAAATTTGGAGAGTTTTCTGTAATTACTTTATTGAATATGTTATGCATCCCCTTTGCTTGCACCTCTTCTCCTTCTTCAATGCCCATGATTCTCAGGTTTGGTCTTTTGATGGAGTCACTCAGTTCTTGCATATTCCTTTCACAGCTCTTGAGTTGTTTGACTAAGATTTCTTCTGTTTTTTCTTTAATTTCTATTTTATCTTTGAGTTCTGAGATTCTGCCTTCCACTTGTTCTAGTCTGCTGCAGTGGCTTTCCACTGGGTTTTTTATTTGATTAAAGGGACGTTTTATTTCCAGCATTTTGTTTGATTCTTTTTTCTAAGGTTTTACATATCTTTGTTTAATTCCTCTTTTATATTTTATGTAGTTATCTTTAGTTCATATATCTCTTTTTTTAATAGTGTCCTTTGTTTCACTTTGATGTTTGTTGAAGTCTTCTCTGAGTTCACTTATTTGTTTCTGTGTTTTCTCATGTTCTTTATTTTTGGTGTCTTGAAATTTCTTGAGTGCATCTTGTACATTCTGGTTAAATATATCTAGTATCTTCTTCAAGATTTTCTCAGTGATTTCTTTCCAGAGTTCCTCTTTGAGGGTTTTCTTGTGGGTGTCACTGGGCTCCTTAGTGACATTTATCATTGTTTTGTTGAGGTCAGGAACTGTGTATCCATTGTCTTCATTTCCCTCTGAATCCTGTATTGAATTATTATTTTTTTTTTGAGGATAATGGATTCCATCCCTTCTTCTTCTTCCCATTGCTCCAGTTGATGCTGTGCAACTATGTTACTAATAGGCTAGTTGGTGGATTTAATTGCCTATTTTTTTCCCTTGATTTAATTTTTTTGTTGTGACTGACTTGGTTGTTAGGTAGGTTGATGTGCTCTTTCTGTCCCTAGTCTGGAGGTGTAATTTACCAATAACAAATTTACAGATTCAATTCCAGACCAGTTGTTTACATATTATACAGAAAACCCTTTGGTGATAATATCTATAAACAGTGGGAGTTGGGGGGTGGGTAATGGTTATTAGGCTAGATACAGAAATTTGGTTAACTGGCAAAGGTGGCACTAAAAAGGGGAGCAGGAAAAGGGGTGGGTGGTGGAGGAAGAGGTATGGGGGCTGTTGGGTTTTGTGGCCCTTGTGCATGTTTGGATGTATTTCTGTTGTTGTAGCAGAGGTGCCTGTGTCAGGGATTGCAGAGGGCTAGGGTTGTATACAGTTGGTACAATAGGCTAGTCAGCAGGTGGTGAGTATGTAGGAGGATGGGGTAGTTTGGTGACAGGTTGGAGGAATATAGGAAGGGAAGTTGAAGATGGAGAGAGAGTAGATGAGATGGGACAGAAAAAATAGTTGGAAAGGAGAACAATGGATTGTAGTACAGGAAAAGGAGGGAATGTGAAAGGGGTAAGAATAGGGATAAGAAAATAATGATGGTGAAATTAATAATACAGAAAACACACACACATACACACATAAAACACAACAAAAACACCAGGTACAGGAACAACAAAAAGTTCAGTCTTTTGGTAAAAATTCTGGAGTTATTTCTTAAGCATCCAATCCTAACATTGGTGTACAAGTGGGAGCTCTTATGTGGTCTCACCAGGTGACTGGCTTGTGAGTAGTATTTGTTTCCTTCTGTCCACAGGGTTTGGTGCAATTGGGCGATGATGTGAATCTGCCAGTTGTCAGAGTTGTTTTCACCAGGAGGCAGCTGTTGCCCTTCAGCTACAACTCTGTTTGATCAGCTCCTCCCCCAGCAAGGTGGGGCAATTCAGTTTTAAATACTGCCCTCTGTCCCACAAGATCAGCTCTGGGATCCACCACTTGCTCAGCTTTGGAAGGTTGGCTTATTGCCACACCCCCACTCTCAGCCTTTGTGCCTCTACCTAACTCTGCTGGGTACTAGTGGTTCCTCAGGGTAGTTGGCTTGTCACCCCACCCCCAGGCTTTACAGGGATTTGTTCATTGAGAGTTCTGCTTCTTTTCCCCACTCCCTTTCTCTGGGGCAGGTTTAGCATTCCACCCTGACCCCTTTGTTAGTGTTAGATTACAGTTCACTGTTTACGCTTTTCAGTTTTTTGGGCAGTTGGGTTCAGTCTGCCCAGACGGTGGTAGGGGAGTCATGCATGGTGCATAATGCAGATTCATGCAGGCAGCTTTGGAGCCAGCTGGCAGAGAGAAATGTTGCAGCGTAGGGAGGCTTTCCATGGGTTAGGGTTCCAGGATGTCACAGAGTTTGATTCTGATTGATGCTCTGTTTTCTGCTTGTTTGGAGAAAAACTAAAAAAAAGAAAGAAAGAAAGAAACGGCCAGGGGTCTTTTTTCCCAGGGAAGACACACCTTGCTGGCTGTGCTGTGCGGGATTTTTGCAGCTGTTAGGTGCAATTAAAGGTTGATTTAAGGGTCAGTATTTGAGTTTTATGTCCACCTAATATGATGGCAGTTATTATTTTAGCTAGAAGCAATCAGAATTTCCCAAGTGTACCTCCGACCTCTCAAGGTGGTTTCCAGAGTCATAGAATTTAGGATTTCTGATTCCCTGCCCTAACCACCATGTTGGATCCTCCCCCAGAAAAAAGAAATTCTGACTTATGATTTTATTCTTTCACATTCAAATTGCTTCAGCTTACTGGCAAGCAGCTGTTTGTAAAAACTGCTACTTGACCTACACCTCCAGCCCTCTGATTTAGGGGACATGTTGAGAGAAGTCAGATTTTTTTTTCTAAACAAGAAAAGGTTGCTATACCTGCATAGCTCTAAATTCTACACATTGGATTAGCACAGTAATTTATTTCTGGTTCTTTAATGTTGAACTTGCTATTTAAATCTAAGTGTCTCTCATGTTTCCCATATTTAAAATGAGAAAAAAATCCAATAGTACTGGGCTTTTGGATTTAGGTTAATAGTCTTAAACAACTCTAGTTCTTAGTCTTTGCTCCTAGTGAGAACTAATGAAAAATAATAATATAATAAATTTTTATTTAATTAGAGTCCACAATGGGCTGGACTATATACTGGGTATAATATATACATTACCTTAATCTTTTAAATCCTAACTGGAGAAGTTTAATTGCAGCTAAACCTCACAGAAGGTGTCTATCTTAATACCTAATGCAAAGCTTATTTATACCAAAGTCTGTTTTACTACAAAGCCTTCTCTGTCTCCATCACCCCTTGCTTCGATCTGAGGGAAAATACTTCATTTTAAGGAAAAAGTCAAAGATAGTGAGATAAGTGTTTTTCTTAGAGACTGACTTTAGGTGCTAAGTCTCAGTTTTCAAAATCTCTCTTCAACCTCAGAGATATTTACACACACATATATACACACACACACACCACAACCTAGATTCCCACTAAACCTTAAAGGTCTTGTGCACTGCTAATGAAGTGTGTAAGATTTACAGTGAAAGAAAATGGTGTTTTCCAAAGTTAATATTCTCTCTGCTTTTAGGATCTGACCCAAAAGCTCCCAGCTAAGGAACTTTATTATAACTTCCTTTTTATAGTTTTTTTTAAATGCAAGGAAGTCATCAACACACTCCAGCCAAGCCCCTGCAGTTCCCAAGTTCATCCTTTCTAAGCTGATTTTGTGCATTGACCTCTTAAATACTTTTGCATGCCTTATAGTGAATTCTTGTCATGATAACACACTAAAATATTTAAAAGGAAATTGCTGCCTTATTTTTTTCTCAAAAAGAAACAGTCCTTGCTTACAATTCTCAATGGACCATAAATTATTCTTGGCCAGCTGCACCAGTACCTGTTGGAAATCCTTCTTACATTAGTAGTAACTAAGGAACTCATGGAATATTCTCTTTGCACCAAATTGCAGCCTTGCTCTAGCACATATTTTTTTCCTTTAGAAGAATTTTGTGTCTTCTTAGAAAAATCTTGGAAGGACATTGCCCAGTTAACTTACAGCTTACTTCTCTGATAATCTTTGCCATATCAATTGATGTAAAGACTGAAGGTGAATTTATTTTTAGCAGACTTAAAGAAGCAACCCACCTTGTTTTCTCAAATTATTTCCCATCTACCTGTTGTGTCTACCATTTAACTTTCCTCCTGTGGGCCCTGGAATAGTTTCTTCTTTCAATTCTTATCTAAAAACCAAGGGCATCAGAATCTTGTGGGGTTTCATCTGTTCATAGTCTGGGAAAAGGCTGAAATGAGTTCTTGAGAAAAGTTAGGGGCAAGATTTTCAGCAATTGGTGATGCCCTCAAATGGAGAGAGAGGATATGATGTGATTTGACGTTAGCATGTTGATGAGTTACTACATCCAATAGAGTGCAAAATAGAGTATTCAGCTGATATTTACCTCCATCAGGGGCAGAAATGGAGTCATAGCATGATCTCATAATTTTTCTTAGGATGCAGAGTAAGAAACAGGCCTGGGATTGATACTCAAGCTTTCTGGCTCCAGTATCTGGGTTCTGTTTTGCTCTGCTGCCTCTATGAATTCCCAGAGGTAACTTTACCTTTCTTCTGTCAACCTCCTGACATCCAGAAAATTCCATCATCTCAGCGTGGGTTTTTAAGAAATGATTGTTGCGCCCAATCTGTCATTTCCCCAATCTTCTATATTCAGAACCTCAATCCCCCACTTTGGGGGCTCTGTCTGCCTTCCTGTCAAAACATCCTTTCAAGAAAAAATTTGTACCTCAATTAATCTTCCTAAGATGACAAGGTATTTTTGAAACAAAATGGAATTTTAAAGCTGGAATATCAGACCTTAATCTAGAGGTATATTGGGACTTTACTCATAAAGGGCCAGCTTGGTACCTTGTACCCTTTCTGCAGTCTACCTGAAAAGTGACTTGATAAATTGCTCCTGGAGAATCCTACCAACACTCTCCAAGACAGACCAATTCAAGACAGAACAATCCACATGCACCTTCATGTTTGAAATTGTGTCAACACTTTTCCAAGAAAATAATAGACGTTTCTGTGTTATTTCTCTCTAGACTCAAAAATGGTCTTATCTGTATCATCGTTTCCAAATTGCCACAGAGTTTGTGTACGTGCATGTCTATAAAATGTCTATAATTGATAAAATTACTTTGAAAAATCTAAACATGGGAAATAATTTCAGTACCAAATTATAGAGGAATATATTTCAATGACATATATTCATATATGTAGGCGTTAGATGAATTCTTAAAAATAACTTTAACCATGTAAAAATAGTAAGGTATAATTTGGTGTGAAAAACAGCATACAAACTGAGAATAGAATGGAAGTATATGTACCATGTAATTAAAAGTGATATAGCTATAAATGGAATAATAGATCATTCCTCATTCCTAATTTTTCTTTATACTCTTTGATATTTCCCAAACTTTATACAATGAGTATTTAATAATTCTGTAATTTAAAAATATTAGGGATCATTTTTTAAAAGCAGACACCTACATTCTTTTTCACTCACCAGCAGAGACCAACATTTACTATTAGTTTTTTCATGTTCATAGTGAAAGAAATTGACTTTAGTTTTGATACAGACCTCATGGGAAATACTTGTGTGTGACCTATCACTTAAACTGAAATACTGGGACAACGGCCTTTTTGGGATTTTGGCTTTCTGACTTGTATGGGGGAAAAAAATACTCTTCAGAATGAAATTTTCCCTGAGTTCCTGCCTTGAGAAACAGAGGAAAAGACACATTAAAACAAATGCTCATTCCTGCTGATATGCTGCTCTGCAGCCCCATGTCCCCCATTCATTTTGTCTTGTCTCTTCTTCCTCCTCAACTAGCAACTCATCTCTTAGAAGTCTGAGGCTCATTTGAGCAGCCTGTATAATTGGTGCTAATTTCTCAGTCATCAATTTTACTGAATAAAAATGAAATATTCTTTATTTCAGAATGTTAGTTTCTGGTTGTAATAGTAAACTATTTCCATTGCCCCGGGGTCAGGTTTTGCTCAGTAAGGCCAGTACAGCCTCCATCAGTTCAGGACTTAGCTCAGTCCCATCCTGGTTTATAACCTCTCAATTCAGCATTCTGTAAACTGGTGCCTTGATGAGCAGTAGGTCACATAGGGTGGACAGGGATTATACAGTCCTTGGCTGTTGTTTCTTTGGCACCTGTCATCCAAGTAATGTGACTCACTGGTTGTTGTGTACATCCTTGGTCCTTACTGACCCCATAAGAAAAGCCATCATCCTTTGGGAGAAGTGATCTTTGACCTTCTACATCCCAGAAGGTATCCTTGGTCATGACATGACCTCAACAGACAATCATATAAAGAGCACTTACTCTGAGTCCTTTTCCATCTTTTCAGTATTCTCACAGACTCAGACAAGTTTGTGTGTTCCTGTACATTTTTCCAAGACCACAGGCAATTCAGTCCTTCCGCATCTCAGCAGACACTCATGTGGCTATTATTACCTTTTATCATTGTCTTTGCAAAGTTGGGTACTATCAGAATTCTGCTTGGGAAGAACAAAATGTACATTCAATCTACTCATAGAATCCCAAAATCAAAGGGATAGTTATAACAAATTACCTGAGAGAAACCAAATAATGACCTCCCAAAAAGTGTCTTAGTTATAATTTCTAGGAGCTGTTGCATGACAAAGAAGAATTAAGGAAACAGGTCTAATTAAAGATGCTCATCAGCTGACTTTAAGGTATGAAGAGATTATCTGAGTAAGTTCACTATAATCATAAGTCTTTAAATTTGGAAGAGGAAGGCAAACACACCTGTTCATTGCTGCCCTTGAAAATGGAAGTGAGTCACAAGCCAAGGCATGCAGAAAACTGTTAGAAGCCTAGAAAAGGCAAAACAAAGCAAACAAATAAATAAAAAGTATAAAATAACCAAAAAACAAAAAATAACACTAAGCAAATTTTCCCTTAGAATTTCCAGAAAAGAATACAGACCTGCTGACACCTTGATTTTGGCTTATTGAGACCCATTTTGGATTCCTGACCTCCACAGCTATAAGATAGTAATAACTTCAGATTGTTTTAAGCTGCTAAGCATCTGGAAATTTGTAACAGCAGGAAATAGAAAAGTGATACAATCGCTAAAACTTACGATTCAGCCTGGAGGTCGGGAAAGGAAGGTAGAGTGTGCTGTCGCAATGTACACGTGGGCACGTGCACACACATGCCCAAACGTGTACAGATACACACTTTATCACTTACTTTGTCTTTCCTAATTCCGTCTCTTTCCAGCTTAGAACTTTTTCCCAAATCTGGGCATGACGGGTGGGACTCATCCCTACATGTATCATTTCTTTGTCACAGTGCTGAAGACACTGCTAAGCAGTAGATGCCATTGCCTTTAGCCAAGAGAGTCAGCAAGGAAATGGCACACCAGCGATTACTTTGAAATATTAGCCGGCCTCTCATGGGCAAAAAAATGAGTTGTAGTGATGATGCTAGAAATTACAAACCACTAACACAGGGTGGTAGTCACTGATTAAGTAAAGGGGCATGGGGGTTCAGAGAAATAAGTGCGCACCTGTCAATGGGCCCATCAGAAAGACCTCCTATCAAGGGCTCAAGTCCTAGCTCCATGGTTACAGAGATTATGGACATTCTTTTTATCTGGGTCTCAGTTCCCCTGTCCTCCAACTGAGTGGTGTTCAATCTTGGTCACCTCTGAGCCTATTTTCATCTCTGATACTTTGTGATGCTGTGACACTAAATAGTTCAATTGAGAAAGAGCCACTTGCCCTGAGGACTCCTTCCCTTTGATTTCATAGGGAGGCCATATTAGCATAGCAGAAAGGATATTGACACTGCAGTGACTTTTAAAATTCACTGCAAATGGAAGATAAAAGGAAAACACACCAGATGGAATGTGAACTCCCTACTATTTCAAAACTTAAGCATTTCCACTAAACGTTGGCACAAACGTAACATTAAATATCATCTTGAGTGCTATTTACAGTTTTCAAAGTGACAACAATAGTATGTTTTTAAAGGAGGAGTGATTATGCTGAATGATTTTAATATTTTTAGAATTTTATTTTGTAGATGGAAATACTAAGAGAATAATTAGTTAGATATGAGAACAACAGGACAGAGAACTCATGTAGCAACTGAGGCACAGCTGTGACTCCACCACTCAGTGTGTGACTGGTTTTCTAGGAATGGACTCCCAGGAAGCACTGTGAACTTGGCTCACCTCGTGTTCATTCACTAAAAAAGCTTCAACATCTTTGATTTTTAGGGTCCCACATGCTGTGACTCTCGATCCATTTTGTGTTACAGACTTCTTTGAAAACCCTTCCTCAAACAGGAAACTGCCTAGTGGAGAGAAAATTTAAAATATTCACAGAAATACCTGAAAATTCTGCATTGAATTTTAGGATTTTTTTTAAAGACCCAATTTAAAAAGCCCTAATATGGTAGTGAGCAGAATGTACTTGAAGCCTAGCAAGTCAGTAAGACTCCTATGCAAGAAGTTTTATACACACATGTATTCACATACAGTCAAGGAATTATGTTCATTTTCTAATTATGTTCGTGTGTCCATACAAGCTCCAGTTCTCTGCATTCAGGAACATTGCACCGTTAAGTTATTCTCAGGGCAAATGTCAGAGGCAAGCAATTCAGAATATACAAGGAGTAGGACTTGGAATAGTGAGTTTCATTAGGGATCCAATAATTAAACACCTGATGCCTGAATCTCTCACCTTTTTAATTAAAAGTCCAGTCCCATAATAGCTTCTGGAGGACCAGCCAGTTTTACAAATCATCATTTGTACTTCTAAGCTTTTTAGTGAATTGAGTTGATCTCCATTTGATGGTTATATAATATCATTGAGGTACAGAAAATGATTGTCTTGAAATGTATCTGTCATAAATCTTTTTGAGTTGCTAAGTGGTCTCTAAATAGGTTGTGAGAATTGACACTTTTTGTCCTATGAGTGAAGGAAGTTACATATTCTTTTTGTCTCCCCTCTAATGTGCTTCTCATGATTATTTATAAGTATAAGATGATTCCGACTGTGGCTTTATAATATCTAAAGGATGGCGTGAAATTAAAATTTTTTGAATGCTCATGGAGTTGGTTGTTTACAGCCTGTGAAAAATGATTTTTAAAAATCTGAAGCTATTGGTGTTCATATTTATTTAAAATTTTATATGCCTCATCCAACCCGGATCCCACCTGAAAAAGATATATAAGAAGCATTAGCTTGGTTTCCAAGTTCAAGAAATCAGTTGCTAAAACTTAATGTGTCTGATAATAGAGCACATCTTCTTCTCCCATAAAATGCCCTTTTCCCACCCCTGTTCTCACTAAGGACACCCATTCTGGACATTCCAACCTTAGAAGATTTGAATCATTTAGCTCCAGCTCGTTCTTAAGTTTTATCCCCTGTTGTATTAATTACCAGGTTCTATCAAGTTTTTCTCCCATTAACTCTCCTGGTTATTCCTATTCTTGGCTGGGCAGAATCCTCAGATTCTACTCCCTGGGATTTTTCTGGGGTTTTCCTAAACAGCCTAGATAATATCCTCATTGTACTATTGTCTTGATTATGAGGGGGAAAATATCCCATAATTTTGTCCACACATATTTTTACCAAATCTCCTGATTGCACCAAAATCATCTATTTTTTTTCCTCTCTTCCCTCTTTTCATCCCTTCCTAATTTCCTTTTTCTCATTAAATGCCTCTTTTGAATTTTATGGCATGAATTTTTACTTGATTCACTTACTAGTGAATTTCCCCTGGCTTTTTAATCCTGTCCTTGTGTTGTTGTTACGAATTTTGTTAGATATTGAGGAGAGAGGGAGAAAGTGGCACAGCCACTATTCTGCACCATCTTTTTCTGTTCTTGTCCTAATCATCTTTCTTCAGGCCCTCACCAACTCAGACATCCTGGAACATGACTCCAGTGACCTGATTTACACCACACACACTGTCAAGTTAATTTCCTTAGATGCAAAACCCTCATTTCAAAGCTGGGGAAGTCCACCTGTCTTGGCCTGTGCTTCCACAACCCTTTCAATTCTAACTTTGCTTTCTCTTGAACTTACCACTAGCATTCTTGAACCAGTTGCTTAATGGAGTTGTCCTCCCTTATGGATCCAACAGGAAACTAAATAACTCTCACCTTTTTCTGGGCTTTCAGATTGTTGTCTCTGGTAATCCTGAAAGCCCTTTCCTACACCCTCACCTCGTCCAGATTTCTAAAGGGCCTCCCTGCCTTCTCCAGGCTACAATATCTCCTTCTAGTCACCATCACCACACATATTTGAATGTTTAAATTCTCAAAACAAGAGAGCTGAAAGACTCTAGAATAATTTACTGCATTTTAAAAATGAAAAAGTAAAATTGATGTTCAGGTGGACTAATGATAACACCAGTGATCATTTTAGTTGATACTTTGTGTCAGACACTAGGATAGGAACTTTCCATTCTTAAAATAACTTTATTGAAATAACATAATTAAAATATGACTGGACATGATACTGTACATCTGTAATCCTAGCTCCTTAAAAGGTGGGTATAGGGAGGATCTCAATTTGAGGAAACAAAGTTAGTGACTTTCCATCTCAACCAATTAGCTAGGGTGGGAGGTGGTACCTGCCTGTAATCTCAGCTATGTGGTAAGCATATGTATGAGGATCATGGTTCAGGCAGGCCAGACAGAAACATGAGATGCTATCCAAAAAATAATTAAAGCAAAAAGGGCTGGGGATGTGGCTACCTAGTCAGTGGTAGAGTGCCTGACTAGGAAGTGTGAGACTCTGAGGTCAAACCCCAGTACTGCAAAAAAAAAAAAGAAAAAGAAAGAAAGAAATATAATTAAAGTATCATACAGTTTAGCTATTTAAAGTGTACAATTCAGTAATTCTAAATATATTCACAGATTTAGTAACTATTGCCATTATTTAATTCCAGAATATTTTCATCATCCCCAAAAGAAACCCTGTGCCCAGAGTAGTAACTGCCCATACCCTGCCTCCCTAGCCCTTGAAAATCACTCATCTACTCCTGTCCCTCTGGATTTCCCTCTTACAGACATTTCATATAAACGGTGTCATATATTTTGTAGTCCTTTTAGACTACCTCCTTTTACTTAAGTTTCAAAGTTACTATGGATGACCGTCATGTAGCATACTCAAGCTCTTCATTGTTTTTCAGTTTTGTAAAGGAATGGTTGACAACAATTATGTATGTGTAAGGTGTACAACATGGTGTTTATTGTATACATTGTGAAATGATTACCACAATCAAACTAATTAATATGTCCATCACATCACCTCATGTAGTTATCTCCTTTCTTGTGGTCAGAATGAGCTCTATGATCTACTCTCTTGGTAAGTCTCAAGTATACAGTAAATTATTGAGTGTGTCCACCCGTGATGTACGTTGGATCTCCAGAACTTTTTCAAATTATAACTGAAAGTTTTTACTTTGGCTAATATTTCCTCATTTCCATCAGACCCTAGTAACCCACCATTCTACTCTTTGTTTCTGTGAGTTGAACTTTTTCAGATACGTAAGTGAGATCATATAGTAGAAGTAATTCTGTTAGGCTTATTTCACTTTACATAATGTCCTCTAGGTTAATACATGTTGCAAATTGCAGAATTTGCTGAATAATATTCCTGTATATACACAAACACATATCATGCACATATCTCCACCATATTTTCTTTTTTAAAAACCGTTTTTATTAGTATATGATAGTTATACAGGGGATTTCATTGTGACAATTCTAATAAACATATATCATACCTCAGTTTGGTTCATCTTCTCCATTATTCTCTTTCCTACCCCACTCCCATTCTTAAAACAACTTCCACAGGTTTCAGTGTTCCATATTCATACATGTATAGAAAGTACATCAACCATATTCACCCTCCTTTACCCTTTCCATTTACCCTCCCCTCCTGACAGTACCTTCCCCTTAGCAAGACCTGTTTTACATTCTTGTCCTTCATTGATTAAGTATCTATTCATTGTTCATGGGAATTTTTTCCTTGTTATTTTACCTGTAAATATATTGTGCTTAAAATTGTGAAGGTCTAACACCTCCACTACTCTTCCTCACCCTTGTCTCTCTATCCTGTATTGCTCAACAGTTTTCAGTGTGTTTCACTATGTCTTGTTCCTTCACAGGTGTGATGTATTTCATTATTATTCACTCTCTATCTTTTCTTCTTTTCCTCCTCCCTTAGTCTCCTCTAACAGTCCCACTTTTGGAAACATGTTCTGTATGGATTTATATGTATGTATGATATGCTTGTATTTGTATTGGATCTGTCTTCTACATATGCAAGAAAACATGTGATCTTTGTCTTTGTGAACCTGGTTAGCTTCACTTAAGATGAATTCACCATTTCCAACCATATACCTATGAATGACAAAATGTCAGTCTTCTTTATGACTGAATAAAATTCCTTTGTGTATATATTTATACATATTAATAATAATGTTTAATGAATAGTCCTTTCACCAATTATAGGGCATCTGGTCTGCTTCCATAGCATGGCTATTGTGAATAATGCTGCAAAAAACATGGTCCACTACATTTTCTTCATCCAGTTGTCCATCAGTAGACACTTATTGTCTCCTTATGTTGGCTATTGTGACTAATGCTCACCAGTGGACATGGAAGCACAGGCATCTCCTTGAGATAGTGATTTTATTCCCTTTGTCTATAAACCAGAAGTCAGATTGCTGGATCACATGTAATTCTATTTTTAAATTTTTGAGGATCTGTTGCATTGTTTTTCATGATGCCTGCAGTAATTTACATTCCCACCAGCAGTGTTCAAGCGTTCTTTCCCTAACACTTGTTTTCTTTTGACTTTTTGATCATAGCCATCCTAAAAGCATGAGGTGATTATCTCATGGTTTTGTTTTACCTCTCCCTGACTAGTGATGTTGAGCATTTTATAATAAACCCATAAGCTGTTTGTATTTCTTGTTTGAAAAAATTTCTATTCAGGCTCTTTGCCCAAATAGTTACCTGAGCAGTTACTATTTTGCTCTTGAGTTGTAAGAGTTCCTTAGCTATTTTGGATGTATTGAAATTATTTTCTCCCATTCCATAGGTTGTCTTTTCATTTTTTATTGTTTCCTTTGCTGTGTAGAAGCCTTTCTTCTTGCCACCAAATTATATTCTGCTCTATGACCAGACCACCTTTTGTTTGTCTATTCATCATTGTTTTTTTACTACAAGGAACATTGAAATGTCTATTCATCATTGAGTGGAAAACTGAGTTGTTTCTACATTTTGTCTCTTATTAGTAATGTTGTTCTGAATGCTTCTATCCATTCATAAGTGTTTGTGTGGTTGTATGTTTTCATTTCTCTTAAATATATACCTAGGAGAGGAATTGCTGTGTCACACAGTAACCATGTTTGATTTTTAGGGTACTGCCAGACTGCTTTTCCAAAGGAGCTGTACCAGTTTACATTTCTACCAACTGCATATGAAGGCTCCAGTTTCTCCACATCCTCATTAACACATATTTTCTAACTTTTGATAATAGTTATCTTAATGGATGTGAAGTGGTATCTCGTGATTCTGATTGAATAGCCATCCCTGATCACTAGTGATACTGAGCGTTTTTCATAGCTTTTTGATCATTTATGTGGCTCATTTGGGGAAATACCTATTCAGATACTGTGCCCATTATTTCAGTTGGATTATTTGTGTTTTTGTTATTGAATTAGAAGAGGAATTTTCCATATTTAATTCATTTTATCTGTGCAGTATCTCTCTAGGCTTTCCCTACTTAACTTTATCTTGCTGGTGAAGCAATTGAAGTTCAAAGATGTTTGCTTATGTGCCCAGGGTCTCACAGACAGAAAGGGCCAACTAAAGCTGAAATTGGATTTCTTACCGTAAGACTGAGATCTCTCCAAAAATTGTACCTACTCATATTCTGCAGTTTCACTCAGAAAGAAAAACTATGAAGAGTAAAGATATTAATAAAACATATTAGGATATTAAAATTTAAACAATTGTTTTAAAATGATCATACTTACTGCTAGGAAGGAAAACAGGGTTCAATGAGACCAGAACTAAAATCAGAAGGACAATGAGAAGCTATGTTGACAGGCAAAAGGGCAAACAAAGTTTTGCTTCTTTGCATCCTGTTGATCACACACTTGAAAGATAAGCAACCAACCTTGAGGATCTCACATCAAGGAAGTACTCTGTGGAGTCCAAGCCATGTGGCTTAAGATAAAAGGCACCAGCAGTATTGGTACATAAGAAGCGAACGGTCCAAGGCCAAGTGAAAGGTGCAATACAAAGCAATGCCAGAGGTGGCAGGTCAGGGGTTGTCAAAGAGGGGACAAAGGGAACAGAGGCATTTGGTTTTGTCTAAAAGAATCAAACTAAGTATCCTTGTCTGGCACTCTCTTCAGTGCTGCAGGCCTCCATCCATTGACTTTGACTGAGTCAGAGGAGCTAATCTATCACTAGATGAATGCCACATAGCCTCACCTGTTCTGCTTTCAGAACTGCACAGTGACTGGGAGGAACTATCCATGGGGAAAAGGCAGAGGCTCATCTCCTTCTACCTGGGGAGAGTCTGGGGCTGAGCCTCCCAAACCAATTGTTGCTTTAGTCCATCTTGCTGCCTAGGCCTCTATCTGAGAGGATTGGGGCTGGCTACCTAAGAGGTGAATCCAACAAGCAGCATTTTGTACTGCCCTGTGATTGTGCCAGGCAATTGTGATAGGCAGGTATGATGGCTTCTGTTCTGTCTCTGTGCTCAGCACAGGGCCTGGCAAACTTATCTATGGACGAGTCCTAGTTTTGTGAATAAAGTTTCATTGGGACATAGCTGTGTTTGCATATGGCCCACAAAGCCTTTTTAAAATATTTACTATCCAGACTTTTTATAGAAAGTGTTTGCCAATACCTGGCCTGGCAGAGAAATACACCCACAATAATTGATCCTTAAACTCTCCATTGATCTGTATCCTTTTGATGTCATCACAGTGGCACAGTTTCAGGCAACCTGAGAAGCCCTGTTTCTATTAATTACAGTGAAATAGTCTTTCCCTAAATGAGGGCTCCTTGATGCCAAGGCTGGGTGCTAACAGTGGTCACAATGCCACTGCTTTCTTTAAATGGTTAAACCTCCCCCCTTCCCATAATGGTTGGGGGTGGGATCCATCAGGAGGAGAAGGGTGAAGAAAGGGCTGAATACTATGGAACTACTTCATATGTACATATGAAAATAGAATAATGAAACCTGTTAGGAATTGTTTAAAAGGAGGGAGGTAAGAAAGAGTAATTGAGGGGTGAATTTGATCAAAGTACATTATATGTATATGGAAATATCACAATTAAACCCTAATAAAAAGAGAGAGAAAAAAACCCTTTTCCCCCACTTTCCAGACTTTAGATAGGTCAACTTTCCCCCAACCATATTCTGCCCACTCAGGTGAAATCATTTTCCATGTGTGAAAATGTCTTGAGAAGGTCAGTGTTTCATCTACATTACCTCTTATGCCCACATGAGCTCCTAGAGGTAATGATAGCTCTTATTTCTGAAGTTCATTGTTAGTAGAGAAGCAAAATGCAGAGAGGTTAGGCCACCTGCCCAACGTCCCACTTTGAATCTTGCTTCCAGTAAAGTTCTAAACTTGGCAGAATGTGGAGGAGTGGGGAGAGATGTGGCTTTGTAGTGAAGAGATGGCAATACAGTCTCTGGTGACGGCAAGGACCATGGGCAGGTGTTTCTGCTGTTCTCCGCTCCATCCTTCATGATCTTGGTCTCCTTGTTGATCAAATGAGGCTAAGGATATTTTCCAGGTTATGGAAGATTCTGTCTGACAAAGTGTGTTAATTGCCTAGTGGAATATCTAGCATGTGATACTAAGTAAATATTAGCAGCCATTATTAATGTCATTGCAGCTGTCGTTGTTACCATTGTTATTTGGCTATCGTAAATGAGAGATCAGTGTCTCAACTTGAACTTTCTGGCTCTTCATTCAGTGTTTGGGATAATAAGGTCAAATGGCTGCAGAAGAAAGACAAAGAGCATAGATAATTGAAGTGGGCTAAGAGAGTAAAAGTATACTATGTGGAATATATTTATTATCTAAAAGATGTCCCATTCTGGTTCATTGTTGCCAATCCTGAATAAGGGACTAAAAGTAGCAGATATAATCATTATTCCTGGAAACGCAGGAAGCATATTTTTAACATTGGACAATAATTTTAAAAAGAACTATGTAGCAAAATACTACCAAATGTGAAGGTGATCATATCTGATCGACAACTTCTTGTTTAAAGGCAGTAAAGCCTTCCCCAGAGAAGAACTTTCCTGGGAAGCCATCCTTACATTTGTCCACAACTAAAGATGGTTTCACTGTTTCACTTGATCATCCAGCAAATATTTGTCAGATAATTCTCATATGCCACGCACTGAACTAAGGATTTAGAGATGAGCCAGAAAGAGTCCCTGTCCTTGAGATCTCAGTCTAGTAAGAAGGACCAACATGCCATAAAATAATTACAATACATTCTGGTAAATGATGTCATCAATGTATATGCAACCTACCATGGAGGGCAGAGGAGCAGAGGATTCTGGAGGATGAAGCATTTGAGTTGGGTTTTGAAGAATGTGCAGGAGTTTGCTGAGTTGACTAGGGAGAAGTAAAGGAAGACATCTAGAGTTGTGCTACGCCACTTGTCACATGTGGCTTTTTAAATTTAAGTTAATTGAAATATTCAGTTCCTTTAACATAGAACTATCAGACAGTGTAGAATTCTATTGTTTCCATCATTACAGAAAGTTCTGTTGGACTGTGCTTATTTGTAGTGTAAATAAATAAAGTCATTATACCCCAAGCCTGTAAAACGTTGAAAATACTACAAGTTTGCAGATGTTGCTGGAGTAATAACAACTGGAGTTGAAAAGTGGGCAGAAGGCAGAGAAAGGGGAACTAAATGGTAATTTTAGCATTATTCTTCTCAACCTCTGATTCTGCCTGATTCTCTATGCCATGACCCACCCATCCTCCCAACCATTGCCAACGTATTTCTGGCTTATTTTCTTTATGGCCGACATGTATTCAGATATATCACACAGTCCAAAAAAGCAACATTGCACTTGTATGTGTTCTCTCCAGTTCTCGTAAGGATGGCATATGTGTATTCTTGCTTCAGATACTGACTGTGAGTGTTAAATATTTTAATAATTTTTTCACAGTAACATAATTATAAAAGGGAAACAGACTTAAATTTATTTTTGTCACAGTGTGTTGGTCCACACTGCTGAACCATATTTGGAAAATTATGAAATCATTGCTATGGTTATGTATTGAGCATCACTAAAAGTATTTCATTGTATTTTCATTTCCTTATCTCACTGTCTCTTGTAAGAGTTTTAAAAATATAGGATGAACTCTAATTCGGTGCTCATGAAACGAATGAGAGAAATTTATACTCACAAGTTGTTAATTTAATTTCTGAGTTATATTTGGTGGCTAATGAATATTAACCACTTCTATTATTCTGACGATCAGTCTTATGTTGGATTGATCTCAGTTAAACAAAAGATGCAATTTGGGATTTAATTTCGAACTTCTAGCAAATGCTTTCACAAGTGACGTTCACACCTATTTCCTTTCAGGTGCCATCATTTTTTCTTCATAGTTAATTTGTGTATCCATGCATTTATTCCTTAGAATTCTCTTCACTCAGAAGATGTGTATTAACCCCTTCCATTGTGCCAGGCACTATGCTTGGAGTTCAGCAGAGAACCAGACAGGTTTCCTGCTTTCACAGAGCTGACACTCTAATGGGCCAATGTACAAGACACTGAAAAATGAGAAAATAAAGTAAGTTCTTAGATGGTGCCTCATAATGCAAAGACAAAAGTGGTATGCTAGATGAAGAAGTACAGAGGGCATTTCTTTATCCTGTGCAGCCCAAAACTTTCTCTCTGGTGAGTCCACTTTCAACTGATTCCTGAATGATGTGAAGATTCCAGCCATGTAAGGAGGTAGAAGAATATTCCCAAGGCCAGGACAAGTGCTCTGCACATGTTTGTTAAGTAGGAAGATGGCCACTGTGTTGGAAGTGTAAAGACATGGACTGTGCCACACTGAGGGCTTTGTCACAATTTGAACACAGAAGTGAAGTGTGTACCTTTAAAAGCATACTGTGATTAAGGAGTAGAGAATGCAAGTTAGAAATCAAGAGAATAAGTAGGATGAGATGAATATGGTGCCTTGAGTATGCTTGAAAGCTGTAAAGATGGAGAGAAGAGAGTGGATTCTAGATATATTTTGGTGATGGATTTTCTACAACTTTCTGTTAGGTTCAGAATTTGGTGCCATTTTCTATGTAGGAAAGATAGAGAGGGAAAGATAAGTTGGAGATATCTAATGTGCTGGGTGCCCAAATAAGCAGTCATGCCCAGCTGTATCTTCTTTTCACCCCGCTTTATGTGTTTGATATCAAATAAGTGCTTGCTCTGCTTCTTGCTTCTGTGAAGACAAGTGGCACCCTGCCTTGTGTTCTAAGAGTGTAGAACTCTACAACAGAGGCCCTGTGAAGTGCTATGCACTCTGTTAGACACTGTGGACTCATGGTCCTTGCCAGTATGGACCTTCTAATACAGTGAGAAAATGAGTCCACCTGCTCTGTGTTCCGTGCTAATGAAGAGTTTCTCAGTCTTGGCACTATTGACATTTTAGACTAGAAAACACTGATTTTTTTTTTTTTTTAGGGTGGCAGGGGGATTGTGCATAGTTGGATGTTCAGCAGCATCACAGGCTAAACTGCCCCCCAGTGGAGAGACCCTACCCTAATTCCAACCCCTGATTCCTAATGAGAGTAGTTTTCAGAAGCCCCAGTGCAGTCAAGTTTAGAAGTCTGTAATTGTTATGTGCCTGATTTGAAATTATATCCTTGCTTGTTACTGATACAGCCAGCTTTCTGTAAGTGAAGATAGCTTACAACACTTGGGGTGGGACCAGCCTCCGTCCGATCCTTTATTCAGCATAGTTGAGGTTAGGAGCTGTGGGATTATTGCTATTTGCAGTTTGGGAAGTCTGGGTGAAGCCATCTGATTGTTTGAAGTCAAGAGTGTACTAGTTTTGATCATTTTTCAGTGCCCTGAAAATATGAACACTGCAAAGTCTGAGGGTGTTACACTACCACCATTACAACATGTTGCATTTTGGAGGTGAATTCTATTAAATTTATGTGTCTAGGCTATATGAGAATTGCACAGATTTGACTTATTCTACTCTTTACTGCCACCTTGACTTCAAAGTGTGGTACTTGTCAGTTCTACACTTAAATTGAGAATTGGTTTCTGGAACACAGATAGATTGATGGTCAAAGGACATGTCACCATTCCATTCTTCATTGCCAGTTAGCAGCAGTGACTAGTCATGCTGATGATGAGGCTAAGGTTTGTTAAGTGGAAGTTATATACAAGACATGGTCAAAGTTGCTTTGTCTATGTATTTTATTAATGCTTATAGTAATACTATAAGATAATTGTTACTATTTTATCATTTTGTATGTGGTTAAATATTGTACCCTATTGGAAAGAAACAGGAATTCAAGGGAAGGGATTCAAGCCTGTGTGTCTTCAGAATCTATTCTCTTACCTTCTGTACTAAACTACCTCCACCAACTGGTCATGCTACTTTTTTCCACTAAGTTCAGTACATGCTGCTGCTAGTTGATCAGTAATGACATTTGAGATAAAAAACCATTTGACCGTCAATACTTAACTCTTCTTCTTCCTCAAACATTAAGCTGTGAGTTTTTCTGAAGATGAACTTGGAGCTGTTGTAGACGCATGTGAGTTAAGAACCAGTGAACCTCTTGGGAATGGGGAAATGGTTGAAACATATAAATAACTTTCCAGGCCCCTCTATGTTTTAATCAATAGCTCTAGTACTGTTCTGTTGTCTTGTTTTCCTGTTTATACTTTTACAAAGGCAGATAGAACACCCTTTCTGTAAGCAGTGTTCAGCAAACTTGTAATGCTGCCATATTGCCAGCAACAATCCCGGTGTTTTACCTGTGGGGATATTCCCCTATTTCTCGATTAGTAACAGTTGCTTTTGAGGATCAATTTTAGGAATGTTTGTTCCAGATGAAAGCATACAAATGCCAGTTTCTTTCCCTGTACTAATTAATTCAGTTCATCTCATATTCTTTTCTTTGTGTTAGAAAGAGCCCTATACAACAATCTAAAACCTGAAAGTAGGAGGGAGATATACTTTTTTCTCATTCTGGTCATTCTGCTCTTTGCTAGAACCTTGGTAGAGTGGGCCTGGGCTGCATCACCAGTGGACACCTTCAAGTCTGTAGTGGACTCTCTGTACTACTAATAAATAAGCTAGTGGAAGAATTGGCTGTCTTTCCCTTTGGATGGCCCATGAGCATCACCTAAAATAAATGAAGCAAGAATAAGCTTTGATCAGGTAAAAACTTTGTTCAAACTGTGATGTTATAAAATAGTAATATTGCTCACTGATCAACACAAGTGACTAGGTAATTATGGATTTCCTGAATGCACTTTTAAAACACCAGTATGTTGTAATGACTATGTCTATAATTCAGCTTTTCAAATCTGATATTAAGACTTGTTCAAAAATTTCCATGTTTGTTTTGAAAGTGGCATTAAAAGCACTTTTTAGGGAATCAATGTTTTTAGGGCACCTAAACATAACCAAGAACATGTTATCTGATGGTAGACAATATTTTTATGATGGTGGGTAGGCAATTAGTTCCTTTTAAATAGTTTTGATTTTGGTCTGGGTTCTGTCTTTAGGAATGTTCCACCCCCACCTAAGTTATATTGCTAACACATAGGGCACTAATTAAGATCTTTTCTCCTAAAAAAAAAATAGTGACTGAATACATCCTCTAGCTTGAATAATACCCCATTTTCCATTTAGGTCCATAGTACTCTCTTAGGAATACTACTTTCTAAGTCTTGCTTTTCACATTCTGGCTTCATTTTCCAGCTTTTAAACTCTGCCTGAGTGAAATCTGCCCCCTCACCTCTTTAACACTAGGGCTCAGGAAATTGATGACTTTAAATTTACAGTTGTTAAACAGATTGTTAATGACCAAAACAGCCTATCAATCTTGCTGACCACAATTATATCTTTAAAAGAAGATGGTTAATTACTGAACTATTTTGTTGATGGTTATTGTAATCACACCGACTGCCCTTCTTGGCGTGGAGAGCCATTAGGCAGTAGAGACAGGAGACAAGCCATCGTGGCAAAGTTGTGCTGATGCTGGAAATTAGACTCCAGAGGGCAGTTTTTCAGTTTGCTTAGGAGGAGCAAGGCTTGCTTGGTTGTGCTCACAGCACCACTGCCCACTGGACCAGCTGTGTTTCCACTGATGACCTAAAATCTGCTAATTTCTCCCTCTTGTCCTTCAATTTGCATGTTATATAGGGCATTAGTTAGGGAATATTGAGCCTCTGGGTAACTCAAGGATCCCAGAAGATATGCATTGGTTAAATCAAATTGTGGTTGGGGCTACATTGGAAAGTAGCATTTGTAGCTTCTCTGCTTCCTTTCATCTTCTTCATTTTGTTTTTTTTTTTTATAGTTCAGAGACAACGGAGTTTTAAAAGCCTCCATTCTAGCATTTGTCTAAAGCCACCAGTCCCCTAAAAGAAGTTTTATTGCAAAGACCCTTTAAATGGATCATTCCTTGTGGTCATCTGGGTGATTTTACTTGTAAGATAATCACAAGTATCCAATTTCAAGAACATGGTGGTTTCCTAAGACACCAGTGCCTATCCTATGCTGATGCCCACTGAAGAGATGTCTAGTATGTTAGTCAAGCCTGTTGCTGGGTGACACAGGAAGTCCCCATTGGTCAAAGTAAGGGCAATAGAGGCCCACTCCAGACCTGTCATTTGGGAAGGTGTGGAATGTGTGTACAGTAGCTTCCTGTTTTGAAGGAATTAGCTAAGATTTTCATAGAATGTCATGGAATTGTTACATTATTACCCTGTTGGTTTTTCTGTGATGTTGGGGGAAGGGGATGAATGACTTAGAACAGCAGTTCCCCTTACATTTGTTGCCTTGCTGCATCTTGTGCTGCTTCTCCATCTGTCCTCTTCCACCTACAGTGAACATCCTTCTCATTGGAGCCCAGCTCAATAGTCATTGCCTTTACCAATCTTCTTTTGCCTTTCATATAGAACAAACCACCAGCTTTTCCATTTTGTGGATTTTGATTGTCTGTGAGTCTGTAAGAGCCTCCCTGAAATACAAATCATACCTGACTCATATTTTGTCTTACTGGTTCCTGACATTTCACCTGCCAGAGTTGACCTTTCCCCTGAGATGGACATCTGGAAGAATGCATTGTCTTTAGCACCTAGATTTTTTTAGGTCTTGGGAAAGTGTGTGAGTCCTTGGAGAGGCTGACACATATACTATCCATAACCCATATTCTGAACTCATGTTGGATAAATGCAGAACTCATGCTTGTGTAATTTCATCAGAATTGATGGCAGCCACCTAATACAAGGAGCAATTGCCAACCCACTTCTTAAAGTATGTGCTCTTGATTCTCTGGAATGACAACGGAGTGAGACAGGAAAATGACGAAGCAAATTCTATGACAAACAACATTTAAAAATGATCAAACAAAATTAAATGTAATTCTTAATTACAGAAATTCTCAAACCTTAACATTCTTTATGAAATTCCTGGGAGAGATAAAATTAGCATTTCCAGAAGTACTTTGAACTATGATATTTTTATTACTATAGCCTCCCTCCCTCCTTTCCTTTCTTTCTTTCTCTCTTTCTTTGAGAGCAACTCTGTGATAACAGTGCTTGAAAGAACATACCTGAGAAATTCTGATTTATACTGCTAAGATGCATAAACGTGTCTGGCTGATTTTAGAGTAATAAAGGATTGATTGAATTCGTTCCCAATTTTTGTATGAATTAATGTAGCCATTTTGCTTCAGGAGCCAAACAAATGAACTTCAGAATTTTCCCGATAGTAAATGAACTGAGGCAGCACTGGGTGTCCAGGGATCCTAAGGCCAGCCTCTCCTTAAACCTGTCCCATGAGGTAAGAATGATCATCCTTTTCTGTTCCGGTGATTGGCGCTCCAGGCAATCTGAAGAAGAGTCCTAGAGTGAGGCTCAGACTTGTATCTATGGGCATCCCAGCATGCTGAATGTGTACAGTAGGGAACAGCTATGGAGACTACTGAGAACACACATCTGATCCCTCCATGGAGTCCCCACGAAGAAATTATCTGCTCAGACCTAGTGAGTCCTTCAGGAGCCCAGCAGTCTTTAGCCTCTCAAAGAAGTTAATTTTGTACTTGAAAATAATGAAATTACTGAGCGATCAGGCCAGACTCTCTGGTATTTAATATCGTCCCCATCTCTATGCCCTGTGATAGTGCTGTCGATTAGCTGTAATGTGGTATTTTGAACACCATTTAGATATTAATTATTTTTTAATAACCTCCTCATTGAAAGCCTAAAGCTTTGCCTAGGATTCTAATGAAAGTTTTCACATGAAAAAGAGGGATAATATTAAACAGGCCCTAATAAATCCTCTGAAGAAAATTCAATGCAGTGTCTTTGCCAAAAAAAAAAAGGAAAGAAGAAAGGAATAACACACGTTCCCACTAATGTGCATCCTCTCGTTAGGATTTTACATTCATTATTGCACAGTGGTGCAAATTCTTCTCAGTTATGTATGTGCTTATGAACCCATGAAAAATTAGTGTCTTCTTAATGAGCACTAAAGGATGTATGTATTAAAAATTCCTTAACCCTTATGTAAAAGAGAGGGCATTTATTAGCAATTATGACTTAAGATAAGAAAATGTGTTTCTTTGCAAGTGTGCAAAGCACATTTTGGTGTCTTCTCTTAGTTGCCCTTTCAGTATCTATTTAAAAGCAGGGGGCAAAGACCTCAGTGTCTTTTATGAGGAGTATGGGTTTGTCTGGGAAATGGAAATTCCTTGGCCATGGTTGCCTGGTGAGTCAGGGACCATGCAAAGGGCCTCACCCTTGTGGTGCAGTGTGAGGTGTGAGAGAGACTTTATTCAATCTGTGAATAGTTTTCCTAATGGCCCATGGTAAGTGTGCTAGAATTATCACCGTTAGAGATTCACAAACTGTCCACTTCGGCATCCAGGGAGCAGGCAAATCCTTGGAAGGTAGACCATATTATCATCAGAACCTTTGAAACAGCTGGGGCTGGATGGATATTTGGGCAGCATGTACAAGGAGGCTGGGCTGGCTGGTGATGCCTGATTGTCCAGTCCCATTCTGATTAGCCAGGGTCTAAACATAGTTGAGTATCTTTGAATATTATCCCAGGTAGTGCAGTGGGGACAAATTAAGATAAAGGGTATTCAGGGGACTCAAATGGAAAACACAAAAACAAGCTTAGTCTTCTGAAAGGTCATATTGGGCAAACCAAATCACCATGGTTGAAGGCAAGGACTTAGTCCCTTTCCGGTGATATTTGCCCAGATTCCTGAATGCAAATTGTTAAGTATGGATGAACCATCTCTTTTCTAGTGTGAAGCTGATACTTACAAAAGAAAGTTCTTGATTTTTCTCCACCATCCCAGATATTACACTGAATGGTGAAAAGAGGAACATTTACTATGAACAACATATAGCCCTCATTATAGGGTTGGAAATAAAATGAGTGTAAATGTGATTATCACACAGTTCACTTGCATCAGTACCTTGCCAACAGTATGGCTCTTTTAACTGTGTGTCAGTTGGAAGGCTAAAAGGAATTCACCCAGGTTCAGTTTCATATGTAGACATTTTCTCCTTATTAAAAAAAAGCTTAAATTCTTTTTCAAAGCATGGCTTTTGATATATGCTATATATGGCCATTAAAAAAATTACAGATTAGTTAATCTAGAATACATAGCTACCTGACCAAGCTAGACATCTGAGTATATTAAATTTCCAAGTCTAAATTACTGGGTGTGAATATATGAAGAGGTAACTTGTTAAAGAAAGAACACTCCATTCTTTCTTCTTACAGATTGCCCTGATAGTAACAGAATCCTTGAAATCCTCAGGGAACAAATTGGGGAGAAAAGTTAGAAAGCACACCCAGCTTATTTTCCACACTCTGAGCAGACCCAAGAAGAAAGACTGAATTTAATCAAAAAAGATTTTATTGATGAAGGTATCTCTCCTTCAGGCTAAACTTTGGCCCCTGCATGCTAATAAAACCATCTCATTTCTCAGAAGTAGCCTTCTGCATAAAATCCTAGGAGAAACCATGGACAGGAATACATCTCTGGGAGAGGGACTTGTAGACAATCAATCAGATGTTGGCAAGGTCTACGGCTGTCCCTTGCTGAGTTAGGAGGCACTTGCCTGGCTCCAAGCTGCCTGATTTCTAATTCTTGGGCAGTCACCAGAATGCCTTTGGATGCTTGGGAGAGTGTAGGTTGTGCTGCTGGATCCAGCTGCCTCCCCTGACTCCTGCCAGCTGAGCCCTCAGCAACCGCACCCTGGTACTTTATTTCCATCTTATCTGTGCATCTTATCTGTTGGTTTTACTGCCCAGATATGATGATTAGCAATCTGGACCCTCAAATTTTTATGACTGCTAATTAGTACCCTGTTTGTGCCCTTTTAATCTGTTATTATAATAGGGTGACACGACATGCAGCTTCTCTTTTGGCCTTCTGTCTGTGGCAGC
Organism: Castor canadensis; assembly: GCF_047511655.1. Lineage (NCBI taxonomy): Eukaryota > Metazoa > Chordata > Mammalia > Rodentia > Castoridae > Castor > Castor canadensis. Next base: position 118,224,154 of record NC_133395.1, on the reverse strand, counting down.
CAGAGGGGGCTTTCTCATTACCTATGTGCTTGGAGAATGCTAATAAAGATAAACTTAAAAAGGGCGGGCTGTGTTCAGAGACTCTTTCACCCCCCCCTTGTATTTGGAATTCAGTGTCTGTTCTTCTCAGGACTCTGAAAGGAAACTGTTCCCTAATGATGGTACGTGGAATCCTGGGAACCCAGCAGCCTGTGGGAGAGGTTCTGCACCTACTGTTCATTCTCTGTCTTTAGCTTTTTCAGAGATCAGTGGTGATGGGCCATCTGTAAGACTGACATGGTGATGTCTAAAGTGAAGAGGCTGGCATTTGGATTCTAGATCCTTGGCTTATGTTCTGGGCATCCTTGGGAAATTGTTTTTTCTTGGTTTGCTTTTCTCTTTCTTATCCTTATGCTATCTGTTTCTTCCTTGTTCTGCCTTCTTCTCTCTTAAGCTCTGATTTCTGATTTCTAAACTTACTGCTTAGCCACCTACTTCTCTGAGCTCTGCTAGGGTATAAACTCCATCAGGTCAGGGGCCACAATCTATCTCCTTCTCTGGACACCCTGCAGTATATTTTCTAACAAGTAGTGTTCAATAAATATATATTTTCCTGAGCTATAAGGTACTTCTCTGGGCTGTGGGAAGAATTCATTAATGATATAATACTTGCAAAGTGCTTCATATATCGTCTCAGATAGCAGCGGTGAAGTTCCTTCTCTCTTCTGACCCTATGAGCTGAAATGCTCAGGTGAAACATGGCCTTAGGTTTACATGGAAATCAACGAGTGGACACTAAAGGGGCTGAGAATGGACATTTCCTTGTTTGTTTTTCCAAATGACCACTTTAGGGGAAGATAGATTTTCAAACTGTCACATATGTTAGGAATATGGAATTCCTTGCTCTGTTGCCATCTTCACTTGATAGAAAATGTGATGTTCAATCAAAGAGCCACAGGAAGCCTCTGAGGTGTTACAGAATTAAGAGGAAGAAAAAGCTGCCTTAGATCGTCTACATCAGAGTTTGCCCAATGGAAAGGTTTCACCCAAATAGGTCCCTTGCCTTGATCCCATCACCTGCCTGGCATTGGCTCCTCTTAAGGTCAGAGTTCTGAAAATTTCAAGGACAACTAGCAAATATGCTTTTGGTTAAGGCCTACCTCCTGCTGGTTTACTCACCCTGAGCATGTGCAAGTTCTTAGAAGTCACTACACTACCTGGCAAGTGCTTGCAATTCCCAATGGAAGGTGTTTTTGGAAAATGAAAGCAGTGCTCATGTCCTTCACACATGCCTTGAGGCTCCCATGAAGAGAAGTCAAAGAAAAAAACCCACCTGTTGGTAACACCCCAGGCATATGTATTTCAAGGACTGGGGGAAAAAAAAAAAGAGCAGCATTCAAAATAGCAAAGCTTTGCAAGGAAGACACAATTAGGATGAGAAGCCAGATCTTGAAAAGTGGATGATCAAACAGAGCACTGTGCTCTATGAAACCAAAATCCAATAGGCTGCAGTTTCTGGGGTTCTTTCTCTGTTCTGGGTGCTCAGAATAGTTTGGAGCAAGTCAAATCAGAGATGTCAATAGTTTTACAAAAGCATCAGGTTGCATAAGCTTTCTAGAATGCTTCTGGGGCTACTTCAGGCAGCATTTTTCTGCCTAAGTTCACGGCATCCTTTTGAGCAGAGAGGACACAGCACCCTCCTAACCCAGCCACGCTCGGTGTGTTAGGCATCATGGACGGGTCGAAGTTAAGTTCGAGAGTGAAGAATCTGTGACTGAGCCCAGTGACCGAATCCAGTGTTCACCCTGTTTCTTCTTCTGAACAATTTTTCAGAAATCACTTTGGGTACTTCCGAATAATCTTAATGGCTCATTGGTGAGATTTCTCCCAAGGCATGAGAGTCATAACAGAAAGATTTGAAAATTTCTTTATTTAGAAACATGAAAACAAAATTAACGAGTCAATTTAGAATCCTGTTTCTGTTTTGCTGTAATTTTGTCTTAGTAAAAATATTTTTATTTTTTGAAATGTAAAACCACAAGAGCAGTTGGCTTATGGTCTTTTTGTCCTTAAAATTAAATGGATCACAATTCTAAACTTTTGGATGCAATGCACATTGAATGGAACCCTGTAACACAGGCAGAATGCATATTGTCCTAAGGATTTCACATTAATGAACTTTTAGTTTATTACCCCCAGGCACCACTTCTTGATGGTCCACTGACAACTGGCAAGGTGCAACTTCTCTCATTCTTCCTTATCTGCTAAAGTGAATTCACCTACTGTTCCCTAGAATGTCTCTTCTACCTACCCTTAACAGAAGAGAAAAAGACCTCTGATCTGTTATCTTCTCAGTATCCCTGGTTCTTAGGGAAGTTGCTGGTTTAGCTTGATATTTTAGCCAAACACAAACAAATTTAGAGATGTGAAATGACTTTACTGAACTTTAACACTGACTCAACAAACCTCCCAACCTCTAATTTCTAATCACAATAAAGTTGTCTCTAGGAAAGTCGAGTGGTCATCTTTTGCTAAGTCAGTTTTTTGTTGTATTTATATCCATTGGTATGCTGGTAAATGTTACCAACCAAGTCTTGTAAACACATGTGCGAGTGTAGGACCATATATTTATATACATTTATCATAAATTATACTGATATAACACAATTATATCATATATATCACATTATCTCATACAATTACACTCTATGTGTAACATACATATAATTATGAGTAATTATAAAATATATGCTGACCTTTATTGTAAATTCCACATAGCCAATTTGATTCACACAGAATGCCTTCATGGATGCTGAATTCCTGTATTTGTGGTCAACCTATGTTTACCATTCAGCTATGATTTCAGAAACTCAGATAAGATTAAGTGCTTTGGTATTATCCAATTACACACAGTTCCTCATGTCATCGACAAACAAGTATAGTTGAGGCATGAGTGTTTTTTGATAGTTTTATTTATATTAACAAGCAAGACCAAAGTGAAGTCACAAAAATATATGTAAAAATTATTCCTTATCAGTGACATTTTCACTTTTGACTAATCAGATAAATACTTTTAGCATACTAAAGGATATTTTCTCAATTTTTTTTGTGTTAATCACTAACAGCTACAGACACAATACACTTTTAACTTTAATGTGTTTAATGTATTTTCTTAAGCTTAGATAGCTAAGAAAATAGTAAATGTATTGTGTTTGCCAATTCAGTCATGTAAATTTTCCTACCATTGCTGGTTTAAACTTACAAACTTGCTGTCTCCATGCAGAGTTGGAAAGAGAGGGGCAGTGACATGTTATAGAATTTCTACTATACAGATAAAATAGACAAAACAAACTAAGAATATAGATAACAGTAAAATAATCAGTAAGAAATTTTAGGATTTTAGCACCTTTGCATTTAAATACTTATTTAATTATAAGATTAATAATTTAATGACTTTTTAAGAAACGAGCTTACAAAATTTCTGAAAATTATACAAATAGCTCTTGTGAACCAGTACAAATCAGTTCCAGCTGGTCACTATTTTGTATCCTACTTATATGGAGATCCAGAAATCAGCCAGACACCTAGAAAATTTGGTAAGAATACAAGTTTGCTTACCTAATAAGGATACTTCCAAAAAAAAAAAAATTCCCCTGAATATTGTATCCTTCTCCTCTGAACAGCGTAGTCATGGCCAAAGTCAGTTTAGCTTTTGTCTTTTATCAGCTTGGAAATCTCTAGGCCAGCCTTAGGCTTGGGGGTTCAACACTAAGGACTATGTCATGTTTCTTCAATGACAAGAGACAACCAAGGCTAATACAGGACAGCTTGACCAGTGGACCAATCAGTCAGATGTACATTTCCAGGAAGTGACATCAGTTACTAGAGCATCTGTCTTCCTCCTCACAGCGGGGTTCATATTTCTGCATGTTCTTCCAGGTAATCTTAAGTTATTCTTAACCTCTTTGTACCTCCACCCATTTTCCTTAGCAATCTTCTTCATAATAAGTTTGCTTTGTGAGACTATGAAAGTTACTTCCTTGATTGGAATAGTGTAATTAAAGGAAAACTAGATTCCATTGCTAAGTCTGCCTTTCTCTACCAAGAACCACCTCAGAGATTTCTTAAGACTCAATTACTGGCTGCTCTGGTTGTCAGTGAAAACAGTGTGCTATAATGATCTCGCCTCCTAATAATCTATTTTCTGTACTTAATACTTTTTTTAAATCCACCTAATTGAAGATGTGAGTGAGGACATTTCAATAGTATGATTCCTCAAAATTATTTCATGAAGTACACTAACTTTATATTTCCAAACACATTAAGGTGTAAATGTGTTTTATATGTTTCGTCTTCTATATCTAAATGTTTTAAAGACTTTTAAAATCATTTTACCTTCCCACCAGCAATGTTTTTTACATCGAATGTAGGCCTTTTAAAAGACTGCTATTTCAAGCATTTCTGCATCTGAGAGTAGGCACTGTTTAATTTGAACAGTAGGCAAGATAAACATCTCACATTTGAGGCTGGCTGAGAATGAGAAAAAATACTATTTTAGTGAAAAGGAAAGTATGAAATAATAGTTTTTCAAGGGAATAACTTCAAAAAACCTGATGTTAATTTTTTTTTTCTTGTATCCTATATTGTTATTATTTAGTAATGGAAAACTTGCCTCATCTACTGTGTTGGGGAAAAACTGGCAAATTGTTGTCCAGAAATTATACAGGGACAGGTTTGTCTTTTCTTATTCACCTTTCACTTAATTAATAAAAATTGCATTGTATTTTAACCAAATATTCTTAGTTTTAGATTGTATTCAAGTAAAGATCTTTCAAACTCCAACATTCTATGTCTAGTTTTAGCCTCTTTTTTGCTCAGACTTAATTTCATTTACTTATCTGAAGAAAAATGGTTATATACAAACAAAGTACAGGGGATTTGAAGCTTACATGACCTCCTTTTTTATTTTTTGGATGTATTGGGGTTTGAACTTGGCCTCACGCTTGCTCAGCAGACACTCTTAACACTTGAGCCTGGAAATTATATGTGAGCATTTGTGTGTGTGTGTGTGTGTGTGTGTGTTCATTTTCCTCAGGGATCCATAGTTTCCATCACAATGCGATTGGGCATCTAAAGTTTATGAATTGCTGCATACTGTAATGGATTTTAATTTTTTTTAAAGAACTCAGGATTGAACCCAGGGCAAGTACACTATTACTGAGCTAAACCCCCAGCCTGGGACACACTTTCCTTCTACTCTCCATGCTGTTCAGAAATGACATTCATTAATGAACTGTTGCCCGTGTTTCATTATGTCTCTTAAAGGAAACTCTTATTTCTAAGTTCTAATCAGCAGATGGATAAATAACCAAATATGTGAAAATTTTTAAAAATTCAGAAAATTGGCCAGTGTAGCAGAGATCACACATCTGGTCAACAGTTACAAGGGATTGAATACTGGCCTCTTTAGAAGCAGGCATCTCTGTACCCATGTGCCCTTCCTATTATTCTGTCCCTGCTACATGGCCCATTGGCTACTTACTTAAACGATTACTGGCTGGATGAAGAGATAAAATTTTGAGAAGTAGACATCAAAATATAACTGCCCATGACAAATAAGTGTATCAAACACATTTGTTGTTTTTAGGGAATAGATCACTAATCCATTTTTTCTTTCATTTTTAATTTGTTTGTTGTTTAAACCAACAGCAACAATGCTGTTCTGAGTTATCTCAACTTGGAAGTGACTGTATTTCTGGGCATTATGTATGTCCAGTGCCCATTCTTCCCATTTAGTCTCAGAATATAGAACTAGAAGGAACACACTGTTATTCTGGCTAATAGTAAAATAAAGATCAGGAATGAAGAAGGTGGCTCATTGAGCCAACATCTTTTATCACACATCTGTTCACTTAAATATGTCAGAATTTACCTCTGTTCTTGCTATTATAACAGCAACAGCTAATGAATTTTGATGGCTTCCTATGTGCTGATCCACCTAAAGCTCTTTACATTGCTAAACTCATTTAGTTTTCACAACACTGTCATAGGCATTGCTGTTCTGCCTATTTTAGAGATGAGTGATCTGAGGCACATAGAAATTGAGTGCTTGCAAGAGTTACACATCTACTAAATCCTAGCACTGAGATTCAAGGCCAGACAGTCCAATGTCCAAAAGAGTTATGGTTAATCATGACTGTATAACAGGGATGTGCAAAAAGCTTGAAAACAAGACTGATCCAGACAGACACAGTTCTTTTCTGCTGTGGAAGATGTAGTATTGATAGAGACTCCAAAGGGGCTGGGAGTAGAGGCTACTAGAAACAAATAGACAGGGAAATGTCCTCTGGAAAGATTTAAGCTGCAAGAAGACAGCACAGAGCTCCCTGACAGAGATAACAGCAACCATAAAGACTTTGGGGAGGTTAAGTTGTTTAGACCATTCTGGAAACAGCAGAAGCAGAAATAGCCAGAGAGTAACCAGCAAAGGAAAATAATGTGGCTGTATGACAGTCTCCTACTCTTAAAACCTGAGTGGATGTAGCTATGAGGCAGCTCTTTGGCAGACTGAAGCCATCCTCCTTTGTCTACATGATATGATATCATGATCCTCTTGCAGAGGTTTCCTTTCTTATGTTTGATTTCTTGTTTCTTTCCACATTGACTTTTCCTTTTCTTCTCTGTTGGTTCCTTTGACCAAATCACTATGGGGAACAAAATAGTTTCATTGGTTAAACTGTTGAATTAGAGAAATAATGTGGCCCTAAGAGTTTTAAAGAATGTAGATGCATTGGAGGAGAATCTATTAAATCAAGAACTGAGCCAGAGTCTTTATTCGTGTCCTATAAGAATCCCTTTACTGTTTAGCTATTTATGAATCCAGCAGTTACTTTGATTATGCCATTGCCAATACCTACTATAATTATTGTATCTGAATTGTGTTAAGTTTATTTTCCATTAGCTATTTGACCCTACAGAATGTTAAGTCACTTGTATTTTGTTTGTTGTTCTGTTTTTTTCGCAAGTGGTGCAATTTTGTCACAGCATGCATCACACGGTTAAGATTTCATATCTTTGCTTCAATATACCCCATTATGGCAAATGGCAGTTGATTAGGGCTTCTTTAGATCATTATCAATTGTTTTCTACCTTGCAGATAGTACTGTTAGTGCGAATCTATCATATCCCAGAGATCCTATATACCTTGTTATTTCTTGGTGATTTATTATCCTCACCGCGGAAATGTTGTTAGTGAACGTTGGGGAAGCAGAGGCTGTATTGAGAAATATCAATGTATCCTCATGTTCTGGCTGGCGGTGACAGTCAGAGATCCATCTCACTGACAGTTACCTTGTTAACATTTTGATCAGATGGCAAATTTGTCATTTTTCATGGTAACAAGTATAAGTTTGCACAAGAACCATAGATAGATGGGGAAGATAAAACAGCCCTCTCTTAGTTTTTCTGTGTGATGTAATCAGTAATCTTTGGGAGAAGTGAAATAATTACTCTGTGAAAAGCTCATCCACTGGAAAATGTGTTTGTTGTAGAAAGCTCAGATTTTTCTTCATTAGGATGGAATGTGCCCTCTTCTTTTTTTGCTTGCATTTACTGACAGTTTGATTAACACAAGAAGCCTACATGAAATAGTGAGACAGAACAAAGGAGTTTACAGTCGGAATGGTTGGGTTTAATCACAGCATACGATGAGCAAGGTGGGTAAAAATAACAGCAGGCAGAGTTCTGAAGTACCATGAATTCGCAGCTATGGAGATGGGGCTTGGCTGTTTCTATCCTGTGCATTTAAAGCTTGCTCTGAAGCTGTCTTGTTAGCATCAATATCAAATAATATATGTTCTTCTACAAACACCTGTCAATAACTATGAGGTGACCCATCCTGATGCCTCACTCTGTGCGATCACATAGTGGATGTTGTCTTTGTATTGTTTTTTTTTTTTTTCTCCTATTTTTCTCCCAGGCTGGTTTCTTATGTAATACAATCTTTAAACTTGGAGAACTTTTGAAAGCTCCAAGCTCTGTATGGTGCTTAGAGGGTGAATGTGTTTGAGAAAGAATTCCTCTTTGGGGGCAGCATTTCTTCACATTGCTTGAGAATCAGATGGGCTCTGACCTTCCAGTGAAAATAATAGTAGTTGGTGCAATAGACAGCTCTTGTTGGGAGCTCAGAAGGACCTCTGGCAAGCTGATATCACTGAAACTCAAATAGCACTGGCATTAGTACACCTTGGCAGCTACTTGAGAAAGGAAGACAGGGCTCTAGATGTCAACCCTGAGTTCTCCTCTGAACTGTCATATAACTCACTATCACACGTGCTTGGAAGTCCAAATTACAGTAGGTTTTCAAATACCTCTGTCAGGTACTCATGACCTTTGGGTAAAATATATTATGTTTTTATAATTGTAACAGAATACAATCATAGAGGGGAAAATATGCCTAGTGCAATGAATCATTCCTTTCATTATAATATTTTTAAAACATTCATGGCTGCACTTACTCCAATTACAGTACAATGATTAAAATTTTCCTATATATCCTAATAAAAATTTGTGAAAAAATTTTTATTTCTTTATTTTAAAAAAAATTTTTTTATCTTATTTTTTTTCTTTTATTATTCATATGTGCATACAAGGCTTGGGTCATTTCTCCCCCCTGCCCCCACCCCCTCCCTTACCCCCCACTCCACTCCCTCCCTCTCCCCCTCACCTCCTCAATACCCAGCAGAAACTATTTTGCCCTTGTTTCTAATTTTGTTGTAGAGAGAGCATAAGCAATAATAGGAAGAAACAAGGGTTTTTGCTGGTTGAGATAAGGATAGCTATATAGGGAGTTGACTCACATTAATTTCCTGTGCGTGTGTGTTACCTTCTAGGTTAATTCTTTTTGATCTAACCTTTTCTCTAGCTCCTGGTCCCCTTTTCCTATTGGCCTCAGTTGCTTTTAAGGTATCTGCTTTAGTTTCTCTGCGTTAAGGGCAACAAATGCTAGCTAATTTTTTAGGTGTCTTGCCTATCCTCACCCCTCCCTTGTGTGCTCTCGCTTTTATCATGTGCTCAAAGTCCAATCCCCTTGTTGTGTTTGCCCTTGATCTAATGTCCACATATGAGGGAGAACATACGATTTTTGGTCTTTTGGGCCAGGCTAACCTCACTCAGAATGATGTTCTCCAATTCCACCCATTTACCAGCAAATGATAACATTTCGTTCTTCTTCATGGCTGCATAAAACTCCATTATGTATAGATACCACATTTTCTTAATCCATTCGTCGGTGGTGGGGCATCTTGGCTGTTTCCATAACTTGGCTATTGTGAATAGTGCTGCAATAAACATGGGTGTGCAGGTGCCTCTGGAGTAACCTGTATCACAGTCTTTTGGGTATATCCCCAAGAGTGGTATTGCTGGATCAAATGGTAGATCAATGTTTAGCTTTTTAAGTAGCCTCCAAATGTTAAAAAATTTTTTTAAAGACTCAATAAAATAAAACAAAATATTCATGGCTGCATTTATTCCAATAACAATATAATGATTAACTAAAATATTCCTTATTAGCTTTACCTATATACATACTTAACAATGAAGAATCAAAAGTAAACATTGTAAGTGAAAACCATATTTTTTATAATCCTGCTTCAAGTTTTAACACTTTTTTCAAGTTTGATGAGGGCTTCTGCATTGTGATTCTCACCTAACTTACCATACATACTTCCCCCCACTCATTAAGGGGATGAAGAGAGACTTCCTTTCCATTTGTCTAAATGTATCAATTTGAATTTGTCATTTTGATGGCTAATATTCTTATAGGAAATATATAGAGAGATATAAGAATATCATTTTCTTGGTTCAAAATCCTGTGACATGCCTTATAGTATGATCTGAATGTCTCCAAATTCCTCTTCTTTCAGGCTTTACTGTCTTTTCAGTCCTTAATATCCAATCATAGCCCAATCCCCTATTCTGCATGTCTGAACAAGGTCAATGTCTTCAATGAATTCCTCTCCACTCATAGATCTGAAGTGCCCAAGGGCTTGTTTATATGTCTCACGAGTCTGCCCTGATGTCATTTCATGCTATGGATCACTGCTCTGCTTCCCTGCTTGTCAACTCTTCCTAGCTATAACCAATCTTCATGCTCCTGACCTCTTCCCAAAGCTCTTCACCCTGTGATCATCAGTCCCTCTTATTTCTCCAAAGGCAGAGTTAACAGTAGTCTTTCATCTGCAATAAACTTTTCTTGGTGGTGGTTTAAGAAAACACAAAGGAATTAAAATTATGATTCTGAATCAGTTAAATACAATGTTTTGGGCTGACTATTAGAGAAAATCCTGATTCAAAAACCTCAAGCACTACAATGTGCAAAGGTTGAAAGGTCTCACATCATCAACCAGAATACAGTTTCTTCTCTTCTTTGTACTCTGTATTCTCTTTATGTGGGCTGGGTGAGCTTCTTTTGCCCAAGTTAGCACTTTTCATGGGAACAGCCATACTGTCTAGACTCAGAACTGAAGAATGGTTTCCATTTCTTCCTGTGTCTTTCTTTTATTATTATTATTATTGTTATTATTATTTGAGACAAGGTCTCTTATACAGCCCAGACTGGCCTTTGACTCACTATGTAGCCCAGGCTGGCCTAGACCTTTTGATCCTACTGCCTCAGCCTCCTGCTGAGTTTATGGGCATATGCCACCATGTCCAGATTTTGATGGGCAGGAAACTCTTTCATAGATGTCTCGTTGCCCATTGAGCAAATCAAAGTCTAGAATTGCATTGTTGGCCTATTCCTATTGATGATATAGACCTGTCGGTGGGATTAGCTTCTCAGAAGAAGGACTAGGTACTGATAGGGTATGCTATTAATGTAGGAAAGTAAGGCTGCAAGCTGGGTTTCACCTATCACTGATCTGATCTGACCCCTTGAAGGGATGAGGAATTTCCTACTAGTTATTTTCTCCTTCATTGCCTTAACCTTTGTTACCAGTTGGTGTAGACTCATTTATCCACCATAGCTAGGAATGCTCTCTATCTGCTCACTCTTACAGCCTGTTCTTTGTGCCCCAGGTTGACTAGCAGTGGAATATTGTTTCCTTTGAGGAAAATACCATCCCAACCCCATAGCAGGGTGGGGTCTGCAGTCCCTCAGCTCTCACTCTGCTCCACTGGTGAAATGGTACAAAGATTTCTCTCCAATTCTGGGTTATTCGGTTTTAAATAACATTGCTTATCAGACACCAACAATCCTTACTGGGTGATTTCAAGCCTCATTCAGTTCACATTGCTATTTAGGAAAAACAACTCTGTAAGATTATAGTCACCTATTTAGATATCTAACTAATAAATATTTTTAATTTAAAGAATTTTAATAAAATGTACATAACATAAAATTTACGTTCTCAGCCATTTTGAAGAATGCAGTTCTATGACATTAAGTGCATTCATGTTGTATGGTAAAAGGAAGTAAATCCTGAAACATCATAGAACATGTACTGTCACCAACATCCATCTCCAGAATTCTCTTCATTTTATAAAACTGAACCTCTGTATGAGTTCAACTACTCTAGATATCTCATACAAAATAGAATAATATAGTATTTGTCTTTTTTGTGACTTCCTTATTGCACTTGGTCTCATGTCTTCCAGGTTCATCTATATTATATCATGTACCAGGATTTCCTTCCTTTTTAAGGTTGATTAATATTCCATTATATATACCACATTTTGTTTTTCTGCCATTTGACCCTAGGTTGCTTCTACCTCTTGGCTCCTCCAAATACTGCTGTGATGAACATGGATGTACAAATATCTAATAAGTCAATACTTTCAGTTATTTTGAGCATATACTTCAAGTAAAGTATATTATCATATGATAATATACTTTATATGATCCATATTGCTGGATCATATGATAACTCTTTTTTTAATTTTGGGGAAACACCATACTGCTTTCCACAGTGGCCGTACCATTTTGCATTCCCACCAATGATGCATAAGGTTCAAATTTCTCCTCATCCTTGCCAATACTTGTCATTTTTGTTTATATTTTTCCAGTGACCATCATAGTGAGAGCTAAATGGTATTTCATTGTAGGTTTTTTACCCCTGTGGTATTGGGGAAGCAAGAACTCTACCAATGAGCTATAGCCCCAGCCCTAGCCCCCTCATTATGGTTTTGACTTGCACTTCCTTAATGATGAGTGATGTCAAGCATCTTTTTGTTTCCAATGTAGATTTTTAAGCAAATTTTTAATCATCAGAGTCAGAAGCCTCTGTTTTCGGAATACTTTACTGACTGAGAACTTTTCTGGTTTTGATAGGGAAGCAAGTGCTTTATATCTGCCTGACCAGAAAAGTTTTCCTAAAACATTCCCTTTCAGAGTAAGGATAGATTTTCCCCAAGGTCAAATCTAGATTCTTTTCTAGAAAAAGACACTGCAATAAATTCAGCTTCTACCCCTGAATTGAAATATTTTTTCCAACTTCACCAATTTTGTGATCCAGACTTCACCCCCAAAAAAGAAACTGCTGGAATTTTAGAAAGTGACTTTTCCTCACAATACCAAAGCTACAATTCAATACAGCTCAAACCATGTGTAGATTAAAGAAATAGGTACAAAGAACACCTCTACTGTGTAGGTAATTTCAGGCCTAATGGGCATAAATGTCATCCTCAAAATGACCCAAAAGCACTTACATCTTTTCCTTTGTTCCAATATGGCAGCTCAGGGCTGGTGAAGTGGCTCAAGCAGTAAGCACACCTGTCTAGCAAACCTGAGGCCCTGAGTTCAAACCCCAGTACTGCCCTCCAAAATAATTAATTAATTAAAAAGCAAGAGAGCTGGCAGTGTAGCTCAAATGCAAGAACACCTGCCTAGCAAATGTGAGGCCCTGATTTCAACCCCTAGTAGCAAGAAAAAAACAATCTTTTAATACTGCAGCTCTTTGATTTCTTTTTTTTTTCCTTTTATTATTCATATGTGCATACAAGGCTTGGGTCATTTCAACCCCCTGCCCCCACCCCCTCCCTTACCACTATATTTCTATGTGGTGCCTTGTATCAGCGCTCACGATTGGTGCCTGCAGTGTGGGTCCTTCTGATTCAGGGAGCCTTTGAAATAGGGCTTAATGTTATGATTTTGTAGAAAGCTAAAGACATGTCTCTCATTGTTTCCTTTATAATTTGATGAAGGATTATGCATATGTGCTAACAACTATAATTATTTCTGCCAGGAATCCATACCTGATAGTTTGAATGACCCTCCTCATTTTGTTTCTTCTTCTCTCTACTGGAATGGAGGAACTCTACAATTTGGAATCTACACAATACTTGAACTAAAAACATTTTTCATCAAGTAGAATTGTTTGGCAGACTAAGGGTGTATGTGCTTGGGAGAAACTCTGATATCTTAAGAAATGATGTGACTTGGGGTTGACATATGGATTTAATTTGAATCCCCATGAAATGACCCATGGATGACATATGAATCTATGTCACAAGCCATCGTCTCATATAAAGTATTCTAAAACCAGTCTCCCTCTCTTGTTAAACCATTGTTAGGTCCCTGGTAATTTTAAGCTAACCTGTAAACAACTGTCTCTGGAACACATTTTTTTATTATGAAGAAAGGTAAATCTTTCTTCCTTAAAAGTTGGGAGTAAGCAAATCCATCTGGATGTTCCTAAAATCACAAAAAATATAGTTATTCTAAAGGCTTTCCCTTCACTGCATAGGAAGGATTACAAATTATAGGACATTTTCCTTATTCCCTGAACAAAGATAATAGACCCAGAAAGAGCCCCAGCATCAGACAAGTGTCTTGATGACTCCAGTGAGAACACTGTGGCCCACTCCGCCCTTCACCTTCCCAAATGATGATGAAAAAGTATAAGCCAAGCAATGTCTTCCCTGGGAGATGGAGGCTTGAAAAGTAAACAGTAGTTAAGGGAAAGCAGCTGACACCTCTGGCAAGTACCTCAGAGGTCAATGAGAATGTAGATTGCTTTCCCTCAGGCTTTGGTGACAGTGACAGAAGGAAAGAAGTGTCCTAAATCATAGTCTGAATTATTGTTCCCTGGAAACAATTCTGAGGCCCCCGTCAGACCCAGTTATCAGTGTTGGAGTGAAGCATTCTTCTGCTTGGAACCTGAAACAAATGAGAAGGAATAATCCAAGGCACCTTCTATCTCCAGAGGGGACAAAAGCATGGTATTGAGATTGGCCATGCTAAAAATAGTTTTCAAAAAAATGATCAGAGTCACTGGAAGAGAGAAGCTCTTGCCAAAATAGGAGATACTTCTAGAAACCCTGGGTTTTCCATTTAGTTTTGTTTTGTTTTTTAACCCTGGCTTCTATGATTTTGCTCTTGACAAATGTGACCTGTCTTATGGGAATTTGCAAAGTGATTGAAGGTGCTGATTAGCAGCTGATAAAGAGATCAGAGTGCTAGAAAGAATGGAATTGGAAGCTGCAGTAGAAGAATCTCCATCTCTAAAAGGGAAAACAGCGGGTGCTGGGGATCTGTTCTGTTCTGGCAGCATCCCTGGTACACAGCATGGTGTCAGGCACAGGCTGGTGGGAGTTCTTTTATTCTGATTAACTAAAAAATAAATACCTGAGCAAGCAGACCAGTGAAGTCTCCTGATCTTCCTCTCTGCTTCCCTGAGCCTGCCCATCAAATATGGCAGACTTTAGTCTGTGAGGGAATGAGTAGGGAGCTGCTGGCTTTTAGATAATGGAATGATAATGTGGAAATGCACATTATCACGCCCCCAGTCTACTGAATCTGGAACTCTGAGACTGGGACTCAGCACTGTGATCCAGCACTGTGACCCAGCAAGCCCTCCAGGGGATCTAGAACAGAGCAGAGTTTGAGAAGCACTGTGCTAGTCAACAGGATCCATCAATTTTGAACTTTTTGAACTTCTCAACAAGGTATGTTGATACCTCATGACTACAGCAGGAATCCTTTGCCTTAACATGTGGAACCAAATTGTTTCTTGGCTATAAAAAAAGTTGGATCAATGAACTTGAATGTTTTGAAAATTTTTTTTGAAGTATTTGGGGTTAGTATGACATGGAAGGAAATGTATAGAACATACAACTTTCTGAGAAATGATGTGAACATTTATGAGTCTTTTGGGGGGAGGTAAGGGTAGCTTAGGACCTTTATATTTTCCTGCAGGACAGTGATGCCAAATTTTACCTCCCAATGCTGCATGTTCTGAAGGGAGAAGGGAGAATTATGTTTGTTAAGATGAGATCTTGGCTGGCAGAGTATCTGGAAAACATTGGCTGCATACCAGCATGTGCCAGGCAAAGTGCTGGATGCCCAATTGTGAAGGTTGGCCTTCTCTAAGTTATCTGGGCATAGGTTTAAAGGATGGATTGGAATGGATAATTATTGGAGATGAGAAAGCAAGTGAGGGATTTGGTGAGTACTCCCAAGGGAAAACAGTGAGTGCTTGAAAGAAGGCAAACTTGAAGAGGATAAAAGGAAGAGGGATTTGGTCTAAAATATAAATTCAGGCTGGGTATACAATTGACACTTGACTCAGTTCAGGGTGTATAGAGGAGAACAGCGATCAGGGCTGCTTCTGGATCATGAGTCTGAGTAACTGAGAAGACTAGTATTGTCAAAACAAGATCTCTTGAGGTAGAAAAACTGATATGCTCCACTTTGTACTATTGATTTTGAGGTGCTGACTGTACAAGTTGGAATCCCCACCTCCAGGCAGCTGGAAATGGGGCTTTGGAGTCCAGGAAGGACATGTGTATGGAAGTCCCATGAAGAATTTGCTTCAAAGTTTGTTATGTCATGATCACATCAAGGGTAGGATATGAGCTGAGTCCAAAATCTGTTGTCTTCCTAAAAAGCATTTTTAGAAACATCGAGAACTCTATTTATCCATTGTAAGTATAACTCACTATGTGACCTGGTAGAAAACTGCCCATTCAGCCCTGAAATTCTGTTGATAATAGACATTGTTCTTCTCAGAAAGGGCCGTTCCCTCTGTGAATTCAAAGATCCATTTAGGCAGTAAATTTTCTCCTTCACTAAAGTCTTCTTTTTCTTCTCATCGTCCCATAAACATGGATACATGGCCTTTTTAAGTATTGCTGGCTTTGACTTTGAGTCACTAGGCAGAAAAGTCAATTCCCACATCTGCCCTACCCTACTTTATAGCAACTTGACATCACAATGACATTCAAGTGCACACTCAGTGGCTTACCCTGATAAATAAATTCAAGATTAGTTTGAGTGTGGTTAGACTTATTCAGTGAGTCAGTCACATGTAGTATGAGCTATGTAGTAGTCATCCACATTAAAGTCAAAAGTCGGATTGCCATGAATAGAAACTAAGTGCACACATGTGTACACACACACACACACACACACACACACACACACACTTTTCATGGCAGATAGTCTGAGAAATACTGACACTGTGCTTGCATGTCTTTGTGTATCTAACAGAAATAGGAAATGCACTGTCTATCCGTACTTTGAACTTTTAAAATCAGTAATTTTCTCATACTAGAAGCTTGGCCCCCTTATTCTAATTTTTAACACATACTTGGGACTTTAACAGAAAGGAAAGAGATTAGTTATTTGCACCCTGCAGGTTCCTCCTTCCTTGTTAATATAGCTCTCTGCTTTCACAAAATCGCTTTTCTATTAAGACATCTGAGAAGACAAGACAGTCTTCTTTGAAGTGTGGCTGAAGTGGCAATCATCGTGGCCAAAAGGAGCGGGCTCCATTATGACTGGGAACAATTCTTATCCTTATGAGATGACTTTGTTGTTATTGTTGTCCTTTTTTCTTTTCTTTTTTTAAATTTTTTAACCATATTTTTACTTTTTATCTCTATGAGTTGTCTTGTAGCCAGGGTGCTCAAGAAAACAAAGCAAAAGGAGAGTAAAGAGAGATTATAAAACTCTGAGCTTCCTCAGTAATTGGGCTAACTAGATCTATTGATTAAATTTCTTTTAGCCTCAGTGTCCTCACCTTTAAAATGAGAATGAGAATTTTTATCTTCCAAGTAAGAAGGTAAGGATTAAAGGAGTTCATTCAAGGCTACTGTTGGTCACAGTACCTGGGGGTACTTTGTAGTTAGGAGAAGTTGCTTTGTGGTGAAATAGAGGTGGGTTTCATTCCAGATCATGCTATTCCTCAGCAGTTTGACCTTGAGCAAATTCTTTGAGTGCTGTAAACCTCAGTTTATATAACTATGCAATGGAGATGATGATAATTGCTGGTTTTAGAATTAATGATAATATAGGTGATAGAATTGTAATCAGTACTCCGTATGTAGAAGCTGAAAACTGATAGCTTTGATTGTGGTGGCTCACTCCTATAATCCTAGCTACTTGGGAGGTGGAGATCAGTAGGATCAAGATCGAGGCCAACCTTGACCAAAAGTTCACAAGACCCCATCTTAACCAATCAAAGCCAGGCATGGGTACATACCTCTCACAGCTATGAAGGAACCATAAATAGGATCATAATGTAGGCCTTCTGGGCATAAGCTTGAGACTCTATCTCAAAAATAACCAAAGCAAAAATGACTGGGGGTGTGGCTCAAGTGGTAGAGTGCCTGTCTAGCAAGTATGAGACCCTGAGTTCAAACCTCAGTACTGCAAAAACAAACAACAAAAAAAAAAACAAAACAAAAAGATAACTCTGAATCACCTAGATTTAAGGGGCTATGAAGAAGAAAACTAATAATAAAAACTCCTTAGGATTTTAGTAAATAGCTTTCAACTAGTAACTTTAAATGAAAAGGTTAAAAAAAAAAGGAAGTTATCTAAGGGAGGTTGAAATAATGACTAGCACATGAAAACAGGAAACAGGTATTTAGTATCAATCACAACTCTGTACAGGGCATTTTCTTCCTTTAGTGTGATGTCTATATTGGTAAATTCATCACCTAGTGAAATATATTAAGGCCATAGTTATGGAATTTGGGCAGGACAAAAAGAATAATGTAAGAGACCCTCAGGCATTCTTCTTTGTTCATCTAAATTAGTTGAACTCATTGATTTCAGAAAACTTTTTACTTCTAATTTTAGAAACAAAGTTCATTAGGAAATAGGACCCATACTTTTCATTTCATAATAGAATTTGAAATGTCAGTAAACTCCTGATGCTTCTTTCTATCAAGTTTAGCATTAAACCCTTTCTTATAATAGGGCCCATTTTCATTGGATAACCATTTCTCCTCCATTTCCTATTTTTTTTTTTAGGTGATGTACCATCACCTTCCCAAGCCACAGGATGGGGATGTCACCAGCCTGTCCAATTAAGCTATTATTGCTCATGGGCCATAGCAATTGGTCTTAAGGGTCAACATGTGTTTCAAAAAGAGCCAATCAGGATCTTTCCCTGGAATTTTATATATGAACAGTAGGAGAGAAAATATTTCTTCTCCTTTTCTTTCTCCTCCCACTTCAATCTGGGCTCACTGAGCTGTGACAAATTAAGTCAAGAAAGGGCTAAAACCTTCTACTTCCTCTCTAGACCCCACCACTCCAAAATGAGCCAGAAATGAGGCCAAAATCCTCAGATGAGCAGATAGAAGAGATGGAGAGAAGATCTAAGGGACTTACTTTTGACTTTTGGAATGCCTCTGAGTTCAGGAGCAGAGCTTGAATTTAATGTTGATTAGTATTGGAGGCAGAGTAACATTTGTTTGATGTTCTGTGTTGCTGTCACAGAAATGCACAGTGAATCATGTGGTACTTGGGGGCATAAGCTGACTTGTCACAAAGCAATATTGATAGCAGGGTGGCATGATGGAGGACCTCCTATCTGCTTTCTATATCAAAGGATACGAGCTAATTTTCTTTTCACAGTCCATTGATAAGGAGTAATGCCTTGGATTCCACATTCTCCATTACTGTTTTGAAACACATGCACTGACATGGCACGCAAGAAATAATTGTTTCTGTGTGAGTGGAAATGGCACAATACCACGCTCCTTCATACTGATTATATTGGGAGTAGAAAATAGAACATTAATCTCTTTGCTTTAGCACCCAGAAAGCATGTTTATAGAGAGGACTGGCAGTGTGGTATATACTGCAATGCAGACTGAAAAGGAGTCTCTTGATGGGTATATTGATCCCTTGAGGACATTATTTTATTTTTTAAATATTGAAATTAGCTCATCTGGTAAGGCCACATGCAGTTTTTATAGAATTAAAGCACAGTAAAAAGTGATGTGAGTTGTTTTTCTAAATATTTCCATAGCAGTTCATTCACTAAGCCTAAAAGAACTTTAGCTAAAAGTAAAACATGTTTTGTTTTAGCCTCAAGAGTTTTACCAGTTCTGTGCATGACCTTGGTCCTCACCTTTTTCCTGGACTCAGTTTCTTCCACTTGTAATAAGAGGTTATTGTAGTAGATGTACTTCACCCTGCCTGCCCACCCTGCAGTCTGACCACAATAGGTTTTTCTTATTACTTGGGATGGTGAGTGCATACCTTAGGGGATAAGGGAGGGTAGGGGGGATTTTGTCCATTGATTTATTGTGAAACTCTCAAAGTCTAGGCAGTGTATAACTGTGTGATATTTGATCCTGAATTCAGGACCAGTTTTGAATAGCACAATAGTTTTCTTTAGCTGAGGCATACCAAAAAGGTGAAGGATTAAAACAATCACATAGGGGCCAAAAGTGAGAGGAGAGTGAGAAAAGGTAATTACAAAATAAAACAACATGCATAAAAGCAAGTGAAGTCAACATTTCAGTAATGGATTTAGGATCAGAATGAGAAAATCCCTCTTCTCATTTCTGAGTGTATGGACAATGAGGAATCTTAAAAGGGAGGCAATTTCTGTCTTGAGATTTCATTTATAAGTTAATTATGTGTTCTGTGGTAAATTCCTTTCACTGTAATGTTAATTGAGGATGAATGTGGTTATTACTTATGTTTTGATCTTGCATTGCTTCAGCAACTTCTTAGAAATCACCCTTTCCAGAGTCAAGCAGAAAGTGTGTCTAAATTTTAACACAGGAAGGACAAACTGCAAAAGAAAGGGAAGGTGAGTAATCTTTATACACTGCCATTAATGACTCATTCTCTTATTAGGTTGAGAGTGGCTCTACTGATTATTAAGATAATTAGAGCCCTCAGATATTGCCATACATTTCTCCGACGGTATAATTTGTAGTCTTTTTAACAAATTAGATGCTATCTATATAGCATGGTTATGAACAGAATAAAAAATGCAATCTCTGTGTTAATGAAGTTTACAAACCCCATATTTGTCATAGGAAGCAAAAAATTAGAGATGCCTCTGTTTTGGAGCCATTTTTAAGTGAAAAAAGAGAATGGGTTATCTATACACAAAAAGGAGCCCAGCAGTGGTGATATAAAACCTTAAATTCTCAATCAGATTGCAATAACTGAACAGAGAGGGGCAGACTATTTGAGCCACAGGCTGAAGACACTGCACTGACCCTCAATCAGTCATCTGGCCAGAATCTAGCATAGAGATGGCAATTATTCTCTTCTTTCTGAGCACCATCACTCCCATACCCTCCTCCTATGAAATGCATGTTCTACCCTCCCCTTCTCAAATCAGTGATTAGTGATTTCCAAGCATCAAGATCTATTGGATTTACCTTTAAGTATATCCCACATCCAAATAATTTTCACCTTCTTTGCTCCTCCTTCTCTCCTCCTGTCCTCATTTTCTTATCTGAAAATTGGCAGTCTTCTTGCTACTTGGTAGGCAGAGATCTGGAGCATTGCAGCTTGAGGTCAGCCAGAGCAAAAAGTTTACAAGATCCTATCAACCAATGGCTGGGCACAGTGGTGCATGTCTTTCATCCCAGCTACAGTGTGAAGCATGCATAGGAGGAGTTTCTCATTTATTTAGGGGTTTGTTGTGTGTGCCTAGTAGATAGTTCTTGAATTAATGAAGCATTTTATCAGTAGAACCCTATTTCATATGACATCTTTCATGGAATACTGGGATATAAAACAGATGTAAGAGAAACCACTCTGGTTGCGATTAAAATAAAGGACAAGGCACCGAGCCCACTTGTCCTCTCTCTCCCTGTCTCGAGCCTCCACTCATATAGCCCACCCTAGACTTGATGAGCCCAGTTTGAACACCACAGCCTTAGACTTCTGGTTGTGATGATGAAGGAGCAGCTGGAAACATTTCTATCACTGTCCACCCATATCAAAAGGTTGGCTGGCAAGTGCCCCTATGAATTGAGACTTTATCTCTTGCTTGCTCTTCTTTGTAGAGGAGCCATAAGTAGATGGCAAGGGGCAAAAGCATTCTGTTAGTGAGTGAATGGGTCTTAACAAAAGATCTGGCTCCTTTTAAGTCCTGCAGAGGCTCTGACCTAGAATCCCATTTGATTCTTCGTTATATCCCAAGTCCTGGTTCCAGGAGGAGGTCATTATTTCAACCTATAATCCAACATAAAGGCTTCCCAGTTTTCAGTTACATAAAGTAATATAACAAACATCTCAGCATTAGACATTAGGATTAACACTGACAAGGCTTATATTAAAATGCTGTACCGGGCAGTATCTCTAAAGTGAATAGAAAAGCTAACGTGCCTGCACAATGCTTCTTACTTCATGGGGAGAAGGGTTTATGTTTAAATACTGTTAGCATGTTTGCTATGATGGCCATGGTTTAAAAAGAATGGCATTTAAATGTAAGAATGAATACATTTCTATAATCATATTAATCCCTTATTATTAATTTTGCATGCTTTTAATTTTGATAACCCAACTCACTAGTTTAGAGAATGTCATTTATTCCTTGATTTAATTTTTTCCCTTTTTTAAAAAATGAAATTGAAATCATACTATTAAGATGAAGTGAACAGTTTAGAATTGGGGAACTGTCCATTTGACATAGAATGGAGGAGTCAGAAATGGACCGTTTTCAATTTAAGCTGAACACCGACCATTAATTAGCAATGATAGTAGTTATAGTACAACTAATTGTGAACCTGAAGCTCTGTCCCCCTGGGGAGTGGCATTCCTGATGGTGTAGGACTTGCTCTGCAGATTACAGGAGGGTGGAAAACATTAGGCCGCCCTTCAAAATGAACAACGTGTGCAAGGGTCTTTTAGGGTTTTCTTTTTTTCTTCCTTTGTATAATTTCAAAAGGCTTCTGTAGCAGAAGTGCCCTCTCTGCCTTCTTCCCCACACAGAAAAGTAGTGTTTGTTAGAGAATCAAGTCATGTGCTGTGAGAGGATAGATGTACTGAGGGTATGGTATGCACAGTAGTTAAGACAAAGAATTTGACATCCATATTTTTATACCCAAGGCATAAAAATACAGGGTTGCACTATATCAGTCAGAGTGGACTAGATATGCTACAATAACAAACAGCCTCAGGATGTGAACAATAAAAATATATGTCTAACTTAAAGCCACAAGTCTTTTTGTGGATGAATAAGTGTTCTCCAGTAGGTCAACTTCCCTATAGGTACTTAAACTAATGAATGCTTTACTACCTGGGATAGTCCTGGTTCCCCTGGTGGAGAGAAACAAATAGGGTAAACTGCACTGACTCTTAAACAGTTCCCGTTAGAAGTGGTTCATTTCTGTTCTGATTCAGTCCCCACAGCAAGTCACATGGATACCTAATTTCAAGGGAAGTGGGAAGGGCAATCCTTTCATTTAATAGTAAAAAAATATCAATATACAGCCCCTGTAGCCTTTTAGTTAAGCCAGGAGCCCTTATCTGCATAGAAAAAAAACAAAACAAAATAAAACAAAAAACACTTTTTCCTCATTTACAGGAAGTTACCTCAAGGGTAATAGCAGCCCAGACTATCAGCTATGTAATCCACTTTGTCTGGTAGATGATGATAATCTATTCCTTCAATTATTTTTCATTCAAAAGTATTGAGACCCTACTGTGTGCTAGACAGAAAGAGCAGATTTGTGAATAGTCCCAATGAACTCTGGTCTGATTAAGGTCTTGGCTCTTAGGGGTGACAGATAATTAAAAAAAAAATTACAAATGTGATGAATGCTAATGGAAGGAGAGGTGTAGGATGCTACTGGATCACATGACAGCAAATAACGTATAAGTTGTAGTCATTCTTCCTTCTTATACAGTTTTTTGACTTCTCCCTTTAGGCTAACCAACAGTTTTGAGTTCTTTAGGCCAATCAATAATACTGCAGGGCACACATCATTCAGAATGATGTTATATTGCTCATTCTTTATAACATTGATGAACACTGGACCAGTCTAAAGACTAATGTGCATCTCAAAGCAGGTCCTCATGTGGCCATTGATGCTCATTATGACTAACCTGGGGTGGGTGGGAATGGGTCAGAGTAGGTGGACTTGGGGTCAGATTTGACCCAGACTCAAAACATTTTTCCTTAAAAGATCTGTGTAAGCAGATACTATCTGTATTGCCCTTCCCGTATCCCATGGAGAGGCCATTCCTTTACACGTTGGCTATTGGCTTCTGTCATCACCATCAGTACATTTTAGCCACTGGTGTCCACTCTGTGTGCTGTGCTAACTAGCCGGAATTTCATTTCTCACCACTCTACTTCCCATTGAAAGCAATCTTCATCGATGGCTAATGGAAGCTGGTAGATAAGTAGCAAGTCTGCCTCATTCCTTTGGTGAAATAACTCTAAAAGATGTCTCCACTGTTGCCCAGTGGGATAGTCCCTCTACCCCACAGCAATAAGCTGCTTGATAACATACAGTTTGAAAACTTCTTCCTCCCCCTTTCTTACTTCCCATTCCGCTGTGGGTGACTTCTGGACTCATCTACTAAATGAGCCACTTTCCCTAACATCTTGTCCTCAGAGTTCCCTTAGAGGAACTCACTTTAGAATAATTCATTTTATTTGGAGGCTACTTAAAAAGGTAAACAAAACTAGTACAACCACTCTGGAAAAAAATTTGGAGGCTACTGAAAAAACTAAACACTGATCTACCATTTGATCCAGCAATACCACTCTTGGGGATATACCCAAAAGACTGTGACACAGGTTACTCCAGAGGCACCTGCACACCCATGTTTATTGCAGCACTATTCACAATAGCCAAGTTATGGAAACAGCCAAGATGCCCCACTACTGACGAATGGATCAAGAAAATGTGGTATCTATACACAATGGAATTTTATGCAGCCATGAAGAAGAACGAAATGTTATCATTCACTGGTAAATGGGTGGAATTGGAGAACATCATTCTGAGTGAGATTAGCCTGGCCCAAAAGACCAAAAATTGTATGTTCTCCCTCATATGGGGACATTAGATCAAGGGCAAACACAACAAGGGGATTGGACTTTGATCATGATAAAGCGAGAGCACACAAGAGAGGGGTGAGGATAGGTAAGACACACAAAAAACTAGATAGCATTTGTTGCCCTCAATGCAGAGAAACTAATGCAGATACTTTAAAGCAACTGAGGCCAATAGGAGAAGGGGACCAGGAACTAGAGAATAGGTTAGATCAAGAAGAATTAACCTAGAAGGTAACACACACGCACAGGAAATTAATGTGAGTCAACTCCCTATATAGCTATCCTTATCTCAACTAGCAAAAACCCTTGGTCCTTCCTATTATTGTTTATACTCTCTCTTCAACAAAATTAGAGATAAGGGCAAAATAGATTCTGCCAGGAGGGAGGGTAAGGGAAGGGGTAGGGAAAGGGAGGAGAAATGACCCAAACATTGTATGCACATATGAATAAAATAAAACTTTAAAAATAAAAGTTTTATTTTAGCTAGGCATTGTGGTGCATACCTATAATCCCATTGGGATTATAATGGGGAGAGGCTGAGGCAGCTGGGATTGAAAGTTTGAGGCCTCCTTGGGCTATGTAACAAAACCCTGTCTCAAAAACCAAGAATAAAGGTTTATTTAAGTACCTAACCAGTAATATCCAGAGTCAGGGCCTTTGAACCTTTCTCTGTCTGCTCCTCTACAGAGGAGATGCTAAGAAAAAGGGTGAAATTTCATGTAGATAACTCTGAGAACATTCAGCAAGTGAGTTTTGCTGGATGGCCATTGGTCTGTAGATGACTGATTGCTGCTATGATCATGGTTTTGATAACATAGCTGTTAGTTCACTTAGTCATAGTGTCTGCAGCTGGTGGTATACACTGTAACACCAATTGCATTTTTTTCAAAAGGCATCTTGTGATAATTTGGCATTTTTGTGTTCATATTCATCATGACCAGCATCAATTATATTACATGGTCCTCTGGGGGGAAAAAAGCACTTTAAAACAGAATGAAGGCCATAGAAAATTTATTTTGCCTGTTTCATTTTTTTTCTGAAAACTGTGTTTCATGTTCTAGTTCATAATTCCTTCTCCACTGCATTGTTTACTATTTGACTTTGCAGCATAAAATATGTAATGATTACAGAAATAAATTAAGGTCCAATTTATGAAAATATTCTTCTGGTACTTCAAGGAAATTCATAGGGTGCTATTTGGAAAAGGTGATGAATGTAGTTTTCAGTAGGATATCTGCATAAATTATGATTGATTTGCAATTTATCACCTTCCCTTTCTTGCTCCTCCTCAGCGAAAAGACCTCATTTGTACATTATCAAGGAAGGAATATTTTTAGGGATGTGATTATTTGGCAGAAGTGCTAATAATGATGGGAAAATTTTAAAGAATATTCACCCAAGCTGAAAGTTTCTATAATTTCAAAAATAGCACCTTAAAAGTTTATACTGAGACCTTCAGCCTTTCAGACATTGCCTTCCTTAAATGAGATCTGAAATTAAATGTTTCCCTATGAGTCTGCGCACACATTGGATGGCCTGAAGCTTCAGGGCATAGCAGGGAATATAGACATGTTTCCAGCTCTGTCCTCCACAGCCTCCCAGTCAGCATCACTGATGGCTCAGTCTTTGTTACTCTCATTAAAGGTGCACATTTGTTCCTTAGTAGTCACAGGGTCCCCCTTGGTACCAAAATCTACAGATGCTCAAATCCCTTGTACAAAACAGTGTAACATTTGCATGTAGCCAAGTATACATTCTCTAGTATACTGTACGTCATCTCTGCAGTATGTATAATACAATGTAAATGCCGTGTAAGTAGTTGCTATATTGTATTGATTTTGGAAAAATAACAAGAACAAAGGAAGCTGTTCATATTCAGCTTTTCCCAAAATGGTTGAATCTGAGGATGCAGATCCCGTAGACACTAAGGGTCTACTCACTGTACATGACCTTGGCACCCATATTGCATGGGAGGAATCATTTTGTATTTTAGTCATCTTTGGAGTAGATCACAATGTCCCCTGCTTCCTCATCTCTATATATTTATGCTTACTTCACCCTCTACCAAGGGTCCAATTGTTTTCATCCTACTAGCCATCCAGGGAAACCCTGCTTCATTTCAACTCAATGCCAATTCTTCTACAAGGCCTTTTCTATCAGAGTTTCCTCCCTGTTTCCTTCTCAAGAAGCCCAAGTAGAAGGCTGGATAGAGTAGGGCAGAATAAAAATGACCTTTGGGGACCTAGGGCTCTGTGGTCCAATCTTGGCCTGCCACTTACCAGCAGGGAGAACTTGGTCCATCATTGGACCTCCATTCATTGCAGTTTCTATATCTAATTCCCATTTCCTGGTTCAGCTTGGGAGCTCAGAACATGAATGTTGTCTTTCCACCCATCCTCTGAAGTGCCTTCACTGTATTTATCACTTTATGTCACTCCTTATTCTTTTCTACCATGTAGTAGTGCTGTTTATGTATGTATATTTTTATCTCACTTTTCATCTGAAACTGAAATGTTTCTTCCTTTGCTCAGCTGGTACTGTCCTTTCTCGGTCTCATACTTGTCACTAGATCCATCTAACAAACACATATGTATGTCCTAGCTGTGTAGATGAATATTGTGGATGTTATCAGTGGATTGGTGGTATCTAGGAACAATGGAATGATTGTGTTATACATAATGCATCCAAGTAATTTAAGTTTTCTCTAATATCCTTCTTTTCTTACAAGTTCTTTCTCTCTTCTCACCTCCCCCTTTCCCTTCTCTCACTCTCTTCCTCTCTTTCTCTCTCTCTCAATCCCTCTCTTTGTCTTATACATTTGTCATCTTCTCTTTTCTCCCTTATACTGTATCTTCCTTTCCTTTTCATAGGTGAAGTTACCTGCCTCTCCCTAGCTGCTCTCATTCTCATCCCTGCTCTTCGTTCCTTCACAAGACAAGAGCCTTCTTTAGTATCTCTAAATCATAAAAAGCACAGAAGGATTGTAGCCATATGTGATGTCATTTCCCCTTGAAACTTGTGCTCTTGTCTTCAAAACTTAGCACTTGTGTGTTATTTTTTATTATTATTTTGAAGCTGTTTTAAACCCACAGAAGAGTGGCAAGAGTTGTCCAACTTTGAACATTTTAATACATTTACTCTCTCAGATAGTTAGATGGATAGCTAGATAGATAGATAGCTAGATCACTTGATAGAGAGATAGATAGATAGATAGATAGATAGATAGATAGATAGATAGATAGATAGATAGATAGATAATAGATAGAGATGGTAGATAGAGGAATAGTAGATGGAAACAGATACTCTTTTTTCTGATATGATGTCCCATCATCCACAAAGTATTTACCTTCCCCAAAGATGATCCTTTCATTACTATTATAATTATCTTCCCAGTCAGGAATCAACATTGATACAGCATCCTCATTCAATCCAAGGCCCCATTCACATTCCTCCAGCTGTCTCACCAGTGACTCTTTATTTGTTGTTGTTGTCCTGGTCCATGATCCTATTCAATTGCAATTTCTTTAAGTGACAGTGTCTTGCTATTTTGCCCAGGCTGGCTCTAAACTCCTGCTCTCAAGTGATCGTCTTCTCAGCCTCCTGGGTAGCAAGGACTATAGGGACACACTGGCCATGTGATACACTTCATTGTTTTTCATCAGTTTCCTGTGATCTGAACCAGTTTCTCAGCTTTTCCCTCCCTTACGTTTTCCTGACTGTCTTAAAGAGTGTGAGTCTGAAAAAGTACAAGTCTTTTTTCCTTTGTCTGGATCTTCTAGAGTTTCTTCATGGTTAGATTCAACTCCTGTATTATTGCAGGCATTCTTTGCAGGAGTTCCACAGAAACGATCCTGAATTCTTTCCTTTGAATCACTTCAGAAGGCAACTGCACTGACCATATCTTGACTTGCTCATCTGGTCTGGTTAGTGTTTGCCAGCCAGCATTTCCCAGCATTCATTGAGCATTTCTTTATATTCTAGGACATTCCCTGTTCAGTCTCAGAATCAGCCATTTCTCCAGGCAGTCCAGGTTCCTTTGAGCAGAGGATGGTTTTAGCACCTAAGATCTGAATGCTTACTGTGCTCTTTGTTCTTGTGAGGTCATTGCTTCTAGAACCATCCAACATTAGGAAATTCATGCATATATGTTCACATAAAAACACATTATTTGTGTATCTCTGTGTATATATAGTTTATATACATGCCTTATGAATTCATATCAATATTTATAATTAAAATCCAAGTCTCTCTGTTCTACATTTATAAATACCTTCTTAGGCAGTGAGAAACTTGGCTCCCATTATCCTTAATGTATGCCTATACTCTTTGCTCAATGTTAGTGTTCCCTGCCCACCACCTTTGTAATTCTCATCTTCTCTGCTCTGCTTCCACAAGCATTAGCTGTACCGCTGTCCTCCTTCCATATGACACTTCCCTTCCCATGTTATCCAGTTCTTTTATCTCTGGGGCATGCATCATCATAACCCACTTGCACACGGCATGACTCCCTCTCAACCACCTGCCTCCTCAGATGCTGCGACTTTTCTCCAGAAGGGAAAGAAAAGGGATGAGGGGAAAGGATGGGAAGGTCACCACTGATGCCTTCACACTGATAGATGAATTTGGGGAAATGCTGTATGCTTCTGCAAACATTCACCTCTATGTTAAACAAGCAAATATTTCCTTGCTAGTCATTCATTTCCCTTTACTCTCTATGACTGACCCAATGTCTCCCACGAAGTGTCTAGGCATAACTTCAGACAGAAATCATTTTATAATATTCAGCTGAGCCACCTAGACAGGAAGCTCAAACCATATGGCAGTGGTATCAGGGGACCAGAAAGTAACACTCAGAGGTTGAGCTATCCAAGCTTGCTCAGTACCCTTTTCTACCATCTGGTTTTCTCTACCCAAACTCTTAAAAAAAAAAAAAAAATTGGTTGACATTCACAGTTTCCGGTATCACCTCAGCTATGAATGGTGAGAATCACATTTTCTTTGCTTCACTTCCCAAGGTACCAGTAGTACAAAGACAAAAAAAAGCCTCTTAAGATAATTCTTTAAAGCACCTTGTATGGCATAGTAGGAAATGATGTTGATGTGTATCTTTGGGAGGGGTGACATTTTCCACACTCACAGGGCAAACTGACTGAAATCCAAGCTAGTTCTCTAAGCTAATCAATAAGCAAGTTTCTTTGGGGAAGGAATCGAGGAGAAAAGCAAGTCTCTTATACTGATTTCTTAGGCCTGCAGAGACCGTTGACCTTAAAGTTTCCTGCCACTGGCTTCTTCCCCAAGTAGAAAAGTCTCATTTATTTTATTTTCCCAGGTTGCTTATTTTTAAATAATTTTATTCTAGGGAAATATGAAATGAATTATTGGCAACATTCTTGGTAAATTTAATGGAATAAAACCACAAGGCATGCCTAAGGTATGTTATCATAAATCTTACATCTCAGGAGTCTAGAAGAAAAAAATTCTTCTGGCCTGGAGTCTGTGGCAAAAGTGGAGGTAGCTGCCCTGGTATATGTGATCTCACTGGTGCCAAAGGGTCTCCAGGCAAGAGCAGAGAAATGACAATGTGCAGGTCACTCCTGCCCTTGGAAGCCTTTCCATTACAGAGGCTGCAATTTAATCTCACATGTCACAAATAGACCCCAACTCAAAATTAACCCCCTGAAAAGGTGAACCCGTCCCGTGTCTGGTAGAAATGACTCAAGTGCCTTGTAGAAGAAGTGCTGTATCCATATAGCAGATATTAAAATTGCCTCTGTGTGTGAAGTACCCAATGTGTACTAATATTCAGAGACTGCACGTGGTAGTGATTACATTGGTGGGTTTTTTTTCCCCCAAATTGTGTGACTTTGGGTGAGTTGTTGGAATTCCTCTTGACTCATTTTCTTTATTCCTTAATTGAGGATCACAATCTCTTCCCTCAGGGTAGTTGTATTAAATCAGAGTTGTTTTGGTTTTATTTTAAAGAATGTGTAGCCAAAGAACAAAGTACCTGATAAACAGAAGCTGTAACACATTATTGCTTATTGTTACTTCCAGACACTGAGCTAAGGGTTTTATATTATTTATCTCCTTAATTCTATCAGAATTTTATAGATATAAGAAGCCATTTTTTCAGAAGAGACTGAGTCTAAAAGAAATTATATAACATTTCTGCATCATACAGGTAGAAAACTGGTATGTTCCAAAGCTTATGTAATCTTTCTAAAATGTTATGCTGCTACTTGTACAGGGAAATAGTGTCTCATAATTTACAATTGACTACAACACTAAGAATGGTATGCACCTGTATTCATATGTGAAGTGGGGCTGTAATTTGTCTCTCTTGTAATGTTTTGTCAGGTAAAAGGGTAATGTTGACCTTATAGAACACTGGAGTCTATCATCTGGAAAAACTTGCATAAAATCAGAATTATTTCTTCCTTGTATGGTTTGAAACACTTGCCCATAAATCATTTGTCATGGGGTTTTCTTTACAAAAATATTTTAACATTTCTACTTCTTTAGTAGCAATAGGACAGTATAGACTTTTTGTTATTTCTTCTCTCCATTCTGATAAGTTACAAATTTTTAGGCATTTATCCATTTCATCTAAACTTTTAAATGTTAACATGTAGTAGTTATTAAAAGTCATTTATCATCTTATTTTAGTTTAATTTATATTGACTTTTTCATTCAAAACATTGTGTTTTGTCCTCATCTTCTTTTAACAGTACTGCCAAAAGATATGTATTTCATAAATTCTATCAAAGAACCTGTTTTTGAGTTTTTGATCTTCTCTAGATGTTTATTTTCTAACCAATTCATTCCTATTCTTATTTTCCTGTGTTTCTTTCTTTTGTTAAATATAGACCTTCTTTTGTTAATTTTTTCACATACTTAAATTTGACACTTAGTTCATAAATTTTGAGGCTACCTTCTCTTATAAAATAAGCATTGTTTTAGTATGTAGTGTTTTCATGATTATCCATTTGTAAGTAACTTTAAGTTGCTTTGTAATAAAATATTAAGAAGGAAAAATAAGGAAAAGTCAGCGGTAGCTTAGATTATAAAGCATTTTGGGAAAAATTATATGTGCAATAAAACCGTGTAAAAAAGGAGGGACCTGGAATTCAGGATGGTGACTACCTTGAACAGACAAGGAACTAGAACAAGAGAGGACTACTATATACGGTCATTGTCAGAGTCATAGCTTTGTTTAACATGGGGCATTTCTGGATGCTTACCTTACTTTAAACAGTAGCATACTAAATAAAATCAGTGTTCATAACACTGGGCAAATGCTCACTATGTGCCAGACACCATTTTATTATTCATTGAGTCCTCCTGAGGGACCCAAGAGGTGAAGATATTATTTACTAGTAGACTTATCATAGATATAATTCTATGATCAATCAGCACTGAGCCACACTACTTCAGAGGCCATGACTGGGATCACTGCAAAGGCTAACGGAAGTCTTTGTAATAATCAGGTCAGCAGTTCCATGAAACTAGAGATCTCTGTGTCAATGCAAGGGTGCCAGCAGACTGTTTGCCCATTCCAAAGATGTGGCATTGGATGAGAGACTTAACTGTATGAGCTTTTAGCTCCTTTCTAGGAATATAAAAGTCCCAATGGCACTGTGTCTCCTCCTTGCTCACTTTATGTGAAAGCCATTCAGGGAGGCTGCACTGGTATGACAATACCAAGGGCTCTGTGGTTCCTCACACCTGTGTTCAAATCCCAGTTCTACCACTCTGTGACCTGTGCTAAATAATTGTCTGTCCCCAGACCATCTGTAAAAATCACAAGATTATAAGGATTAAATAAAACAAGCTTGGGATCACGCTGTGCAGAGTGTTGAATGAGGAAAGAAAAACCAAATTTTCTGTTTGTGTTGCCAGCACTCAGATTCCCTGAGACAATGAGCTCAGAGAATTTCTGAAGGTGGAGTAATGGCCTAACTGATGAGTGGGGTGTCCAGTGGAATTCAGATGGGAATTTCCACTTGTCCTCCCTCCCTTGTTCTTTACCACCTGTGGTATGAACTCACATAGGAGTTTCCTGTACTGGGCCTCAATTATTTATCACACATATTTGTGTTCAGTGACACATGTGGCAGACATAAATCCATGGTTCTTCCCCTAGAATGCTTCTGGGCAAGTTATACAGCAGGGACCCTTTAAAGCATCAGCGCTGAAGAGTGGAGATTGATTTCCTTCTTGTCTTTTTCTTTCACACATCTCAGCCTTCTTGGAATTTCCTGGCAGTGCAAGGCTAATGACTTTTGATACCAATCGATGCAAAGCTAATTAATTTACTTCACAATTTTCATGTACTCAAACTATCCAGGAGTCCAAATGATCTGTTATTGTTTGGTTGTGGTTTTTTTGCTGTTGTTATTTTTTAGGCATCTAGTCTTTGTCTTTCCTTTACGCATGAACTAATTAGCTTCTGATGACTTTATCTATTGATGGGGACTTGAGTCATGGCTGGAGTGTGGAATTTCAAGGAGGGCACATGGAGCTTCCACATTTTTCAACTGCTGAATCTTCATGACATTTAGGAACTAAGTGGAGGGAAGGCATCTCTACGTATGTTAGTGTGTGTGTGTGCGCATGCATGTATCAGTATCTCTGTGTATGTATTTGTGACTTAGGAACATACATATATGAAACAGAACATGAAAATAAAAGTCATCCACAGAAATTATTCTCAGTCTCGAAGCTATGACTTGTTCACTCCCCAATTTAAAAGATCATCCCTTCACGACAGAGTTACAGACTTGGTCAATTTAGATTAAGCTCTGAGTTTAGTACTTAGAAGTATTTGGAGACTATTTCAGGGACCAAAGATTACGTTTAGTTTTATGGTGGTATGATTTAATTATAAGAGTAGTAGAATTTGCAAATCACATAATACAATTGAGAAAACAGGGATAGTGCATTGATTAAAAGTATGAGCTTTGGAATTCACTAGGTTGGGTTTGAATATTAGCTCTGAAGCTTACAGAGACAGTTTAAGGTATGTACATTCATTGAGTCTCAAGATCCTCAACTGTACAATGAAGATCATAGTATTAAATGAGGATACTCAGAAAAATGAGTGTGCTAAGAACAATGGAATGCTACCACACACTTGTTAGGATGGGCAGAGCACTGACAGCACTGAATTCTAGCGAGGACATAGAGAATCTTACTCATTACTGGTGGGATTGCAAAATGGTACTGCCAATAAGATAATTTGGCAGTTTCTTACAAAACTTACCATACTAAAACCGTATGACCCTGCACTCCTTGATATTTCTCCAAAGGAGTTAAAAACTTCTCTACACACAAAAATTTGCACATAGGTGTTTCTAGCAGCTTTATTTGTAGTTATCCAAACTTGGGTGCAAGATGTTTTTCACTAGTGAATGGACAAATAAACTGTAGTATATCCAGACAATAGAATATTATTCAGCACTAAACAGAAATAAATTACGAAGTCATGAAAAGACATGGAGGAAACTTTAATGCATATTACTAAGTGAAAGAAGCCAATCTAACAAGGCAACATACTAAGTGATCATCAACTATGATATTCTGGAAAAAGCCAACTCTGGAGACAATCAAAAGATCAGTGATTAATAGTCATTGGGAGGAGGGAGGGATGAGAATCTTAAGAGCAGCAAAACTACTTGACATGATGCTATAATGTCAGATTCATATCATTATACATTTTCCCAAACCCACAGAATGTACAACACCACGATTGAACCGTAATGCAAACTGTGGACTTTGGTCGATAATAATGAGTCAGTGTTGGCTCATGAATTGTAACAAATGCACTATTCTGGTGGAGGATGTTAATAACAGAGGTGGCTATGTATGTGTGGGCAGGGAACAGATGGGGTATTGCTAGACCTTCTTCTTAGTTGTTCAATGAACCTAAAGCTTCTGTAGAAAACATCTCTGATTTGTTAATATGAATATTTATGCAAGTGAGTAGTCCACTTCTTGTTACATATATGTGCTATACATGCTAGCCAGTGTTAATGGTGATGGTGTTACTGTTTCATAGTTCGTTCCCTTGCTGTACTCTAGACCCTAAGAACAAAGCACCATTCAGAAGTTTCAAAATGATAAATCTTGCTGGGCACTGGCGACTCACACCTATAATTCTAGCTACTTGGGAGGCTGAGATCAGAAGAATTGCGGTTTGAGGTCGTTCAGTGCAAAAACTTCAAGAGACTACATCTCAACCAATATATGGGAAAAATAGTGTGCACCTGTCATCCCAAGCTACCAAGCTACCTGGGAACCTGAGATCAGGAGAATTGCCATTCCAAGCCAGCCCAGGCAAAAAAAGTTTGTGAGACTCCATCTCAATGGACAAAAGCTGGGCATGGTGGTACATACCTGTCATTCCTAGCAATGGCAGGAAACAAAGTAGGAGGATCACTGTTGTGGCCCAGCCTGGGCAAAAAGAGGGACACTAGCTCCAGAAAAACCAAAGCAAAAGGGCTGGAGATGTGGCACCTAGCTGCACACCTAGCAAGTGTGCAGCTCTGAGTTCAAACATAAATACTACAGAAAGAAAGATAAAAAGCTTGTGTGAAAGGCCTCCACCTTACTTGCTGAGACCAGGAAACTACTATGCATTAAATAGTTACACATGATTTTCAGAGGCTACTCAGTATAACAGTTTTTTAATTAAAATACTTAGGGAAAAAACTAATATCTTCCTACTGGGTAAGTCTTCTCTCTGCCTGTGCTGAGACTCATGCAGTGTTGTATTAAAACAAGATTAAGGTGCAAATTAGAACCAATTTGACAGGTATGTGTGACTACTCTTTGTCTCTTAATTGGAAAAGTCCTACTGGTTTGTTTAAAAAAGAATTCCAAAGAAATGTCTGATTTTCATGCTGTCAGAAGCTCACAAGAGCTTTAATCTTGAAGCTTAAAAATAATGCCTCCATGTGGAAACTAACAAAATAATTGGCATAGCATCATTAGGGGTCAAGGTAAACTCTGGTGGGAATGACAGCTTTAATGGTGACATCTGTACCGTTGGGGCAAGGTGATGTTGTCTATCAAGAACATGAACAAATTTAACGACTGATTTTGGGGTGGAAGGAGCTTCTCTAGTGAGTGAAAATAAAGTTAAGCATTGCATGGATTAGGTGTGTATCCAACGATAATTGAATGAACTTGAAGTTGGCCAGACTTGAGCTCAAAACCCAGGTCTACCATTCATTAGCTGTTTAAATTCAGACAAGTAGCAGGGGAAAAGAAAGAGTAATAAAGGGGATGAATTTTTAAAAATTTTTATTATCATATTATTGTTGTACTGGGGGTACATTGTGACATTTACAAAAGTTCTTACAATCCTTAATCCCCATCTCCCTCCATTACTGAGGAGTTTCAACATGTTCATTTTTCTATTTATGTATACAAGCATGTAATTTTTCCACTGCATTCACCTCCTACACCCTTACCTTACATCCTACCCACTCCCACTTGTATCAAACCCCAGACAGGACCTGTTTTACCTTCCTATTCTCCATTCTTGAAAAAAAAGCATTTTTGTTTGTTTAAGATAGCTATATAGGGAGTTTCACTGTAACATTTCCATGTATGTATGTATTGTGACTGGAATTGGTTCATCCCCTCTATTTTTCCCCCTTCTTATGGTGATTTCAGCATGTTTAAAAATTCTATATTCATTCTTGCATAGAAAGTACATCAACCATATTCACCTTCTTAACTTCCTTCTTTTACCCTCCCTCACCTGTTAGTGACCTCCCCTTAGTGTAACCTGTTTTTCTTCATATTGCTTATATTTGTATTGTGTCTATCTCCCACATATGAGAGAAAACATGCGGCCTTTATCTTTCTGAGCCTGGCTTACTTCACTTAACATGATGTTAGAGGGGGTGAATTTGATCAAAGTACATTATATGCGTGTATGGAAATATCACAATGAAGCCCATTTGTACAATTAATATGCACTAATAAAAAATAAATTCAGATGTTTACTTAGCCTTTCACACTTAGCTTTCTTATCTGTGAAATGGGGCTAAAAATAGGAACCTTGCATGAAAACTATAAAGAACAAGAATGGTGATGGATGAGAGTGTAATATAGGTCTGACACACAAGAAAGGCTTTGTATATTTCCACTTCTAATCTTAATGTTTCATATCAAATGCTATACTTTGACAATTAACTCATAGCTAATGGGCTATGAAACTTTCAGTTAATGAATAATTAATGAGCACTAATGGTTTTTGAGCTGTGAGAATTACCACCACTCCCACCATCACCACCATCAGCTTTAGATTCCACATTTGAGAACACCCAACAACTGTTTATCAGGACTTAGGTTGATTTTATCACAGGATCCAGAAAGAGCCATCTATCATAACTTCATCATTAGTGTCCATATCCAGAAGAGAGGAGACCCTGCTTTTAAATTGATTTTACTTTACCATCTCTTCATGAGCAATGAGACTGAAAGACTGTTAGAAGTAGAAAGGAGCATTGGCAGTGATCCAGGTCCTGCTCTTGCATAGGACCTTTGGCGGGATCAGCTGATTAAAACAGACAATCAGACACTTAGGATGCCATGATAGCCACCTCTGCCTCCCTTTGCACTGTATCCTTTTTATTGCTTCACTACCACTTACAAAAGCAGGAAGTCTCTTGCTGCAAGGTGCCTTTTCTCAGCGATGTGTAAATCCTTCAGTCATTGCTCCTTGTGTCACTGATGAGTTCAGGAGCTCAGCGAAGGGTGATTCATTTGTAATTGATATTTTAAATAAAGTTCCTTGTGGTGGCCATGTTTTCTGTCCCTAACCTCTCTGTTTAGAGCACCTGAGCTTGCATTGGCTCATTAACTCTAATGGCTTGACCTGTAGCTTCTCTCAGTTTGATATACCAGCCTTCACTTCTGCCATGTAATATAGGAGGAGAAACAGACCACATTCTTTATTGGAGGGCTTAGGTTTTTCAGGGTTACTCAGAGTCTGAATTTCACATAAATGAGACAAGGCCAGGAAACAACACAGCATTCCACTACCTCAAAGAGAAGTGCCCAAAGCCATTGGCCCAAAATAGCACTTACACATTTGCAATTTATGAATTAAGAGAGACATTGATGAAGAAGTAGAGTTGCCAGTTCAGAGTCTGCCAGGGACTTTTGCAAATTAAAACATTTATCCACTGATAATGAAATATGACAGTTTCCTCCTGCTTAGATGTTAAATCCAGCATCATTGCTTTTGCAATTTTTATGGAAATAATGATTTTTGTATGTGTGTTAATACCTTTCCCTTCCAGGGAACAGAGCTTTACCTTTTAAATTTTTATTGAATTAACAGACAGCAGGCAGGGAATTTCATGTCACTATTTCCCCCTAGAAGATCATTTCTAAAACACTGAAAAAAATGCACTTCATTGTATAGACAGATAGATATAGATATATACACATACACAGATAGATACAGTTTATAGATATAGATGATACAGTATACAACCCCAACATGGCTTACTTTAAGGTTGTGTGTACTTAGAATTGTGTGTGTATAATTTATTTTAAGGAACTGAACTCAAAAGTAGCTTCTGTAACTTAGTATACAGCCTTATAATAATGCTGAATTTTGATCAAAATTGAATTGGTCTTTTTTCCTTCATTGCAGAAATAATGCATCTCTCATTCTATGATCTATGATTCTATGATCTATAGTATGATCACATACTATATCTGATTCTTTAAGAATAACCTTTTTTTCAAGACAGGTTCTATGTATTCCAGGCTGGCCTGGAACTTACTATGCAACCCAAGCTGGTCTCAAACTCTTGACCCTCCTTCCTCAGATTCCCAAGTACTGGAAGTGCAGGCATGCATCTGTACACCTCACTTCAGAATAATCCATTTTTATTTCTGAAAACACTACCAATCTTTTTTTAGAAGATCAAAGAGTTTCAGGTATTTTGCTCCAGATTGGAAAATAGCTAGTGTCTTCCTAACAGTGTGCTTCTTGTTCATTACTTCCACATAGTCCCTTAGCTACAACTGTTGGAAAAATATAAGGAACATATTCCTGGCAACCCTAGCTCCCTTCCATGTCTGTATATGTCTATGTCTGCAAGACAGAGTCTAGGGCAGTTTACAGGCCACCAGTCATGTTGGGGTCTCTACAATTTCACCTCCATGAGATTGTAGCTTGGATGTGACTCATGTGTGTGCCACCAATTCATCTTTCTCATATGTATTTAATAATGGGAGAGTAATCATGGAGATTCTTAACAAACAACTACCCACGTTAGCTTGAGTAGAATTTGCCTATGAAAGAGTTTGAAAGTGACTTTCAAAACACTCTTCTAGATAGAATTTGTGTGATAATTTACTCCATTTAAGATCAGGTGCTATTTCAGTGAACAAAAATATAAAGTCAGCAAAGAATGACAGATGCAGCTAAACACCCAGGGTGAAAGATAGAAAGGAGGGACTCAGAAATGTGTCTTTGTTATTACTAGGTATGTAAGGAATCTTCTTGGAAATATTGCTGTTCTGGCAGAACTTTTGCTAGTAGTTACATGGTACCATACTTGGAGAGGGACCTTAGGTAATGCAAGGGCTAGCAGGTTGTATGGCATCATTATTGGATAATAACAAGACTGGAAATGGTAGGATAGGCTCACCTTCCTGTTTTATCACCTCATTTCCCTAATATATACTTAAACACCACTACTTAGTGTGCTTCAGGAGGAGAGTATTATGTTAACTCAAAACAGTCTTTATTATTTTTGTACTTTCAAAATAATTTCCCACAGTTCTGACATTATTTTAAAAGATTCCAATATGACTGAAATTGCTGAAGAATCCAGAAACCTGTTAAAGGCTTAACAGACTATTCTTTTATCTTCTTGGCATTCCCTCTCTATAAATGCAGATAGATTAAAATATGTTTGATGAGAGAAGTCTGGGAAGTGGCAGAGTGGGAAGCATGAGAAATCTGTATCCCCACACAGACAACAACTGCATTTGGCAGAATTTGTCTGATACAACTATTTTGGTACTTTGAAGTCTACTGAAGGCTTGTAGCTTTCAGTAGAAGGCACAGACCATAAATTGCATTGAATTTCAGCTCTCAGCACAGTAGTAGTTACCCATCCTCCACCCCTCAGTTACTCGGGAGGCAGCTGTGCATGTCTATCTGGAGCTGCTTGCACAGCTTGTGGAAGACAGGGTGAGCAAAAAGAACTCTGTCCTCTAAATATCAAATGAGCAAATATCTGCTCATTTGCTTCTGATCACAGAGGTGAAGACCAAAGAGGTGATGCCGTTGTTGTTGCACCTGTCCCCATCATTGCAACTCCTTCCCTTTCAGGATGAAGTGACTTCCATGGAATTTAAAAGGCTTACACCTTAATTATTTTTGTTTCCCTTTCTGTAAGCCAGACATTGAAGACTAAGACATTTAAAAAAAAACCACATATATAGGAATATTGGAAAAGTCACTTAACAGAAAGTGTAGGCTCAGAAAAAAACCAGAGGAGACCTTAAGTTTACACTTTCAATTGATCTTGCACAGAGACAGCCTCCAAAAACAAAATTAAAAGATCAGCAACCCTGGAGACCTTCAGGATACTGTTAAGTGTCTCAAAATATGCATTGTGAGAATCCCATAAGGAAAACACAGAGAGATCATTGAAAGAAATAATGTGCAAAAGCTTCCAAATTTTATAAACACTCAAGGCGTTTAACAAACTCCAAATAGGTTAAACCCTCGTGAGCTACACCAAGGTACAAATAAATCATACTCCTGAAAACCAAAGACAAAGAGAATTTTGAAAGCAGTGGGATAGAAGTGACTTGTCACATACAAGGGATTTAACATAAGATTGTCACCAGATTTCTCAACTCAAACTTTGGAGGCCAGTAGGCCTCCAACCAAAACAAAACAAAAATACCATCAGCTAAGAACCATACCTAATACAACTGTCCTTCTAAAGTAAAGGATAAATTGGGGCATTTCAGATAAAGTCTGAGGGAGTTCATTACCACTAGACCTACCCAGAAACAAATGCTAAAAGGAGTCCTACAGGGTTGCAGTGAAGTAACACTAGACCGTACCTTGAGACCATCTGAAGAAATGAAGGTCTTTGTAAAGATAAATACGTAAGCAGGTATAAAACTAATGTTATTGTAACATTTTGTTCTTCTACATTGACTAATAATGTTTTAATCGAATTAACATATTATTTTATATTTTTATAGGGTAAAGTACAATAATTCAATATCTATATACAATGTGTATTGACCAAATCAGAGTAATTAGCATCTCCATCTCCTCAAATATTAACCATGTGTTGAAAATCTTCAGACTCTTCTAGTTATTTTGAATAGATCATAGATTGTAGAGAACACCAGAACTGATTCCGCCTATCTAACTGAGTTTTGATGCCTTTACCTAACCTGTTTCTGTCTCTCCCCCCTATTCTTCCCAATCTCTAGTGACTTGTTTTATGGCATAGTTTTCAATGACCTTTCACTCTACCCCTACCAAATTCCCTATAATGCAAGTATCTCTTTGGTATACCATAAGTCTTACAGGGTTTTTTCATCCATTCATTTTCTTTCTTTGTTGCTTCTTATGCCTGTACAGCGATGTTTATACATCTGGTGTAACAGTTGCCTCTTCCAATTTTATTGAGTAGCTTTTGTAGGAAAAGACTTTTTAATTTAGATGGTATTTAGGGTGTTGATATGGTAGGTTCTTTTGTTTTGCTTCTAAGTGAGCAGAGAAGTATAGTCTCTGTGATTTCTTTACTGTAGTGAATAACAATGGTCTCTATGATTGCCTCAATAATCTAGACTGCTGATGTTTGAGAGTTAGTAGAGCAACTGTAGTATATGTGGGCTTCAAGAAGGTGTGGCTGTTGGACTCCATGTTGTTGAGCTTTAACAGTGTTGGGGCTTCTGATGGTGTTAGTCATGGTCCTGAAAAATGTGTAGCCAACTTAATGGGTATGAGGTGGTGAATCATTATGATTTGCATTTCCCTAATAATGAATGCTGTTGAATATATTTCCATGTGCTATTGACCATTTGTATATATTCCTTGGAGAAATGTCTATATCTTTTGCCCATTTTTAAGTTGTGTTATTTGTTGTTGTTGTTGTTGTTGTTGAGTTTTAACAGTTCTATATAGCTTATGGACATATTCCTTATCAGATAAATGATTTGCAAGCATTTTCTTTCATTCTGTGAGTTGTGTTTTTACTTGTATTGATGCAGAAAATTGTTTAATTTCCATTAATTTAAATTTGTATTTTTTTCTTTTGTTGTGTCTGCCACTGGTATAATATCCAAAAACTAACTGCTGAAGCTAATGCTATAAGACTTTTCCCTCCTTGTTTTCACCCAAGAATTCTATAATTTGGGGTCTTACAGTTAGACCATGGATCCATTTCTAGCTAATTTTTGTTTATGAAGTTAGGTAAGGGTTCCAAATGATGTTTACTAAGCTCCTATAGTATTTGCTAAATGATTTGCATCCTCCTATGTAATTTAAACCTCACAGTCCTGTGGTAAGTTTAGGGCTGTTATTGTCATTCCTATTTTGCAGATAAGAAAACTGAAGACATGTGAAATTCTTCAAGTCACAGGGCTGTATTATGATGAGGCAGGGATATAAACCCAAGTAGTCTCCTCCTACACCATTCCCTGAGGCCTGACCACTCTTTTGAATGAATACACTCATTCTTTTTGAGTATAACAGAATGGATAGTTGTGCATTTTAGGGATACTGAATCAAGCAGTGTCAGGTATGATCTATGCCCTCAGTGAATCCATGAGGGAAGACTTTGACACCCAAAATTATAAATACAGAATATTATAGTTTGCACATACTTATGAAATAGCAATGAATTTTGGAAGTAGAAGTCTCATCTAGCAGAGGGAATTGTCTTAGCTCGACCTTTACAGTGGGTTAAAAATAATTTGAATGAGTTATTAACAGTTAAAAATAGATTTCTTAAAAGGGTGCCTGTAAAATCAGTTGGGGTACAAACATAAAACATTATCATTATTTTACAATTGTAAAGTTACATTTTGGGTTTCTGGAGAGGAATCTGCAATTTGGGACATGTATCTTTTCTTCAGGAGAGAAGTTAAAGTAAGAGGTCAAGGTTTTGCCTTTCCAGTCCTTTGTAATTACCCAGAGTCAAAGGGGAGCAAGGCCCACAGAGTGAAAGCTCTGCCCTCTACTGACTCTTCCTGTGGCCTTTCTGTAGTCCCCATTCACTATAGCCTGGGTACCGAAAAGAGCTTTAATTTTAAGTGAGAGGTGAGATTCAGTGGTGAAGTATGAGGCTGAAAAGTCAGTAAAGGAAATCATCTTTAAGAGTGAGGTTTAATGCTGGTTTCTCCCCTGAGGGGGCTTGTCACTTCAAGCCTTTAATACCAGGCCTGACAAATATTTAGAAAATGTTCAGGCTAGAATCGTTTTGCACAAGGAAAGGACAAGATGTCCTGATAGATTTCTTTTCTCCTTTATCTATAATATCTATGATCTGCTGAATCCTGCTAAGGAAACATAGATCTCAGAGGCTATTCCCTGTCTGGTATTTGGTGCTGAAAGAGAAAGATAATGGAGTTAGGGCAGGGTGAGAGAGGAGATCTCAGAACACAGTATGTGCAGATAAGGAAACCATGACTGCCTGCTCAGGCAAGTGGAAAACCCGCCTATTGGTGGGCTTAACCTTAAATGACAGGGGCTTCTGGAGGACTGGTGGGGGCAAGGCAGAACTTCCTCATTGACAAATATTTAATTCCTTATTGGGCATAATATTTTTAATGAGGTGGATATTAAATACTTGGAGATGATTCAAATCCTTCTTCAAGGAAGATGCAAAATGTTTGGGGCATGCTGTCATGAAATAGCAAAATAATTGTAGAAAGTTTATGAACTAGTGTGAAGATAATGCATAGGGCAGTGAATTTCTTTTTCTTTCTTTTTGGCATATGGATCTTTTTGGTTTTTCTTTATTCTATTTTCCTAATTAAAGATTACCTAAATCCCAACTCTATAAGGAAAATCAGTTGGGTAGGGCAGCTCTGGTTGAGGTATAGAGGCCAAGGCTGGACATCTGACAAGTTGGCCCTCTTCTATGCTCTATTCCTTCCTTTCTAAGGCACCTTTTCCAAGCATAGGGTTCCTCAAAAGACATACAGGAGAACTCTTGGAAATAATACAAATATGTATAGAGTGTTTTATTTAAACCTCATAATAAGCATGAAAGAGAGCATTATTAATCTCTGTCTTACAGATAAGGAAACTGAGGCATGGAGCAATTACACAGTCAAATTGTTAATTTTGGAGCTGGGATATGAAAACAGTAGAACAGATACTAGTGTCTCATACCAGAGGAGATTGGGGTGACCAAGAAGTCACAGGAACTGAGATAGAGTCTACGAGGACTTGTCTATGCAGGGACCAGTAAGGTTATTCCCACTGGAAAGAACACATAAACCAGAATTTTCTGCAAATAGTATTCCATGAAACATTTGTAAAAGATTCTAATGAAAATATGAATTGGTTCAGGGAAAGGTAACTTAAAATTAACGAGGCTTTATACTCCAAGATCACTCGGGCATTTTTTAAGCAGAATAATATGTTCCGAGAATTGCCTGAAGAAGCCATTAAAAATCAATGTTTCTTATGCAAATCTGAAGAGCCTTACTCTCTTTTTTTCCCACAGAAAACTTACTTTGTGTTTCTCTAAACACTGATATTGTACAAAATATAATTTTAGAAATGATAGCATAGACACATAGTACATTTAGGATTAGAAAAAGCACTACTACAAGTAAAAGCTTACCATTTGGAGGTAACATGTGTCTTATGAGCGTGGACCATTCCAGTCTTTGCAGAGGCCTCATTTAGTCATCACTCAGATTTGGCACCACTGCTCAGGCCCCTCCAGCCCTGTCTCTGTGTTTCTCTTAATAGGCAGCTTCCTGCTGAGTCCATGTGTAACACACATGGCAGGCGTCTTTCTCCTTAGTAGGAAGTGGCTGCACCTGTTAACAGCCTGGGCTCAATTATACTGAAAA
Organism: Castor canadensis; assembly: GCF_047511655.1. Taxonomy (NCBI): domain Eukaryota; kingdom Metazoa; phylum Chordata; class Mammalia; order Rodentia; family Castoridae; genus Castor; species Castor canadensis. Next base: position 118,179,803 of record NC_133395.1, on the reverse strand, counting down.
ATTTGGACTTCAGTTGCCACACTAAAGCAGCACTTCTTGAGCCTGTTCATTCCATAGTAATCTGATTTCTAATGACAAGAGGATGTGTTCCACATTATCATGTAGAAGGAAAACCTAGCACATCTACATGTGCACAGGTCAACTGGAAGGAAGAAAGGCCCCTGAGTAGGTTTGTTGGATGATATTACATTGAATAACTTTACCATCCAGTCACCATCAGCCTCCTGGGTCTCCTACTGAGTCAGCTAGAAACAGCACAGATGCATTGAACCAGCACTAAGAGCCTTTGAAGGGACAAAGTGTGGCTCACTTTCTTCCTTGGGCAGCAATCACAGAGGATGAGAAGGCCCACCCCCAGTATGGGGTGGCATAAAAGACCACAGCCTATAAAATTTTGACAGAATCATAGAATAACTCTTCATGTAGTCTCTTGCTGCATCTAGCAAACCTTCTCCACCCTGCTCAAGATTGTGCAGTACCTTCTAATCTTTCAAGTCTCTTTGACCCAAAAGTATTATCCACTTCATAAACCCAGGGGGAGGACTTTGTCTAGGGTGTGCTGCCATAAAGGGCATCTGTGGATATTCTTGATTTAAGTCACCATAAGGATTAAGATAGAATGATTAAGACTCTAAGTGCCCATCCAAGCAGTGCTTCCTGGGGCCATTTGGGAACCATGTTCTCCTACATGATTTGTGAGCTCTTGCTTTACTTTCAAGGTACCAGGCTTATCTTTTCTCTTTCCTATTCCTTTAGTAATGTGTACCATTTGGCCAAATTTAACCATCCAATATCCCATTCTGTTAAGACCCTGGAATTTCTTCATAGAATGGCAAGAAACTAATCAGCTTAATGAGTCAATGGTCTTCAAGTGTATAGGTATTTTTTCCTAATGTATCTCAAAGGGGCTCTTCTTCTCAATAGAGTTTGATGCAGAAGGATAATTCTCACAGCAGCAAATTAGGAGCTTTGACTTAGGCCTGTGGGGAAGACATATTGAGACAGATGTCTTCAATACTCAAACTTATCTATCTGTTGTCTCTTGGTAGGTCAGAATGCAATCTTTTATGTGTAGAAACTTGGACAAATCAACCCACAGAACTAGGTTTGCTCATGATGATTTCAGGGTAATATCCATAAAAATATCAACAAAGTCTAGCTTCAGCATTAAACCCCTTTCTTTTTTTGTCCTCTCAGTTACAGAAGAAATGATCTGAGCAAAGGTGAATGAATGGGACAGCTTCATGTGGGATGAAAAATAGCATTGACCACCAAAGATGGGAAAAAAAGAGAGAAAACCCCAGTGATGAGGAAAAGAATATTATTCCTACTTTCACGTGTACCTGAAAAAGCTTTTAAGTCTTGTTTGACATCCAAACCATTACCCAGATCCTAAAAGCTTAGTCCATTAAAGAGGGAAAGTGGAAAATCTATGGTAATGACTATTTTGGCCCAGGCTGATAAAAGTCAGAAGGCCTTTGATCCACAGAATCAATGTGTTGAGAGAAGATTGTAACTCTTAGGGAAAGATTGACTTTGCAAAGACAGAAGATGGGGTATTTAAGGAACAAAGTCTGAATTAGTAGGTGGTGTCTGTGCATACCTATATAAAACTGGATTGAACAAATTCAGTTTTAAAAAAGAAACCATGAAAACTACCAAACACCACAATGTATTCATTAATTTAAAGCTTTTGGGAAATTGAAAGAATTTACTCCTTTATTTCCAATGGTTCATTTCGTGAAATTATATAGAAGTAGACAAAGATACTGAGCTTTATATGTACAGATTTAAGAGTAAGAGTTTGTATTTGTCTGTCTATAATAGACCTAATGTTTGTGTCCCTCCAAAATTTATCTGTTGAAATCTAATCCCCAAGCTGATGGTATTTGAAGATAGGGCCTTTGGGGGTTAATTAATCCATGAGAGCAGAGCTTCATGAATGGGATTAGTGCCCTTAAAGGACAGGCCAGAGAACTAGCGCCCTTTTTTCTGCTATGTGAGGATACACTGAAAATTCAGTAATCTCCAATATGGAAGAGGACCCTCAACAGAACTCAATTATACTAGCACCCTGATCTTAGATTTCTAATCTTCATAACTGTGGGCAATCAATATATGTTGTTTAGAAATCACCTTGTCTATGATACTTTGTTATAATTGCCCAAATTGATTGAGACTCTCTCTCTCTCTGTTTATTGTTTAATATATATGCTCTGTTAGACTCAATGAAAAACACTTTTGTGCATTATCTCATTTAACTCTTCTAAAACGTCATGAGTGAGATTGTGGATTACTCAGTGATGGAAGAGAGAACATTGTAGTACCTAAAGTAGATGGACAAACTAGGACTTAACCTCGGAATTTCTTGATTTCTCAGCCAGTATGTGTGACTGCCCCATTCAAAAAAAGGCCTCCTTTTTGTTTTGTTTTTTTTTTCTTTTGTCTCTTTAGATATTGTAAGGACACAAATACTGCAAAATGGCCTTCACTGAGTAGTATGGTGATTTCTATCAAAAGTTTTCCATGAGTTCTGGGGGGTAAAAATCTACCTTATAGGCTTTGTTTTAGTTTCCTACATCCATTGGTTTCCTAACAAAGTACCACAAACTGGGTATCTTAAAAAATAGGAATTTATCATTTCATAGTTCTGGGAACTAGAAGTCTGAAATTAGTGTGTTGGTAAGACTAGACTCCTTCTGTAACCTGAGGGAAATCCCCCTTTGCCCCTTCCTAGTTTTTGGTGGTTTTCTAGCAATCTTGGACGTTCCTTCATTTTAGTTGTAATCACTCCAAGCTTGATCTTCCTGATTACGTGGCATTCTTTATCAGTGTCTATCTTCATGTCATTGTCTTCTTATAAGCATGCTGATCATGTAAGTTTGGAGTCCACCCTACTCCACTATGGTCTTAACTAATTGTATCTGGAATGCCGTTTCCAAATAAGGTCATATTCTGAGTAAGTAGTGTCTAAGATTTCTTGTAATCTTTTTTTGGAGCTATGGGTAGAGGAAAAAGCCAATTCTCAGCCCATAACAGGCTGGCTCATTATATTGCCTTATATCCTAGTGTAACTTAGTCCACGTGATTGCTGTTATTTACTGTATCATATAGGCCTATGTGTCAGATGTCATTGAGGATCTACTGAAAGAAGTGAGGAGACCCAATGTAAGTCAATATCTGTTTCAGCCAGATTAGGAAACCTAATTCAAACTAACAAAGTAAAAGAGAAATGTCATACTTCACATAATTATAGCATCCATCTTTGGGTTTTCAAACACAGCAGGAATCAAGGACTCAAAGACCTCAGGGCTCTTACTTTCAAAACACTTCTTTTTGTTTTGGCAATACTGGGGTTTGAACTCAGGGCCTCACACTTGCTAGGCAGGTGCTTTACCATTTAAGCCACTCCACCAGCCTTCGCAACACTACTTTATTCTGACCTTGCCTAGCGACTTCATACATGACCAGGCTTTCATTCTATATAAGAAAGACAGCCTTGAGGACGCCCCAGATTCACTTGAGAATATGGCATAGGTTGTGGCTGAGATTTTATTTTGTTAAATAATTTCTGTAATTTCCTTGGTAATTGTTGCAGCAACAAACAAGCAAATAAGCAAATATTTATTTCTTATGAATAGTCTGTGACTGGCAGAGGCCCCATGTGGCTCTGTTCTATGTGTTCCTTATTCATGCATCCTGTCATACATCCAGATGAGTTGCTGTCATCTGGGCCATGCAGAAGACAAAATGGAGAAGGCTGAGTGAACCCTTAGAAGTACATTTAAAGCTTCAGCTGGACATGGATAATTCATGGCTATATTTCATGGGCCGTAGAAACTCAAATGGCCAAGCTAACAATGTGATAGCATGTCACAGATAAGGTAGAGATGTATAATGCTCTTAGAGCTGGAGAAATGGTTTTAGGAAAAAAAAAATAGAATATACCACAAAAGGTAAATTAAATAAGGTAGGCCTCTATGAGTCAATAGTTGAGAAGTGACTGGAGAGATAAAGTAGCAACTTCTGCCCCTTGATTTGCCCCATGACTCCTGAAACAGGGTACACTAGTTGATATTCTAACTATAATAGAGTCATGAAGTGGTTTCCATAAGCCAGGTGCTTCTTCCAAGTGGCAGGAATGAAATGAAGCATACTTGCTGAAGGCTGGCCAACTGCATTTTGAAATAGGGGTGGCCAAGGCCTTTCCCAGAAAGGGGCGGAGGCCGGAGGAGAGCTGAGTTCTGTGGGAACTCTAGGCAGAACACATTAGTGAAGCAGGTGATAGAGAGAAGAGACCGTACTCATGTAGAGGGATAACAAGTTAATTTATTCAGCTACTTAGCGGAGAGGAACCGGTGATGGAGAGTCACTTTTTGCTCTACTATCCACGACTATAATAAATACCCCTTCTGCTTTTGGGCACATGCTGAATCCCAGGCCAGGAGTGAAAGAGGAGCAATGCTCTTTAAGTCTTTTTGTACCACCTACTCTGGTAGTCATTTGTTGTTGGATAGCATTTTGTTGTATTTTGCAATCACCCTTATCCACAGTTTACCTCCCAGCAGAATCCCCCACCCCCTTCTAGGTCAATTCTCCTGGTGATTCAGCAGGTAGTATACTCAGCAGTTTTGTTTCTATGGCAGGATTTTGCTGCTGACCCTGAGGTGTCTTAAGCAACCTGTGGCTGTCTGGGAAAACCACTCCCTTGGGAGGGGCTGAGTGCGTGTGAGGAAAACTAATGGCTATGGTTGTGTTGAAATATATAGTGGGATGCAAGGCAGTAGCTGAAGGTGGAGGATCTAGACTCAGGCTGCTTGGCTTCTATTCTGGATTCATTGCCTCTTTGATTTGGGCAAGCTGCTTAACCTTTCTAGGTCTCAATGTCTATCCATCTAAAGCAGATAATAGTCTGTCCTGAGGACTGAATTAGATAATTTGTGTAAGTCACTTGGTAGAGTGGTAAACACACAGTAAGTATTATTACTGCCATTGTCATCATCATTACCCCAATAATGTATCACTAATGCTTCATAAAAATAATACTTCTTAATGCTAATGATTAATATGTATTGAATTCCTTTTCACAGAGAGGTTTTCTCAAGCACATGTCATATGTAGCCTAAAGGTAGTGGGAGTATTGACCCTTATTTTTGCAAAGGAAGTAATTAAGGTTCATAGACAATAATAGATTGCCAGGGTCAAATAATTTGGAAGAAATAAGGTAGATCTTTCCTCCCACTTAGGCTGGCTCCAGAGCCCATCTCTTAACATTAGATATTATTGCTTCTTATGATAATACAGAACTACTGTACAGCTCAAATCCGTGTTTGGGTGTGGGGATCAGAATGCACGGAAGGGTTTAAATGGAAGCACCCCCACCTGCTTCATTGGTATAGCTGGAAAAGAAGACATGCTGTTCTGAGAGTACCAGCCTTGAGTCCACATTCTGTGTAAATCACCCAGGGAACAAATGACCCAATTATAAAGGTTGGCTGCTGTGCACAATTGGAGCCTCCTAGAGCTCTTAACTGTGAGTCTTTTTGAGAGCAGCACTCTTCCTTTGCAAAAGGCTCTGCTCAGAGACCTGCTGGGGTGGCTGTCTGAGCTGTAGTCGACCTGGTCCACAGATAATGAGGGAATTTATGTCTGCAGAATTATGATGTTGCATTTAATGTTTAGACTATGGAAGAATGGGTGAGCTGGAATATTTTTCCTATAATGATTAATTTTCAGCCTATTGGGGAAAACTGTATAGTACAAAATCCCAGAGATTTTCAACAACTTCTGATTGCTTTTTGAATGGAAATGTAACACACTCAGGAAACAGTTTTGACATGGCACATTTCAGTCCCTAAACAAGGAACCAATTATGCATCTACTTAGCAGTAAGGATATTTCTAAGTGTCTAAAAGCATTCCAATAGAAATCATAAACTTATTCTCAGCTCTTACTCCAGGTGAAAAAGTCCCTAGAATTTCCTTTGGAGTGTGGATTATCTAGTTGATTTTCAAGCATTTCTCCAAGAAAGTAGTTAAAAAAACAAATATTTGTAGGTTAGCCTTTGTGTCATATTCTAGCTTCTGATTACTTTGGTTGTTTTGGTAGATTATCACAGCAAATGAGGCTATTCTGGGCAATACCCTTCCTCCATTTTAGTGGCATAACATATAAAGTTCATTGCCTGCTCACACAAACTGCATAAATGAAATTGTCATCTTCCAGGGCCAGCTCCCTCATCAGGGATATTATCTCATGTGTTGTGTAATTCTGACTCCTGGATATGCAGCCTCCTCTACACTGCTGAAGCAGAGAAAGCAAGCTAACGTGTCATGTGCTGGCCCTTAATATGCTTTGGTCCCTAATGTAGTATTTTCACTGAGAGCCCCTTAACTAGAACTGATCGAAGTGTGCTCCTTTATCTGCAAAGGGCACTGGAAATAGAAAAAAGCACATGATATTCCTGGAACAGTAAATGCCTCCTCCATACCACATAATCAATTCCACTTTGCAAGCAAGGATAGTGAAGGCTATCAGATCGTGCACGGTGTAGGTGCTGCAGGGAGGGCAGCATGGGAAGAAAAGGAGGCATAGACTCTTCTGGCTAAGACTTACATGTTTTCATCTATAGATCTGGTTCTGAAAGTCAAGGGCTCCTTGATCTCTCACATCCTCATGCTATTGGTGCAGAGATTGAGGAATGTAGAACTCATGAACACTGAGGAACCCTAAGTAAATCACATGTTTAATCTCCATTGATTTAGATCTTGAACTGTAAACATGAATTTAGTTAGATACACATAGATCCCTATAGAAAAAGATAAATTTTCAGAGGCCAAGGCACTAGGAAAAATAAACTGGGCAGAGATCACTTCAACCTGTTTCTTGTTCTTGTCCACAGATGAAATTCATGTTGTTAGTTTGATGATTTAGCCATGCTGGAGATATGATTGCAATTGACCATCCCTTTCTTCTTGGCTTCCAATGGTTAACATAATACATGTAAAATAAATATAGTTCTTCATCCACTTTTCATCTTTTATTCCTTTTATGGTTTTTTTTTACAGGCTTTGTGGTTAAACTAGAGAACCTTTGAAATACTTAATTAAGATTTTCTTTCTGTCCTGGAAAGTGTACATAACACAAAATGAGTTCCTTGAGTAAATTTGTTTTGCTTATTAACTAGATGACTTACTTGCATATGTGCAACCTGTACATATGCGGGGCCATTTTGGGGTTTTTTCTTTGTTTTAAGAAACCCTTCTACACCTTAAAAAAGAAAGAAAGAAAAAACTGCAGCTGGGCTTGGTGTCCCACACCTGTAATCTCAGCACACTCTCACTCACAGATTGAAACAGGAATACTACAAATTTGACACCATCCTAGGCTACATAGTGAGACCCAGTAAATAAATGAATAAGTAAATAATAAAAGCACAAAACTCTACAAACTGTTTACTTTTAAAGAGTTACATGTGGTATTAGAAAAAGATACTCCCATAATCTGCTTTTATTAATTTAATTTAATTTTTATTATATTACTGTTGTAATGGGGGTACATTGTGACATTTATAAAAGTGTTTACAATACATCTTAATTAAATTCACCCCCTCCATCATTCTCCTTTATCCCCTCTCCACCTTCTTAGGTTAGTTTCAACAGGTCTCATTAGTATATAATATTTCTACCATATTTACCCTCCTTCACCATTTCATTATATCCTCTCCTCTCCCACTGGTTCAACCCCTAGACAGGACCTGTTTTACCTTCCTGTCCTTCAGTTTTGAAAAAAAAAAAAAAGGACGTTTTTGTTTAAGATAGCTATATAGGGAGTTTCATTATGACATTTCTATGTATATTTGTATTGTATACCAACTTTGTTCATCCCCTCCACTTTTCTCCTTTCTACCTTAGTTCCCTTCTTATGGTGATTTCAACAGGTTTAAATAATCTGCTTTAACCAAACACATGACGTGGCTGAAATACAGTTTTTCAGTGAGTCATGAGTTAATTTTCTTGGTTCAAAGAGTTCATGGAATTTGGACCAAGAAGTCAAGCAAATGAAGTCTCTGTGAACAAGTGCTAACTAGCATCTGTCTGGGAACTTTGCATCTCTCTTTAAGAAGCTACAAAGTGCAGGTGACACAGTGCTTTGTCATCTGCAGGCACAGACTCTGCTGGGATAACTTTGCTTCAGAGTATAAAGAAAGATGTCAATGAATAAGAGATACATCAAGTGTTCTCTGAGAGTTGTAGCAGAAAACCAGAATAATATTGATTTCTTAGAAGTTACTGAAGCAACACAGTAACTTTCATTCTATATTTTTCCTACTTATTAGAGTACATGCCAAAGGGAAAATATCTTCAGTCCTGGAGACAAAAAAATGTGGTTTATTTCTTTTTCCTTTTTTTTTTTTTTGTTTTTGATGATCATTTTTTAAAAAAATTTATGAAGACAGAAGAAAGGATCAAAGTTTGAAAGTTGTGTTCAACATGAAAAATTCTATGAGATAACTGCATCTTTGCCTTAAGCGTCAAAAATTTCCCTTAAGTATTTAATTCTGCCTTTTTCACAGAATTAAACATTGGTGCTATTCCTTGATGTTGCCAAAGTGTGGTGTTTCATTTTAATTTTAGGAAAAATGAAAAAGGATTCTTATATAAGTCTTTTGAAATGGAACTCTAAGTTCCTTTTTTAATGTGTGAAGTATTGTAAGTCATATCAAAATGAGCAATTTATGATCAAATGACAAATTTTCAGAGACCAATTAGATTTAAAGTGTAAAGATTTAGAGGGGATGGATGATAAAGAGTAGTCCAACATGTGTTACTTTAAAGAAAATTTGTACATAAGCATTATGTTTAACTCCTTGTGTTTGTGCCTAAACAAACAAAATAGAGGAAAGCTAAAAGTTTCAGATACTTGAGAAACAGAGAGGCTGAGACCCTTTAGCATCAAATTTAAGTTTAAGCACTTGTCCCATTGATTCCTGACTAAGTGACCTTGTCCGTTTACCTCTCTGAGCTTTGGTTCCTTATCTATAAAATAAGTATTTGTGTAATATTCATGTGACCTGCTTAGTATAGCTCTTTTCAGTATGGGCATTTATGTGAATATTGTTACTCATGTAACAATAGTCCATTGTCATTTGATGCCATATTAACCACACCTTTTGATGTCCTGTAGCCCCATACTTTGTATCCAGTAGACAATCGGTAATTATTTGCTGATGTCCTGTCACAGAAATGTCTGTTATTTTTTGCCATCTCTGACTTTAGATGTCATTCTCTTCGACTATGTTATTTCAATTTAAGTCATCAGTTTGTCCATCATGGTTGAGTAACTAACCAGTATAGTGAAAAGAAATCAGTCAAAGTTGTTCTCTGACTGTAGTGCCAAATTTTTGTCCAAAATATGAGGAGGAATTAGCTTAGCAGCTGACCTCAAGTGGTCCCACACATTTACAGACTTGGTGGATAGGATATTGTTGATGCTTTAAAATGTACATTGCACAGCATGAAGTCAGGCTCAAAAGCACTTAGTAAATATTGGTTTACAGGCTGTTAATAACTAACATAGAAGGCATACTTGACAGCTGAGTTTTACCATAAAATATTGCTCTCTTTAATTGTGTGATAGGACTTTGAAATCTGCTGAGTGGAGCGCATAGAAAAGACAGTGTACAGCTCCTAAGATGCCATAAAGTAGACTGATGATTTGCCAAATGGAACCTTAGTTTTGTCCCAAGCCTTATAGTACCTTTCAAGCAAATGCTTATGAAGTCATAGTAGAATCTGGAGATGTGCAGGGGTATGTTTATTTGTTGCATTGGTGATAGGGGACACCTCTGGCAATTGGTGCCCAGAGGCCAATCATGGTGCTGTCCTGCAATATGTGTGGGACTCACACATTGAAGAATTGTCGCTTCTACAATGCCAGTATAGGGTCAAGGAACACTGAGTATTGAATAGAGATATTGAAGGAACATTTTCTCTTAGAGACTAAGACTTAGTAAAACACAGACTTACCAAATACCTGCCATGTGCCACACACTTAGGAGACATCAATGTGTAGACAAAAAACTTTGTCTCATGGAACCTACGTGTTTGAAATAGTCAAACCATAAACATTGTAAGTAAGTACATTACATATTAGTCGAGGAGGTAATGTGTGGAATGAAAAAACAAAGAGTGGATTAAGGGGAATGAGGATAACTGCAGAAGGGAAGTATGTTACAGTTTTGCAGTAGGGTACTCAGGATTGAAGAGAATAATTAAGATGTGAATAAACTGATTGATTTATTTTGAATATGGAGAGGTAATGTGTAATTAAATTGCAGCTAACCAAAGGATTGGGGCTTGGGTAGTATGCTCAAAACTGACAGGCTTGAAAAATGAGTTTCAGCCCTCAAGATTCCTTGTTTTAACCAAGGAAGTGTCCCTAAGAACATTACTACTAATGATGGATTACATGGATGGATGGATGGATGGACAGATGGATGAATGGATAGACAAAAAGTTGATGGCTGGATATAAAATGCTCAGGAAAAGTTTCATTAAAATCAATAAGAATATATAAACATTTTTTCTTTTCTGTCTTATTTATTTATTTATTCACTTATTTTTTGGTGGTACTGGAGTTTGAACTTGGAGCCTTGCATCTACCACTTGAGCCACACCTCAGCTCCAAATGCTTACATGTGAATCTCATCTGTTTTTGTTTTTGTGGTTCTGGGGGTTGAATTCAGGACTTCCCACATGCTAGGCAAGCATTCTAGATACATTTCTTATTGCTGAAATTCAGTGAATCTGTGAATTCAGGCTGTCACTTTAGCTGGGAGTCTTTCAAAGCCTGGTCCAGGACTAATTGAATCAGGAATTTCTGGGACCAGTGAAAGTCTTAGTCCATTGACTTGAGTCCCTTCACCATGAAAATCCCCATGGGAACCATTGCTGGTCTCTGGAATGCACCTCACTGATGTGTAAGATAAACGGGCCATTCTTCACATCTTGATCCTTATACTGTGCTTTAGAAATAGTTTTATTCTTCTCCAGAAACAATGAAGTGGATGAGTAGAGTGAACAGTTTTCTTTACTAGGCTGGGGATCAAATTGATAATGGAGAAACCTTCAAGGACAGATGTGGCCAGTGTTCTCAGCTTCTCTCTCATCCTCTGAGGCCACAGAAGTGAAATAAAATGGCTAAAGTTACAAGAGGATTTATTTATCCTCTGGACCACTACAGAACTCAATAATCCCTTGGAAATTGAAGTTGTCTATGATAATAGATGAAAGTGTCATTAACACCCACTGAGGCCCATAGGAAGTTGTTCTGCCAAAGGAAACATCCATAAAAAAAATATGCCAAAAGAAAATGACAAGATCTGAAATTAAAGATCAAACAAGTAGAGATGATCTTCATAGAAAATCCATCCAGAGAAGAAATATGAACTAAAGCAAACAGGCAATAATATAGCAGCATATGCACTATTGAAAAAGAATCAAACCCTCTGCAAGGCAGCAGAAAGGGGTGCTCTGGAAATGCTAGCAGGAAGAGAGTAGGAGGCCCCAGAGGGACACTGCAACGCTTCAAACAGCAAATCCAACCAAATAAACAAAACCTTTGCTTTGTTTTACCAAAACATACATAGTGCTGCAGATTTCAAAAGTTCTTTGAAAGCCCCTTTGTAGAACTAGCTAGAGAATACTAACAGCAAATCTTCCCAATTGGGAAAGTATGCAGAGATTTAAGAAGACATCCACAAAAAAAAAAAAAAAAAAAAAAAAAATTGGTCTGCCACAGTGGAAATGGGAAGAAGAATGGGTGGAAGGATTAAGGGAGGAATGAATGGAAAAAGACAGGGAGAGAGGTCGGAGAAAAGTTCAAAGCTGTAAATCAGAATTGAACATTTAAACTACTTTCAACATACTGATTTACTACAGAGAATCATCACAGTGTTGTACTTGCCACATTCACCTATGAAAAGGTCTCACTTCTCTCTTCAGCAAGTTATTACTTTTGACATATTAAGTTTACCCAGAAAGAATGCATAGAAGTCTTCTCCCAGTCATAGTTTTACTTTCAGTAATTTCAGATACCTGCAGTCAATTGTGCTTTGAAAATAGGAAATGGAAAATTCCAGAAATAAACAGTTTCTTAAGTTTTAAATCGCACACCATTTTGAGTAGTGTGGTGAAATCTTGCACAGGCCTGTTCTGCCCTGTCCCAGCTGGGATAGGAGTCGCCACTGTGTCTAGCATAACCACACTGTGTGTGCTGCCTGATCATCTGGGTTGATCAGGTTGATTGCCTACAGCAGCACTTGTGTTCCTTTAGGGCCTTCATTTTACTTAAGAATGGCCCCACGGTAAGAGTAGTGATGCTGGCAATTGGCATATGCCAAAGAGAAGCTATAAAATGTTTCCTGTAAGTGAAAGGTGAAATGGTAAAAGTTCTTGACTTAATAATGAAAGAAAAAAGTTATAAGGACAAATGTTATTGTTCCTAATTTGTAAGTTAAGCATCACAGATGTGTGTATATAGGAAAAAATCATAAAACATAAAGATTTTGGTTCTATCTGTGCTTTAAGACACCCACTGGGAATTTTGCAATGAATCTCATGAAGACAAGAGGGTAAGTACTGTAGTATAATAAGGAATTCCCCCAATCCATTTATATGAATTTTTGCCACCTGGCTATATGAATATTATCAAAGGGTCTACCAGTTCAGAGTCTAGTCTACTCTCTGATATATAAAAATGTAATGAGAACCAATGTGGATTAAGTGCTTAGTATGTGCCAGTATTGTGCTAGACACTGAACATACGCTGTTGCCTTCAATATACATATCAGCTCTCAAGGCCCCAGCCTGCATGTCTCATACCTAGGCCAAGCAAGATCCATGGCTTCTCTTCAAATTAGTTTCTACACCACACGTCTATTCTTCCTTTTCCCCCTCTTATCTTCTAATTCCCTTCCTCTCTGTCTCTGTCTTTTGTGTCTTCCCTTCCTCCCTCCTTCTCCCTCTGTCTCCAAATATAGGAAGATAGCAAGTATAAGAATTAAGAGCAAAAGAAAACGGTTCTCATCTTGGCACTAGACACTTCGGTGGTTGGTGCATGATTGGGCATCAGAGGGGCTAGCTGAGTGACTGCTGGGGACCAGGCCTTATTGAGCCAGACTTGTGTGCACCACCAGGCACTGTTGGAGTTGAACTGAGACAAAACTCTGCAAACCAGGGGCGACTCCAGCTAGCATCCCATCTGCTCTGTGGGGAAATCGAATTACACTTCACAGGGGGTGGGTGTGAAGAAACCATACAAAGAGACAAAACTGCAGCTGTCTCCTTGCAGATGATGGGTATGGGATGTTTTCCACAGAAGCCTCCATAGGAAACTGGCAGGAGGCATCCAGTCTCCAGAGCATTCTTCACACCCTCTGAGCAAAGCAAAAGCTACCTCCACAAGCCAGTGTCACTTGCTTCTGTTTCCATGAATAGTATTCATGCTTGTGTTTGTTCACCCTCTAAACACTACTCAGGTTTATTCCTATGTAAGAACCTTTATTGTTGGAGTTTCTCAGAAGTTTTTCTTTATCCCACTTGCCTTCAAGTTTTCCCCTTATTCTTCTAGTCTGGTCACATGAAGTCTGCTTCTAGATGGTGGCCCTCAAATCTTTATCTCCAGTCTCTGCCTCTTTCCTGAATTTCAGGCTCATATTTTAGTAGCTTCCTGTACATCTTTATGTGCACAATGAATTCAGAAAGTGCCTAAATTGATTCTTACCTTCTCATAAGCATCTGTTTTCCTTTTATAATCCTTTTTTGGTTAATGACATTCACCCAAGTTAGAAATATGAAACTGTTGACCCCTCTCTTTCTCTTACTTCATACATTCAGTCTTCACAAGGTCTGTGGATTCTGTCTCTGTAGTGTCCCTCGAATTGTTCCTTTCTTTTCCTTTGCCCTCAGAGTCCCCTCGCCCTGACCACCATCACTCTATGTTGTCTGTCTTTCCCTGTTCTCTGTATCTTTCTGAAACAGAGACCTGCAGACATTTGTCTTTCCAATGTGCGGCTTGTGGGTCAAGAGGTCTCTGTTGAAGCCATACAGCTCTTCCATTGGAGCACAAAAGCAGCAATAGACAATACATGAACAAATGAGCACATTTGTTCCAATAAAACTTTATGCATAAAAAGAGGTGGTTAGCCTGCTTTGGTGCATGGGATGTAGTTTGCTGACCCTCTTCTAAAGCACAAAAAGTCCCTTTTACCTACAAGTCCCAAATCTTCCTTGCCTAGGGTACCCAATCTTAGTCCTGGCTATCAATCAGAATCATTGCAGTGCACTAGGCCCTGGGCATTTTATATTTTGAAAACTCCCTAGATAATTCAGGTGACAGACATATTTGAGAACCAATATCTTTTAAAACTGTGCTTCTAAAACACTAGTAGGATAAGAATCACCTGGAGAACTCATTTTAATAAGTAAATTCCTGAGCTGTACTCCTAGGGATCCAACAAGTTCTGTAAGAACACCTAGGAATGGACACTTTAACAACACCCTGGGTGATTCTGAGAAGTTTGACTGAGGATCTTATCCTGAATAACACTGTGAAAGTGTATCAAATTAAAACATATTAGCCTGGCTAGTGTAATGTACTTCATCACCTCGTCCTAACCCACTTGTTCAGCCTCTTCTCAGATTCACATGTTCTGCCCTCTAGTTCATGTCTGCTCTTCTCTGCACCTCCACACATGCTTGTGTCTGCCATCTCAACGCAGGTAGACTTGTACTTCCTTCCTCTTTTTCTAGCTGGAGGAATTCTACTCATTTTTCCCTGGCCCAGTTCTCGCACTGCTTCTTCAAAGAATCTTGCCTTACATATGCTGCCTAAATTTCTTTCTTTCTCCTCTATTCTGCCTTGGTAATTTGCTCATGGTGCTGATACTTGCTGTTCTCTTTTGATCATTAGTTGTATCCATGGTATCTCCATACTAGACTATATTCTCTTCAAGGATGGAAATGTCTCCATACAACTAATTGCACCTAGCAGTTATCTGAGCCAACAGAAAAGAATCAAAGCCCGTATTGTGGCTCTCTGTGTGCAAGTTCTGCTCAGCAGAGCTGGGTCCTCAGTGGGGAAAAAGTCACCTCTGAGGATAACATCTGATACTATGCTCCAGTTTTGTGCTTGCTTACTTGTTTCCTTTCTTCCTTCCATTTTTTTCCATCAATGCAGCACTTTTTGAATAATCACTGTATACTAGACAGTCTTGATGCTGGGATCAGAAGACAAATAAAATAGACATAAATCTTGGTGCCTATGGTGTTAACATTGGAATGGGTGAGACAGACAATAAACGAAATATCCAGCATATCAGATGGCTTGCAGAGGTGATACAAAAAATAAAGCAGGAAAAGAGGATTGGGAAGGCTCAAGACAGTTTAGGAAAGTAGGTTTGGAAATTTCTCTGTAACTGCCCCAACTTAGACCTTCTCAACATTCTGAATTGTTCCCACTTGCAGCCTTTCCCTGCTTTCTACAGTGTCACATCACCAGAAGGATCCTTCCAAAGAGTGTCCATTTTTCCATCCTTCCTATACAGTAGTAACTTTACTTTGACCAAATGTGTAGGCCTAATGTTGCCAAATATGGTTTTCTTCCAAGAGAAGTCAGAAGATGGCATTTTTCTATGAAATCTCACTTTAAAATATTGATCATTAATTCAACTATGAAAACGTTCACATGATCCAAAGAAAATGTATTTGTAGGCCCTATAGTCTACTAGCCAATGACCTCTGAGTGGGAATGTGGTTCAAAATTCTGAGTGTAGAGTCATTTCAATGACAGGGAACATTGACACATGCTTGACATTAAAATATATGTCTATTGAATAAAGTCACTCGTACTGCTATGTGAGAAATCTGACCTTAGTACTGGGGAGCTGTGGTCTGAATGCATTGTTCCACTACACATGCCCAATCTTTAGCCCAAAGACGGCAGTGACTTGCCAAATACTATCTGGATATTAGTGGTAGAGTTGACCTAAAATCCAAGTTTTAATACCACTTCAGGCTGGTTTGTTTAGTAAATGTTGAAAATGGAACTTTGGTTTTCAGCAAATTGTCATAGTCCATTACTGATGCTGTAACAAATTACCTTAGACTAAGTAATTTATAAATAATAGAAATGTATTTCCCATAGTTCTGGAGAGACATTCAAGATCAAAGTGCTAGCAGATTTGATGCCTGTTAAGGGTTTACTCTCTCCTTCCAAGATAGTGCCCTTTGTTGTGTCCTCACCTGAAGGAAGAGATGACCTCTGTGTCTTCATACGAAGGAAGGGAAAAGGGACCAGGGAACTAACTCAACCGATTTTATAAGGGCACTAGTTAATGAGGGTAGTATCCTTGAGATTTAATCATTTCCCCAAATGCCCTACACTGTTTTTTTGTGTGGGGAGGAGGGGACTGAGGTTTGAACTCAGGGCTTCGTGCTTGCAAAGCAGGCACTCTACTGCTTGAGCCAAATTCCGGTCCATTTTTGCTCTGGTTATTTTGGAGATGGGGGCCGATAAACTATTTTCCCTGGCTGACCTCAGACTGCAATCCTCCTATGTTAGCCTTCTAAATAACTAGGATTATGGGCACAAGCCATTGGTGCCCAGAAGGCCTTACATCTTAATAGGTTCCAGCATGAATTTTGGAGGAATATATTCAGAACATAGCATCCATTGGCAGAGGAATGAGTAATCACAAATGATCCATTCTATGGTACAATTCCATTTGTGTAATGACTAGAGCCACAAAACAAGCACACAACTATGTTCCTAGATGTGCACAAAAACATACAGAAAAATGTCTGGAAGTACATGAGCCAATATGGTCACCATGGAGGGGACCAGCACTGGGGCAGGGTAGACAAAGGAGGTTATCATCCTGTTTCTGTTTTAAAGTTTTATCATACAAATATGCAAATAAACTAATTTGTATAAAGTAAAATAATTCTCCAAGAAAAATAAAATTAGTGAAGTTGCAGTGACCTCCACAAGGCATTATGAAACACAGACATATTGATTCATATAACATAAGAAAGAGACACAATTACTAAGATCAGGAATTCTTGAAACTTAATTTGGCCCAAAAACAGGAAAATCAGGCAAAAAACTTAAAGAAATCAGTAATTTGGGTTTGTGCTACAGAAAAGGATTGGCAAAGAACTTAAGAGCATTGTGCTTTCCACAATTAAATGTGAGCTCATCTGCTTGCAACCATCTCAAATCCAGAGCCTGTAAGAAAAGAATGATTCCTTTGCTAATCCCGTAAGCCATATTGTCAGCAGAAGTTGTATCAGATAAAAGATCTATGTTTAAGCTATAAAATGCAACAGGAAAAAAGAAACACAGCATATGGAAGTGTTTCTACACCACTTCAAGTCAACTGAGACAATATTTTAAAAATAACCAGAAGTCTCCAGGATGTTTCTTTCTTTTTATCTCTGTTCTCTGCATTGCTGTTTTTACTGACTGACACGAACTAGTCATTACTAACAATAAGCAGCTCAGGGCTGATGTCCATCCAAGCTGATGAGGTGTCTAGTATCTCTGATCAGGGGTAGCTAGGAAGCAGAGCCTTCCTGTGCATCTTTGCCTTGGGGAGCACTCCTCTTTGTCTTTGGAGAACCCTGTGCAGGTGGCAGCTGTGTCTAAGGACAGGATGAGTAAGCCAAAGACCTCACCACATAAACCCTGGCATCTAGGAAAACCAGCAGTTGGCCTGATCTCCTGTACAAGCAACCAGTAAAAACAAGTCCCAGTTACGTCTGAGGTGCTCATACAAGCAGATGTGTTGTCTTTAATAAAAGCAAATTTTACCCTTTATATGGGCTTCATTTAAACAACCCTCCCACTCCCCCCACCCCCAGGAAAAAACCTTACTTTTGCGATTGAGAGACTTTGAGAGGATCCCATTTCTACATCCTTGGGCATTATTTAGCTATATCTTACTGTGAATGACTCCACAAGATCAAAGAGAAAAAAATCTCACCCTCTTCCTTTGAACACATGCAGGAAGCTGATATTTAATCATATCTGTCCAAGGTAGGGATTCCTTCCAGGTCAGTGAATTAACCCCATTTAAGAGCAGCCAGCTCATATATTTATATTCTCAATCTTCCCATGTGCTGTGCTGTAGGGGAGGCTGGACAGGTTCCAGTTCTGAATTGTGACTCTGGTCTGCAGTACACACGTGGGGCTGAGGGAAGGTGTGGGGGCTGATCTATAATGGATACTCTGTTCTTAAAGCAGAGTAAAGGGTGCAAGATTGTTATTCTGCTTTGAAGTTCTGTCTCTCTCTTAGGAGTGGATCAAAGCCTCTTTTTTTTTCTTTCCAGAATTCATAAGCTCTTAATGCAGTGCCCTCCTCTTGGTGTGTTGCTTTTTCCCTATTGCAGATCCTTTTCCCACCAGTCTCTGAATTGGATGGTATAGCTGTATACACACTCCTCTGTGTGGTTTCTCCCTACTCCTTCTCTTGTCTTCTCTCTCTCCCCTTCTTCCTCCCTCCCTTCTTTCCTCCTATCTTCTCTTCTTTCCTTCCTTTCTGTTCTATTTGGAGTATCCAAGAGCACTCAGCCTCAGTTTATAGAAAATAGATACTGGCTCTCTGAAAGCATTCTTCAACCTCGTTTCTTGCGAGTAAAAGAAGGAATATTGGGGTTTTTTTTTTGCTTCCTCTCATTTTAAAAAAGAGGAGTCTGGATTGGAGAAAAAACCTGTTATGAATAAAACCAGTGGAATTGGTTTCAGGAGGTGCTTTGGAATCTGACATGAATGTGAAACAAAGCATTTTAGTGCCTTTAAAAGGCTGGAGGATGGTTTCTGTGATTGTTGCTTTTGTAGCTCCTGAATTTTTTTTTTTTCTTACACCTAATACTGCAGTAGCCACAGCGTAAGAAACCATACTAAAAATTCACTGCCTGTGCAGGACTAAGGGTTGCTTCCACACACCTGTGTGGTGAGCAGTGCAAAGAGAATGGTCTTGCAGGCTGGGTCCATTTCTCAGTGTACAACCCCTCTGGAATAGCAAACCTGCAAAATAGGTTACACTAACAACATGCAAACATTTAAATGATGATCTTAAAGCTGTAAGGCAGCTAGTTTTTAGAAAACAGAGGATCTTGTAAATGGCAATTTAGAAAATTAATGCAAAAACACCATCTGCTAAACCTGAGCTCTAGGAAAATGCTGGGGTCTGCAGAGGGATAGGCTGTATCTGGAGCTAGCTCCATCTGCTTCTGCATGTCCCCATGCATCTCCCGCACCAGAGCCCAGGACCACTTCTGTCCTGTTCCCATGAGTCCTTACCAGTTCTTAAACAAGGTGGCATTAAAAAGACTCTTTGTTCTCTTGGTTAAGTCTATGTCACTTCACTTGGGGTGTGCTGATTTTCTAAAGATCCCCAGAGCATTCATTCAGCAAACATTGCCCAAGCATGAGACCATTTGTGAATTCCTGCAGGGGATATAAATGTGAATAAGGACATTTACGTTCTTTAGCTAGGGAATGTGTTTCAAAAGGAGGATAAAAAAGTTCAATGAGAACAAAGTTGATGTGATAAGAAGGGCATCAAGACTGTATCTTTAGGGAATTTACATATCTCACTTTATGTGTGAGTTTAGCACTTTATTATCTCTGTTGCTATCTTCTAGTGTGACTTCAGGCTGTACTTCTTGAAGTCCTGGGTTTTATTACTGTCTGGAAAAAAACATCTCACATAGCTCTTGCTGTTCCCATTGGTAATAACAATGTGAACATGGCACGGGGATTCATGTCACATCTTTGTGGAAACCCCAGACAATCATATGAAATGCTCCATCCACCACTTCAAATCACGTCAAGGAAGGAATCCATATTCTTATAAGCCCAAAGTCATTGCAACTGCTGCTGCTACTACTGTTTAAATTTTCAATAAAAGCAAAAAAAAAAAAAAAAAAACTGCATCAAATCAGCAAAAATCCTATCGAAGATGTAATATGTATTGACTAGCAAGGGGGGTAGTCTGTACCAGATGGCACACTCCCATCTTTACATACATTATTCTATGTGACCTTCCCAGCAAGCTCAACAGCTGAGGATCCCACTGTTGTCATTTCACATCTAAGGAAACTGAGGCACAGCAGGATTAGCTGGCTTGTCCACAGTCTCACAGTTATCAAGTTTGTAATCAAGTTTTTCCCATCAGTCTATGAAACACGGGCCCCAGGTCAGCACCCAGGAACAGAATGAACAGGCCTCAACAGCTTGTCCACAAATGGGCAGTGAACTGTTCCTTTGTGAGAACAGCCAGATTGACCAAATATTTTGTGTTAGGCTTTGAAGAGAATTCCTTTTCCTCAGTGTACTTTCTTTACTCCTTCTACTTGGCTCTGACTAGTGTTTATATGAGGCTACATTTCTGCATTTTCCACAAGCAGCCTGGACTGGAGCTCCTGGCTGAAACTAAAGTTAAAAACAGATAGACAGACAGTCAGACAAGTTATCCACTGGCAGTCAGCCAAGCAGATAATGGACCTGGACACAGTAAGGAATGGGCCAACTTCCAATCTTCACTGTGCCCAGTCCAGTTTTTCTGATTAAATGAGGCAATACATGCAATATACCAAGCACAGGGCCCATAGATGACAAGTGTCCAGTAAACATCACTGTGTTTCTGAGTAGTCCAGCTTTCACCTCATGAGCAAGTGTGCACACGCATGACTGGTAAGGGTCTTGCTCCTTCACTGCAGGGTGCAATGATTTTACCTTTTTTCATATTTATTCCCTCACCATCCTGATAGCCTTTGTGAGAACTGGATCAAAGGACAAAAGGCAAAGTGGGCAAAGGGACTAGAAGAGGATAGGTAAATTACCTCCAGACCAGGGGGGCCCTGAGAGAGGGACTATGTTTCCATGCTCCTAGCATAGGCCACGTACTCTCTATATAAATAGGGGAGAAATCACATTTTTAGGATCCATTTGGCCCAGGAAAAAAATAGGATGCTTATGGGGACAGGGCTGGAATCCACTTAGCTTTCCACTCCCACTTACAAAGGGTCTCAAATTTCCTTTTAATGTTATTTCCAAACATCTCATCATATATTTTGTGTGTGCCAAATCATTAGCATGTTAAATACAGACATTTATGAAATACATTGAAAATGTAAGCTTAGTTGACATTTTGTCACTTTGTAAAATACCAAAACCCTTAAAAATTTCTAGCGGGAAGGACCTGTGTAAACCTCATTGGCCTGATTTTCAGTCACCTCAGACCACAGATGCATGTGCTCTGACATGTGAGCCAGTACCAGACTGTCAACCATCATGTATTTCTCCCAGATGTTTGGAAGTTTCTCATGAGCATGTCTTAAATATGCAACAGACATAGAGTCTTCTCCAACAAGCCTGATGTTGTCCTAACTCAGTTTTAATTTTGAAGCTGTGAATCCTTCCTTGAAAAAACAGCAGCGTGTCTTTTTCTTTTTTTTTTCTCAAATTTTCCATGTTTAATTCTCAAAGGACCTCAGGCTTTCTCTTACCTGAATAATTTTTAGAGACAGTAATTGGCTATGTGTGTGTGTGTATGCATATGTGTTAATATGTATGTGTATACACACACACACATATATATTTACTTTTTTGGGCAATAAGATGAACCACTCTTCCTGAAAGGAAGACACAATTGTGACACTAGGTTATTTGTGAGTATACCAGTCCCCAAATTTGGTGTCTACTAGCATGCAATACCCTGTTCCCATCACAAAACCACAACCTAATTTTGTTACTCGTTTACCTCATTTGCCCTCTCTGTAGCATAACCATAGGCCTACTGAAAAGCTACTTATCTAGCTGTGTATTTAGTGGTCTGTTTGCCAGGTCCTGCACCAGGACCTGCGAATATAGTTACGTGCAAAGCATGTGTACGTCCCTGCCTTTTGGTGTTTATGTTTTTTCACCAGACCCCCCCCCACTCAAACCATCCCAGTAAACAAGAATATCTATGGTGTTGAAAAGAGATCAACAAAAATCTTGCCTCCTGTCAAATTCTCGACAACCTTCCCCGCTTACTTTTTAATTCTTTAAGCTCTAAAATCAACCTTCCTGTTCCAAAGAATACCTCCAAATCCTTGCTCTAGCCTCTCTCAAAAATCCATGAATTTGGATCCCACATTTATTATTAAGTAAGGGTTCTAGGAATTATTTTCTCTTCACGCCTTATGCTCTCTGGGCGCATGCTGACTTGCCTTCTTAAGTTGGCAGAGATGCATGCGTGGGTGAGTCTTCATGCAAACCTTATCAAGAGCCAGAAGCCACACATTTCCAAAGTGTAAATATGCAGCTGGTGTCTAAGGCCTGAGATGCAGAGCCATGTGAAAGTGTTAAAATAAAATAAGGTCGATAGTACCACTTCATCAGAAACAGGCGACGAGTGAGATGTTACGAAATGTTTATGTGCCTAGGGAGTAAGGTGCTCAGAGACAATTACCAACTAAACATTTCATTAATGAAATAATGATTAATTATAATTACTAATTAAAGTGCAGGATTATGCTGCTGGTTTTGCGCATTAACAGGAGTAATGACATTACCATTTTTAATGGAATTCCAGGAACGAAAATTATAACAACTCACAGAAAAGATATGGGTTGCAAGCGTGATTAGGCGTTATTGTTAAAACCAGGGGCATGGAATTTTCCCTGCTGGTGAACTTAACTTAAGTAAGTTTAATGCGGTGTAATTTAATTACTAAGCGTAGTTTTCTTCTCAGTGGGAAGAGATACCAGGTTTATGCTTTAAAGAACAAAAGGAAGAATGTAAATAGCTATGGGTAATGATTGGCTACTAAAGGGAAAAAAAAATCAAAGAGTATTTAGCTGTCTTTTGCATAATATTTGGGAGTAGATGCATCCTGGCTTAGTTGTAAATTTTATTTAATTAATGCTTAGAGGATTAACAACAAAGTATCCCATGCAGACAGGGAATGTAGTACTGTCAAGTGTATCAAGAAGGAGAATTTTCATAGAAAGGATGTCTCCATTGAATAATTAATACACAGGCGCTTTCATTAATGTCAGATTCCCACAGGAAGCAGAAACTTGACCCTCAGTAATAAACCATTTAGGAGTCATTAAATAGAAGCATCATTCTTAAACTGTTTACCATTGCATGTGAGCTCATCCATAATGCAATATGTCGGCCTCAGCTGCAACGAAAAAATGCCCAACACTTGGCTTTTGGTAGACTGGAGTTTCCCCAAGCACACTGAACCCTTCAGCTTGATCCACATCTAGCCCCATAGGGTGAGCTGTCACTTCGTTTTGCTCAGTTCAGGGTCAGCTTGGAAAGCTAACACTGGAGGGCCTCTGACCCTATTACAACCTCTTCTATTAGTGTTCCTCAGAGTCAGCACCATATGGTCCCCTGGGGCCACATAATTCCTTGTTGTAAGAGGACTGTCCTATTCATTGTTGGAAGCTTAGTAGCATTCCTGGCCTCCATCTGCTGTATGCAATATCACCTATCATTCACCCACCCCCACTTTTGACAATCAGAAATGTACCAGACCCTGCCAAATCTCCCCCTAGGGGTAGGACCTGAATAGAACTACCTGCAGTACATCCACTAAAGGGGATCATGGTGGGTGAGGGGCAAGACTCCCCACTCAATTGAGTACCTGAGGCTGTGGTGATTCCTAGTTCCTGATCATCTTCACAGTTGCAGCCATCTCTAGGATCAAATGCATCCTGCTCTTGGAGGGTCCATCCATATGTAGCTATCACCACAGCAGTAAGTGTGCCATTAAGATCAGAACCGTCCACTCCAGTGACCCAGTGCTAGCCTTGTAATCCTCTCCACACAGAAATGACTGCTGCCTCTGCCTTATACATCAAAATTGCTGGTGCTATGAGCAGTGCCACCACTGTCCTGAACTTGTAAGGAGCCCAGTGAATCACCAAGCTGTTTTCTTTTCCTCCCTCACTCCCTTCTTCTTTCTTCCCTCCCTCCTTCCTTTTAAAATTCTCGGAGAATATTTCTAAAGTCTGGAAACAAATCAGAGGGTTTTTTTTCTTCTTCTTTTAATAGAATGTAGATTTGATGTCTTGATTTTAAAAAATGCACTCTTAGTTCTGTCTGGGCATGCAGGATGCCCACACAGCGACTAAAAAAAGAAACATGAAGCTATTTGGAGATTCACTTTATCTACACCAAAGCAGAAACTGATTTGAGTAATGACTTCTCTCTTTGATTTTTTAATTGAATCAAAATGAACAGTTATGTCTTGGCATCTCACAGCCACCTCCTCTGTGTTCTGTTAAAACTCAGAGAATTTGATGTCCTTGATGCAGACATGAGGTCGATGGGTGACCTAAGTGAAGCAGAGGATCCTTGAGGTTGTTGAGTCCATTGAGAGGCTGAGACTGGTCAGTTATTGGAGACCTGAAAGGTTCTGATATTTTCTAGTGACAACAGTTCCGCTTTTGTCTGTCCACATACCACACTCTGGCTTGAAAACATGTCATTGTAAGTGTGGGCTCTTTCCAGTATTCCACTTTGAACAGACATGTTTTAAATTAACCAGTCAAACACAGTTCAGAAATCAGAACCAGTGAGTGAAAATTCTACTTGGCTCAGAACCTGAGTAAGTCTTATTAATTCAGAGAGTAGAAAGCCTACATGTGCTAATTACCAAAACTACTAATTAGCTTTAATTATAAGCTTGGAAGGAAGTTTAAGTGTGTTGCATTTGATAGGACTGTTGACCTTTTCAGTGTACTTTGTGGGGGGAGGATGGAGAAGCAGAAAGGAGGTGTTACAAGATTCATCAGAGAACAATTAATTTGTCTTCTTATGAAGATGCTATCAATTAAAACATCTCTGCGTATCAGGACATAAAGGCACTTTAAGAGAGCCTTACCTATGTCAACTCAGAGTGCACCAGACAGCCAAGAAAATGTACTCATTTCACAAGTTATTTCTTATTCTGCCACTGTTGTAAACCAGTAACAGGACAAGTCCAGCCAGGTGGATGCTTTTATATGTAAATCATAAAATAAGGGCTAGCTTTGACTGATTTGGGAGGGTCACTGAGAAAAGCTGCCCTTGCAGACATTTGATGAGATGCTCAGAAACCTGTCTCATGCCAAGGTCTGGAAATACTTTCCATCATCCTCTCATCCTGTCATATTTTTCAGTATTTCTAAGTCTTTTGGCCACTCCTTTGATGTGACTGGGATGTTCCGTGCTGTTTTCCTTATGGCAAGACAGCTCCTCATCTGATTTTCCCGGTAACACAAATGGTGACAGTTTTCAAGGATCTCCAGTACAGCATTTCACACCCCACATGACCTCCCCATAGCCCCAGGAACTGTGTCACAAGTTCATCAGTTCCCTTATCCTCTAGATTTGAAGATTCTTTGGTTTGGCTGAAATCTCTCAAAACTGATGTATCTCCTAGTAACCACCAGAGGGATCCCATATAATGTGATAAAAATTATAATCAACATGGAAGGATCATAGCACAGCCAGACTCTGCTTGCTGGCAAGTCACAGGTCTCACTCTGGAGTAGGAGGAGGAGGGACAAAGAATGAAGAGTGTGGGAGAAGGTTCTACTTGGCAACTTCAGAGATGGAATCGCCAAAGAGAGAGGGACAGGTGTAAAGACAGAGAGGTCTGAGGGTCAGCCCCTGTTTTCTGGAAACAATCTACACAAACAAGTAAAACAAACCCTAGCCATTAGAAGGTAGGCCCTTTTTAGTCAGGGGAATCAGATCCAACTCGATTCTGAATCTGTGTTCAGAAGTGCGAGCCTCAAATGTAGTAACATTTCATGATAAGAACTACTCTTTTCCATTTTAAAAACAGGTTTGTACAATAAAGAGGGAACCAGTAATGTACTATGTGATTTTGCAGAATCACTTAAAATAGTAGAAATTTATTCTCTCCCAGTTCCCTTGCCTAGAAATCAGAAATCAAGGTGTCAGCAGGGTTAGATGCTAGGCAACACTTAGAAGCCTAGGAAAGCTGCTTCTGGAATTCGGGGGAGACTCCTTTTCTCCTTCTAGCCTCTGGTGATGGGCAGTAATTCTTAGCGTTCAGTCCTTGGCTCATAGCTGCATCTCTCCAATTTCTGCCTTGGTCTTTAAATGACATTCTTCTCTTCTGCATGTCACCAAATCTATGTTTTCTTGTGAAGACACTAGTCATTGGATGTAGCACCCACATTAATCCTGTGTGGACTCATGTTACCTAATTACATCCCCCAAGACCCTATTTCCAAATAGGGTCACATTCTGAGGATCCAGGTGGAAATGAATTTTTGATGACCCATGGTTCCTAAAGAACTTGCAAACTTTCACTCATAGACACAAAGCCAGTCAATATTCTAGTTCAAATATGATTTCCAGTCAGGACGAAATCCATTCTCACCACCTAAGGAATGATGCTTTTGCCTTCTCTTTAGGTGACTGCTTTTTAATCTAGTTCCTCAAATGCAATATCTCTCATCTCCTCTGAGCTCTTGTAAGTCTTGTGTGTTCTTCATCAGTTTTCATGTGAGTGTGTTGTTTTGTTTTTTGGGGTTTTTTTGGTGGCACAGGGTTTGAACTCAGGGCCTCATGTTTGCTAGGCAGCTGCTCTTACTGCTTGAGCCACTCCTCTAGCCAGATGAGTGCGTTTTGCATGCGATATGCTGAAGGACATTGTTTCTACCCTGAAGTCCCTTTGTAGCTAATTTTATTGTCCTTGACTGTCAGGTTTTATAGATTATTCCTGTGTTTATTGGGCCAAATCAGTGTAGTTAAAGCTGAAGTGATCCCTGCTTATCTCTGTTCTTAATACGTTCCTGGCTGTGCTAAAGCCAGCTGAAACTCCACATTGGCTCAGCAGAAGGCTGTATGTTCAGGTCCAACATGCTTGAGTGAGAAGACGACTGTGGTGTGTCAGGCAAATTAGCAAACAAGTGTCAACAGAACAGGAGGTGGGAGGAGAGCAGCAAGAGGAGAAAACAGTAGGAGCAGTGGCTTTTGCTGGACCTCAGTGTTACCATACTGCAGAGCATGGCAGAGCCAGGGTGGTGAGATGAAGGTCATCCAAAGGGCTTGTTAGAGACAGCTTCCAGCTCCAGGAGAGGGATGCCCTGAAGAGCTATCCTTTCCAGCTCCCTTCTTGTGTTGGAGCCAGTTGCACTGTGTACCTACTGTGCAGACTTCTAGCCTTGACCTGAGTTCAGGTATCCTGGACTCTCTATCAACCCCCTTTCAAAGTAAGCTGGTTACTTGCAATTCTAGTTCTGTTTAAAAATGCCAACCAAGCTGAGGGCTGGGCATGGTGGTTCACTTCTGTAATCCCAGCTGCTCAGGAGGCAGAGATAGGAGGCACATGATAAGAGGCAAGCCTAGGCAGAAAAAAGCATTAGAAAGATCCTATCTCAGAAAATAAGCCAGGCACAGTGGCACATATCTGTAGTCCCAGCTACATGGGAGGCAGGGGTAGGAGAATCAGGGTCCCAGACTAGCCCTGGCAAAAGTGCAAAACTATCTGAAAAATAAGCCTAGAAAAAGGGTTGGGGTGGGGCTCATGGGCCTTCATAGGAAATGAGGACCTGAGGTATGGTCAAACCTATGTATTTTTATTTCTAGGTTTGATAAAGAGTGATCAATTGAGGAGAAATATGATAGGGCAAAAAGAGTATAATCTAAGAGTTAAACTAGGAGAAACTTAGCATGTCCTAATGGTTCAGATTCTTCTCTGTGACTCCTTGTCCTCAAAGATAAAGATGCTCCTTTTCCTCCAAGTATAGGAAGGGCACCTTTCTAATAAGTGTCTTTTGATCTGCTTCAGAGGAAGGGGTGGTGGTAGGAGGAAATCAAAGAGATTTTCCTGCTTCTGTCACTTTTGTTTAAAACATTCAATAGGGCCAGGCATGGTGGCACCTGTACATAATCCCAGCATGTGGGAGACTGAGGTGGGAAGATCACAGATTTGAAGCCAGTCTGGATTGCACCCTAGGCTACATAATGAGATCCTACCTCAAAAAAAAAAAAATTGCCATGCCTAAATTAGGAATAACAGCCCTCTTGGGGACAAGGTTCTCACACCCTTAATCCATAGCCTGTTACCCTTGTCAACAATATATGGAATGTACCTGTCCCCAATCCTCCTATGCTTATCACAAAAGGGAGTGGAGTGGACAACAAATCCACCAGGTACAGGGTGATGCCAGGATGTCTACAGGGATAAACTGGCTACTGATCTGTATCTTACATGGGAAAATCTCCTTAAATCCTAAGGAAAAGATTACTTTAAAATAACATCCTGATAGCTAACTGAAATGACCAAACCTCAGACCCCTCCGATAAAAGGCCTGTATTCTCCTCTGTCAGCAGACAGCCTACAACTCCTGCAGTCAGTGCTATCCCTTCTCATTAACCCCTTTTCCTTCCAATTAAAACTTTTGCCTGTGGGTTGGTGCTCTATATCCCAGTTGTTATTTCTGTAATCACTGGGATGAATTTTCCCTCATGTCTGGTGCCTTGCCAAATACCGTATTTTGGGGTAGTAGGTCCCGAACCCCATCATTCTCACTGACAACCTGAGGATTGCACTAAACTGCCTTTAACATTCCTTTTGGAAAGAGAAAATTTGGGGATAAGAATCAGCCAAACACCTGGTCTGATACTTGACTGGCCTTCATCTCTCTCTTCACAAGTTCTAGAAGAGTAAGTCCCTGGAGAGCTGAAACCCCCTACAGGGACCAAGAGTCTTTGATTTCATGCCCCAGGCAGGCTCTCACTGCCCAATCTAATTAGACCAGGGCTCTTCCTCCTGCTACTAATCCACCCAGGCCTAGAAAGAAGCCAACAGAATGTCCTCCTAAGCTCCCTCTCTCCTCGAGCCTGTGCCAGACTCTACGATTAGGTCAGACCAGTAACAAGTGGGCAGAGCCCCACAACCCAGGAGAGAAGAGCGGCTTTCCCAAATACCCAGCACACATCTGACTTTGGCAGTTTGCTCTGGCCTTTCTAGGAGGGACAGCTCTGGGGATCACCTACCTCCTCAGTTTCCGTAAGATAGTCAGCAAAGTGGAACCCAAGGGAATCAAGCTAGCGGTGCCTTCTTCCTCGTGGGAAAACCAAGGCAAGGGAGATAGAGACAGATCACCCTAGAGTGCTGCAGTATAGACAACGTGTGGCCCATTAAATGACTTCAGCCTTAACAAACCCAGAGCAGTCCCGGATCATGCTCTTTTGTTGTTATTGTTGTTGTTTGAAACAGGTCTTTCTATGTAGTCCAGGCTGTCCTGGAACTTCAGATCCTCCTGCCTCAGCCTCCTGAGTGCTAGGATTACAGGTATGAGCCACTAGGCTGCATCTTGGATTTGTGTGTAGAAGTGTGAAGAATAGTCATAAGATCATCTTCTTGTGGGTCCACTAATTTCCTACTCTCCCCAAATGAGACACAACCCGATGAGATGGTCAGTCTGAGAGGTGTTCTCGAGTCCCTTCTCTTCTCAAAGGGACAGACTATTTCCTGACGAAAGCCACGTTAATAGAGAATATGTAGATCTTGCCTGATGCTGGGCTTCTGCTTAAAAGGCTTTAAGTCCTGAGAATCTCATCTATGTGCCTGTCACTTCCCAGAATTTGGTGCCCCATCCTTAGATTTCTTGTGCCTCTTTTCATTCTGATGTCCTTTTAAAATACATCCTTTCTTTGAGTCATCCCTTGCTGAAGCAAAAAGAGAGTTATTATTACTGGCCTTCTCCCAGAGGCTGTTTTTGTTCAGGCTTGGTTGTCCAAGGCAACCGATAAAAAGAAATTTGGGGAACAAAGCCACTTTGTCGGGTTACCCTTAATAGCTTGAGAAGGTCAAGAACTGCTTTACTTAGCAGGGTCTCCCCATGACTTTGCTAAGTGACAAGCAAGATGCAGATTAGCTTTAAAAGCCTGACACCTTCTGCCTTTGTTCATATGCAAAGCATGTTCTGAAAGTGAGGCCCTCTGCTTTCCGCACATCCTCACACTCTAATGAGGCCCAGGCTTCTGCCAAATCACACTCAGTGACTGTTAATGCAGCAGGAGGGCTGCCCAGGTCTGCTATCCAGCAAGCACTGCCTCTTGCTGGTCTAGATGAAGAGCGAAGGCACTAATGAGAACATGCCAGGACACAGCCTTAAAACAGAGACATTGACTGGCTCCGTGCTTATCTTTTAGGTCCTCATTCTTAAGTCTTCTCTCTGTCCCCATGACAGGGGAGAAATTTATCTTGTCCCTGTCTAAAATTTGGGGTGTAGAGGGGATATGTTAGACTCTTGACTCTAATTCAGATAATTAATGTATTAAGCTTTCCATTAGTGCACAGGAGGGAGGGATGTGTGTTTTGTCAGCTTCTAAATGTAGCAGGAACATAAATTCTGGGTTTCAGGACTGGGTTTATGATCATTCAGCTAACATTCACCCTGTGCCTAGTTCCTGTGAGTCATTCTGCACAGCTGGGCTGGGGATGTCACAGGGCAGGTGTGGCATCCAACCCATGAATGAAAGGAGTACAATCAAGTAGAATAGGTGAAGTATATATATCGATATTACAGTTCAAGGTACTAAGTGCTCAAAGAAATGAATAAAGGCTGCAATTTCATAGGAGACATTCTTTTCAATCTCTTTTTTACTCTGTTCTGTTTCTAATTCAGACCACCATTATCTCTTTCTGGGCTTATAGCAATGGGTGCTTGACTATTTCTGGCCCTCAATGAACACCTGCTGTGTGCTGGACAGTAGGAAGGAGGAAATACTGGACATAGAATAGATTTATATCTGAGTAGAGAGGCAGCTATACAGTCGTCAACACGAACTTAAGTCCTCACACATGCATATGCCAGGCAGTACCAGTGGGTGTAGAGAAATGGGCCAAGAAGAAAAAGCAACATTGCAAAGAGACTGGAGAAGTGAGTGTGGGCTTCCTGTCTAAACAGGGTACAGCTACATAGCTACAGGTAACTATTCCCAAGCAGAGATGGGTGCCTAAGCAACTGAAAACCCAGAACTTTTTACTGAAATCTAAATCTTTTAATTTGAGAATTATTTCTTAAATCCTTTAAAAACCAGGTGTGTTGGTCACCTTTCCTTCCCTGTGACAAAATACCTGACACAATTATAAGGAGGAAAGGTTTGTTTTGGCTCACAGTTTTGGAGGTTTCTGTTCAAGACCAATTGGCCCTAATTGCTTTGGGACTGAGACAGTCCAGTATATCATGGCAGAGGCCAGTGGAAGGAAACATTCACTTCATGGACAAAAAGTGAAAGGGATAGAGGAAGGAGCTGTATACTCCCAATACCCCCCTTCAAGGGCACACACTCAGTGACCTCACTGCTTCCCACTAGGTTCCATTACCTCCCAAGCCTTTAACACATGGGTCTTTGGGGTGACATTTAAGATCCAAACTATAGCACTAGAGAAGCCATGCAAAGTATTTAATGAGGCTGAGCTGGACTGGGACCTGCCAGATGATAACCTCTGGCATATACTAAGGTGAACATAATAAGGCAAGGAAGCTTTACAGAATGGAAAATGTATGACACAGGTTTAGAAGAATGTGTGTACACAGGGAAAAGGCTTTTCAAGTAGAGAAGAGAATGTGAACATAGGTATGAACCAAGGACTCTTGAGGTCCGAAAGGACAAGGACTGGCAGTTGAAGACTGGGGTGTGAACAAGAGTCAGGGGGCATGCCATGGAACCTCAGTCCAGAGAGATTAAGTAAAAGCAGGTCACCTACCCACTCAAGACTCCACTCCCCTCAGCTGCACAATAAGGGTGGCAATATCTGCCTCCCAGCACTGTTGAGATCAGGCAAAGTTGAGCTCATTGTTGTGCTGGGCATTGAGACAAAGCATTGAATAAATGAAGGTTCTTCCTATTATTTAATAAAGCATTTGAACTTTGTTGTGCTCTAGAAAAGAGATGCTGCTTTTTTTCCCCCTTTTTCAAGGATTACATTTTCACTTATTTAGGGAAAACCAAACATTCAGAAACATACAACAAGAATGAAAATAACAATCATCTGTGTTCTTATCATCCAGGATTAAATGAGGTTAACATTCTGGCAAATTTGCATTTGTATCCAGTCTTCTTTAAAAGTCATTCTTGATTTTATAAAAATGAAAACATATGTAATATAAGAGCTTATTTTAAAAAGTAGTAAAGTATGAAAATAAAAAGAAATACATCCAAGCCCTATCATTGTTAGGTGCAAATCATTTCAGGCAATTTTATATGCATTTTAGATAAACAGATAGATGTTCCCTGTGGGGTTATGGGGTTCTTGTGAGATTTAAACAAGGCACCACATGCAGAGCTTATAAAGGGCACAGTGCCTGGCACACAGTGCTCTGTAAATGAGTATCATTGGTCAGCTATGGGCTACAAATGAGCAGGTATAGGGGCTGGTGGAGTGGCTCAAGTGGTAGAGCACCTGCCTAGCAAGCATGAAACCCTGAGTTCAAACCCCAGTGCCTCCAAAAACAAGGAGGGGTGGGAGAAGGTAGAATTCTGAAACTCTATATAGTGAAATTTCCATATAGTGTTTAGTACAAGTCTATTGTTCAAATTGGACCCCAGCTTGCAAGGTCTTCTTTCCTTCCCAAGTTTCTAGAGACACATTCCACCTCTCTTTGTGGTGAATGGGAAAGGAGAGATGACCAGGATCCTTGGGAATTTCAGAAGCTGATGCACAAAGAAAGAGCTCCAGGGACAGAGCAGGTCACAAAAGGCAGTCTCTTTCTTCCCCTTCTTTCTCCACCTCACCCTCTTACTTGCCCTTTCCTATGTCCTTTACCTGATTTGGTTTGACACTTGGCAAATGTAAATACCAAAAAGTGTTTACTGAGTCCTCTTAGTTATGTTTTTAGACCTTTCTCCTCTTCCTGAGCTACATACAAACTGATCCTGGAGTTGAATATTGATTGTGACATTTGTCTTTCTTCGTGGCCTGTGAAAGGGATGCATATGTTGGCTGTCTCTGGTTAATATCTCAGCTGAAGTCAGGAAGCAAATTCACCATTATAAGGTGGTCCTTTCTACCTGGACTTCATTATAGTTTTCAATCCATTTTTTAAATGCATCATTTAACTCTCTAAAGTAGGAGTAAACGCCTTGGCTACTTGGTGAGAAAACCTTTTGCACAGTGATTAAAAAATCTGACACTGCCAAGTTTCTTGAGCTTTGCAAAATTTTGCTATAGCTTCGTTTTACCACAGAGCAGGTATCAAACAAAGACTTCATGTGTGTTTATGATCATTATGTTGTATTAAAGAGTCATGCTGAGTTCCAGAATGAGAACAAGAATGCTACAGATTCCTCTACCTGCAAGGCAATTAAATTATTGTCTGACATGTTTATAGCTCCAGAACCAGTAATCAGCTTTTAGTCTGAATAGAGGACATAGTGTTATAATCCAGCACTGTGCTGAGAGGTTCATATTTACCATTTGCATTTGATAATTTAATTTAAATAATACTGAGGGAGCATAGTTGTACTTCTTGGCAATTGTCAGAGTAATAGGAAAGAATGCAATGCACAGGCTGTGTTTTGGTAAATAATTTTGTATTCCTGAATGTTTTTCACTTCCATGTTATTAACCTCTGCTGCCTATGTTGAATAACTAGAAAATGGTGTGGTCTCTGAAGTCACAAGTATCATATCTCTCTTTGTTCCCCTTACCACAGAAACAATATCTGAGCAATCTTCAAATTTCCAAGAGATTGTGAAAGTCCTGCAGTGAACTATTAAAAATAAAAAATCTCACCCAAATGGACTTTTT
Source organism: Castor canadensis (assembly GCF_047511655.1). Taxonomy (NCBI): domain Eukaryota; kingdom Metazoa; phylum Chordata; class Mammalia; order Rodentia; family Castoridae; genus Castor; species Castor canadensis. The sequence continues at coordinate 118,145,950 of NC_133395.1, read as the reverse complement.
TTTTTTTGGTGAAAGATACCTTTATGTATTAGAGATCAATTTTCTGATAAGATTCTCTGTTCCAGAAAATATTTGGTAATTTTAGCAAGAGTAAGTATTTGCCACAGGAACAATGGATTCCAAGTTAATTATTGTCTAATAATTTCACCAAGTGAAATAAATTTCAGGAAGAGTCTCCTCTCTTTCAAATTCCTTTCCAAAATTAAGTTTATTGGGTGACTGTAGGATTTTCTTTTATAGAAATTTCAAGCTATCAGATTTCTTTACAGAATTTGTTGACTTCAGGGCAAAATATTCCAGTTGGTTTCCAAACTCATATTATTTCCACTTTTCCACTTTCCCTTCCCCTCTCCTTCCCATAAACAAAAAACCCTACAGGTTGTTCCCATCTCTGAGTTTCCTGGAGAGTAGTGGCAATACATGTGTTCTATCGTTTTTTTTTCTTAAGGTATTTTTTTCTCCATTTTGTATGGCTTTATAAACTTGCCCAAGTCTGCCTAAGCCTTCTCTTGATTAAAAGTCAATGAGTCAAAGGAGGGTCTTCACTCCTCTGTACCACACATTGCTGATCGGCACAAATGTTGTCCACATCAGCCTATGGGTGCCTCCAAAAAAAGTTCATTTTATTATAGAATGGCTTTTTCTGACACATCCTGTTTTAAGTGGAATTAGATAAAACTCAAGAGAGGAAAAAATGGAGTAATACTGGATGGTCTCTCTCTTTCTCTCTCTCTCTCTCTCTCTTTCTCCCATCTCATCTCTCTCTTTCTCCTCTACATTTCCTTTCCCCTTCTTTCCTCCCTTCCTTCCTTTCTTTTCCCTTCATCTTTTTCTTTCTCCTTCCTTCCCTCCTTTTGTATATCTACTCTTTATTGATAAGCAATTTTTATCTGAATTTCATTTAACATTTTCTACATTAGTACAGTAATTTGAAATACATAATTCTTGTTTAATCTTTTTGAAAAATTCTGCCCTGCATGCATTTATGGGGTAAAATGTGATGTTTCGCTGTATGTACTCATTGTAGGATGACCAAATTAATCCAATGAACATACTCATCACCTTACATGCTCATTTGTGGTAAGAACATTTAAAATCTACTCTCAGTGAGTTCTGAATATGTAATACATTGTTAGTAACTGTAGTCCCCATACTTTCTAGTAGATCTCCAAAAGTTATTCCTCCTAAGAAACTTTTTATCCTTTGATCAATATCTCCTTGTCTCCTCTCCAACTGCCTTAGCCCTTGGTAGCCACCATTCTACTTACAACCCTTTCTGACAGCACACAGGGTAGCTGGAGACTACAGAGGCCACTGTCCCATTCATATGTTCTATATGTCCTGGGAAATAAGGCTGAGTCTGCCCAGATGCCCATTTAGAGACCTCCCTTTCTCTAAAGGGCATCCCTTTCTTTCTTCCAGCCATATTGCAAGAGATTGTTTTCATCTGGAAACTTTTTAAAAATCTCCCAACAATCACAGACTCCATCAATCCCTATTTCTCAGATACCAAAACTCAGAAGAAGAGAGTGAGCTAACTTGTTCATGGTCATCCAGTTGAGAAGAGAGAAACTGAGATCCAATATAATCTTTCTAGGCTGGAAGCCCAGACTGCACACATGCGCCAAGTGCTACCTCTTCATGTATATTAGCAAATGTTCTGTCAGTGAATCATGTGTGAGGTTACCTCTGTGACCCAGACCTTGGATCAGCATTGACTACTTCTGTATCCTTGTGAATTCTGGTATGTCTGGTGATAAAAAGTGTTGCTGGGACCCAAGTGACAATGATGCTGCTGTTACACAGTGACTTATACACTTGGATAACTTACAGAAACAGAGGAGTCACATGGTCTGAAAGGGAGCCCTTGGGTAAATTACCTTCCCTGTTTCTGCTTTTTCCATCAGAATTGATCCAGATCACAGGACACTATACTTTAGTTCATCTTAGTCTTTACCTTGAGTGAAGAAGCTAATGAAAGAGAGAGGATAAAACTTTTCTGGGCTGTGTAGGCATAATCCCTTCCATTTCTTGGGACTTTCTGAGCTATGCCAAATAAAGGGCCCTTGAAAGAACGATGTTGATTTTGGAGGTGACAGTTCTACGGTATTTCCTGGTAAAGTGACTCCGAGAAACAGACCCATAGTGTTTAAGAAGTCACCAAAACACAAATTGGCAGCTCTGAAGGGATCATGAGCCACAATCCAGGCAAGTTTTAGCATACTATTCTTGTGGTAGTGAATGTTTAGTTTCTTCACAGGAATGGGGCTGATAAAATCCTGCAAATATGGATAGTTCTTCATAGCAAATATAATGATTTTCATTTGTTTTAATTCCATGATTAGTTCTGTTAATAAAAATGTCTATTTCAGCTATTTAAGACACCCACTAAAATTCTGTAATATTAATTTCATGGAAAAATTCCAACAGAACTATATTAGTTTTCCCCCATTAAGGTAACATTATGGACTTTTAATGGCATGCTCAACTATAATGGTTTTTATTGACCTAATTATTAAATGAGTTAAAATCTGTCTCAATGCCTTGAAAATTATGTAATAACAACATCAATGCAAGAGCTATGGTTAGTTACTGTGGGGTAAAAAAAGAGAGACCCCAAAACACTCATATCTTACATAATTTGCTCCCTCTGAAAGGAAAGACAAATAGCACTTTTAATTTCATTAAATGTATTTGCCTTTAATTATTTGTAAAATTTGTAATAGCAAAATAATTCTTTGTGGGGAGTAAGTTAAATAGCACATGGGAAATTTCTTTGTTTTTTCTTCCTTGTGTGTCTTCTTCATTTTTTCTTTTGATGATTTCCAAACACAGTGTTAGAATTTTAGCTGTGTTATAAATATATGATGAAATCTATGTAGAAGCTTATATAATTGATTTTTAGTATAAAAGTAATATGACAGCCAGGTGCCTATGGCACACATCTATAATCCCAGCTACTCAGGAGGCCAGAGAACAGGAGAATCACATTTTGAAGCCAGCCCAGGCAAACAGTTCGTGAGACTCTATCTCAAAATATTCAACACAAAAAGGGGTTGACAGATTGGCTCAAGAGGTAGAGCACCTGCCTAGCAAGCCTGAGGCCCAGAGTTCAAACCCCAGAACCACCAAAAGAAAAAAAAAGTTTAATATGGTCAGTGAAATAATTTTAAATAGTATAAAGGAAGGAGAGCGAAGTATCAAATCCCACTTTCCAGAAGAAGTGTGATCAAAAGCTTGAGGAAGCTCTTTGAAAATTATTGATTTTTTTCTTCTAATAATATTTGGCATTTCTTTGGTACAGCTAGAACACATATGACACCCATGCCTTTCATTCCTTCACTCCTTCCCAGGTCAGACATCACTAAGGGATTGCTGTACCTTTTCTCACTAAGAACAGTGCGGTCTTTGGCTCCAGCTCAGGAATATGGTCCAGATAAACTCATCCAAGATGAATTGACACAGGAATTGGAACTTCTTTTGCATCCCTGATCACTCACAATTAAGAAGTGTTTTTATAGTCACACACACTTACTGCTCATCAAAGAAATTTGTGAGAGGATGTGTTAGTCAGCTTCCCATTACTATCACAAATGGTTTGTTTTGGCTCACAGTTTTGGAAGTTTCAGTCTATGATTGATTGGCCCTGATGTTTTGGGCCTGTGGCAGCTCATCAGGTAGAAGCATGTGATCGAACAAAGCTGCTTACTTCATGGCTAGAACATGGAAAAAGAAAGAGGAAAAGACCAAGGCCACACAATGTCCTTTAAGAGCCTGCTCCCACTGGCCTAAAACTTCCTATTAGTACCCATGTCTTAAAATTTTCACCACCTCCAAATAGCACTGAGTTTTTAATACATGGGCCATTGGGAAATAGTACAGATCCAAACTGTAACAGAAGGAGAGGATGTGTATTATCAGTTCTGTTAGAAATAAGACCCCCAAAGACCACTGGGGTCACATTTGGAGACACAAAAACAGAGAATTGTCTCAGCAAGGCAAAATTTACTTCTGCAGAAGGGTGCGCAGGCACACGGGCACAGCATGCACAAAGAGGCAGGCAGTCCCTCCTTATATTTCTGACAGAACTACCCTGTCTCTTGACCTGGATTGGTCAAGATCAAAAGTTCACAATCTTCTAGATTGGCTGAAATTCTATACTAACTCGGGGGAGGGGTAAAGATATACAGCGCGGTGGGCAATTTTCACAGGCAAAGGGGCTTAGCAAGAATCTGGAAGAACTCAGAACTACAGACAATGCAGGTAATTAAAATGATGACTCACACACTTTGATTGAGAAGACTGCATTCTCACAGTTCTAACAGACAAAAATGTAAAGAAGTGACCAAGTTAGGGAAAATGGCAGGTAAGGAGTACATTAGAATGAGAAGACACAGGTCCTGAATCCTGGTCTAGAAATCTTTTTGTTGGTCTTTTATTCATTCATTACACAAATACTGACTGAGCACTTTCTATGTGTGAGGCACAGGACATTTGGCAGGAATAAGACAGGTACAGTCTTTTCCTCTGGGTGGTTTCATTCTGAGGTAGAGGCAAATAATAAACTTGTGAATAAATAAGATGATTTCAGCCAGCAATGCATATTTAAAAAAAAAAAATTGGGTCAGATGCTCATGACTTTGTAATCCCAGGTATCCAGGAGGCAGAAATCAAGAAGATTGTGATTTGAGGTCAAACCCTGGCAAATTGAAAGCCAGACCTACCTCAAAAACACCCAACAAAAAAAAGGCTGGCAGAGTGGCTTAAGTGGTAAAGTACCTGCCTAGCAAACATGAGGCCCAGAGTTCAAACCCTAGTGCTGCCAAGAAAAAAAGAGAGAAGAAAAAAATAATTGGACAGAGTGAACTTCCTTAGTTTAGTGGGTCACAAGGTTGATCACTTTGATGACTGTCATTTTAGCTGGAACTCAATAGAAGAAGATGCTGCCACTCGAAGAAACAAAACCCTAGGAACAGAACATCAGTCAAAGTAGGAGGAGGTATAAAAGGCTTAAGGATGGAAGAAGAACCATGTCAGCAAGATACAGAAGGAGGGCTGGGGTTCTAGAGACCCATTAGTAGGTCTGGGAAGAAGCACACCTCACTAGAAAGTCAGCACAGCTATCTAGTTGGTCCTTGCCTCTGGCAAGAATTCAGGCAAGATGTAAAAATACAGTGAAAGTGATAGTAAACTTTATTAGGAAAGGAATTTGGTGTAGGAGAATAAAAGTAGGGAGAAATGGCGGTGGGGGGGTGGGCGGGCAGGAAGAGAAATGCTTCCTTCTCCTCATGCAAGAAACGGGAGAGTAAAGACTCAAAATGTAGCCTTACAGTTTCTGAGCTGGGGGAATACATGAACTCCAGCCCTCTAGCAACTTCTAATCATTAAGACAATAAATCTGGGTTGCTAAAATGGGTGTTAAAACATGGAGATGTCATCTAGGCCCACTCAAAACCCAGGGACAATAGGTGAGTTTTAGGACTTCCCTTAGACAGACATGCAAATACCCCACTTACCCATTCTCAAGGAGCCTTGCAGCTTGTTAACATCTCAAAGAGGAGGGCAGGTGCAGATAGCCCCTTGAGGTCTCCCTGTTCTTATAACTTAACATCTAAAAGGAGATGGGAAGGGACTAGCTGCAAGGCTTTTTAGTTTTGATTTGCCCATTCCAATGTCTGATTCTGGACCTTTTAATATTTATTAAAGTAATATAATTTCCCTGTCTCCTTATCCATCTCTCATTTCCCCCTTAAATGACTTTGGTCCCAGGAAATGTGATTTCACCTTGATTGGCTTAGTCTTGAGTGAAGAAAGGATTAAGTTTTAGGTGAGGTTGAACTTAAAAGGATCCTGTGATATTTCATGACTTTGGTGGGCTACTTTGATCTTAACAGATACTGTTTGTTACTGGATGGGTAGTCTCTGGAAAACTCTGGTCAGAAGATTTTAGATACTAGCAGAAATGTAGTGAAGTTTATTAGGAGTGGCGGAAAGTTATACAGAAAGCCATGATGACTCCTGGCCATGTGGTGTAGAAACATGTAGGAAGGTCTTTGCTCAAAGGGTTTTTATAAATCAAAGGGAAAATGGTGGGAAAAATCTGGGTGGTCTCTGTGGGGTGGGCTAGGGCCATTGACAGGCTTGATTTACTATGCACTTAAACTACCGCTGAGATATTTTAATTATATACAATATTCATGTTTTAAGCAAAAGGCTTTTACCTGAGAGGTAAATAAGGGCAGGGTTGGAATTGACTCAAGCCTTTTTTGCCTTACAATCTTTACAGTTTACGACTGCAAAGGATAGCATTAGGCTGAGATAAGGGGTTTAGCATGAAATACGCTGGGAAAAACCATGCCAGAGTCCAGTAGTCTCTACTGCTTGTCTATTTCATGTTAAGATTTGGAAAGTTTAGTTAATTGCAATGTTTTTCCCTCAGAGACCTTGATGAATCCTCCATTTTAGGTTCCCTTTGCATATCCCCATCACTCATGGGGAACTGCTCCCTAACAAAGAAAGGTAAAGTACACCAGAGCATTCAGGACTAAGATGAAAGGTATACATTTCATTCTCACTTTACTGAGCACCCATTTAGAAGATGTTAAAGGAATGACCTAGCCCAATAGGGCACAGAGTTGAAACACCCCATCCTTCATCCTCAACAATATCTATCCAATCACCAGACATGATTTTTCCTTGAATGCAAACTACAGTGTGCTACATTTTGCTATGGGTACATACTTTTACTCCAGTGAACTCAGAAGGCTAAGTTCTCTGTCTCCATGTCATTCCTATAGCCATGAATTTATCCCAGGACCAGAGTTAAAGATCGAATCTATCCCAGGATCAGGGTTAAATCAGTAAGATGCTTAGTGGAGATTCTGGCAGAGACAAAAAAACACAACAAGAGATGGAAATATACATATATATATATATATATATATAGAGAGAGAGAGAGAGAGAGAGAGAGAGAGAGAGAGAGAGAGAACGCTTTGTTGTTTATTTGGGGACCTGCAGGTTGGTAAGAGAATTTACCAAGACAGAGTAAGAGAAAGCAAAGATTAATGAGGATGCAACTAAACAGGGATAAGACAGAATGGTGGGCAGCAGCTATGTCCAATGAGTGAGTCAGGGTTTAGAGTAAGTTTTATGCCTCAGGTTAGGTTGCTTTTGATTGGATGTCTCTTTTTGTGGACCTTCCTTATTGTTTGTCTCTTCCTAGGATAATGGTTTGAATTTCACCCACAAGAACATCTCTGTTCCATCTGGGCTTCCCTGGGGGCCGGGTCTACCCCCCACATTCCATCTGTTCCTTGATATTTCTTCATTTGCAATGTTTTCTTAAAATGGTGGCCTCCTCCACAACCTTCAGAAAGAAAAGAGACAAAAAAATGTGTTGTATATAATGCCAACATTAAGCAGCATCTGACTTCCCTGCATACATACATACATACATATAAGCCTTCTAATAAGAGGAAGCTCCCCTCCAGACATGGATTCTAATCAGATATAACTGTATGTTGTGTGGTAGGGATAGCTCTTTCTTAAATACTTGACATACACTCAAACACACTCCCTTCTGTTTCGGTTGATTTTAATTTCTAATATCCTTTGTGAATGTAGCCTTATTTCATTTGAAAACAGGGAGAGGTGCTATGATCATTGTCATTATCAACAATTTGCTGAGTGCTTACTCTGCACCGGGCACTGTGCTATGTGCTCTGAACTGTGTTCTCTCAGCTCTCTGGGGCACGTGCTATTCTTTTCTCTTTATGTATATGGAAACTAAACTATGGGAAAATCAATTAGGACTTACTCAAGGTCATAAAGCTAACAAGAGTAGAGTCCAGGAGGTTTAACTTCACAGTCTGTATCTTAACTAATCCTTCATGCCATTAAATGGAGCACATGTGAATGTGCTCTGGAGTAAGCCAGGCTTGGGTTTGAGGCATGTCCGGTGTCTTCAACTGACCTCAAAGAATTTGGTGGGAATCAATGAGCTATTGTAAATAGCCTATGTGAGAATGTGTCTAGCATAGAGAGAGAAAATACCATATCACTTGGGTAGTAGGCTTCAGTGCCTGATAGATGACACAGAAGACAGTAATAGCTGTGACACAAATTGCAGGAGTTCATGTGTGTAGAACACCTATATCGGGCCTGGGTTTTTGACAGGTGGCAGCTATTCTTATTCATGTAAGAACAAGTAATATTTTGAATTTGTGACACCATCACAAATCAGAGTTGCAATGGGGGAATCTGCTCATATCTCCTTTGTGCTTTCATCTCTGAAACATAAGTGAGTATCATTGCTGACATGAGTGTATCTGAAGTGGAGTTGTAGTAATGTTCATGGGCTGGTGCATTTTTAGTTCAGTTGGATATTGTTTCAGAAGAAGCTATTTGCATTATAACAGAAAGATTCAGCGTAAAACCTTTGAGGGGAAGTTTGATGTCTGTTATTTAGTTGAAGTTAAGTTTGACAACAATATGTTTGAGAGAAATGCAGATGTTCTCCACTCACATCCTATTTCTGTAAAAACCATGTGTGATGTTTATCCAATAGAGCATCTGGCACAACAAGGAAAGCAAGGTTCTTTTTCATGGTTTAAAAAACCCTGACTTTCTGTCTGAGCGCATGTTAAACATTCAGTATAGATGGCAGGGAGGTTAATGGAGCCCCAAACTGTGCCCCATAGAAAAAAGCTCCCCCAGGATTTGTGTTAATATGAAAAGCAAGTGAGAAGATCTGAGGACCATCCCCATGCTACTCTTGGGAGTGCTCCATGGGCCAGGCCTGGGTAATGCCAGTTGAACCTCAGGAAGAAGAAGACAATTGCTACCCATGTTGGTTGACTCTCAAATACCAAGCCTTTCTCCCTCAAAGTCAAACTTCCATTAATGAAAAATAAAAACAGGATGATTTCATCTTTCAAATGAGGCAATGAAACAAATCATTCACTCTGTAGATTTAAAAAGATTTAAACCAATTCTTTCTTGTATAGGCCTCATCTCCTAATTTGATCAAAGTTTTATAAATTCTGCATTTAAATTATTCTCTCATGATTCTTGGAAGGAATTTTTATTTTGAAGTTCTGGGGACTAGACCCAGGGCCTTCATATATACTAGGCAAGTGCTCTACCATGGTGCTATACCCCTAGGCCAAGAAATTGTCTTTGAATTCTTATAAGGACTGAGCCACTGGGAAGGCGGAGTAAAGGGGAAAGAGCAGGAAGGTTAGGGTTTGGTGGTTGTTGGTCTGCCAGCCTGGAAGCTCCACTTCTCCTCATCACCAGCAATGTAACATTGGAAAAGACTTGGCTCTCCTGTCATCTGAGGTAAAATTAGGGACCTGGACAAAGATTCCTATCCTCACTAACATTAGGTCAACATTAACTTGATCTCTCTACTCTTGAGGTTGCCACTTCATCTATACCTTCTTTGTGGCCTGTAGTAGGCTGCTTTATTATTTGGCCCCCAAATTTTTAATGGCCATCTAAAATAGAGGTTCTTATCTGGAGACCCCAGACAGACTCTGAAATTAGACATAAAAGCTTGAGTGCAGGTGAATTATTAAGGGAACAGATGAAAGGTTTGTGAGTTTCTATTTATTCATTCATTGAATACTGAATATCTAGTATAGATATATACTGATCAGAATATCAGTATTCTCAGTGCCAGGCACTGAGTTTAGCAAAGGAAAAATGATGGTGATCATGGTATGTAGAGTTCGGAACCTCCCAGAGCCTCTATTCAAACAGGAAGACTAGAGAAATGAGTGAATGAGCAATGATGATACAGGGTAAAGGTGCAGTGGGTCATGTGGAACATGTGAAGTGTTAAAGGATCTTGACAGAGTCTGGTGCACTCACCCAGAGTGCATCAGATTTTCAAGACAGTTCATAACCCAAAGAAAGGGCAAGAACCTCCACCAGTGTTAACAGCACTGGTACAGTCTGTGATCAGATGATCTTGGTTTTTGTGCTCCAAATGGAAGAATACAAGCAGAGCACATGGATGGGGTGAGGTAGAATAGAATTGAGAAAAAGGGAATCACCCATTCTACCAGGTGAAGAAAGGGAAGAAGAAGAAGGAGGAGGAGGAGATGGGCCAGGGTCTCTTGGTAGGTCATTTTTGTACCACCTTAAACTTGGCGGTGGGGAGACATTATGTCATCAAACTCCCCCTGAGGGACAATATTCCAAAAATTCTTTTTTAGGGTTGCAGAAGGGGGATAGTCCATCTTCAGTAACTGCTTCGAGCTGACAAGGGCCTGTAGACCCTACCTATCAGGAATATTACCCCTTTCCTATCACTGTCCCTGAGGACTTGAACGGCGTTATTTGTTGTCTGAATCTTCATCCAGCCTAATCAAGACTGCTCATGAGCATCTCATCCACCTCCAGAAGTCGACAGCCCTGTTGTGTCATGGTTTTGGTTTTAAAGGCTTTTATCCTGGAAGAGATAAATCTGCTTTAGAAGGCATAACTGAACATTTGACAATGATAAGAACATTCAGAAGGGCCCCTGCCAGGTGTGGCAAGAAGGACAAAGAAATTTTGAAAAGTGATGGAGTCTTATGGCTACTTTACCTGTAAGTGTTTATACCTGTAGCTATTTTTAACTCTTAGGTGGCTCTGAATTTGGACTGTCATTATAGTGAGCAGGTAAGTGCTTACTGTATTAGGGGTCAGGTGTAACTGGGGGCAGGTACCAATCAGTCCAATTAGAGAGTAAACATTGATGAGTCAGTTCTGTACAGAAGGAAAACTCACATTGTCCGTAGGCAGAAGTTAGATACTATTGAAAATTATATTACCTTTGTTTAAAAAGGTGACCTTGGCCAAAGACATGAGTTTGCCTTTTGCCAGAAGCCTATAAGGCTTTTACATTAGAGCACATGCATAAGAGCCCCTTTTTAAAAGTCTCTCAGCTTTGGTTACTTTTAAAGGTCTGGCATAACTGACTCCATCTGCATCTGAAGAAGTCCCCTCATTTGTGCAGTCATTTTGAACTTTCTTTTCTGGCTGAATGCCACTTGTTTCTCCAAGGAGCTCCCAGACATTGACCACTCTGGGGTCGCATCCTCTTAAACTGTTTTTTTGAACAGTAGGCTCTGAAGATTTTGCCAGTTTGGCAGTTCTGTCCCTCAGTGTGGGAGTGGCTTTTCCTGGAAAGTGCAGAAAGTCAGACTTTTGTCCCACAGAGGGAGACTGGAACAGATCAGAAGTCAGTGCCAACGTGATTTTTTTGGCCAAATTAAGTAACAAAGAGGCTTATAAAACAGTGGCTCTTAGGCTAGGCTTAATTAATCTAATTTCTTGTCCCATAGGGGATGTCCTGACACCTTTATATTGCTGTAAAGTTTTAGCAGGTAACAGTTATAAAGTTTTTACAAGGAAAATACAAAATGACCCCAATACTTAAGAAAGTTTGCCCTGGCTGATAGATAAGCACTTGTCAGAGTTATTTTTTATGGACTTGCCTATGAATGTTCTTGAAGGATCAGGGCTGTGATGACAAAACTCTAACCATGTTTAATTACAATTTAAATCTTGAATTTTAGTTAGATAAAGTAACAGATTAGTGGTTGCCAGTACTGTCAACCCTAACTTTTCCAATGGTTAGGGGATGGCAATTTTAGTAGTTTTAAATATCCCCAGTTTTGATGCTCAGTTGTATATTATATATATAAAACAATGTTTATCTAGGCAATATCAGATAAACTGATGTTTATCCAATAAACAGATATCAGATTAACCAATGTTTAGCTGACAAAAAGATGTCAGGCCAAAATGACAGAACTTTTAGTATTTGTCATAAAGAGTAGAAATGTTAAAGATCTTATTAGAAGGTAACTTAGATAAAAGTACCTTAGATAAAATAACTATAGCTGTTTACATGTATACACTTTGATTCTATAAATGATTTTATGACATGTAGATACACACATAGGGACTAGGAGTATTAGAACCATTTAAAAGAATTTTTACTTAGTTTAAACTTTGTATTTTTAGTGTTATCAGAAAAATACCTTAGGTTTTTGTGTCTAAACAGACTAATTTAAGCAGGATGTAAAGAACAGTAAATAATCTTAAATGGGCTGTGAAGAAAGCTAGTCATCTTATTGTTGGTTAGCAGGATGAAAGCATTTCCCAACACTTAAGGATACAGCCAAGTGGGGAATCCATTAGAACTGAGTTGGCTAACCCCATGTCAGCCAGCAGAGAGAAAGAGGGAAATGGGAAGGAGGAAATTTACCCGTTAGGAGAGAGAAAAAATGAGAACTTCTAGATCTTTGGAGCATCCCCCATGTCTCTAGAAAGCCTCAACACAGGTTCCTTCCACCTGTTTCGGTCACATCTGTGAAGGAAGTGAGTAGCAGGGTACCCTGGCTTTCGAGTTAACAGTTCCCCTAAGGGTCAGCCTCTGCACCCCTCCGTGAGGGTTCTTTTAGAGGGGATGCAGCTCCTGAATGTTGACCCAACCACCAAAATATGAGAACCATTATGCCCTGGACAAAGCGACTGATACCAAAACAGCATGTAAAATGAAAGGATAATCTGTTGATTAGATAAAGGGGTGAGCATACAGTTAGGAGACCCAATGATCGAGGACCATGGCTTGGATGTTTTTGAGAGATTACATTCTAAACTGTTGATGTAAACTAACAGAATGATTTGCTACACACAGCAGGGTTGTTGCTGACTTGCATGTAGCCCCTGGAGCCCAAAACTAACAGGCTTAATTACTGGGAATTAATGACATGTATAATTTGGTATTTTAGGATTAATTACCTTTGTGTAGACTCTTAAAAACTTAAGGTTTTATCGTTACATTTGGAGGGTGAGCTTTTGTTTAGTTTTGGTAAAATTTTGTGTCGGCCTACAATACCAAAAGATCTTGACAGTTGTTTTGATAAAACAGAAACCCAGTTTTTAAAATACACATTGCTACCTTAAATTTTGACCTTAGAAAACCTTTATGCAAACTTTACATTATAAATTTACAAGTTTTAAGACCTTAATTTGGATATTGAAATAACCTTTGTAAAAACCCAAATTTAGGTAACACTGTTTTAGATAAAGGTCTTAGTAACCTTATAGCTTAAAAGACTTAAGAAGAAAATTAAATTAAACCATCTTTTAATAATAACATTCTATGAGCACACATGGGTTAATAAACCTAATTATAAAAGAGTTCAATGTAAATTACACTCATGGTAGGATAAAACAGATTGAGATTATTGTTCATAGAATTTTCTTTAGTCCTAAAGCAGAGAATAATTAGGCCTGATTGGGATTAGAACTTTAGATAACCTTTGAGACACTTCTGCCCATTATAAGGTCTATTTATAAACGGACCTTCAGAACCATCCTAAAGACAGATGTCTTTAAGACGCACATACAGACACATAGATTTTATGATTTAGTCATGCCAATAAATGTAAGTGTACATAATGAGTTCAAAAAAGTAAAAAATTAAGTGGCCATAATTGGTAGGAGATAAAGACATGTACAGAAAACATAAACAATGACACAGAGAACAATTATATTAACTTAGAGTGTACTCTTAAACCATTTCTTTATCATCATCTTTAGAAGATTAGTCAGCTAGATTCCTAAGTAATTTATAACAAATCTTTAACATAAATGCTCCATTCTTCACCCAATTCTTAATAGACCAACACAGTAAAGCAACATCTATAGAAACCATATTAATCTAGAGGATTTTAACCACAAGTTAGTTATAAATTTCCTAGAGGATGGTAAGATGGCATCACCCATGAATTTCCTATTCCTAGGGAGTGGCAAGATGGTGCTGGACTCGTGGTGGCTCCATCATAGTTGCAACATTTCCTGTGACCACAAGGTCCCTGCAAAGGGTCTCTCAATTGAAACACAGACAAGTTACATGTAACATCCAGGCTCAGAGTAGCAATCTGTCTCCCCCTAAGAGACAGTTGTCCATGAGTTAGGCATGCTGATGAGAAGACCGAATAAATCACAGGCTGCAGAACTTTTCCCTCTTTGAATATAATGTCCTCTCTTTTAGTTTTAAAGGCTTGTTTAAATTTAGGATTACGAGGACAAATGGCAGTAAATCTTTAAGTTTTGTTACTACCTAGAAGGCCAAGAATCCAAACCCTGTAGAATCCAGCCATTTAAAGATCTACAGTTTGGAAAGGACCTTAAACAAGTTTATCTGATGAGCTATAGAAAACAAAGTTTTATTAATTTTTTTTTTTCATTTTTCTTTTATTATTCATATGTGCATACAAGGCTTGGTTTATTTCTCCCCCCTGCCCCCACCCCCTCCCTTACCACCCACTCCACCCCCTCCCGCTCCCCCCCTCAATACCCAGCAGAAACTATTTTGCCCTTATCTCTAATTTTGTTGTAGAGAGAGTATAAGCAATAATAGGAAGGAACAAGGGGTTTTGCTGGTTGAAATAAGGATAGCTATACAGGGCATTGACTCACATTGATTTCCTGTGCGTGGGTGTTACCTTCTAGGTTAATTCTTTTTGATCTAACCTTTTCTCTAGTACCTGTTCCCCTTTTCCTATTGGCCTCAGTTGCTTTAAGGTATCTGCTTTAGTTTCTCTGCCTTAAGGGCAACAAATGCTAGCTAGTTCTTTTTTATTAATTTTAAAACAAAAATAATTGTTACAAATAAAACCTCTAATAACTATTTAAAATGCCCACACATAAGGACCCATTTCTTTAACCTTTTGGCTGTAAGCCTAATTTTTTCAGCAGAGAACAGTTAAGGTTAGAATGTTTACAAAGGTGTATTGCATATCGTATTTTAGAATAGTAATTATGATGGACAGCATTAAATTAGTACTATATTTTGGTATAAAAAGATGACATTAATAAATTTTTCCTTTTAATTTTGCCTTTAGAGTAAATGAATTTTAAATAATTTACAATGTTTTTTGTTACAGATATACTTTATTGGTGACCAATGTTAAATCCTTAAATGTACTGTTTTTAATTTTAGAAAACATGTGTTAGCGAATTTAAATTTAACATTTAAGGACAGCAACAATTAACACCACAACTGCACAGATGTAACCTATATGTTAATTTAGATTTTACCTTTGAATGGAATTTAGAATCTCTGGCTAAGATAGGCAGACAAGTTCTGGTTAGCCCTGGGACAAGGGAGTGTGACTTGGGTGTGTTTCTGCAGCCCCTGTAGGCTATGGGGGCAAGGAGAGTTGGGATAGGGTGTTTAGAGCAGATGGGCATGGCAAGTAGCAGGCAAAGGAGTGGGTCAGACAGAGAAGGTTGCAGATAGGAAGAAGGCGGTTTGGTTAGGCATGGTACCTTAGTCACCAGAGGCGGTGCCCCTTCCTCTCGAGCTTCCCTCGCTTCCCCTCTGGTGGTGGAGCTGCCCTGCCTTTGCATTTCCTTTCTCAGCCAGCTCAGACGCTGGGAACCTTTCAGCTGGAGGCTGCTGGACAGAGGCTTCCAGACTGTGCAGCGCCCTGATCATGCTCGTATGTCACAGCCATGCCGGTGCTGCTGCCTTGTGGTCATGGTTGTGGCGCTTTACCGCTGTGCATCAGCGCTCTGTGGCTGGCTAGGCGGGGCTTCCAGCCCATGCTTGCCCTGTGCAGGCTTGCGGGGAGGGGCTGGAGGATTGCACCCAGCAGTTGCAGGCCCAGAGGCCCTGCCAAATGGTGCCAGACGTCCAGGAGGGTTCTGCACCAGTGGCAGCCCATTCCTGTCCTCTGGACCAGAACTTTCATCTTCTGGAGGTGGAACTTGGGACTTCTGTGCCTCTGGAGGCATGACCTCCAGAAGGGGACTTCTGGGTCTCCAGAGGCATGACTTCCGGAGGTGGGAATTACATCTGCCTCAAGGGGCAAGGCGAGAAAAATATGTGCCCAGCACGCTGAACCGTGCGCGTGGCTACCCATGTGGTTGCCTCAAGCAGCCATCTGGGAAACCGTGCAGGTGCATTGTGAGCCACTATGGTCGCCATTAGTGGCTGGCCGGGCAGCCGTGTGGCCCTTGCACACCAAGTGTGCCCGCCCCAAATGGTGTCCCAGGAAGCCATTTCTGCACTCCAGTCCTCAGGTGACAACAGCGACTGGGACCCTATGCACAGGATGGGGCAGCAAGGCTCTGTTCCCTTTACTGCTATGGGGTTGCCTGACAGTAAGGCCTGTCATTATATGCCGCACCCCCAAACCCCCCCTCTCCCATTGAAGGGACACACAAGCCTCCTAACCCACAGGTAGCAGTTTATTTGCTTCCTGTCCACGCGGATCCCTCCCCTATTTTTTGAGTAGTCATGCTTTCCCAGGGCAGCTTTTTTTTTTTTTTTTTAAAGCCTGTCTCCTGATGGGCTGACTGAATGAATATGCCCCCCATTTGTTGTTTTGAAACTGCTGGTTAGGGGGAGAAAGAAAAGAAGAGAAGAAAGGAAAGATAGAAGTGGGGAGAAACTCAGCTCAAATGGCCGGGGTCGTTTCTAATTGTCCCTGGCCACCTAGGAGTGTGTGTGTGTGTTTGTGTGGTGGGGGGGGGTGCGGATTAAGAGTTAGGGAAGGTAGGGTTCAGGAAAGGGGAAGCTAGCTTTTAATGTGGTTCAACTTCTGGGGTAGGACCAGGGAACCTGGACATGAACCCTGTGCCTTGGGGCACTCGCGGGCACTCATGAGTCTTGCTGGCCAATGTTTCATCCTGCCAATCAGGGTGCGGTCCATCTTGCTGGGGCTCTGAAGGAGTCCTGCGAATCGGGTGAATGCCCCAGCGTGAGGGTCCCCTACCACTCAAGCCATAAATCGCATTTGTTTCTGAAGCATCAGGTGGTGAGGCATGGCACCAGAGGACAGAGAAAGATGGATTAAAATAAAGATTAGCAGAGATGCCATATTGGGATCTCACCTTCAGTTTCTCCTGGCTGGTGTCACCACAAATATTAACAGTGCTGGTGCAGTCTGTGATCAGAAGATCTTGGTTTTTGTGCTCCAAATGGAAGAATCCAAACAGAGCACGTGGATGGGATGAGGTAGACTAGCTTGAGCCAAGAGTGGGGACAGTCCCAGACTATCCCTGACCTAGCCTGCCTCACCAGGAAAAAGGAAAGAGAATGTGAAATGATGATAAAGTGAATGATACATGGAGAAATGATGAGAGGCGGACAATACACTTGACATAGAATGCAGAACTGATAAGGTATTTAGCAATGCAGAGTTTGGTATAGAGACCTGAAATTATCATAACTATTATCACTATCATGAAAGCTAATGTACATTGTACTGAATTTTTGCTAAGCAGGTAGGATCAATCATTTCCTTTCATCTTCACCAAATCTCTCCAAGGAGTTGATATGGTCCTATTTTACAAATGGCAACACTTCAGCTAATAGACATTATCTGTTCAAGGATTTCCAGGCAAACAAAGTGGCAATTCTGGGATATAAACTCAAGTCTGGGGTTTTCCTAGGCTTAACACTTAATATAAGTCTTCATAATTTGCCAATCAATGTGAAGGTGTACCTGGAAACCTCACATACAAGTAAGTTAGAAAATCATGTTTCCTTAATTGTTTTGCCAAATATAGCCAAGCTTTAGATTAAAACCCAAAATTTGGCCCCATTTTTTCCTCCCCATAGTAGAAGACAGTCTCTTCTAAGAAGGCTTGAAGAAGCTTTCAATTACCAGCTCAAACTAAGATGGTTTAATATACTTGTTCCATAGCCAAAAACCATTCATTGAGTTCAAAGAAGAAGCAAAGCTCCAAGGGGCTTATTAACAATTTAACATTTCCAAAGCATGTGGGATTGTTAATTCCATTCGCTGCAGAAATCCTGTCATGATGATTAAGGCTAAGTCGCTGCAGGAACACCGAGAAGTGAAATCCATTTTGTGACTGTGCAGCTCCCGCTCTTGTACTCTAAGCTGCCCTAGATCCTCCTTGCCTGGCTGAGTGCTGCTCTCTCTCTCTTCCAGTTGACCTTGGCGCCTTCACTTCTGAGTGTCTATATGGCCTCTTCCTTCTTCTATGAGCATTTGATCCAAAAGATACATAGCTCCTTAAATAGCTCCTTTTGATACCTGGCCTAGAGGAAATGTCTTTGTGTTAGAACTGTGCTGATTTTATTCAGAAAACAAGATTTTACTAAGTTCAAGGCCTGAGCTTGGCAATGGAAATACAGAAATGGATTGCCCATGTGGTCAAGAAGCCCATACTCCACAGACATAACAGAGAAATCAAGGGACCCTTTGCAATGACAGAAATCTAACTCAAACTGCCTTAGAGGAAGGAGGAAGAGTTTATTAGCTCATATAACCAAAGAGCGTAATGATGATAGAGCTGAGTCAGACTTGGCCAAGTTCAGGAACACAAGCAATGTCATTAGGGACTTTGTGTGCCTTTTTCTATTTCTTTCAGGCTGCTCTTCAAGGAAGGAAATGTGAGCACCAGCAAATTGAGGCTCATACCTAGTGTGAGAAGATTGCTTTTCTCAGGGATGCTTATTTAAAGCATATACACATACACATGCACACAAACAAAATTTTGCATATGATAGTGTGATCTGAGATAATAACATGGCTTTGGGGGTGAGATGGTTACTCCAGAAGGCCAGATCTGGATCATGAGTCTACCCACAGGTCAGTTGGAATAGAATCAACCCATCCACAGCCTGAGGAACAAGGAATTACCTCCCACATGAAAGAGAAGTTCAAAAAAAAGAAAGCAGGGGGAAAGCTGGATCCAGAGAACACAGACAGACATTTACAAAACATTAATGGCACCCAGGCATAGGAGAGAGCATTCAGAAATCTTCCCAAAGGAGTTGACTTTTGAGCAGAGCCCTGAAGGGTAAATATAGATTCACCAACAGTACAGGAAGCTGACCTGGCATTTAGCTCACTTTGCTGATGCTCTAATTGGAATGGCCTCAGAAAATAATATTCAGTTATTTAAAAAGGTTTTACTGAGCACATGGCAACCATATAACAGGAATCATGTCAATGCTAGGACTGTAATCATGAACAAATGAGGTACTATGTTGGCTCATGTAGAAATTACCATGTAGGAAGGAGGCAAACAGACACTTTTCACAAATCATAAAGCAATTATTCTTTTTATGAGTGCTTGAAAGAGGATCACTAAACTAGGGTTGCAGCCCATTAATGCCTTAAATTTCAGTTTTCTTAACAAGAAAATGGAGAAGAAAAATCTTGTTTCCCAATTCCCCAATCAATAATGCAATGATAAAGTAAGGACAACAAACAAATTCATTTACACACACACACACACACACACACACACACACACACACACACACACGAGAAAAACAGCAGACACCTTGAAATAGTAAAGATTAGGGAAACGTATGTCCCTAATGGCTGGCTCATTTCCTGCCACCTTAAAATGCATCATTTGCATACTGTCCAAATAGCTCATTAGTCCTCACCCTCTTTGAGTTCCTGACTCAGTGCTTTCTTTTGTTTTTATACCCAGGGTCCTTAAACCACTGTATCTATGCTCACCACAGACTGCTTTTTCTGCCTCTTAATGGATGCTCCCTTGAAGCATTTAGGGTTCAAAAACTGCTTTTGGGTTTGGAAGGAAGGATAATCTTGACATGCTGATTTTAAACTGACTCTATTATTCAACAATTTAAATTGTTTATACCATTTTGTAACCAATCTGGTCATAAAAAGGTTCCCTGGCAGAATCCATCCTCATAGGCAGTTCCAGCAGAGAGGAATTTACCTGCTCATTTATACACTCTTGAGAATAGCAGTGGATAGCAGAGATGACAAGAGCAACTGCAAATGACAGCACTGTGAGGCAGTGGCATTTGTAGTGGAAAGCTTCGCCAGCTGAGGAAGAGCAGTGTCATGTTTGTAAAATTTTCTTTTACATGGAGGCTTCAATTCCTTACTAAATGGAAGCCAGATGCTTATAGTTAACATTTTTAATGGGTTCATCACATTCCCAGGTAGCTCATAAAATCCCATTAATAAATCAAAGAGTCCCTCTTAACAGAATTTCAAAGGCTGTTACGATGTTGCTGATGTATTAATGAGTTAGGGGCTTTGAAAGTTAGATTCATAATTTTTTCCAAAGTCTCCACTCCCTCCCCTCCATGCACTTGCAAACTTCTGCCCCCAAAATAAAATTTTAGAAGATTGGAAAAGGAAGTCAGGGATTAATGCCTCAATGTCAGAGGCTATCAATGTATCTTCCACGAGACAAAGTGAGTTATTAAGAGAAAAATGTTTAAGTGATTTAAAAGCTACCATTTAAATTCTATTAGAATTTTTTTGAAATAAAAGGCAATGAGTTAAGTGAGAGTAAGATGTAAACCTTCCTGCAATATTTGATTGCTAATGAACAGAAAGTATTAATCTTAGCAACCAAGGAGAGAAAAATGCATAGTGTTTTTCATTAAATCAACTAAATGATTAAATGAGTTAGTCAGTGGAAACCATTTTAATTTTCTGAATGTGAAATGTGCAGCTTATAACAAATAAATTCAAAGCACCTTTCTAAGCAAGTTTTGATCATAAAAAATGTAGGTTATAAAGATGTTTGGTATTTTCTTCTTTATAGACAGTCAGTATTTTAAATGCAGTGACATTAATTGTGTGGAATGAAATGCCCCTACTCTCTGGGCTTAAAAACGTTAGCATCCAGTGCACCGTCCCTAATGGATCTTCAACACTATTACAAAATGATTGATTGTTGTCGTAGTCATTTTAGCAGCTTTCAGAGCTGTTACATTTTTTAATTAAATTGGCTGTGAATTTTGTAAAAGGCAAAGGTTGATAAACTGGTGCTCAGTGCTACATTACTATTCTTCTTAGCAGGGCTGTCATAGTTGGTACATTTATGTGCATAATCTTAACATTTATAAGTCTCTTTGGTCTCAGGCATTGATCTGTAAGATCCCTTGTTGATTGGAAATGAAGGAAAAAAACATAAAATGTAACTCAGCAAAGCACATGGTTCTGAGATGTTGTTTGGTGGACTGAGAGGGGATCTCAGTAGATTGGCTTACTGTCCTCCCTTCTTGCATCTCATCAGAAGGAAAAGCAGATGTGGATCACAGGTCAGTGTGCCAGTTCTTCTACCAATAGGTATTTGAGAGGTTTCTTTGAGCCAGGCCCTAGGCAGGGTGCTAGGCATAGTGGAAGACCCAGAAATTGATTCAACTGAGCAAAGAAGGACCCATTCAGTGAAGTACTCTGCAAGAGAGGATAGTCTAGAATGAAGGAGACTCATAAGTCCAGGGAAATCTTCCCTGAACAAGTGGCGCTGGAGCTGGGATCTGAAGTTGGGTTGGCATCTAACCACAAGAGAGAGGAAGGAAGTATGTTTTAGTCAGGCGAATAACATGCACCTGGACTCTGAGGCACAGGGAGCAAGTATGAAGACCTGAAGAAGGCCACGGGGCTGGAGCCCAACGTAGGAGAGGATACAGCGTCTGTATTTCCCGGCAGGCCTGAGCAGCTGATCGGCCAGCAGCAGGATGGCTCCATCCACACAGGAGCCGCCTGGGTTGTATCTGACTTGCATTTGCCATGAAAGGCTGAAAGTCAAAACCCAGAAGCAATGGCAGGAAAGGGGAAAATGTGTTTAATAGAATTACTACATGTTAGGGCAGGAAAACTCTTCTAGGTGGTGGTGTCCTTGCTACCAGCAATTTGCTGATTACGAAGGTGAGCCCCAGAGGGGCTGATGTTACACTTTGTCAGTTAGCAACCAGCCTACCTTGTTCTTAAATGAAGCCTCATCCTAAAACACTATGTCACTTTTCTAGAATTTCTAATTTTCATTCCTGGGAAAAACCAATTCCCTCATTTGTCTATCACAGCTGGGTGGTTTGTGGGAACTAGGGTGAAGGAGATCTAAGAAGGTCTAGATTTGCATCCCTGATCACTGGCATGACACATAAACTCTGAGCCTCAGTTTCTACATTTGTCCAGTGTTGCCTGCATCATTGAGTTGTAAGGATTATGTTATCCTTCAGATTAATTACTTGATGTGATTTCTGGCATGTAGTAAACACCTAATCCATGGTAACTATCATCATCCTAGAACAACTGAACTAATCAATATGTTAGTGAGTAAATTTTATTGCTCCCTTTGTAGAAAAAGAAAATGGAGTTTCACTTTTCATGAAGAGGCAGATATCTTTGAAATGTGCAGATTATTTTACCCCTTGGTCTTCTGGTGTACGTGAGAAATTTCATATTTAAGCAACTGGGACTTTATGTGTAAATGACTTCCCATTGGTTTATGTGTCCTATCACTTATGGTTACATAAAAACCAACAGATAATATTTAAAAGCCAAAGATAACAAAAGTTTCACCTCCAACTCAAAGAGGGAATAGTGTTGGCTTTAGTTCAATTTTCAATTGTCATAGAAAGAATTCAAGATTTAGGGGCACACAGACCTGGGACTAAACCCTGGCTGGCTTATGATCTGTAAGAACATAAACTAGTTAGTTAGCTTTCCAGACTCTCAGTTTTCTCAACTGTAAAATGGGAATACAGTTGTTGTACAGTATGCAATGAGGTTAGCCTGAAAAGAAGTAAAATATACAATATGTGGAGAAAACTCACCAGTTTTGACTCTTCCAGTTATACAGACCACCCCCTAGTAATTCCCACTGACTCTACCATTGAGAAGGGACTGGGTAGACTGAGTCCATTCAGATGTTCAGTCTTTATTTTTAAAGTAGACAAAAGTATATCGTTTTTAGCAATGAAAAAATACTTCCACAGCCTCTCATAAGCATTTGAGTTTGGCTCCTTGATTTCTTCAAAAAGGCATTCATGGCAACAGCTAGAGTGTCGAGGGAACCTCACAAGACAGATGTCTACGTGGGGAGACTGTATTAGTAAAAATTGTGTACCAAGTAAACATGGCTGTTACTTTTAGTGTTGTAATCGCCATGGTTTCCAACAAAAGGCTGTGCAAATTGCAAAGGAGGGAAAAGAATATCTCAGTTTTCCTACACTGAGGTTACAGATGAGCCACAAAGCTACCATTTGTATTTGCAGACGATCTCAATCATTCTGCATGCAAGCTTGCCCTGGCAACATTTCAAAGCATTATTCCACAGTACCGTAGTATTTTATCACACATCACATGTCTGACACAGTTCTCTCCCTGGCAAGAGAATGCTTCGGGCTAAGTTTCAGATTTTGTCAGTAGGAAAAAAGGAATTGTTACAATCCAGAAGTGGCTGGGGAAACACACCTTCAAATGCTACAAATCTGTAAAGGTAAAACTTTAGATAGGAAGAAAGGAGAGGGACAAGCAATCTTATGTTTTGCCAGTTTCTGTTTATTCTTGCAGTGTTCTCCAGCTGGGCTCAGGTCCCAGCTAGGTCCAACCATGACAGTGTTTCATTGGCCACTGGGGGATCAACTTCTGATACTCCAAATGGACAGAGAAATGGAAGCTGCATCCCAAGCAATTCACATCAACTCTTCTGTCTCTGCTGCCTGTGGGAAGTGGCTTAGTATCATTGGATTATATGGGCATCTCATTCTGCCTTTCTCTTTGGGTGTGCCCCTACCTAGTTTAAAAGGATTGTTTCCCTCCTTTATTCTAGTTTATTCATCCAACCAGTGTATGTTTACCTGGTGCCTTATCTCTGCTGTGCTTTGTACCAGACTGAAAACAAGAGTGAACAGGAGAGATGTGACCCAAGAGCTCACAGGCACCATGACACAGACTATGAGGGGAGCATACAGGTGGGACACTAACTCAGATTTGGGTGGGGTGACAAAAGATATCTGAGATTACAAGGAACAATTCATCATCTCCTATTCTTGGCAGTGCCACTTTCTTAACTTGGTTGAAAGATGGGAAAGTCTGGGACTTTGAGAGCATGGTGCCAATTCATCTCATTTCTTGTTTCTCAAACATCAAGCATTAATCACAGTTTTTGCCTTGCCATAGCTACAAACTACTTCTACTCTTCATGTTTCTTCAAATCAACTTCCTTTTCTGCCTGAATCTATTCATTGAAAAAGAAAGATGACATCATTGCTGTAATAGAAAACCAGTGAAACGTGTCATTAAAAAGGTAACTGTGGAAGTGAATACAATGAAAAATAAAACAGTGTTATTAAATTTCAGCTGGACTCTGTAGTTGGAGCCTGAGGCCTTTTCTTTCCTGACACAGAAAAGGGAACCATAAAATCTAGGAATGTAGATCAGTGGTAGAGTGCTCGCCCAGTACATGCAAAGCCCTGGGTTCAATACCTAGCACCACAAAAAAGTAGGCCCTAGATCATAAGCCATAAAGTGCGGTAAGGACGAAGGGACAGAAAGCTTAACACCCTGCTAGAGAGAGCACAAGGAAAGAAAAGAAGGTTGAATCACTATGTAATTCAACATGCTTTAAGTCATGACTGTGTGCTGTCTAAAAGTAACCTCTGCTCCTTCAGGGAGGAACCAAGACACTGAAGTTGAAAAAGAAGTTGTAAGGAATGAAGTGACAAAGGCTATGGCTTTGTAGGCCTTGTTGATGAATTTAAATTTTACCCTAGAAGAATGGAAAGTTAGAGAGGCAAGCAGATGGCTGGCCAACACGGTCCAATTTGCATTTCAGAAAGGCCACTCACCTGCAGAGAAAGAAAGGAATAGTACAAAGCAAGATTTGAAGAAGGGAGGCGCCTGAGAAATGCACAGGAAAAAAGATAGTGGCAAAACCTAGAAGAGTGGCTATGAGAAGAGGACGAATCTGAAATCTGTTGGTTGATTGGATGAACACTTACAGTAGTTGCTGCTCAGACATGACTTCTGAATGGTATGTCTTACACATCTTCACCCTAGAAAGAGTAAGGTCAGACAATCATTCTTATATCCCTTTTTTTTTTTTTTGGCTAAAAAATCTGAAGCACTGCACCTGCCTTAATTAGAAAGTACAAATTGTCCAGTCAGTGTAGTCTTGTCAGTTCAGTCCCCACTCCTGCCTCCTACTTCCTTCCAACTTCCTATTTGAGCCCCTGGTCTATGCAGATTACTTAGAAGTGAGGGTTGCAAACAAACCTGAGACCCAATAATGATGTAGTCCACTTTAATTTTTTGTATAGCTGGAGGAGGTCTCAGTTTCTCCCATCATTTTCTATTGTCTTAAAGGTTTCTTTTTAAACTGGGGACAATTTTGTCATCTCTGAGGACATTTTGCAGGTTTAGAAATGTTTA
The DNA here is from genome assembly GCF_047511655.1 of Castor canadensis. Classification (NCBI taxonomy): domain Eukaryota; kingdom Metazoa; phylum Chordata; class Mammalia; order Rodentia; family Castoridae; genus Castor; species Castor canadensis. The sequence continues at coordinate 118,120,745 of NC_133395.1, read as the reverse complement.
TAGCTATTTCAATTAGGGGGACCAGGAATATTGGTAAACATCCTACAGTACCCAGGATAGTCACCCCAACTGAGAAGGATCCAACCCAAAACATCAACACAGCCTGAAGTTAAGAAACAGCTGGGCACCAGTGGCTCATGCAAGTAATCCCAGCTACTCAGGAGGTAGAGATAAGGAAGTTCATGTTTCAAGGTCAGCCCAGGCAAGTAGCTCTTGAGACCCTGTCTCAGAAATACTTAACACAAAAAGGGTCTAGCAGAGTGGCTCAAGTGGTAGAATCCCTGCCTAGAAAGTATAAGGCCCTGGCTTCAAACCCAATACCATTAAAAAAAAAAAAAAAAAAGTAATGTTCCCAGAACAGTAGCACTATTATTTGCTGATTTTGTTTGTTGGTTGGTTGGTTTTTGAGTCAGTGTTTTTGCTATTATAGCCCAGGCCGGCCTCAAACTCACAGTCCTCCTGCCTCATCCTCCTGAGTAGCAGGATTACAGACTTGAATCACCATGCCTCACTCATTTGCTGGTCTTAATAATCTGGGCATTACTACAGGTATGCAGATAGTATGAGATTAGAGAAATACAAATTCTAGATATTCTGAATCAGAATCAGTCACTCAGAAGACAGGCGTGGTGGTATACACCTATAATCCCAGCTCTTGGGAAGCTAAGGAGGGAAAATCACAAGTTCAAGGCCAGCCTGGGCTACATAGCAAGACTCTGTCTAAAAAAAAAATGCTGTGTTCTAGCATCTTCATGTGTATAGACCAGGGTCTGAGGTGACCCTTCAAAGGCCGATAAAAGAGCATCCACAGGAACAGGTCACTTGGTCCATGGTACCACAGCAGGTGTGTGGAAAGCCAGCAGTCTTTACTTTGTCTTGGCTAGTTTTCAAGCCCACCCAGAAAACAAGCATCTCTGATTTCAGAAGATGGTAGCAATGGTTACTTTTCCTAGGGGAAAAAATGCCAAAAAGATAAACACTTTATAAATCACTGCATGGCTTCTGCAAGCTTGAGTTTATTTGTGAGACATTTATCTCCTTGTATACTCATATCCCCCCAATTATCATTTAATTAATAAACCTAATAGCCTGAGATATGCCGATCAATAAGAAAGAGAATGGATGAAGCTGAATCTGATGCATCACAATATTGAACTGTGTGCAGAAAGCTGTGAGCCCTTCCTCTAAAATCAACATTCTTTCAGCCCACAAAGATTCTGAGAGATGGGCAGAGGTGTCCCAGAAGCATTTGGGCAGTTACATAGATAGGGTGTTAGACACCCTATTCTGACTCAGAAGTGAAGGGTCATGGTATCCCTTTATTTACTAGATTTAGGTCTGTGGATAGGAATGAATTGACTTGCATGCAAACTAGGATCTCTATATTCATTTCTGTCAACAGGAGCAACTCCATCTTCATGGTATGAGCACAATCCAATAGCTAACCACACAATCAAAATTTGAGGGAAAAACTCTCTAATTAAATATATGATGAGATATTTTCATATACTTCTTTAAGACTCAGGCAATTACAGTAAACAAGTTAGGTTATTTAAGAAGTAAACAGCTCCAAGGGCCCATGCTTCTCAGTCCATTGCATCCTCTATAGTTTCTCTCCAAGCTAGATGTGAGACAAATCCACATGTAGAGCACCTGTGATGATAGCACAGAGATCATACTTGTTTTGAGCACCAGAATCACAGTGATGGGTTTAACATTTCTATGATAATTTTGGAAGAAAATGAACTTTCCCTACCCCCATTCTCTGGGCTGCATCTGTATTGGTGGGGGAGGGCTAGAGTATGAGGGAGCACTGAAATTTATTGTCATTTGGTACCAGGTGGAGGTAAAGAAATGCCCTGCGTTCAATATGTGGCAAATGCATCCAGGTTGACTTCAGTGATCAATGTTGGACAATGAACACATCACTAAAATTCATTAGGAGAAATGAAACCTATAACTTTTGCCATCTCTGAGACCACTGAGAATTCTTCCTTGGTGAACTCTTGGGCCAGGGATTATCCTTCCCTTGAATTATAGTGAAATCTGTCTTAAGTGATCACCTTAGGGACCATCCAAAATTTGTAACTTGGTAGAGGTTGAACTTTAGCTAAAGGTCAAACAAAATTCTTCTGGAAACCTTAGGGGTTGGTTAAAGGTGAAATAAGAAGCTGAAATGAAAATTGACATAATCTCTTGTTTATGAACCTAGTAACTAAGCAGGCTAAGGGATGAATTCAGCTCAGAAATGCACTTTGACTTATCCTTCTTAAATGCCTCATCCTTTCCATCAGGTGCCATGGTTTTTCTGGCTTATTAATCACTTGCCAAGGATATCCATACATTTTGAAGACCTTTGGCTGTGTGCTGGGACTCATGGCAGGCATGATGCTACAGTGATGTTCCAAGTCAAGCCTTGCTCGTAGAGCAGAGAATGAGGCCTTTGATAGCCTGAGTATCTTTACTTGGGAAGAGGGAAACTGGCTTAACTAACATTAGTGTGTGTTCAATGTAGGAAGGATTTTCTTCCTAGGATGGATTTTTATTTTAGTCCATTATTCAAAGATTTGTTTTCATATAATATCATAAGACCTCATATAGACAATAGATAGGTATGTCATCTGTTTTCTAATCCTCTCTACATTGTGAAGAAGAGCATTTATAGCCATCTTGAGGTATCTTTTTGTGTCTTTGACTGGGCTGCTGTAACAGAGTATCATAGACTAGGTGGCTTAAAGAACAGGCATTTATTTCTCATGGTTCTGGAGGCTGGAAGTCCAATATTCCATTGTTGGGATCTTGGTGAGGACGCTATCCTGGCTCACTGGTGGCTGCCTTCTTGCTGTATTCTCTTAGAATGAGGAGAAAAAAACTCTGGTGACTTTCACTCCTTATAGGGAAACTGGTTCTGCCATGGGGCTGTACCTGTATGACTCAATGTAACCTCAATTAACTCCCAAAGGTCCCACCACCAAATTTGAGGACTGGGGATTAGGGTTTTAACATACAGATTTTGAGTGGGATACATGCCTTCAGTCCATAGCATTCTGGAACTCCTGCAGCCAACTCTAAGAAGGCAGAGTAGAGGAAGATGGAGCCTGTGTGTTATCTTCATTCCTTCCTATAAATAGAAAAGAGATCGGACATGTCAGATGTACATCGCAGTTGTAACACATTTTCCAGGCTGGACTGGTCACTCTAACCCACTGAGCTTTTCTTTCATCATCTGTCATAAGAACAAAGCAATTCTAGCACCAGTCAGTATCATTCATTGGACCCTTTGTGTTAAATCCCATGCTGAGTAAGCATACTACTTACAGCATGTCTTAGTGAGTTCTCACCATAGCTTTTCAGCCTGAGCAGGGGTGTCCCATTGGAGGAGATAAGAGTCTATAAACTATTGATTTAAGATACCAACTTTTCAGGTATGCTCATAAAATCCAGTGGCATGGCAGGGGACTGCCTCAAGCATAGGGACACAAAGGAAGCATCTATCTCCATGAGAGGAAGAGTGAACTGGTTTTGATGGAGCTGCTGCTAGGCACAGATAGGCAGTGTTGGTGACTTTCACCTGCCTGCCACCCAACTGTGATTTCACAAAGGTCAGTCTTGCTTCTTCTTCTATAGAGATGGACACTACCCATGTGTCTGTCCCTGTGGCCATGAACCACAAAAATCTTTCTCCTCTTATGAGATAGGAGTTTCCTCACTACTTGTTTATTCCTCACATACTTATTGACTACTACTCAGTGCAAGGAGCACAGCATGGACCTGAGCAGACATGTTCTCTGCTTGCTGAGCTGGCAGTCACAAGCCCTGTTGTCTACTTTAGGTCAAGCTAAAACTGAGGACAAGGAAAAGGAGGTCCTGTGAGGATACAGTGACTTGAAGATTTCTTGATATGGAAGTAAGATTAACTCAATATGCTCAGATCAATACATAGGACTTTTGTTGCTCTGTATTAATGATTACTGCCTATTTGAGTAGTCTAACTTAGTTTTTATACAGAAGGAACTGGTGGGATTTTTTTTTTAATGATGTTTTCATGAAGGGAAGCCAGACACATCTTCTATGCCTCTTCATGTAACTAAAGACTTATTTATGTTAATGGTAATGGAGCTAATGTAGCACACAGGATAACTCATCTCAGCTCAATAGTCTAATTGAAGGCTCCCTGGAAACCAGACAAACAACACAAAGGCAACCCATGGAGAAAGCCCCGGGATGGTTTATGTGTATGAGAGTCTGATTCTGTTGGCTCTAACTTCTTGGAACCTGGGCTCTTGGTGCTTATCCAGAGCAATGTAACCATATTTACTTTTCTGATCACAGGGGTTGTTTCCAAAAGTATCCCAGAGCATGATGCCACCATCTTTTCTAGAAATCCTTTCTTATGTTCGAGCTAATGAGCCAACAACAAAATGGCAGGTTCCATGGAGACCTGCAAACTTGGATGTGACTTTCTTTCCTGGCTGAAATGATAATGATGCTAAGTTAACAGCTTAATCTTAAATCAGTATAATTAATCAATAGTCTCCATTCTCTTACTTTTAACATATTATTTTACTGTTAAAGTGCAGGTCCACTTCTAGTATATGCATTGAACATTCTGAATTATTTTTTGGTTAGGATATTCATCTGTAAATAATTGTATGGCTCCTTACAAAAGCAAAGTGATTAGTGAGAAATATTAAAACAAAAAACCAACAGGAACCTCAGATCTACAACTCCAAGGCTAAGAACTTTAGAGAGAATATAAGATAAATAATAAACTTGCATTTTTTTCTTATGTTTCAAAGCCTATTTCCCTATGTATAGGCCTAAGAACTTACTCTAAAGATGATTCATATACAGGGATTGTCCTGTCATGGTCAACATGACTGCTACTTGTTGTGAGTTTTATTAGAATGGCACCAGGCTTGCATATTGTCTGCGGCTGCTTTCTCACTGTAATGGAAGAATATTTGGGATACAGATAATATGACCTGCTGAGCATAAAATATTTCCAGTGGCCTTTACAGAAAATGAATTTGCTAACCCCTGTTCTCTCCAAAAATGGGATGAAATGTTCAAATGACATGCTACGATACAAGCTCCATGAGGCCAGGATCCATGGCTGTGTGCTTACCGGTGTATTACCAGGGCCTCCTGGCTAATGGTCATTCAAGAAATGACTAGACTTTCTTCTGCTCTCTACAAGTTCCCTTCATTTTTGTTTTTTATCCTCTCTCTTCCCACATTAGTATTGAGGTCCTGGTACAATCAACTGTCTTCAATTTTATGCACTCTATTAGCACTTTTTATCTTATAAGCAAATGACATTCTTTATTCAATAAATAATTACTGACCCCTGGTAAAGTTCTCTCTCTGAGAGAGAGAGTTAGTAAACAAGCCAGATCAGGCCCAAGGCTTCAAAGAGATAACTCTAGTGGGGAAGGCATACAAAAACCAAACAAACATCCAAACAAACATATTCTTGGATAGTGAGAAAGAAATAAAATCAAGTAGTATGGAAAGTGTGCATGAGCAGCTAAATTTTGATAGAGGGGTCAGGAAAGACCCCACAATTGTGGCCACATGTCACTTGATAACTAAATGACAAAGGGTGAGCCTGGTGGGAGCAGGACAGAGTTTCCAAACAGAGTGAATAGTGATTGCAAAGCCATGTATCCAGGATGAACTTGGCATATTCAGAAAACGGAAGACAAGCTAGCATGCCTGGGGCATTGGTAAGCAGGTGGAAGGGGGTGTGGTCACAGAGCAGATGGTCTGTGTAGGTCTTGTGGGCCTAGCACAGGACTATAGTATGGGGGAGGGGAGGGAGGAGCAGGTTCTTAGGCAAGAGGACATGATGCAAATTTTCAAAGTATCACACTCTGGCCAGGTAGAAAGGAGGTAGAAGTGCAGTCAAAGAGGCCGATTAGGTTATTATAGTGGTTCATGTTGGAAATAATGGTGGAGCTATACAGAAGCAGGCTATTTGGGGATGTGTCTCAGAAATGCAGCAGGTAGAACTGACTGATGGAGTTGAATGTGAAGGTTAAGAAGCTAAGAAGGATTCCTGGTGTTTGACTTGAGCTTGATTACTCCATTTACTGGAAAGACTAAAGTAGAGTAGGTCAGTTACAAGTCAGGTGTGCCCTTTGGGTTAAAATAAATATGATTTGTTCACTACACATTCAAGAGGAATGATTAGATGAGCTACTGAGTATACAGGGTTGGAACTCATTAGACAATTGCAGGCTAGAAGCATAAATCTGAGAGTCATGGAAATAGTATTTAAAGCCATTGCCTTGAAAGAGACCACCTGGGTGGGAAGAGAAATAAAGGAAACGTAAGAGAGCTGAGAATCAAGCCTGGGTCACTCTGACACTTCCAGGTTGCATATGGAGGGGGAAAACTCCCTTCAAGGCTGATACAAAGGATAAAGTGCACCAAGCATGGAGCATGTGGAGAATATGGCTAGAGCACCCTGAGTATGGCAGAGATGTCATCATGGAATGAACACAGAACGAATGAACTACAGGGTTTAATATCTGAGTTCTAGAGTTAGGATGCCTACTTTTTCTATAAATCCTGCTACATACTGGGCCAGGTAATCTTGTTGTGCCTACATTTTCTCATTTGTAATATAGAGATGTTGCTTGTACCTACCACACAGATGTGCTATAAAGATTAAAGGATATCTTAGGCCAGTGCTGAGCTCATAGTATGTGCCCAATAAATGTTGGCACTCATTATTATTGGAGGGGAGAGTTACATGATCTGATTTAGATTTTTAAATGATATGCTGGACAATTAGGACTCATGAATAGAAGCAAGAAGACCATTTAGGAGGTTGTTGTGATCAACCAGGGGAGAGATGGCCTTTCTTTAACTCTCATGATTTTTTTTTTCTTGATTTTTTCTTGATGGACCATCACTGTTTCACTCCGTTCTCTGAGGTTGGTGGAGCCAGTCAAGCCCTTACTTAACACCTTACCTGTGAAATGTCCTGTATCATTACTTAGCACACATCTCTGTGGCTGACTCGCCGGCTGTCATAGACCCTTTTTTTCCTTAGTCCCTTCTCAGGGTGTGGTGATGATCACATGTAGCCATCACTCCATATGAAAAGAACAGCAGCAGTCTATTTCAGCACAGTGGGGCTTTGTACAAACCATAGCTCATTCCACAGGAAGTTCAAGTTGTGGCACAGTGGGAGCAGAAAAGCTGTGGGAACTCTGGCCCAAGTGCTGTTAGAATCCAGACAGGAGTAAAGGTCCATTCTCCAAGTTGGGTGCCAGATCATGCTGGAGAGCTGGCTCCCCAGCAGGCAGGCAGAGTTTTCAGGCTCATTTAAATCATTGAGATATGTGCAAAGATTTGGGCAGGCAATTCAAATTCATTTTCGAGGTCACAGTGCCAAAATTTGGCTGTGTTAGCTCACAGAAACAATGGGGTAATGTGCTCCATCATTAGAAAATGAGAATTAAAAAGAATTTAATGGGGCTTCATTATATCCATCTGTCCATCCATCACTTCTTCTCCATCGCTCACCACTTGACGTGAGAAACGAAAACGCCCCTAACTAATTAGATTTATCCTAAGCTCCTCTCTGCACCATCAGTCCTCTCAGAGGCCATCTGTGAGTTTAGAGTTCAGACCTTTAAGAATTATGCTGATCAGTCTTCTCTAATTTAAAGTGTTCATCTGATGACCACAATTTGAAACTTCTGGCTGTGACAAATGGAATACCATTCTAAGATTCTGTGCTAATTTTAAACACACTTGTCCTCTGAAGTGCCACCTAAGGGACAATTTCTAAGAAACAGGCAAAGGGTGAAGTGCCTTTGGACCAGGTAACAAGTGAAAAACAACAGCAACAAAGTTCACCGTAAGGAGAATTTAATTGCTTTGTTATGTTAGGAGTAGATAAATTGCTTTCATTTGTAGGGTCAAAAAGGAAGGAGTCTGAGCCATGAAATTTGGGAAAGGTTTGTAAATTCTGCTGGTATAACCATTGGTGTGTAAATGCATAAGAGAACCAGTCTTGGCAGGAGGCACTCAGGGGGAAATTACTGATGAGTGAATTTTCAGATCCCCTGTGTCTGCTGGAGCCTGTGGCCTGGTCACTAGAGGCTGGTGTGGCATGAGAAGCAGATTTCCCTGTAGGACAGTCACTCTGGCATCGCAGTGGTTTGAACCTGTATGAGAATGGGCATTTATGACACAGCAAATTGATGTTTACTGCACACCCTCAACATCCCTACACCCTTCTGCAGAATGGAAATAACCAGCTCTGGAATTAGGGGTCTACAGAGAATGCTCAATGGAAAGACTGAGGCTACATTGACGACCTGTTAACTGGAGAAGCAAATGAGCATTAGCTAGAGTATTAGTCTAGAACAGAACTTCCCACACTTTAACATGCCTGTGGATCTCTTGGGAATCTTGTTAAAATTGCATTTTTTATTTCATAGATCTAGACTGGAGTTTAACATTCAGCATTTCTAAATAGCTCCTAAGAGATGTTGATGCTGTTAGTCTATAGACTTGCTTGGTGTGACAGGAGAGCTTTTGAGTTTGGGGACCAGCATGAACTAAATTCAAGTCTTGGCCACTCACTAACCATGTAGTCTTAGGCAGATGACTTCCTTCCTCTGTACTTCTTTCATTCAATAGATATTTAATAAATGTTAATTGTGGGCCAGAAACTGTGCTTAAACACCTGGAACAAGTAGACAATTGTCCCTGCTCTGCTAGGGGTTCTACTCTGGTGGGGAGTCAGACAAGGAAAAAGCAAAGCAAAAATGTGTAATTACAACTTGGACAATTACTAGCAGTAAGAATTAGGGTGGCTAATGTTTACTGAGAACTTCCCATGTATGAAGTACTATTTAAAGAATTTAAATAGTCACCTCATTTAATCTTTTAACACTTTGTAAGGCAGGTCCTCTTATCCAGTTTTCAGATACAACATTGGGACACAAACAGGTGAGGTACCTTGTCCATACTGAAAAGTAGTAGAGACAAAATTTTCACACAAGCAGACCAATTCCAGAACTAATCCTCTTGACAAAGGATCAGCACACTTTTCTGGAGCAGGCCAGATGGTCAACACTTTAGGCCCTGCAGGCTCTTCAGTTTCTGTCACACCTACTCAGCTCTGCTTGAGGTAGCATTGAGGAAGTCACAGACAATGTGTAAATGAGTGTGACCTTGTTCCAATCAAAGTTTATTTACCAAAGCAGTCAGTGGGCTGCATTTGATCGATTGGCTATAATTTGCCAACACCTATTCTTTTTTTAAAAATTATTTTATTAGCATATAATAGTTGTACAGGGGGATGCATTCTTTTACATATTTACATATATGCTTCAATATATTTAGTTAGATTTACTCCCTCCATTATTCATCCTCGTTCTTCTTCTCCCTCTTCTTAGAATAATTTCAACAGTTTTCACTCTTCTGTGTTCATATATGAATGCAAATGCAAAATGCAAACACCATATTCACCCTCATTCCCCCTTTCCTTGTGCCCACCACCTCCCACTGATACCCACCCCTGGACCTGATTTTCCCTCCTGCTGTTCATTTTTTTTAAGTGTATATTGATAGTCAAAAGGCTTTTGCCTTGGTACTTCAGGCTTGTATATATCATGCTTTAATCAAATTAAACCCCTCTGTTATTTACTCATTCTCTATCACCATGCTCCCCCAATATTCAACAACTTACAGAACAGTGCATTATATTATATTAATATAGAGATGGGTTTTTTTCCCAATATTTTTCATTCTATGACATTTTCTTTACTTCTCCCACCTCCTGTAGTCCTCCCAGACAGACTCACTAATACAATTTTGTTCTTTCTCTCCCTGTGTATACATTTAATTTATAGGTCTAGCTTCTACATACAAGGGAAAACTTCAACACCTATTCTCGATCACTATATTCGACCAGCACTTCTCATACGTTAAAGCAGCCCTATCCACTGTAAATATCATGTGAGACCCACAAACATAGTTTAAATTTTATAGTGGCTATGTTAAAAAGATACAGATATAACTAATTTTAATAGTATATTTTATTTAAACCCAAATATTATCATTCAACAGGTAATCAGTATAAAATAATTAATGAAATACTTTATACCCTTCATTGTACTGTCCTCTAAATCTGCTGTGTGTTTTATTTACACTACAGTCCTTACCTCTCAGGTAGGGCTACCTGTGTTTCAAGTGCCAGATGGACACATGGGACTGGTGGCTAATGTACTACTTACTGCCCAGGTGATTTCAAAGTGCTTAGGTATCACCTGGAATGGGGCCGAATATTCTTCATTTAGAGCAGGGTGACAGGTGATATTGGTCTGTGGTCCTCACTTGGAGTAGCAGAGCTGCAGATTGCCCAGGAAGGAAACACAGAAATATGGCCTTGGAGGGGGCAGGCGACATAGGGAGGCAGGAGGCCTCTTGAAAGGAGAGGATCCCATTCAAGTTGATACCAAGAGGATGAAAAGGAGCTGGCTAAGAGAAAACTAGCAGTGAACAAATGGTCTAAGCAGGATACAACAATGTTTTGGATAGCAAGACAAAGCATGCAAGCACTTATTGAGCTCATGAGGTCTCTTGGATTCTTTTGGCAATGCGAAGGCAGAGGAGACATACAGCTATTTCAGACCCATTGGCATCCTGCTCTCTGCCACTTTCCATTAGACACACCCCTGGGTTACTCCCACAGTTGCCCATATGTCTCTTCTCACAGTACTTTCCATACTTCCTATAGATGCCTGCATATTTTCTGGGTCACTTACAGGGAATGCTAGACCTCAAGTCCAGGTCATCTGACTACAGATTTACTTTATACCAACTCTGGATAGGCACTGATGTGCAAGTCCAATGTAGATGAAAGAGGCTCAGGAAAGCCTCCAGCAGTGGTAGACACAGATAGGTAAACATAGAAATACAAACCTGTGATTGGGGAGGGGACCTTCCTGATCTAAGCTGTGCAATGGCACATTACATCTTTATGAGTGTCATGAAGTTGTTGGGCTCCTTGGAAACAGGTATATCCTGTATGGGTTTTAAAGCTGTGTCCCATAGGACACCTAGGAGTACAAACCCATGTACAAACCTGAAAGTTTCAGGAAAAGTGTGTGTGTGTGTGTGTGTGTGTGTACACATTTTCTAGGGAAAGGAGTCATAGCTTTGATTAGACTCTCAAAGGCAATGACAAACCTAAAAATGGTAAGAATCCCTAACTTATGGGTAACTTGTGAAAATATATCAATAATAAGAAGCCCCTGTTTTGATGTGAACGTGTGCACATACTCTTAGACACACAGATGGGAGGAGGAAAGCAATGCTCCTGAAGCCTCTTCCTTATTGCCCTAGGCACAGCTCTGGATTGTTCCTCTGCATAGGTACCAACAGTGACTTGCTGGGCCAATAAGACAGTTGACCTTTAATTATTTCACTTCTCAGAACCCTATTTTCTCCTCTATAAAATGTCAAGGTGATAGTTTCTGCTTCACGAGATTCCTGGGTGGGAGATTGAATTGTTTTATCCTCAGAAGCATCCCAGATGTAGTAGACCATCATGAATGTGAGTTTTCCTCCCTTGTGTGGTATCAGGCTTTCTTTTGGATTCATTCTAGTGCTTGGAAAATTGCCTTAATTCATTTTTTTCTTCTTATTCCAGTCTTTTCCTCCTAGACCAAAGTTTCATCTCTTCCACAAAATTATTCTCATTCCACATCTAAGGCCTTTGTGGAACGGGCTTGTTCTCTCTCCTGCTCTCTCCATCTATTGTGACATTCCTCTTATGCCTGCTTGTCCTTTATGCTGTGATTCTGTTCACTGCCTTGTGCTCTGTTCCTTGTCATTTCCCCCAATGGCTTTCATAATTGGCAAGTGATATTTTGGCCCATTATTCTCTTATGTTAGAGATGGGAAGAGAACAAAATAACACTGCTACCTCACCCTCAGGAAAGGCCAATTCTGTGTGCTCCCCTCAAGATCTCAGAAGCAGATATTTTTAGCAATCAGTTTTGGTTTGAAGTCAATGAAGCTGTATGAAAATATGGAAACCAATGCCACCTAAGTCTGATTTGGAATTTAGAAGCATTAAAATGCTCATAGAATTTCAGCCATTTCTGGGATTTGTAGTGTTGATTTTCTCAGTCCTCTGGGGCAAGAGCAATATGGCAGATGTGTGGGTAAGGTCAGAGGCAGGAGATTGGGGTCAAAAAGGTCTGGCTGTGGACTTTAACACTGCCACTTGCCAGCTGTGTGGCCTTGGACACATCACATAGCTTTTCTGTCCCTTGGCATCTGTAAAATAGGGAGTAGGGCTACTGTAACAAAAATACTACAAACTTGGGGACTTAACAAATGCGATGTGTTGTGTCACAGTTTTGGAGGCTGAAAGGTTGGGATTGGAGTGTAGTAGTGTTGGCTTCTTCCGAGGAGTAAGAGGGAGGATTTGTTTCTTTGTACTGATGCTTTACTGGCCACCTTTGGCATTTGTTGGTTTGTAAATTCATCACGCCAGTCTTTGCCTTCATCTTAACCAATGTTCTCCTGGTGGACATGGCTTGTATCTAACTTTGCCCTTTGTGTGAGGACATCAGTCACATTGGACTATGAACCACTCCAATGCCCCTATTTGAACTTGATTTCTTTTGTAAAGACCCTGTTTACACTCTCAGGTACTAGCAGTTAGGGCAATATATATCTTAGGAGAACACAGTTCAACACATAACACAGACCTACCTGGGTTGGTTTCAAACTGTGATCATTCAACCTCTGCCTTCCAAATAGTTGAGATCAGAAGTCTTTATACTTTAATTTCTCCTCAGATCAGGCTTATATTAGTAGAGCCAGATTTGTATATGTAAAAATACACAGAAACTTACAATTTCAGTTCAGTCTTTGTTAATCATTTGAGAAGCTGTTTTAAATAGAAGAAGGATTTTATTTGAGGGACAAGTTTAAAACCAAAATAATTATCTGATGGCCAATTTTTTGAAAAACCAAAACTAACCCAGTGTCTGAGAAAGCATGTTATTGGAATGAAATAAACTAGCGGCAGAATCTGCAGATTCCATGGGTCCTGCTTTGGTATCTGAAACATAATTATCAAGCTTAAGTTAATTAGACTAATGCTCAGAAAATCTGGCCTGGCAGCTTGTGGCAAGTAATTATATATACTGATTAAAAATGTAATACACAGTGAGCAGAGGCAAAGGAAATTCCATTCGACACAGCCTGTGCACATACACAGTTAAGAAGCCACGTAGACAAGTGTGCATAATAGAAGGCACTCTGTAGGAACCAGCAGGTGTTGTGCTGAGTCTTCTACATGGTGGGGTACAGATGCTCACCTTACCCAATGGAAGGAGTGCAGTGTCACTACAGGGACAGCTCAGGACGGGGCTAGCTATGGGTTCTTACTGGCTAGTGACCATCAGAAGCTGAAGTACATTAAAAACCTGTTTTTTTTCTCTTCTCTCTCAGGTTCTCCCCCTAACAATGATTAGCTCTGGGATAGCTGGAGGTCAGCTTCCTTGGTGATTTGCCAGCCTCTGAGACAATGAAAGTTGTATTAACTTTGGATCACAAATAAGGATTGAATGGCAGCCTCTGAGCAGGCATGGATGTTCCTTTCATTTATCTTTCTGCTTGCTATGTGATTTTTCTCTCCAGCAATCCTTAAAAGAAGAGAGCAAACTGCTATAGGGGATGCAGGGACATAAACTAGGGGCATTCAAGGTTTGTCTTTCTACTCAGATTCTCTATAATTTTATTGTACTGTGAAAGTTTGATGAAATAATTATAGTGAAGTTCTCAGATTCATGAGGACTTCATTGAGCTCTTATTTTATTCTGTATGTACTTTACAGCACATGTTGATACTTTAGTATTCTGAGGTTTAGAGAACATGGTAGAACTGGACCATCCTATTGGATACTTATTATGGTCACTTCGTTTCAGTAGGAAGTCCTTAATCAGCACCTCCTAGATCCCAATCTCTGGTTTTGAAAGACCACTATGAAGGTATTAGATTGACCCATATAGCTTCAATGTTTTGAAAGTCAAAGAAAGATTGATTATCACTAATTGACATGATTTTGGCTTCAGGAAAGCTGTAATTTAGGGAGAAAGATAGATAACAGGAGGTACTTACAATAAACCTCCTAAAACAGAGAAACCTAGGAAGGCTACATTGTCCTTTGGTAGAGCAAGGAAAGAAATGTATTCCATAAAATAGAAAATAGTGTGTGTAAAGGGTTGTTGGCAAGAAATAAGGCAGGCTGCCCCTGAGTACACAGGATAGAAATACAGAGTGTAAAGGGCTGCAAGATGAGGGAGACCTGGAAAAGAAGGGCTATTGTGCCAAGAAAGCATAGCAAAGGCCAACACCTCAGGACCAAAACGTGAGATAACAAGGATCAGAAGACTGAATTGAAACTGCCCTGGGTTCTTATTTAGAATTAAATTTCTTCTTTTCAAGTAATAAAGGAGTCCCCAATATCTGCTTCTTCGGTTTTGATGCTTCACATCTGAAACTAGATCCAGGGCACCCCATGCTACTTAGTTGAGGGTCCTTTTAAGGAGAGAAACATTGAAAACTTTTAGTGCAGAGCTGCAGAAGAGCAATTCACACTCATCTCCCATGGCCTTTGTTTCTTCTCTGTGTATGGGGACTCTATATGCAAAAGGGCTTTGATTTAGATCCTCCATTTAGTCTTTATTGCTTAGAAAATGTGAGGTACTGTTATGTGAAGACAGGGAATACTGGAGTGAGGTCCAAAGTCCCCACGGCCCCTTGCTTAAAATCACCTCTGAGATTTAACTTTCTCATCTGAAATAGAAAGGACAGCCCCGTGAATTAGGAACTCTTATGAGGATTAAATGACATCATTCTGTGCTTGGCACTTAGCACAGTGACAGACAGAAAGCAAGCACTCCACAGAGCTCCATTAATTGCAATGGTAATGTAATAACAACGTAATTATGCCATCATTGTTCTTGGGTTCCCATCCTGTGATGTCCACTTTTCCTAGTTCAGAAAGTCCCCAGCATTGGACCGAGGGTATCGCTCCTTCAGCCAGGGACAGCAGGCCATTTTTCACAGAGCAGTATTTGTTCCTCATGATTTAACTGCCTTTTGGCTGAAAGATTAAGTCCTGAATGTGACTCCCCTCCTAAGTGGATGAGTTGCCTCTCCACCCAAGGCTCAGATAACCATTTGCAAAGTGAAAGGACAGTTAGTCAGTGGGTTGTTTTTCCTCTGGGATGCCAAAATATCAGTTCGCCTGGTTTAAAAAATTTTAATTTTTGGCATCTGGTAGACACAGTCTCATAACCAATTAGGAGTTCTCACAGATTTTGGACTAATAAATTGGCTACTAGGTTTCAGTGTTGAGTCAGTTATCAACAAATTAAAAAATTAAAGAGGAAAGGAGTAAAATAGCTTGGAAATTAATGACTTTTTTCAATATCTCGTCCCTGGTTTCTATGCAAATAGCCATCAGTGAAGCATTTGCTACTCCAATGGTAGGCATAAGAGAATTTCAAAACACAGTCTTAGTGTGGGAGTCAACACACACAAAAGGACTAAAAGGGATTATGAAATGTAGGAAGCATGAGAAATTTATATTACCATTGCCAACGTGGTTATTAAAATCTAGGCAAGTATTACTTTGCTTCGGAAATAAGACATAAGAGCAAATTTATGAACAGGAGACTGTTTGGATGATGATCTCACAGACACGAAGCTCTTAAGGCAGAGCAATTTTAATTAAGAACAGCATCCTGTGTGAAGTGTTACATCCAAAATAGATCCTGGGGGGACTTCAGTGAAGGGATGCATCAATTTCAGACATCTGGAACCCAATTAATAACTTCAGCACTTTTGCATGGCAAACGATACTACATTGGAATTCTTGTGGAGGAAGTTGGAATGGGAGCTGGGATTCTATCAGGAGGGAAATTACAGGTATCTTATGTGGCCCAAGGATTTGTCACCTTAGTTTTCATTCATAACCTGCTTTCCTTTAGTTATTTAAGTAGTTATGTTTAAGGACTGATGAGTATCTGCAAATTTATCACCTAAACTAAAAGCTGTGATTTTGGTAACATCCTATCTGGAACCAGATAATGGTCCCAACAGCCTTTCCCCTCTGAGTCAGCTGGCATCCTGAATTCCACGGTCACTTTGCTTTGCTTCTTTTTTATGCATTCCTAGAATGTATATATTATAGAGTTATGTTTAGCTTTATTAAAAAGCACCATTCTGCATTTTGTCTTCGGGGAACTATTCTTTCTTAGTAATATGTTGTTCAACCTTGTCTGTATGGTCTATGTACCACAATCAAATTTTGCTTTACTTGCTATGTAATATTCCATTAAATTCACAGTTTACTCATCTACTCTGAGGAGACGTTGATGATTTTCAGGTTTTTTTAATCACAGATGATTTGAACTTTTTCATACGTATCTTCTTAAATAGGTGTGAGTATTTCTCTTGGGTGTACATCTGGGAGTAGTGTTAGTGATGACAGGTATCACGGGTGTTAACTTCAGGAGGTAATGCTAAACTGTTTTCCAAAGACATTGCCTCAACATATTCTCTTACCAGCAATGCCACACGATCCCCTGGGTCCATACCTTTTTAGCCCACAGTAGCATTAAAATGTAGGTGTAGTTTGAATTCAGCAGTAGCTGGGAGGAATGTCTTTACATTAACCTAATATTATGCAGTGTGAGACTGAGAGCTGAGTCTAGAACTCTTGGGTAGCAGTTGGGGGAGGGGAGATTTGGATTTAGGCCAGAGAAGAATGGTCTTGCAGTATACCTTAGCAATGAGGTATCACACTGTTTCAGAAAGCATAAGGTCCTCACACCTGGAGCATTCAAGCCATGACATGGGGCACCCTTGGAACAAGCAATATGTCCCATGGATGTTTGAACTAAAGAAGTTTAGAGATATTTATCAAACTCAGAGTCTAGAAGTCAGCATTTTTCAAATATTTGTTTCTGAATCTTTAAACAGAAATCTGAAATTATAAGAAGTTATTTCAAAGCATTTTCATCTTTGGTCCTATAAAAGCCAATCAGCCAAACCCCTTTAAACCTTTGAACAGCACTAAGGTGAGATTAATTAAAAGATTAGAACTCTTGAAAGATTTTTAGGGGGTTTTCATTCACCAAGTTATAACTCTCAACAATAGCATTTTTAGTTTGAATGGAAATACCAAAGATACTTATTTTTTAAAAATCAACAGCCATATCTATTTATCTGTACCTATATTTCCCAAGCTCTTTGGTGCCTCTTGCGCATGCCTATAATAAATAATTGTAAGATGAGATGCACCCTAGGAAGCTGAGAAAAGCGGGGGTGTCTCTTTCCTAGCTGGATGGTTCAAAATTGTCTCAATCCTGGCATTGCATTTTAATTTTTCACAGTGGTAAGGATTTTGTGTGTGTGTGTTTGCATTTGCCTTATATCTCTATTGTCTCTGGGGCTTTCTGGATTATGGACAATTATAGAGTATATAAAGTGAACAGTTGAAGCCATAACAAGGAAAGCTCAGTTTCTTTCGAGTATTCTGGTTAAAAGACAAAAAAAAGCTTTTCAAATCCTTTGTGACAAAGATCTGCCGTCATGCATGGTAAGCTTCCCGTCAGCCTCATGCAAAGCTTTATATCTTCATTAAAGAAGGTTTTTAAAGGAAATAGAGAAAGGCATTTGGGAAAAGTTGGCTCCTGATTTGTTTGTGCAACTCACTTACATGGGCCAGGTTCTTGAAGGGCATTGGAACAGCTCCAATGAGAAATTAATAGACTCTTAGGTGGCAGAGACAATGTCACTTCCAACAGGTGCACTTCTGTAATCAGAGGCAGAACTGTGCTCATGTAGGGAGAAGGAATTGTGACCAGACCAGAAGAGCTTTGAGTATCCTTGGAATATAGATTTTCTATTAGTCATTTTTCATCTGCCAATGCTTGGGTCCTGGCGCCAAGCACCTGGCCGGATGGTGCTAGCATAGCTCTTTTACTTCTGCCCAACATACGGTGGGCATGCCGAAGGAAGTTTGCCAGGTCAGCTGCATCTCCCTACTCTGTGGTAGTCACCACTTGTGCAAATAGCTCTCTGCAACCCCGCTTTCCTGTGCAGTCTCCTATTAGCAGAGCCTGATGTTAAGGTAAATGAGAGGCCCTTTAAGCAAACAGCCAGCCATGCAGTGACACTGCTCAAGTCCAGAGGTGATGCTGAGTCCAGCTGTTTTCAGCTGGCCTGTCCATCTTCAGCTCCCTGGCTCTGGTCTTCCTTGCTTGGTGAATATTCTTCTGAGCCCAACACCAAGGAAAGGCTAAATTAAGAGTGATGTGACATCAGATCATTCAGTTCCTTTTCTTTTCCAGTACTCATGCCTCTTTTGCTAAAGGGAAGTGGGGGGAGATTTACTCATTTCTCCACTGTATCTTACACCTCTGTTTGGAATCCTCCCCACTCCATTTCTGTTTGGCCAGTGCATAGACCATGCCATGTTGTCTTCCTTCCTCAGGATATTTGCACTTGCTGACCCCTCTCCTCACAGTGTTCCTCATCTCAGAGCGATGTTCCCAGACCATACTGTCTAATGTCATTCCCTTTATTATTCTTTCTCATGGTATAGATAGATCTAGTTACAACTGGTCTTTCAGTATTCATGAGTTCAACCAATCATGGATCAAAAATATTTGGGAAAAATCATGTCTCTTTTAAACATGGACAGATGTTTTTCCTTATTATGCCCTAGACAATATAATACAACTATTTCCACAGTGTTTATGATACATTTAGTATTATAAGTAATCTAGAGATGATTTTAAGTATATAGGAATGTGTATATAAGTCATATGCATATATTATGCCATCTTTATAAGGAATGGATTTCCATATCCTATAGAAGTAGGGAGTGTCATGGAACCCATCCCCTTTGGATAGGTATATTAAATATTTGTTGAATAATTGACTGAGATCTCCAGAGAGAGAGGTTGAAATGCCTCAGGACCAGGATTGTGCCAAGCCCTCATCTGGATCAGTTTTTCCAACTAGGTTCTACCCTGAGGACCCAGTTGCTACCAGCTAGAATACTGGATAGGAAGAATCATAGGCTATGTCTATGTTTGTGTATTATGAGTTGTATGTGTGCATCCCCCCAACCCCATTCAGGTTGTGTGCTTGCTTAGCTTCCTGCATGGCAGACATTCCACCCTCTTAGAGTGGAATGTTGCCTAGAGTGTGTTTCCACAAGTGATGCAAGGTGCTTTTGAAAAAAGAAGCTGTAGGTAGCAGAAGCAAGTATGAAACAAAACGTTTAGAAGATTCAAAGGAAAGCAGCAATTGGCCTTGTGCCTTTTCCCATTCCTTGTTCTGAGTACTGCAGGTTGACATCACTCTAGGATTAAAGCAGAATGCTCTTGCTCAAACACCAATATCTGAAACACAGGGGAGAAAGGCTTACAGAACATGACTGGCCAAGGAAATTGCTTTTTGAATAAATGCTTCCTTCGCTGATGTTTGCTCCACCACAAACTTTGCTTTCAGAAGGAGTTTCATTTCATTTCTTTCTGAGCATGTTTTAAGAAAAGGTGGCCTGAGGAAATCCAACTGGTAGAAATCTCTGGTCCCTGTTGCCCCACCAATTTCCTGCCCACTGAAAAAACAGTAGCACACGATATGATGGGGCCTGGGGTGAGGTGTTGGTGATCAGTGATTACTTACTGAGAACTGGCCTGAGGCTCGCAGCTGGATGTGGATCTCAGGTTGGGGAGTTGATCCCTATTCGCAATTAACTTGTGTTTTCTCTGCTGCTTTGCCACCCCTGTTGTCAAAAATGTGAACCCAAGCTAAGTTCCCAAGAGTTTTGAGAGTGGATGCAGGGGTGCAGGAGGAGCTAACAAACTGCATTTAAAAGAAACAAATATTGCTCCACATTAGCCATGACACTGGTTGGGTGTTTTATGTTCTTAGGGGACTTGGGTGTTTCATCCGGAAAATGAGAATGATATACTTGCACCAGGTGTGTTGGGAGAAAAGTACAATTCTAAAAAAGCTACTAGGATCAGACATAGCAAGCATACAAAGATCTGGCACTGTGGCTTGGCCATTTCTATCATAAAAATAAGATAGTAGGATATGTTACCAGATTAGGTATTGTTGAAGGTCTGTTATTCTTGGAAGAGCAAGAAACTGCTGGGGATTTATCTTCCACATCCTGGTGGTATGGCTATTGCTGTAACAGGATTTTCATCTGAAATGCCAAGCCCAGCTGTTAGGTGAGATCAGTCACATCCCTTACACACACGAGGCAGATTAAGCAAGAGAGTTTAGCAATGGGCTGTCCTAAGAATAAGTCAAGTTTACACTTCACTTTGTCTATGCTGATGAATCTCAAATGTAGCAAATTCCCCATCAACACTCATAGCTCACATCTGGAGTTCTGTTCCTCATCTACCCTCATGTCATGCTATAAGAAAGTTCTAGATGGTGGCTAGTCAAGAAGCAGCATAGCAGGTCCAAGATGCTGTGTCTGGTGTTATTTTTCTTTCAGGCGAGTCTCACTGAGTACCTTCCCTGAGAGGAAGTGATTTCTTTGATGTTTTAATTTACATCAACTCTACTCAGGACCAGGAAGCACACTTGTTTTTTGCTGAACTGCTCCTAATAAGCTTTTGATGGAAAACTGCACATGTTAATGTCCAGTCAATTAAAGTGGTTTTTGGATGGCAGGTGTGTACTGTAGCGAACCAGAAATGCCTGACTTGGTTTGTACAGATTTTAATAGGTATATGGGATACTCTGGGATCACTTACAGTTGAGTAACATGTGATCCAAATTGTGATACGGGCAAAGTCTTATTTGCTGCTTTGGCAATCGGTTTGACAACGTGATACTTTAATGTATAATTGGAAAAGCAATTCGGTTCTGTTATAGTACAGTGGCTTGGCATAAATATTTTCCAGTGCTGTGATTTTCTCGTTGATAAATACTTTGGAGGTTACAAATTCTTAAACATCAACACTCTATACTCCTTGAAAGTAGGATGCCACTAATTAATATAAGAGCCGATGTCAGCATTTTGGCCCCATCACAGCACTGAAAAACTGTGCTTTTATTCAAGTGAGTTGTGCTTAAGTCTAAGCTTTGGCAACTAATCAAATGATGAATGCTCTGTTGATAACCTGAATTTCTC
The DNA here is from genome assembly GCF_047511655.1 of Castor canadensis. NCBI lineage: Eukaryota > Metazoa > Chordata > Mammalia > Rodentia > Castoridae > Castor > Castor canadensis. The sequence goes on along the minus strand of NC_133395.1, from coordinate 118,099,516 downwards.
TTGATAATTGGGCAAATAACTAGGCTATGGAAACTTCACAGTGAACAGAGGGAAAGTGTTTGTACCCAAAGAGCACACCAGCTTTCTCCCAGAAAATACAAGAAAAGAGGCAATAAATACATTTTTTATACAAAGAAATATTCGAAGAACCAAAAGGTTCTAAGAAGAGGTGACAGCTAGAGTTTGGCGGTTAGATTATTTTCGGTCTCAGGTTAAAATTAAAGGTGAGTCAGGAGTGGTGGTATACAACTGTAATGCCAGTGCTTGGGAGAAGGCAGGAATATTGCAGGCTGAGGCCAGCCTGGACTACATAAAGTAACCTTGTCAAGAAAGAAAGAGAGAGAGAGGGAGGAGGGAGGGAGAGAGAGAGAGAGAGACAAAGGGAGAAAGGGAGGGGAGGGGGGGAGAGAGAGAGAGAGAAAGAGAGAGAGAGAGAGAGAAAGGGAGAAAGGGAGAAAGGGAAAGGGAAGGAAAAGACAAAGGAAGAGACAAAGGATAGGAAGAGACAAAGGACAGGAAGAAAAGCAAGGCATGATTCACTATACCACCAAGAAAGCCCAGAGTAGGATGTTCATGTGGACACATCTGTCTAGCACACTGGGAAAGAATGCTCCATGACCAGAAGAAGGACAGTATGCTGAGAGAAGGTGGGTGTGGGGGAAGGGTATGTAAGAAAGTGAGAAAGTGTCAGAAATCTTGAAATATAATTCCATGCCTTTCAGAATGGCCCAGGAAGATTTCTTGGGGCCTCTGGGAAGTCTACTGCAGGAGACAGATGGGGCAGATACAGCACAGAAACAGGGAGATTTCTACTATGGTTCAGAACAGTCTTGGCAGGGGAGCCAGGATGCCTGTGTGCTTTACAGACAAGTGCCAGAAATGCTAGGAACAGGGGGAGACCACGCCCCTCTCACTAACCCCACACTAGTTTCTGGTGTAGCTGAGCCCTCTTCCTCATCCACACCACCCCAGCATCCATCATTTCTCTTGTGACTGCTGCAGTGGCTTGCCTCCTTCTAATTCATTCTCCAGTCATGCCATTCTCTATGAGAGTTAGTCTGGTCCTTTTACTTTCCTGCTGTTAACCCTTCAATAACTTCTCATTGTACCAAAACCCAAATCCAGGCTTCTTAGCCACACCCACATCCTCATCCAGCCAGGTGCTCAACCACCAAGCTTCCTTTCTCCTTTCCATTCTGCTACAGATATTTTTCCTCCTGGCTTTTTGTTTAACCAGCTCTCATTATTCATTTGTCAATATAAATGTCACCTCTTCTGGGAGGCCTTCCATTAAACCTGCCCTACCCAAGGCACTACATCCTTTCCAGTTATTATACCCTGTTTCTCCTCAGAGCTTTTATAAACAGGAAATTATTTTGACTCCAAAGCATCAATCAAAAATAAAAATTCTGGCTGGGAACAGTTGCCTGCACCTGTAATTCCAGCTACTTGGGAGGTAGAAATCAGGAGGATCATCGTTCAAGGTCAGTCTGGGCAAAAAGTTGTTAGCAAGAGTCCATGTCACCCAATAAGCCAGGCATTGTGGCACATGTCTGTAGTCCCAGTTACACAGGAAGCATAGGTAGGAGGATTTATTCTGGGGCCAGCCCTGGGTAAAACTGTGAGGCCCTATCCAAAATTTAACTAAAGCAGAAAAGGGCTTGCGGTGTGGTTCAAATGGTAAATATCTTGCCTAGCAAGGTACAAGGCCCTGAGTTCAAACCCCAGTACCACCGAAGAAAAGAAATAATTCTGATCCATTCTAGAGCTCATCCCAGTGAAACTGCCACCTCATGCTAGAATGCCCACCCCTCTCCTCTACATCTTTAGTCACTTTTCCCACCTCCTTGTAGCTAGCTCCCTACCCCTGGGCCATCTCCAAAGCCATAATGCCACATTTCCCATGCTGTCTTAACATACTTTTCAAGTCAGCTCTTATTTTTAAATGAAATAAATTTTCTCCAAAGGAGGCCAGAAATAATTTGCCACAAAACACATAGGATCCCAAACAATCTTATTACAGATCTGAATAGATTCTTGGTGGCTCTTTTCTTTCTATTAGAGGTCATGCTAGTGCCATGTTAAGGACACACTAGCATCCACTGAGATTTTATTCTTAATCAATCAGAAGGCCTGAAAGACAACTGAAAAACAGAATGGCTTTCTCTGAATAGGATTCAAAATGATTTGTCACATTGCCTTTATAGTTCTGGTGGCCATCTCTGTGTCACTGAGATGTATATCCCATGTATGACAATGGAACATTTAGGTCTCTCAAAATGGCCACTCAATTTCAGCTGTCTTGCCAGCCCTGCTACTCAGTACATACTTGCATAAAATGCTGTGCCGGGATTCATCAGGAAAGACACTGGAGTTAGTTGGTGAAGCCAGTCATGGGCAGAAGTTGTACAACTTCTGTCATGTGTTGCTGAAGCTATCCTTGACACAGACTAAAATAGGAAAATTTGGGGACTCTTAAGACATATATGACTTAATATTGTATTTCAGGTTGAACATTCTTCTCTTTCTCTGAGCCTTCTTTTCAATTGCAAATGTGTGTAGGTTATTCATAACCTGGCCTGAGGACAACTCAACCCATTCCCCCTAACCCCCGACCTGGCCCATGGACCATTCAAGCCCCTTCCCACTCTTCCCATAGATTAGTGTAGGTTTTTTTAAAAAAGCACCCGGAAAGAGGAAGACACCCTCTCTGCTTCTGGCTTCCACCCAGCCCTACCATGGCCTTTTGTAACTCCTTTTCTTAATATTTAATAAACTCCATTACCTCCCTCACTGTACCCATGTGTCCTGCCTGAATGCTTCCACGTGGGACACACAGAATTTGAGAATTTTGTGATCACACACTGCACAAGCCTGCAACATTCTCATTGCCCAGAACAACACTTTTATCAAAATACCATCACCATTTTTTAGACCCAACCCAAATCTCTGATTTTTAAAAGTTGACTTAGATCCTCATTCCAGCAGGAAATATTTTCCTTCTCTTCAAAGAACACATTGATAGAACTGCCAGTCCAGTACTTATACCACTCTGACTTGTATTGACTTATGTATGTATGAATCTGCCTGTCTTACTGAGTGGCATATCCTCAGGAGACAAAGATTTTTTGGCTTATTTATCAAGATATCTTTCATAACTCTTAGGAAAGAACCTGGAATGTATCATGTGCTCAACAAATGTATGTTGGTTGAGTTGAAAAACAGAGAATCAAATCTTTAAAAATTAAGGATTTGCTTCCCTATTCCATGTAATTATTTTCCCTCCAAGGATTTATTGACAGAAACTTCTAGAACCATCAGCCCATAAGAAATGGTTTATCTAAGCTCTCTGCTCTGTATATTGTTTTATAAAACTGATAACAATAAAATATATTATTTTATAACAACACCCAAGTTTATATTCAGCCACTTGCTTTTCTAAGAAGAGCATTAAATTGGTTTTCCCCCTTTTGAAAGCAGTTTGGCATTTACTACAGGTTAGTTCTAAGCTCTGAAAATCATTTAAATTACCGTGAATCATTCCTCCTACTGTATTCCATTATGAAGCTATAAAAACATCAATAGAAAAGGCAGCTTGAGCATTACATCAGGGAATTAATCATTACCCCATATACTTTGTGATAACACATTCAACATACAGGAGGAGCACAGTGTCAAAATCGACGTGTATCAGTACTTCCATCCAAAATCCTGCTAACACTGCCTTTCCTGATAGTCATTTCAAGCAGATAAAGTGGGAGGACTACAGATGTATTTTTTAAAAATCACTTTTCAAAGTTGTATAGAAACAGAATTCACTTGGAGGAGCAGTCACAGACTTTAGTTTGTTGAATGTGAATAAAGAGCTTGGTACAAGTTTTTCAAACTTTGTCAGTTCGGTATGGCTTCCTCTGAAGAACGAAGCATCTTTGAGATGTTTCAACTGTGCTGGTGTCAGAAGGAAAGGCATATGTATCCCATCAGCCTTGGTGCTGAGCATTGTCACAGCAAACTGAGTTGCATGAACTTATGTGACTTAATGCAAAGGGGATTTCAGAGATGTTAAAATATGAAAATGTGTGTATCTTGGAACTGACATAATATGAAATTTAAATAATTCTGGTGCTTTGTACTGCATCCCATACAATAATAACAAAAGCCCTGGAGGACACAGCCTACTAGCCTTGAATTTGATTTCTGTTGGGACAATCTTCTGTTTTTTTTCAAGATTCACAGTTGAGGCAGGTTTGGAAACAATCCAAATCAGCTGCCAAATATAAGCCTAGATTTCCTGTTGTAACTTTCTGAAGAGCCTCAGAGGTTGGGTTACCAGCTAAACTATAGGAAGCCCAGTTAAAATTGAATCTCAGATAGACTATTTTATTTGTTAAATCTAGCAGCCATGCTCCCAGGGTATTTTTTATTGCATTTGACTTTCACCACATGCTTTTACTGTAGAACCTTAACTTTTTACCTCTGAGAAGCCTCTGTTAACACCTGTTAATCACTTATAACAGCCCTGAGACCTAGGAATTATTATGGGTCATTTTAGAGACAAAAGACCTAAATTTCCTCCTCCAATGCAGGCATCTCTATAATCTGTACAAATCTGAATTTGATCATAACTTTAAGGTACAGGTCATTAGGGAACGATAAGAAATAAGAGTCCTTTTAGGTCTGGAAACAACTCTGTGGGGTGGTGAGGGTTCACTGTCATGGGGATGGTGTTTCTAGCCTACAAATAATAGCAATGATAGTAGTTGCCAGCGACAACAGCAGACACAAAGCATTGCTGTCAGGTCTGTTCCTTCTCATTTACTGCTTCTCTTTCATAGAGAGGGAAACTGAGGCAGAAGGAAGGTAAGGATCCACTCTTCTTGCTGTTGAATTGTAGACTACGCCTCATCTTCTTGGAGAGCTCTTATTGGATACGTCTTACATAACCCTTTTTCCCCCATTACCCTTTATCACACACTGTTTCCTAGTGAAATTGAGGTGATTCTCAAAAGCCTTTCCAACTGTGTGAGCCTGGTCCAGCACGCTTAACCACTTGGTAATCGTATTTCATTAGGAATCAACAATTTGGTGTCTTTCTTCTTATGTGAGTGCGTGCTGACTGCAGTAAAGGGCAATGTCTGGTTGAGTGCCAGGCCAGGCCTCTGGCACGGCAGGGATAAACTAAATATCTGGTGTGTTAAAAATAAGTCTCCACCTTCCCCCCTGGCAGTCTAATCTACAAGGTTCATTTAAAAGTGAAACTCCTCCATTAAAGTTTACCCTAGGCAAATGGTGCCTCCTGGATAATCACCCATTAAGATCTTTGGGACATTTCTTTTTAGCCAGGAAATGGGTTACAGCTTTCAGCTTCTTAGGTGGCTTTGGGGAAATAGAACTTTCTTGTAAAGTAAGCAGGTTTAACTTCCTAGTCAGCTGATGGCTTTTCTAGGACACAAATCTTGGCCACTTGGGCCTTTCCCAGTCTCTCATTCAAAGGGCAGCATTTTAGCGCTGTTGAGACAAACTTTGGGGCCCACCCAGATATCTCTTTGATCTTCAGTCAGCAGAAGGAAAGCAACTCTCTAGCAGCATTTGCAAAGAGCTGATGTGGTACACTTGAAAGGGTTTCAAGCAGTAGGCTTTATGGTAAGTAAGTATATTACATGGGCCTTCTGCATCTGTGGACTCAACCAACTGTGGGTGGAAAATAGTGGTATCCATACTGAATATGTACATGTACAGACCTTTTGCCTGTCCTTATTTCTTCAACAATACAGGATAACACCCATTTCATGGTTTTACATTGTATTAGGTATTGTAAGTAATCTAGAGATGATGTAAAGTATACCAGAAGATGTGCATAGGTTGTATGCAAACACAACATGATTCTATGTAAGGGGCTTGAGCATTATGGAATTCAAGGCAGAGGTCCTGAAACCAATCCCCCAGGGATACAGGATGACTAGGTCCATCCTGCCCACAACACAGTGCTTCTCTCAAGTGAATGTAACTTGGAAGTGGCCAAGAAATTTTGTTTTAAGTCGCTGAATCCATTCACTCAGAAAGTGTCCTAGATGATTTCTGTAGGCATTCAGGGGTAAGCTGTCCTAAAGGAAACCACAACTTTCCATCTGGGGATTTTAGGGGGGAAATCTTAAGTTTTAAAAACCACGTAAAACAGAGTTTTGCAAATACAATTAGCTTTTGTTTTATTGATTTCCTAGTTCTTATAAACAACTTCAAAGCGTTGACATAGTGTTGCCATCTGCAAGGCATATGACAACAACAGACGGCCGCCTAATAACCAGGAAGGCATTAATGTTCACAGGCTCTAAATTATTTGGATTCATCTGGCATGATCTCTGTTGGTGAGGCTACTTAATGCTTGATTTCTGTGTCTTCGATGGCAGTACCACAAGTGGGAAGACCATGTTTTCTGGGTCTTGCACTATTCTTTGTCATCTCGTTGAATTGTTACAAGATGGATTTATAAGAGACCTAAAGGTAGTATCAAAATGAAAATTAGTTCTTGAGTAGAATAGCAATCCCAATTGACTTGCCTGTAGCAACTGCGTCATATCTGCCTCTGCGAGGAAGGAAATGACTTCTTAATGTGGTTTTCTTCCACTAAGGAGAATTAAATCTATGTGGCAAAATGTAAAACCAGTGTGCTGGCAGCCAAATTCTGAAAGGAAGATCCATAACCCTCATAAACATATTTGTGGCCCAGTTATATGCTAATGAACCTCATTTAAGCTCAACGTACTCAGTGTGGAAATGTAGCTCAGCTGGAGAGCGAGGCTGTGGTTCCCTCACTGTTTTGCCTTCTGTATCAACGTTTTCTTGGAAATAAATGGGGAAATTTCTGCATATCCTGCAAGCTGTCAGGATAAGGACAACTGGGTTAGACTGAGGGTATTTAGGGTCTGAGATAGCAAGCCTCACTATTTTAGCTGATAGATTTTACTGAAATTAGCAAGCTTAGTCTCAAATGATATGACTTCTGGGCGAGTATGTGGTAGAGTGAGACCACATTTGTGGAATTATCCACTTTCTATGTAGATCCTCCGGGTCTACATAAGGCAAAAGCTTTTGGTAACACCCCTCACCCTACCATCACCTACCTGGTAAACCTCCTTGGAAAATGAGGTTGAGTAGCACCCACCTTGTGGGTTACCAAAAGGACTAAATGAAGTAGTGCACATCGAAGAAACTGCCTTCCCATCATAAATGTTAGTCATTGGTGGTGGTGCTGAGGCAGGTTAAGGTTAGGGAAAGTTTGGGACTACTCCCCCTCCCAAGTCAAGGAGCTCCTCCCCCTGGCCCACAGGTTGGAGGAGCCAGGTAATGCCGTATTCTCTCCCCACCTCCACGTTCAAGGTGGTATAGGAACAACCTAGCAAAAGACCCCAGGCCTCTCTCTTTTTTCTTCTTGCACCGCACTGGCTCCTTACAGATGTAAGGGATGGACACTTCCCTTTCCCTTAATAAAACTTTTCTACCTCACCATACCCACATGTTCTGCTTGGATTCTTGCACACCAGAGCACAAGAACCGAGGTCTTCTGAAACACCATTTGCCATTAACAGTACTATTAAATCATTTATCTCGGTCATCTTAATACAAACTACTACCCTATGCATTCAGTGAGCCACTCTTACCTTCAGTATTTTACGATGTAGAAAGTCACACAGGAAGGACAAATTTTCATAATGAAACTTAATTGCAATAAGAGATGGGGGGGCAACTGAACTTTTCTAAAAAAGGGAATTCCAAAAACCTACTCTGATAGAATTGAAATTTTATTTACTCTATATGTAAATCTGAAACATATAAAAGACTTATTAAACTATTAATAGGGATTCTATGGAGGAACTCATTTACTGAGACCAACTGTTAATTTTTTGTTTTCTCATTTAATTTCTTTTATTGATTGCCTTCTTATAGCTTCTTTGAATGGATATACTCATTTTTCACTCAGTATTCGTGACCCCTATATTCTTATTATTATAAATTTGCTTGTCCTATTTTATTTCCCAGAACAAAATTGCTCATGTAAGAAAGGCTAAGCCAGAGAGTGGTAGGTAAACCACAGGCCAGCTTGGAGGACTGAACTTGGACAGGTGGCAAATTCACACCTGTGGAGTCTGGGAAGTAAACTAAATGAAAGTGCCTGCCAAGCAGGAAAGTGTGGGGATTGTGGGGAATGGCAGAATGTTCCCCACAACATTCCGCCCAGCCTGGCTAAGCAGACAATTATAAGGCAGCAAAAGGTCACAGTGTAGGCTAATCTGATTTTTTTTTTTTTTTAGAGAAGATGGAAATGTTAATACTTATGTGAAACTTTTTGTTCTAAAATTTGGGCAGTTAATGCAATTAAGATACACACATGCATTCTTAAATACCAGTTTCTAATCTGCAAATTACATACATTCAGTCTTCTCCCTTCCCCCAACATTTGCTCAAAGAGATCTCCAGGACTCATTAATAAGCCTATTCTGTTTTTTCTCCAAAGCTCCAGAAGCATGACAAAGAGGAAGAGGACTCCCCAGCCTCTTGGAGATCAGAAGAGGAGATGGCAGCAGAAGCTGCAACGCTGAGGGTCTATTTCCAGTGACACAGGTGATAGACTTATATACTTCACCCTCAACCAGACCCTTCAAAAGGTCTCAGGAAAGGGGCCTGGAAAAAGTACCATTGCCTTTATTGTTCGGGTAGGCAGCTAGGTAGGCAGGAGCAAGAACCAGGAAATGCCCCAAATCACAAGATTCCATTCTAAAATCCCAGATGGCCAACACCCTGGGCTAATGATTAAGATAATGGCCCTAAGGAGCCCACTGCTCCTACCAAGGTTAAACAGGGAAAAGCAAAGAGAATCAAATGTGCAGGGACTAGTCGCCTTCCCATATCCATCCTCAGAGCAGTAGCCAAACCATAGGAGGAGGGCTACAACTGGAAGACCCTGACTTCACATCACCTAGTAATCCCACCCTATTGGACAAAACCCAGACCTCCACAGCTTCCACACAATTGGCCCTTACCTGATCTGCCTACCCTACCCCTTGAGGTGTAATTCAGCATTGCCAGTAAGTCACCCATTACTCTTTGTATTCTTCTTAGTCTTTTGCTATATCTTAGGCATTGTTCCCAAAACAGGAAGATCAGGAACACCCTAACCTCTAGAAACAACATCTTCTTTAGGTGGCTGCAAAAGTCATACAAATCAGAATGGAAAAAACCCTGGTCCTTGACAACTTTATTCCTAACTGCCCTCCTTGTGCACCCCACCAACCCCCAACCAATTGCCTCTCCCCTCCAGGATGGCTTCTCTCCTGTATCCACAAATCATATGGTTAGTAATGCAAAACTGATTTTTTTGAAAGGTCAAGGCACTACCCTGAGGCTTTGTACCAGATTCTTTGTCCCTCTCGTGGCTTTCTTTCTACTATTTCAGCTCTTACTGCACTCTGGGACTTCTCTCTTCAGTTGTTATTTGATAAATAACCCTTTGTGTTTCATTTTTGCTTTGGCTACTGGGAAGCTCGGGTCACTGGAAAAGGTCAGCACTTGATTTCTCTTTGTGTTAATGATGTTTAACTGTTGGGAGGTGGTAGGTTTAAGACGGGGAGAAATACAGGGACACACAATCTCCTTTTCAAAATGGATCTATAAACCAAATTTTTATACAATGTTAGGGGTTCGTGAATAAGGTTGCCATGTAATATTGGGACATACTTAGATTGAAAACTTATTATTTGAAATGCTAACTTAACTGGGTGGAATTTAGATAGTTCTAAATTAGAATTAGCTACTTCTTCATCTGGTCTGTTTATATTATAAGTTGCCAAAGATGTTACCTTACCTAGGGGTTTGCTGCCCCTAGTTTCATTTACACACGGACCTCAATGCCAATTCACAAATAAGGAGAGTAGGGTTTTGAGGAAAATGAAATAAAATCTATTATTCATCAAATGAAGAGGAAGACAGTGAGAGTCAACCTCTCAAACTCTGAGAGAAAATATCCTTTTTTTAAAGGGGAGTTGAGGGGCTCAGTTCAAGTACCTGACAAAAATGCATGTCCTACAGTAGGTGCTGGCCTTGGTTTTCCAGGTTCTCTGGCACCCCATCTCCAAAGCTGGATGTTTTGGCTGAAAGTTTTACTTGTCTGGTGATCAGAGAGAGATAAGGGGTAGAAGACTGCCTGGTTTAATTGAAGAGTAAAAAGTGTTAACCATGGGCTCTCCAGCATGTAGAGAAAGGGAAAAAAAATGTCAGTTTGATTAAGCAGAATAAACGGGCCAGCATACAAACTGGCTGCACCAAAAAATTTTCCCTTTTATAATTCTATTTACATTTTCCCTACTATCAATCTATTCCTTCATTTTTTTTTTGAAAAGAGGCATCTCAATCATCTGTTTCCTGCCTTTAGAAGAGTCAGCCTCTGTTATATGTTCCCTCAACTTCTGTTCAAAGTGTTACACAGAAAATTCCAAAGATAATTCCTATACCTCAGTAGCTGTCTGGTGATAAGGTAGACTGGTATCTTCAATTGTGTCCAAGTAACCTGAGTTTACTTAAAAATGCCCCTAGCTGGGCATCAGAGCTCATGCCTATAATCCTCTGTACTTGAGAGGATTGCTGTTTGAGGCCAGCCCAGGCAAATAGTTTGCGAGACCCCCATGTCCAAAATAACAGAGAAAAATGGACTGGAGGTGCTCAAATGGTAGAGCATTTGCTTTTTAAGCACGAAGCCCTGAGTTCAAACCCCATTCCCACCAAAAAGAAAAACGTGGTCCCAAACGCAAGAGGAGGGAAACTGTAGAGTCCTCCAGTTTACATTATCATAAGACCAAAAGTAAGTCCAGAACAACAGGGATATTTTGAGAGGACCACATTCACGAACTTCTAGCACAGTCTATTCTTACAATTGCTCTGTTTATCATTGTTGTTGTTAATCCCTTCCTGTGCCTAATTTATAAAGTGAACTCCATTGTAGGTACATATGAATAGAATGAGATACAGTATATATGGGGTCCAATACTATGTCTGGTTTCATGCATCCACTGGAAGTCTTGGAATGTAAATCTTCTGAATAAAGTGGAAACTAGTCTACTTCTTGTTCACTTTGAAATGTAAGTCATTATTAGCTTAAAATATATGTGCATTTTTTAGCCTTTCTTCCCAATCCCCCTTCTAAAGTACATTATTATTTAATTACCCCAGTACTTGCCTCCCACTATTGTTCAAGGTAGCTGTTGTGCTCAGGCACTTGGATCTAGAAAGCTCATTTCATTCTCTATGTCATCTGTGTGTCAGCTCTGTACTTGGTGGCCTGAAGGGATATAGCATGGTATAGCAGAAGCTGTCTTTCTTATTTTATTTTTAACCTTTTCTACTGTTCACCTATCTCTGTCGGAAAAGAAAGGATTGATAAGATGAACGTAGTCCTATGGGTATGACTCCAAACCTGTTTCTATTCTATTCCTCTTCCAAAAGCCTGTGTGTCATTTTGGAGGACCCTCTTCAAATATGGGGCAGGTGGGGGTGTGAGGGTCCTAAATTCTCAGACTTGACTTCCTTGGTTGAAATTTTTTGCTGAGTTTCCTATACAAAGAGTATCTTCAGGTACAGGCAAGAAAGCTGTAGGCTTTTCCTAAGGCTTGCTGAATTATAAGGGTCTATTTTAAAATACATTTCCTAAAAGGTTTAAATTTATAACCCAAGATTCCAGTATACTTTACTTTGTTAGTTTTTGCTTCTATCTTGCCTTGAGCTCTGACATCTCCTCTCTTCTTGGTAAATTCACTTGCCTTATAAGTCTTGCCAGAAAGACATTCACCTTAGAAATTATATAAACCATTGCCACCATCCCTGTGTTTTTTAGGTTTGCATCTGTCTTCAAGGGGATTTGCTTACAGATTAAAAAAAAAAAAGTCATCTCCTATGCAGTCAGGTGGGGGAAACAGAGACTAGCAGAATAACTTGGAGACAAGGGACTTAAATTAGGGTCCTTACATTTTACCAAGAGTCTCATCATTATCTGTAATACAATGGGACCTAATATACTTCTCTTCAAAAACAATAAGTGATAGAAATGTTCTCTTTTTTTAGGAAAGTTCATCCTTCAGTTAGTCTATTGGGTTTTTTTGACACCTACCCTCTCCCTTTTCAAAATGTATCCAGACACTGAATTTTTATATAATATTAAGCAATTCATGGAACTTCTGAACTTCAAATGGACTTGGCCTTTCCCAGTATTCCTGGGAATTCCTCAGCAGCACATCAGTCTTGGGCAGAGTGACCCAGTAACTACACAATTGTTAAAATGTACATGTGACATGATGGGCACAGTCCTGGGAGAGATGACAATAGCCAGTGTTTACTGAGTTTATAAGAATAGGTTCTATTATTATCCTGTCCATCAGGTGATGAGAAAACCAAGACTCAGTCACAATAAGTCAAGAGCTATTTTGAGGTCAGCAGTTGACAGGTGATGATGATTTAAACACATGCATTTTCCTGGTCTTTGTACAGTTCACTTTGCTAAAAAGAGCTCATTCGCCCTGCCCCAGCCCCTCTGGTGGGCTTCCTTATTAATCTCACTCTGTCTAGCACCTGCCTCCCTGAAACTCTATATCCTGGTAGAAGCAGCCAAAATGGGTCCCAGTCTTATGCTTCCTACCAGACTGCCTTGTTCCCTCTTTCTCTACTATCTGACCGTATGCACAAGTACAATGACCTTGGACCGGTGCAATATTTCTGAAATTTCATGCATTACTAGTTGGTCACAAATTTTCTTATCTTTATGTACCACCTAGGGCATTACTTACTTATTATTTCCTTGATTCACTTTTAAAAAATTCAGTACATTTATCTTAAAATGTATCTTAGCCTCAGTAAAAAGAAAGTACCATTTGTAATTAGAAGTTAAACCTAAAAATAGATAAAAAGAAAAACAGTGCTGATAAAATGCCAGCTCTACATAGTTACTTGCCTATTAAGCTACTCTCTGTGTTAGAAAGTGAGGCCAGTCACTGTTAGCATTTAGTTCTAGCACCAAACAGAGACTCTGTATTTTTATGGTTAAAAGAGAATAACCTACTCAGTGTTTCAGTGGAGATCTCTTAAAATGATCTTAAACGGCTATGTGATTCCCACCTTTGGAGAAATAGCTGTGGAGGACAGAATTCAAACCCAGAGCAAGCTTGACACCAGACCTATTCCAACCACTAAGCCAATACTTCCTCCTGCACCTGGGGAAAATAAAGCACAGACTCAGCTTCCCCATAGTTTTTGGGTCAATGTTTTGTATCTGACTGGAGGACACCAGGCACGAAGCCATACATACTACCCTACCACGTCCCAAGGGCACACTTAGTCCCTGGGCTGACTCCTTCTCCTAGAAGACTTGCTCCCAGGGTTTGCCCAAAGGCTGCCTTACCAACCAAAGGATGGCAGAAAAAAAAATTAACATCTATAGCCACGATGTCCTATATGGGTAAAAGGATTGTAACAGGCAAAATGCCATCCTCTAATGGATGCTTGGTTTGCATGTACTTAGCAATTCCTTGAAATAGAAATTCCTGTTCTATATATTCTTTATATGTAAACCCAGCTTAATCCTCAGCACATCGAGAGTGTCATTAGGACACAAAGGTAAACATTCCCAAACTACAGACTGTCTGCTCAACCTCTTGAGCCATTAAGGCACCAACATTAGCTTAATTGTGTAGAGGAATTTTGTTTTCCCATAGAATGTGGCAGGAGGTTTTGGTGTTTTAGCTATTCTTTCTTTCCCTTGCCCAGCAGAAAATGATTAGATTGCGGTTTTATGAGCAATTGTGAAAAGCAGACATTGCCTTTGCTGATTCCAGGGAGGTCCGCAGCCCACTGGTTACTGGATGAAACTGCAGTTGTCTCCCTCTCTACCTGACAGGTCCCTGATGAGGTTGGCAGGTTTTTGGTTCCCGGAATTCAGCATGTACTCTCTGCCTAGGTGAATTTATGCATTGGCTCCCCACACACTAGGCTGGTTTCCGGGATGGAGTTTTGCAATGGCTCTTTTCGTCTTTCTAAATCACATTGGGTGACAGTGGATCTGCATTTCTTATCTAACCTTGCTTCATTCTTTGACTATGATAATTTTCTATGCAGGTATTTAACACTTGGATTTGCTGGCTCTACACATGAGGTGGCAGGTTTCCTACTTGAAATTTTGTCATCATCTCTTTGTGCCCACTGGGACTAGTGGGGTATGTTGTAAAATATGCAAGCATCACCCCCAACTCTGATGGGAAGTGAGAGCAGGACAGGTTTCCACACCCTGTTGTGTCAGCAGAGTTCATTTGTAATTCATCAAGCACTCCTCTGTGTGTGTCCTTCTTTTATAATTGGTTGCTTCTCATTTACTCAGAGCATTGTAATTTCAAAGCAATGGAGTCAGCCCAAAACACCATTACTAATAGTTATAAAATCACCATCATTTCAGCCACTAGACAGTCAAGGTAGAAGAGAGAGAATAGATTTGCTGTTAGCAGATGTTTTGGTCTATAAATTGTACCTTTTGAAATCTACCCTACCAGCTTGGGAAAGATCTAGATAGGGTCTGTCCTCAGCACAAGCAGCCTCTGATGAGAAAGACCAGGTCGTCCATGGAAGTGCTGTATGTTTTCTTGGTGGGGAGGGGCAGTCTTTAGCTTCTGCTCCTTGACAGATTTCATCCTGAACCCACTGGGAATCTCAAGATTTATTCTCCTTCAGTCAGCCCCCAATTGACTTTGTTAGCATGGAAGTGTAAGGGATGATGCCTCTTAAGGCTAAAGCTACCTGAGTATATTCAAAAGGTCTTTGCTGGGCTAGAGCTGTGGCTCAGTGGCACATACTTGCCTGACATGAGCAAGGTCCTAGGTTCAATCCCTAGCACACACACACACACACACACACACACACACACACACACAAAAGGATCCAAGAAAAGAGACTTTCAGTTGTTGTTTCCTTCCTCTCCTGCCTGTGGCTCTATTGGGCTGTGCTGCCTCTTCCTCCATTCTGTTTAGATTACAGTTCTAAAAACTGATTTTAGTGGCAAGGACTTAAAGACTCTATTACTTGGCTTAATTGGGAATGATAAATCACAGAGATGTTAGTAATAATTAAATCTAATATTCCAGTTTTCTTCTTTTTTGGGTGGGGGGTGTGGTACTTGGTTTTGAACTCAGGTTCTTGCACTTGCTAGGTAAGCACTCTATCACTAAGCCATTGGTCTCAGTCCTAATGTCTGTTTGAATGATATATTCTACCACAGCTCAAAAGGGTGACCATCCAGTGATACTAAATGTCCATTCCCTAAGACAGTCTACCCCAAGATTGAACATGGCCTTTTAGTTTAGTTTAGATATTTTAAAAAATGTTTTACCTAGCCCCAGCTTTTTCCAACATGGACCTAATAGTTTAGACAGAAGATTCCCACAGGCCACTGATGGCTACAGACTCTGTAGAATTCTTCTGTTGAGATTTAGTTCTACTGATAGTAGAAATGACTAGTGTTGCAAAGTTAATTTCAACCCTGATGAATCTTGCATCTACATGGTCCATCAACACAGCAATCTTTTCTCAAAAGTATAATCCAAATAGTCAAAAATAGCTTTTAAAAGGGTTTATTGCTTTACTTGCATCTTGAAAATGGAAATAAAACCTATCATTGTCATCCATATCTTTATTCTTATCACCTGAAATGGATGACTGCACATTAACCAGAATCCTCTTGTGTGGCAAAAATCTTTTCAACTAAAATGACTAACTATGAAGACTTTTGCTTCTCTCCATTCTGTGTGGTCCTCTCCTTCCAGTGAGCAATTTTCTTTGTCTCTCCTAGAAAGGCAAATGAGAAAATAGAATCTTCTAGAGAGTTAATATGAAGAAAGACTATGAAAATATGCACATCAATGATAGCTAATATTTATGCACTTTACTTGATCCTATGCTAAAGTGCCCCTTAACCACCTCTTACACAGTAATTACTTGTTTTGATATACTGGGATATCACTCAGGTTATGATGAAGCTGCTCAACCTGTATTACCAATGCGGGCTACATTAGTAAAACAGCGCTTAAGTTTGTGTCTTCTGGTTTTAATACTTCTCTGATGATCTAAAAGATAGTTCAGTATATTCTGCCTCCAATTCATGAGTGGTGGGTGAGGGAGACAGTGTCTTATTTTTAATGTCTAAAATATGGGGAAAAGAAAAGGTTGGGCTAAGGAAAGAACATCTTGAGAATTAAAAATTTAAAAATTAAAATGTGACGCTATTAGACCTCAATAATGTCTTCTCTTTTCTTCAAGTGGAAGTGAGACTGGTGATACCATTTGGGAATTAACTTGCCCATTCTTATACCTAGCTCCTTCGAGGGATGAATGCCCTTGTGTCCCCCTGACTCCACTGCACTCAGTATTACTACATCACAGCTGTATCACAGGGCAAGCCTTGCTGCTCCTATTAGAGCCTCATGTAAATATTCTAGAACCAAAAAAGAAACAGGCCAGAGGGAGGTAATGACTCCTCTGGAGCAAATGCTTTACACACAGTTTTCTAGAAAGTGCTTTGAAAAGAAAGGAATGATAAAATAAACACTATAGTTTTATAACAGTAATGTCCTTGCCCCTCTCCACTCCATCTCTGAGAAAATGACAATCACTTATCCTAAGCACTACCCAGATGAAAGTATCAAGACTCTACATTCTCTTAGGAATCACATCTGAGTTGTCTGCCTTTTGGTTTTGTTTCCAGTGAAAAAGTATAAATGGTATAAGGATGCCCTCCATCATCAATTGATGTTAAACTCTCTGGACTTGGACAAATCACTCTTTTGTACCTCACTTTCCACATCACTGAATTACAATGATAGAAAAAGCATATTACTTACATGGTGGGATTATCAGAAAGATCACAAAATAGGAAACCATTATGCCAGTAACATAGGTTCATTATTTTCCTTATGATTTTATATTTTGAAGATGATAAATTATAGGGATGGCTAGGTCATGAGAAATTAATTTAAACAGTAATTAAAGACTAAAATATGTAGGGAGCTGTTTCCAGACAAGGAAAAACGTGTGACTTTTCTGCCTTTATTACTAACAGACTAAATAATTTGACTCAAACCTCCCACTGTGTTCGCTAAAAAAAACAACAAAGAAACAAACAAAAAACTACACAGCATTTAAAAAAATGTTAAGGGTAAAAAGGCCACAAAAAATTATCACACCAAAAGCCAAGGAAAGACAGAAATCCAGAGAAATGAGCTCACCATTTCTGAGTCTTAAAGAGACAGAGTTAGAGACAGCCAATGATGAAGTTGTTCCTAAACCTCCACACCTGAGTGGGAATTCAAAGATCTGGGAGAGTTACACTCTTAGAATAAGGTATGAACCCGTCGTTGTACCAATTTCAGCCCAACTCCTAATCATCTGGGCAGTCTCAGTCTTGGAAAGTTGGTATCAAGGTGATATCAAATTGATAGTCTATTCGGTTCTTGGCAGAAGAAAAGAGAAATCCTCTCTGGAAGAAAAGAATAACTACTAAAACTCTTAAATTATTTCTACAATTTGTTTCCATATAGAATGCCCAGTATGGGTGTATGTTCCCATGTGTGCACATACACAAACACAAGAATGTGAGGAAACGAGCTGTCACGGCCTGATGGTTGTGTCCTTCCCCTCACTAAATCCTATGTGATGGTATTAGAAGGCACGACCTTTGGGAGATAATTAGATTAAAATGACACTATGAGTGTGACACTATTATAGGGTTAGTGCCCTTAAAAGAAGCGATACCACATTTCTCTCTGTGTCCACTTAAAGAAGGGGTCAAATGAGGACACAGCAAGATGATGGATGTCTTCAAGCCAAGAAAGAAGCCTGGGAAAGAACCACCTGCTGAACCTTGATGTTGTACATCCCAGACCCCATAATTTTGAAAAATAAGTTTCTATTGTATAGCTACCCAGTGTTAAAGACATGGTCCTCACCTTTGGCACATTTGGGAGATGCCATGAAGAGGCAGGTTTAGTGGGATTTTAGGTCCCTGGGGCATTTTCCTGAAGGGGATAGTGAGACCCTGGTCCCTTCCTTTTATACTTCCATGCCATGAGGAAAACAGCTTTGCTCCCTCACTCCCACTAGGCCCAAATGCAACAGGAGCAGTTGATCATGGACTGGAAAAACCTTCTTGCTTTATAAGTTGATTATCTCAAGGGTTTGTTATAGTAACAGAAAACTAATAATGAAGGTGAAATAAATATTTTTGAACTTGACAAACTTGAAAGAATTCATTACAAACAGACTCATGAAGAAGAAGTCAGAGAAATTTGAGACTATTTTGAACTAAATGAAGACAACTAAAACTTGTGAAAAACTAAATGTGTTTAGAGGGCGATTTACTTCTAACTATTACTTAAATACATTTACTGATGAAAATAAAAGCTGAGTTAATATACTAGTCATCTTTCTGGAAAAGTTACAAAAGAAGATAATAAAGGTAAATAGGTAACAAAATAGAAAATACAAGTATGATTAAAAACACCAATGAAGCCAAATGCAACTTCTTTGAAAAGAATCATAGAAAACCAGTGTTATAAAAGAACAACTTCTGTATAGATACTGCTATCTCTAAAAAGGATAAGAGCATGTCAGGAAGAACCTCAAAGCAATACGTTTAAAAAATTAGGATTAAACAGATAGGTTTCTAGAAAAATACAATTTATCCAAACTGACACAAGCTGAAAAGGAAAATAGGAATAATGTGATAATAATTAAAGAAATTTAATCTGCATTAAAACCTTTCCAACAAATGAATAGCTAGGTCCAGACAGGTTTTCTGTGTAATTCTACCACACAATGGGAAAAAAGGAATCCTACTCAAATTCTGCCACAGGATGGGAGACAGGAAAAAAGGAAAGAAAAAGAAACACTTCCACTGCCTAAGTCATCAAAGGAGTTACCTTCAAATGAGCCTAACAAGAACAATACAGAAAGGAGATATACACATAGGTGCACATGAAAACAGATGCCAAGGTCCTAAAAGGTATCAGATAAATAGGTGACACACACATACAATGTATGGAAAGGACAATATGTAACGACCAATACAACTTTTGTTTCACGTTACACTATCAAATAATATCTTTTGTCAGATTAGTAAAGGAGAAAATGATAGTCATCCCAGTAGCTTCAGATTGAACTATTAATCAAATTGAACATCTCACTTCATAAATACAAAAGTTCTGGGAAAACTGGAAGGGAATTTATATTTAAGGTGGAATGCTGACTATTCATTTGGGGTTATAAATGAGATCAAAATAGTCACTGTTAGCACTTCTGTATATTCAAGGTCTCAGCTAGTACAGTACCACAAATACAATAAATAACAGGTATCATTAGAAAGGAATAAAACTATCATTATTTGTGGACAGTATGATGATGTATGCAGAAAATTCAAAAGAATCTAGGGAGAAATGGTTAGAATTAATCAGTAAATTTTGCAAGGCCTCTAAATATAAGTCAATATAAATAGGTTTTCAACTTCTTGATATCATCCATAACAGATCATGAAAAAAAATTTGAAGTTAGCATTTGCATTAACATCAGAAGTCAGATAACTAGGAAAAATTAAAGATATGTAATCTTCCAGGTAGAAAACTATAAAATCTTATTAAGAGGCATTAAAGAGGAATTAAATAAATGGACAGATGAATGACTCCATCTTATAAGATCTTGGTTTTCCTCAAATTGACCTAGAAATTCAGTGTAACACAGAGTAAAATTCTCATGGTTTGGTTTGGTGAAAGTTGACAAGTTGATTCTAAAATGCTTATAGAAATGTAGCCAGAGACTCTCAAAAGAACAAAGATTAGAAGCACCGAAGGGCTTACTCTACAAGATATTAAGACTTATTTATTGCAAGGCTACAAGAGTTAAGAGAGCGTGGTATTGGTACAAGGATAAGTAGATAGTGGAACAAAATAAGAAAGCCAAAAGTAGATCCAGGCATATATGAACACTTGATTTATGATAAAAATGACACTATGGAACTTTGGGGAAAGGAAATCTTTTCAATACCTGCTTCTAGGAAAATTGGATATCCATGTAGAAAACTAATAAAATGAAATCCTACCTCACATCATATGCAAAAGTTGTTACCGGTGGATTATAATTCAGAATGTGAGGTATAAAACAAAGCTTTTAAAGATAATCTACAACAGTGTCTTGCTCTGGGGAAAGCCTTTAATCAGGAAATTTAAAAAATCCCATAAAAAGTTGATAAATTGAATTAGATTCAAATTTAGAACTTCTGTTCATCAAAAGATACCATTAAGAGAGAGAAAATGTGGGCTGGATGCATGGCTTAAGTAGTAGAATACTTGCAAAGCAAGCACAAGGCCCTAAATTAAATCCTAGTATTGAAAAAATAAAAAATAAAGAGAGAGAGAGAGAGAGACAAAAAAAGTCAAATCACAAAGTATCGGTCCAAAAAGGACCGATATCCAGAAGATAATTTTAAAATAGTAGCAACAACAAAAACCTTTAAAAATCACTAAGAGGAAGCCTACTACCCAATAGAAAATACAAAAGAACTTGAAAAGGAACTTGACAAAAAAATTCATATCAAAATAACCAATAATCTATAGTCAGCTGGGAAATGCAACTGAAAGCACAATCAAATATCAGATATGCCTACCATGGTGTCAAAGTTTCAAAAGACTGATGATATCGAGTGTTTGCAAGAATGTGGAATAACAGAACCTCACAAAAGAACACATACTGTGTGATTACATGCACATTAAGTTCAAAAACAGACAAAATTAAATTATAGTGCTTATGATACATTCTCTTTGGTTGTAAAATTGTAAGAAAAACATGGAAGCAATTGGCGTAAGAGTCAGGCCAATGGTTACCTCAGAAGGGAGGCAGGAAGAGGAATATGGGCTCAGGGTTGTGGGGGGAGGGTGGCAATTTTACATTCCTTGAAAATATGGAAAGATATGAGTTTAATTATTATATTAATTCTGTAAACCAAATACATACAGTGTGCATACTTCTGTGTGTATGTGATATATGTCACCAAAGAAGCCAAAGCCAAAAATAAATCAGATAACAAAAATATTTAAATTAATCAAGAAGGAACAGGGAAGAAAAGGAAGGAGGAGATTGACTTTAATGTGCAGTCTAATTGCTGACTGGATATTCAATTATTCCATAATAGGCTTAAGCAAAAAAAAAAAAAAAAAGAGTAATTGATGCATGTAATCTTTACAGACATGCTGCAAGTACATCAGAGTGTTGATTCCCCTCTTCTTGGCCATCCTCCCTGACTTTAAGAGGCCACACTGACCAACCAGATCATTATTTCAGGAAATGAATTATGGAGGACACTATAGAGAGGACACTTTATTATTAGTAATAATTCTTGATAATGATACTTAAGGAGTATACTATGGGCAACCTATACTAAGCCCTTTGCAGACTTAATCTCAATTAAACCCCACAACAACTCTAGTATTGCCCAGTTTTCAGAATTGGAAACTGAGGCTCAAGGCAGGTATATGACTTGCTCAAGGATTCTCAGGTTATACTTGGAGATTCAAGGTTCAAGTCCAAGCATTTTGACTTTGGAGCCCACATTTACCTTTGCACTAAAATTGGTGGATCTCCATAGAAACAGGCAAAACTCTAGCTAATTGAAGGTGAGAATGAAGCTGAGGTACAGGGTATAAATGACTCTTGCTTCTTCACTGCTTTGGGAACAAAGCCAGCATCTGATAATTCCCATGCAAGGGACTTTGTGTAGGTGACTTTAGACAGTCATTGTAACCACCTGCTGGAAAGACAACATTCCCACCATGTAGCAACAGTCAGACTGTGTATGTGTCTGAAAACTGACACTACATTAGATGATGAGGAGTGAGTCACTGCTCATCAACCTTGGACCATAATACATTAAATATTGGGGCTCCATTTAAGGCCCTTCAGTAAGAGTTTCCTCTAAAGAGAGGGTTTTCACCAAGAGTCTACAATTAGTTCTTGAATTTGAAAACATTAGAAGATTGTTAAGAGATCAGGCAGAGAACAGGAAGGTCTATAGTAGACATTTGAATTTGGAATGACCAATCCCATCCATATGATTCCAGCCTGGCCAATCAGAGTCCTTCCATACTGGTTGGTGTATTAATACACGGCAAGAAGCCCTTGACTGGGGTGATGAAAATTTAAGGTTCTTAGAAGTCATCCTACCCATCACTGGGAGAAATTGGAGGTGGGCAAATCCTCTAGAATAAAGAGAGACAGGAAGATCCTTCACAGTTGAAAGGGCAGTGAATTCTTTTGAGTCTTAAATGGGGTCCTCATTGGCCATCAAAGGAGCCATGGCTACACCATGGCTATCTGCCTCCATAGGGACAATTTTAACCTTGAGTTTCCAGAACTCAGTCACCAACCATTTATTAAAACCTTGCTTTGAACCAAACACTGTTTTAGTCATGGTAGGTGAAGTTATTCCAGCCCTGTAACAGCTGATAATGACTCTGAAGGATTAAGATGGCTTCCAGAACAAGTAGGTGTGTAACTGAGTACTGTGCATATCAGCACAGTGACCAAAATCCCACTGTAAAGTAGTTGACTGCACCAGTAGTGTCTAACTCCTTCCCTGTGCCCCCCCTGCACAATAACATGCCCTCTAAGAACCTCCTCATGCTCTAGAATTAGCCAATCAATTTTAATGCATATTTAAGAGATTTTTCAAAGAGTGAGAGTCAGTGCATAAGATGATAGATCATGTAATAATTAAAGCATTAAAAGAGCCCAATCGAGGATTCTCTTTCTGCCAGCAGATATCTTTAGGTCAAGAAGGTCTATAAAAACCAGCAGATCATTTTCATTCCTTTAAGACAAGCAAAAATGACTCTGAATGTAATTAGATGTTCTTAACCAATTTTCCTCTGCTAAAGCCCTATGTCTTGTTTCAATGAGGCCTGCAAAAACTTTAGAACCACTTCTGAGCTGCAAATTGATGGTGTGATATTGTCTTGAAGAAGTGAAAGCACATGGTGTTGCTCAAATCATCTTTTAATTAGAAAAAAGAAGCCAGTTACAGCTAAAGAAAAGGGGGCTTTCTATTAGGTGGGAAGCCGTCTTGGCTCTGTGGAGCTCTGGGTTTCTGGTCAAAATATTTCCCCTTCTTATTTCATGGCTCTAGTATAGATTCCAGAGTTATCAATTTAGAACAGGGAATATACCTAATGTAGTAAATCAGCCTTTATCTTTGGCAGCCTTACCAAAATTTTGCTTTCTTACTCTTAAGGATCTGCTATCTATTGGGCACTTTTTTCTTTTAAGGTGGAAGATCTTGCGTATGGTTAGTTTTCACTTGTCTAAACTTCTAAAATAATAAGACTCAATGGAAATTCAGAATGGAGCAAAAATTCAAAAGAAAAGCATTTTCAGTAAAACTTAAGAACTCCCCTCATTCTGGGTAAAATTCCAGGATAGTGCAATTAAAAGTATCACTTCTTTATATAGAATATCATATGTAAGCTGTTAACTATGACTTTTAAAATATATATGAATACCCTCCAACTCACACAAGGTCACATAAGAGAATGAATACATGAAAACAGAAAATGTGTTAAGATTAGGATCCTGTAAATGGAAAGCAAGATTGTGTCTATCGCCACACTTTACAGAGCCTTCCTGATACCATGAGGCCTTGCAGGCCTCAGTGGAGGGGTCCAGCCTCATCTCCTTGACAGTTCCCACATTCTCTGTTCTAACATTCCTTGCCTCCCTCTTCCTGGAATGGTCTCCCTTTGTTCCTCCCTCCACTCAGGATTTCACTCAATGCCTCTTGTTCAGAAAGGCCTTCTCTAAGTGCCCAGTCTAAAGTAGCATCCCTACTTTACTATATTCCTTAATCATTATCTTTATGATTGAGGCCTCTCCAATAAAAGGGAAGAAAACAGGTCTCTGGCTCTACTTCTTGATTCCTGGAACCCCTTCCTGGCTGAGCTTTAGAGAATGGACATGCCTAGCCCTTTTAACGGCACATTTATATGACTCTTCATATCCTTGGGAGCAGGAGTCCCTTCTGGGACAAAACCACCCTCAGGCCCCAAAAGTGAGCAATCAACTATCTCTCCCAGTAGTGGTGTTATCAACTTCAATGTTCCTGCTGAGAAAAAATTAGACTAACTATTTTTTGGATTGGAAGGGAATTTAAAGACCATATAATTCAATCTATTGTTTTATAGGGGAAGAAAATTTTACAACAGTTTTACAGTTCTCTCTCTCTCATCTACCAGGGACTATAACTGACCCAGACTCACATAGTGACAAAAGTCTAGAAACAATGCAACACAAACTTGGATATTTCATATTTGCAGTCTCCTTTTGAACACAAAAGAGACAGGTCCATAGACATTCGCTGATGAGGCTAGATTTTGTATATGTATACTTTTTCCTTATGGCAATTTGCATTTCATTCAAAGGACTAGAGTGTCAGGAAAACACTAAAATACCTGTTCCTGGTTCCACTGTGCTTTCTTATAGTTTTCAATCCTTGATCTTTCAGTCCCAGGTAGGACTTGATCATAACTCAGGCTGGCGTATTTGTGAGTCACTGAAGTAGACCATAACTTATGTGACCATCAGTTCCATGTTCAACATACAGTATTTAAAGTTTCATCTTTTGGTTTTTGATGGAAGTTCCTGCTTCCAGTAATAGACTTTTATCCATTAGCCTAAGGATTTTTATTTTTTTAAATCATAAACTGGGCCCACTTACCAGGCATAAAGAAAATAATCACACTGATGTCAGTACCTTTTAAATGATGAAGAAGAAAAAAACCAATAATAAATGATAATGATAAAAGTGCTGAACCCCAACAAATTTGCCATGTGACCATCCTTGAGTATGTGCCTATAATCCTTCAGCAGATATACCTTCCATTCAACTACAGAGTTGTACACACTCCAGACACAAGTGCCATTAATTAAATAACACTCAGCAAACTCTCAAAGCCATTAATTATCAAAGGTAGCCTGCTCCATGCTCGGCTCTAAATTCTATTATAGCAGAAGACACAACTGAGAGCTAAGGAATGTTCTGGAGGAAGGTCACCCTCAAAAGCATGATAAGAGGAAGCTGTCAGAGAAAGTAAATAACAAAGCGTGTATGCCTTTTAACTTTTCCTTTGCCCATTTGCAGGTTTGAAAAAGGGAAACTGTTTCCCAGTGTAGGGACTTTCTCCAAATTAGTTTCTCTCATGAAAGATGCAAGTAAATACAAACAAGGCCAACCTTGTTGGCCTAACGTGGATAATACGAAATGGCCACGCAGCAACATGAGCTTTCTGGGTGTGTTTTCACCATTCTGCTTCCTCGTTCCGCCGTCAAGCCCAAAGCAAATGCAGTTTGATTTGCTCGAGGGCACAAGCCCAGGAGAGCCAGGGTTCATCAGTCACGGCTACAAGCTTTGGGATCATCTTTCGTGCGTGTTTGCAGTTCTTAGAGTTTGATTTATTCCTTCAGGAAGAAAACTGACAAGGATGCCGCTGTGGTCACTCTATAAATGACAACTATGGGTGATTTTCCCTTTGCCAGAGAACAGATGTGTTCACCCCCACTCCTACTGGGACTGCCCATGTGGTGTCCAGAGCTGCTTTCTGCTCTCTGTGCCCTCAAGGAGGCAGCACAGTGGATTGGGAAATGGCCTGTGTTTAACAGAAAGTTAATTAATACCCTCTCCCCACCGGAAGTTGTGTTATTAATCAGCATGTGCAACATGCCACAGAGGAGTGGTTTGGAGTTAGACAATGTGCTGAGAGGTTGCCTTCTCTCTGGAGTCATCCGCTTGCTTCTGGGTTTCTGGCGAATGAACCCAGGGTAACCCCTTCCCATCTCTAGATGGAAGTATAATTGCATCACCTCAGAAGTAGTAATCAGAGTGGCTCTCTGATCCTTGCCTTTTTCTCCTTTTACCCACTTACTGTAAAACATTGCTACCCCGTGGCTTTTGTGGCCCAATTTCTGAGACCAGTTTATTAAGAAAAAGCTGAAAAGCAGAGGTCAGGGGTTTCTGCCCTTAGAAAATTGCTCACCTTGTTTTTGGTATGAACAGAATGATTTTCCATGACTGCTCTGCCGGTCTCACTAGCCTGCTAGGAACTTAAGAAGAGTTACTTTTAAAAGAAGAGCGTTATTAAAGAAAAGTTTTATCATAGTCTCTCAGGACTATGTTATTGGTGAATGTGGTTACTTCATTTTAAAACCATTTATGTGTCATCCTGTTAGAGATGCAGAATTACCCATATGATTACAGGCAAGGAACACTATCCTTGAAGGACAAACAATGACCCCATTCAGGTACTGAACAAATATGCTAGAATAGCATGCTTACAACTGAAACCTGCCAGGACCTATCACCACCATTTGGATCACTTCTGAACAGTCAGAATATTGCATTGGGACAACATTTTGGGTTTTTTTTTTTTTCATTTTCCTTTTATTATTCATATGTGCATACAAGGCTTGGTTCATTTCTCCCCCCCTGCCCCCACCCCCTCCCTTACTACCCACTCCGCCCCCTCCCTCTCCCCCCCCTCAATACCCAGCAGAAACTATTTTGCCCTTATTTCTAATTTTGTTGTAGAGAGAGTATAAGCAATAATAGGAAGGAACAAGGGTTTTTGCTGGTTGAGATAAGGATAGCTACATAGGGAGTTGACTCACATTGATTTCCTGTGCGTGGGTGTTACCTTCTAGGTTAATTCTTTTTGATCTAACCTTTTCTCTAGTACCTGTTCCCCTTTTCCTATTGGCCTCAGTTGCTTTAAGGTATCTGCTTTAGTTTCTCTGCGTTAAGGGCAACAAATGCTAGCTAGTTTTTTAGGTGTCTTACCTATCCTCACCCCTCCCTTGTGTGCTCTTGCTTTTATCATGTGCTCAAAGTCCAATCCCCTTGTTGTGTTTGCCCTTGATCTAATGTCCGCATATGAGGGAGAACATACGATTTTTGGTCTTTTGGGCCAGGCTAACCTCACTCAGAATGATGTTCTCCAATTCCATCCACTTATTAGTGAATGATAACATTTCGTTCTTCTTCATGGCTGCATAAAATTCCATTGTGTATAGATACCACATTTTCTTAATCCATTCGTCAGTGGTGGGGCATCTTGGCTGTTTCCATAACTTGGCTATTGTGAATAGTGCCGCAATAAACATGGATGTGCAGGTGCCTCTGGAGTAACAGTCTTTTGGGTATATCCCCAAGAGTGGTATTGCTGGATCAAATGGTAGATTGATGTCCAGCTTTTTAAGTAACCTCCAAATTTTTTTCCAGAGTGGTTGTACTAGTCTACATTCCCATCAACAGTGTAAGAGGGTTCCTTTTTCCCCACATCCTCGCCAACACCTGTGGGACAACATTTTGGAATGGGAACCAGGGGGCAATAGGCTTGGGACTCATTAACATGGAGTTCAATGAGTTCAATGGTTTCCCTTCTTGGGCCCGCTCTAGTTTGATCAGTGTCTTGGGTGGAGGGCATAGGAGCATGGTATTTTTTTTCCCTACCTAGGTAATTCCAATGAGTAGCCAAGTGTACAAGCACTGCCCTGAAGAAACAGAAGGAAGGCCAGTTGAATTTTTGTGGTCCTAAACCTTCCTTTTATATTCTATCAAATTATACTGACTATAGGCAGCTTTCATCCAGGTCGCCTAACAAAGGGAAAGACACTGATCTATTTCCTCAGCTTCAGAGTAGAAGAGACTCTCTTCTTCCAGGTCTATGAGAACATAGTAGGGGATGAAGTAGGAGACAGAAGCCTCCTTGTTTATACACTTAGTAAAAAGATGTTGCCTTGAGTGCAAACAGACCTTGTAGAGAAAGACTATGGAGCTTGACGAATGCCCCCACAGGCCTGTGTGTTACAGGCTTGGTTCCCAGCTTGGTGCTATTTGGCAGGTGACAGAACCTTTAAGAGGTAGGGTCAGTGGGAGGTCTTTGGGTAATTGGGGGCATGTACTTGATGAGGATTGTGATACCTTTGTGTCTTCTTTCTCTTTTTCTTTTCCTGGCCACCAGGTGAGTAGTTTTGCTCTACCATGTGCTCTGGTCATGATATGCCATCCAAAGCATTGTGGCCAAATGATCACAGACTGTAACCTCCAAAACTATTGGCCCAAATAAGCTTTCCTCTTTATAAGTTGGTTATTTGTTACAGTGATGGAAAGCTGACCCACACAAGGATGCTTGCCTGATGAAGAAGAAGTCAGTGGGGCTCCCTTCAGACCCCAGGTGGAGTCCCTTGGGTGTCCCCATACTCACTAAATGGTCCCACAAAACACAAATCAACATCAAAGGCTTTCCTACAGGGTTCGGGGAGAGATGGATGAGAAAGTTACAGTCCTTAGTAAAAACTTGATGTCTCTCCAGACATGTTTAATTTTCTTTCAAATTCAAAGCTTTTCCGTCCAAAAATCTCTTGTTGTATCCAGAACACTGGAGCTTTCCTTCTCCTGTCCTTAAGTACACTGTAGGACAAACCCCTGACAGTGAGCTTCATGATGCTACATGCCATTCTTTAAGCATGTTCTTTGTATATTGGAGGCAGGGGCAGTTAACCTGCCTCTGTATCTATTAAGAATGTAGAAATAGTTGAAAATCCAAAAGCATATACGTGCACAGGGATCTGTCAAACTTTGGGCATCCATGGTCCCTGTGCCCTCTGATTCTAGAGGCCTACATGTTCTGGCCTGCTTACTTGACTCCTGGCTATCTATTGCCATCTACTCACTGTGTGAAGTGTTTACCTAAAAAGGCTTTTAAGTATCTTAAGGGTAAATCATTCACCTCCTCACACCCTCCTGGGAGCCCTTCCTGCATGTCAGTAAATCCTTTACTTGACATTCTTAGATAGTACTGAACAGCACCATGGTCAATTCTATAAGTGATATGGAAGGGAACTAGAAGGATGAAATCCAGCTAGAATCCGGCACATGGTCCAGCTGTTCCCTCTGCAGAACTGAGGTGAAATCTTTCACTGTACAGCCCAGTACTGAGTCTTTCCTGGCTAGGACAGTGGCAGGAATCATGAGAACCACCACAACAGAGGCAAACACACAGTGAGCATACAATGCCCCAGGCATAGCTGTGAGTGTGTCAATGCATATCACTATTCCACATTGTCACAACAGCCCTGACAAGGTACACTTGCCTTGTCTAGAGACACACAGGTAGTAAGCAATGTAACTACTGAATTTCATACGCACACCTTCTCCCCTCAAGTTTGGTTGGTCCACCTGGTGGCTCTGGCATGAAAAGTAAACAAATTCTACTTCCCATGAGCCTCCAGGCCAGATGGGGAAATGAAAGTGCAGTAGACAGTTTTGAGAAGCTAGTCAGGCATTTGGATGCCAAAGCTGTGTGAGGGATGAGTTAGAGAAACCCTGAGAGGAAACAGAGCCTCCCTGGGGTTGGAGGGGAGAAACATCCACAAAATTCAAAGATTACAGGGCTAGAGTGGGGAAGAGTGAGTGTGGGAAGTAACAGGAGCCACAACATTCAGAAAACTGAAAATAAAACCAAGGGAAACTTCTTTGAGGACATTAATCTGCTGTAGACAGGTGAGGTGGAGGAAAAGAAAGAGCACATCCATTTTCAGGCCTGCACAGGTGCCTCTGACTCAAAGTCAATAATTGTGCAAGGACAAGGTCCATGATGAATGATGGTAAGATGACCTGGATCTCCACACAAGGTGGGTGGTGCTGAGCACAACAGAGACTGATCCAGTGTCATATGGGAATAAGACAGTCCCCTTCTCCGGGAAGGTAAGTTTGCTGGTGCATACACTCCACACTCCACCCCTCACTGCAGTTGTCAGTGGGCCTGTGGGGTGCAATTCTGAGCTCAGAGGAGAGCATCGTAGTGTAGGTTAGGAAGTGGTTAGGCTATTGTGAGCTAGATCCCAAAAGGGATCACATATAATTCCAAAGGGATGTCCTGCCCTTTGCTGTCTGACATTATTATCAACTTGTGTGAAAGTATACTCCTAGACTCATTAACATCTTTCTCCATATGCTAGAGGCTGAAATGTGTGTCATTGTCACAGTGGGTTTGAATGGTCCTATATGAAATCTATCCTTAAATGACACACTTGAAACAAGCAGTGAACTGGGTCTTCCCACCTCAGTTTCCCAGGTTTACATTTGCAGTACTGCACCCAAAACCACAAATGCAAGCAAGATGTGAAAAGCAATTTCAATCTTGAATTGTTAAAAAAAAAAAAAAAAACACTGAAGAGGAAGTCTCTGTGCTGCTCAGCAATACTTCTTGAAATCTCTTCATATATTGTATCCACGCTAGCTGCCCCAAACTTCTCCTAGCATCCTTTCTTTCAGTCTTTCCTGAATTTTCTGAAATAGAATCCATAAAGTCTTCATCCTTCTTCCCCTCTACTTAATTTTCTTTCTCATAATTACTCTACTCTGAGCTAATAGCCCTTGTTAGCCCAGTTCCTGGTCACAGTCATTTTATTGATGTCAATAATTGAGGCTTAGCAGCTCAGGCAGCAACAGAGGGGGCAGGGAATGCATTTCCATGGTCTCTAGGGTTTGGATCTTGCTACTATGCCACTATGCTACCAAGGAATTTTCTTGCCAGATAAAATGAAAGGATTTTCCCCTCCATTTTCCTATTTTGCAAGTGCCAGTTGTTTTAGGCCTGGCTCATACCAGGTACCTTGGCATTGAAACAAAGCTGATCCTGCCTGCTACACAGTTGCTCAACAATTCCCTAAATCCAGGTGCTAAACTCCTAAAATGCATATGGAGAACTTGTTTAAAAACACAGATTCCTAGGCTTCTATCCCAACTGTAAAGCCTCAGAATATAGGGCACAGAGCCTAGAAATCTGTATTCTTAACATGCTCAGCAGGTAATTCTGAAAACAGCAATGTTTGGGAATCCATTTTTACCTAATAAATAAAGGTCTGGATTGGCTTCATTTGTATATAAACTTTGTATCAATAACACCTTAATGAGCTGACCCCTAGTGCCATGAGATGTGGGCAAAAGACACAGAAACTGTGGGGACCCAGTGAGTGACTATAGACATAAGCAGGGCAGGAATTCATTTATTTCATGTAATCTGCCCACACATCAATATCGCCTTTCATAAAATGTTAATGGCAATCTAACAGATTAGCAGTAAACAAACTTATATTTTGTTTATTGCTATGACTCAAAAATGCTACCGGTTCTAACTAAATGTCTGTTTTTATGTTCTGTCATTTCTAGGCATGAAAGTAACTCAAACAAACCCCAAGGCATAAGGAAATGGGCCTCGTTCTCTAGGACTCTGCGGCATTGGAAATGAAGCTAAGCAGACTTTATTACATCCTACAATTCGGCAACCTTTTGCAAAGCATTTTATTGCACTTGTGGAAGCCATTGGGGTTATGTTTCAATCATTATGACTGACAGGCTAACTTCAAAACAATGGCATCCACAACCCTGCCACACTTTTTCAGCTATGTACTTAGAATAGAACCTTTTCTAAACTGTCCCTTGGCCTGGATAAAAATAAAAATGGTACTTTAAATATTTATCTTGTGTGCTGACTAACTTAAAAATTGATATTTTGGGACCTCCAAAAGGCATAACCAAGAAAGTCACCGAGAGATGGTGTGGTTCCCGTGAACCAAAGCTTTGTAACTGCAGAGATAAGACTGAGAGAGTTTCCATTTTGGTAGGAAAGATAATAGAACCAGAACGTACTACCTCTCCTTGGCTATGCTGTCCTTCCTCTGCAGGAAAGCAAAACTGAAAGAGATTAAGAAGGCAAACTTAGCTTCAAGAAAACAAATAAAACATGTAATGCAGTCATCAGATGCCTTGACTGAGCTGCTCAAGTGGTAGAAATGTACAGAAAGGGAACAGAGAAAGCTCCCAAGATTTTTTTTTAGGAAGCATGGGAGTGGGTTCTTTCTTTTCTCTGCCATAGTCATGAAAGGGAAATTAAAGTTTACATAAAAAAGCAAAACATACCTACATCATGGCTCCTAATGACTGAAAACAGGATTTTTCTTTTTCACAAAATAAGTCTTTGGGAATCTCCTTAGGCCTATGGCTACACCCCATCCCAACATCATCACCAATGTCAGTTGGATTATTTTCCTGTAATGCTTGAACAAATGAGGGGCTTACAATTATGGTTTATTCATGCCCTCACAGTTCCAGAGGCCAGAAGTACAAAATCTAGCAGGACTGTTGTATCTCTCCCCCACTCGGGGTTGGGGATGAGGGAGGATCTGCTCCATATCTCTCTCCTTGCCTTTCTCTCTGAGCTGCAACAGATGGCTGACTATCCTTGATGATTCCTGGAATCATTCCAATCTCTGTCTCTGTGTCACATTGTTCTTCCTCTTCTCTCTGTCTCTCTCTCCTCAGCATGTCTCTTATGAGAACACTTGTCATTGGATTGTCAAGGACAACTTGGATAATCCAGAATGGTATCTTGGAGATCTCAATATCCTTAATTTAATTATATCTACAAAGTCCCTTTTTCCAAGTAAAGTCACATTCACAGATTCCAGGGATTTGACATGGACGCATATCTCAGGGACCAACATTCAACTTACTTAAGCAGGCATTTGAAACTATACTGTTTCTGATCTGATAGAAGCCAGTAGACTGAGTGCAATTCAATGGTATCTTCTTTAAAATCTTCTATGTCTTGGCCAAAGCTCTATTTATTGGCAGTGCCTCAACTGCTTCTTGAGACCAGGAAGCCCTCCAGTTTCCAAGCATGGTCTAGCCCCTCTTTAGCTGAAAGTATGAAGCATTGTGATCTGAACAGGATGTACTCAGTAAAGTGTTAGTGAGAGAAGACCCAAGGACACTAATCCTTAGAGGGTTGCCCAAAAAAATAAAAATTCTTCTTATACCCTGGAGGCCAAACACCTCCCACCTCAGGTTTAATAACAAAAATTGCCAGATTGCCTGGCCCTTACCTCCAGGGCGAATTCTACATTTCACTCATTGGCTCTGAATCAAAGCAGTCAATAAACAATTATAGGGAATAGTTAGTTGTGTCACACTGCAAAGCTACTTGTGGTTTTGTTTTCCATTTTTGTCTATGCAATTAAAACCCTGAAGAAGATTCCCTTCTGCCTCTTTCTCCATGGATTTCCTCACTTCAGTCTCTTCTATAACATGCATGATTTGGAGGATGACTTTATGTACCTTAATACGTAATCACTGGTGTGACAATATTAAAATGAGGTAGGGTCTTTGAGAGGTAATTAGATTGATCATTTGGGCAGTCTCTTATAAAGAAGCCCTGCTGCATTTCCAGGCCTTTTCACCATGTGAGAACACAATAAGAAGGTGCCATCTAAGAACCAGGAAGCAAGTGTTTGCCAAACACAGTCCAAGATCAAGGACTTCTCAGCCTCCAGAACTATGAGAAGCAAATTTCTGTGGTTTATAAAATACCCAGTTTATAGTATTTTGTTACAGTCGGTGGACTAAGATTTACTATGGATTACAAAGAGAAGGGAAATGGAAGAATAAGCCTAGTATCAGTAAGAATATAGTTTTCTGAATCAATTCTTCCTCATCGCATCTTCCTCATCATCATAAGGATAAATACTACTTCACAAATTATCCATGTAGCAGGCATTATGATAGGAATTTTCAAGAATTATTTCATATAAACCTCTCAATAATTAACCAACCTATTTTTTCCCCTTCTTCTACTCTCTTTCAATTAACAAATACTTATTCAACAGCTATTATATGCCAAGCATGATATATACTAAATTTTGGGGCTACAGTGATGAGCAAAACCATCTGCAAATGCATGTCTTTATAGGAAAGTGTCTCTGTGTCCCCTAAGCCCAGCTGTTTCTCATAAGGCAGGAGAAGGGCACAGCAGACGCCTTAAGAGAGAATGCTTGAGTTTTCCCTGCAGACTAGGCTCAAAAAACACACTTACTTTCTCAGATTGAAATTAAGTGGGGAAACTCAATTTAGGCTACTAAGGCTCAATCTTGGTCAATTTAATGAGCATTTACAAAGTACCCTAGGGGTGACCATCCTGGGGGAGCCCTCAGAACCATTGGGGCTTTTCTGGAGTCTATTTCACCTTGGAAATGTCCCATTATCCTCCTACTCTCTGAGAGTTACAATAACATTTTGAGTACTCTTGAAGAACTCTGCCTAGTCATCTGGCTCAGGGTGAAGATCTCCATCTCCTTTGCTGATTTACAAGGAAGAATCTGAAACAGTGAGCCTCAGTTCCAGAAGAGACTCTGGCTATTGGTTCAAAGTACTCTAGTAAACTGGCCTGCCCACCCAGGCTGCTGTGATTTTATTCTGCCATCTTTCTGACTTTCTTTCCTGCCTCCTTTTCTTTGCTTTCTCTAGTGTTTTCCTTCCTTACTCTTTTTCTTCTCTTTGTCAAAGCTAGACAAACAAAACAAGTTCATAAGCTTGAGGGATGGGCTAAAAGCAGAGGTTCTTCTATCTGTATCACCAGGAGGGTTTGTCAAAACTGATGGTAAGATCCTACCTCTGGATTTGACTGGGGATATAGATCAACTTCCCATGTGGTGCTGATTTTGGTGGGCCAGGGCCCACACTTTGAAAACCACTGACTTAAATGGATTTTTTTTCCAAATTAGTATAATTTATTCTCAATGCAGAATTCAGATTGTTTTTCCAGTCCTGCATTTAACATATTTTAGTCTAGAGGCAACGAACCACAAGTTAAATCCAATCAGGCCACTCAAGCATCTCCAGTAGGTTTTCAGAGTTTGTTAACAGAGCAGAAGTATCTTGTCTAGGCTAATTCAATGATTAGTTTAAATCGATAGTAGATGAATGAAAGCAAAGTGGGGAAGCTATAGCTCACATCAACTTAATAAAATGGTGGTAGCTTCAGCCAAAAGAAGAACATTGGTTTAAAACTGGGCTGAGCAGTCAGGTGTAGTGGTGTATGTCTGCAGGAGGACTGGGAGTTCTACCTCAGTGTGGTCTACATAGTGAAACCCTGTCTCATAAAATAAAACAACAACAAAAAATTAGGTTTAGATGTTGAAGAGTTCAGTGTACCTCTCTTGAGGGAAAAGGAAGGGCTGGCAGAGTGGCTCAAGTAGTGGAGTGCCTACCTAGCAAGCATGAGGCCCTGAGTTCAAACCCCAGTAACACACACACACACACACACACAAAGTTTAGTTGAGGGAAAAGGAGTCACCTATTCTGTCATTGTAATGTGATTATTCAAAAGGACTCTTACAAATGGCCTGACATGGCTGGGTTTCACTGGTCAAAGAAACCCATCTTAAGGCTCAGATGTCATTCTGAACAACTGTCATTCAAATCTGCCTCCCACAACTGTGGCTACCACGCATCACCAGTAAGTCTAGGTTGGAGACATAGGGATGGACAGGTATCTGCATTAAAAAACCCCATGCAGTGGGGCTTCCATTCAAAGTTAAGTACTGTACAAAAGCTACAGACCCATAGCTTTGGAAGTTTGCAGCTGACAAGTCTCAGAGCTTCAGGGGAAGAGAATGGTCTGGAGCTGACATTTGAACTCAGGGCCTCATGCTTGTTGGGCAGGTGCTGTACCACTTGAACCATATCTCCACCCCAGTCCAATGACCTTTTGAGGCAGGTAGCACTAGCCTATTTTATGAACAATGAAAATGAAATGTCACCCAAGGTGACATCATTAATGATGATGATTATGACAATAAATAATAGCACTTAATATGTACTGAGCATTTATCATGAATTATGTTTGAGGCATGTTTTCTAGGTGCTCTGTATTAGTAACTCATCCAGACTTCGCATCAACTCTATGTGTAAGTTCTATTATTATCCTATTTTACAGATAGGAAAGTTACAACACAAAGGATATGCAATTTTCCCATGGTTACGCAGTTAGGAGGTCAGAGTTTGGATTTGAATCAAGATAGTGTGAATTCAAAATCTATGATAACACCTTCCCAGCTGAAAAACAAACCCAAACTGACCAAATGCCATCTCCCTGCTGCCCTGATCCTTCTCTGGTAGAAAAAGCCTGGTAGGTCTCTTTCAGTCAATGCTAACGCTGAAGCTAAAGCACCATCTTTATCCCTCTGTAAAGCTTGGCCTTGTGTGTTCAGAGACCCCTGGCCATCTAGCTTCAAGGGAAGGTAGACCTACTTTGGAATGAGCCCAAGACAA
Organism: Castor canadensis; assembly: GCF_047511655.1. Classification (NCBI taxonomy): domain Eukaryota; kingdom Metazoa; phylum Chordata; class Mammalia; order Rodentia; family Castoridae; genus Castor; species Castor canadensis. Next base: position 118,063,239 of record NC_133395.1, on the reverse strand, counting down.
GATCTGTCATTGCACCAAGGGAAGTTTCTCCAAACTTCTGTCCTTTTCAACCTTTTTCATCTTCAACAATTTTGCTATACCTGCATAATACCTGTCTTATTTACTCATTATTTTTCTTTCACTCAGTTTTCCTTTTTACTTACATTTGTTCGATAAGAAGGAAACTTACAATTATTACAGCAAATGGAAAAACCAGTCTCCCTTGCCATAAGTAGAAGCTAGCAGTGAAGATGAAATCCATGAAAAAAATGGAGCCGGGGACATTATTAAACTCTGGCTAGGTATGGCTGAAAGCGCTGCTCAGAGGTCTGTCTTCTCATTTCATTATAAAGGGACATTAGGAAGTGTTAGAGAGGTGTTAGAATGCCCTAGCACTAGGCAGAGCACGGCTCCTTCAGGACTGAGAAGTGGAAAGGGAGGAACTTCTCAGCTTGTGATCAGCAAGCTTTGCTTGCATCCCCTAAAATCCTCCCCTAACCCCTTGCCCCCCTGCCTCCCACAGGGCCAACACACACCCAGCTGAGAGTGGTCTCCCATGCCCCCCTCAGTGCCTGTGGGCTTCCTCCACTGCTTCCCATGCAATGGGCAGGTCTTAAAATGAAGAAACTTTCTGAGGTTCAGGTGCCTCAGGGAAACAGGCAAAAATCAAGGAGAGAAAAACGATTACACTGTGAAAGCAGCAGAAAGAACTTCCAAAGGTAATAGTGATCATTGAGGAGTTCTCCTTTGAACAGAAATGCCTTTGATAGTGCCTCTGTCCTTCTCTCCCTTTGTCATTTTGTTGCAAGAATGAATAAGCAGGAAGAAAGTAATGGACACATTTTACCAGCATCTGCCACAGAAATCAGGGATGGCCCAAATTCAAGGGGGAAAAAATCTGTATCTTCACAACTATATCTATCTAAGGAAAGGAAAAGAGAAGGGGAGAGGAAGGGAGGCAAAAGGAGGGGAAGGGAAGGGAAGAAGAGAAGGAAGAGAAATCTAGCACAGAGGGTTTGGTAATGCACTTCCTCCCACATAGATTTAAGTAATCTGAGAAAATTCTCTATAGCCCCCTCCTCCCACACTTCTAACCCATGCTTCTTTTTTTCTGGCTAGGTAAGAGCTCTTTTGTGGTTACGTAAATAGTGTAGATACTGGTGAGTTTTAAAAACTTATTGCGTAACCATTTTAAATGGGAAAAATGGCAAACCCAATAGGACTGTCTTTCCCCAAACCACACGAAGCACACATCTGCATAGATGATGAGGTGGAGCAGACAATATGGCCAGTGCTTTACATCCAATAGCCAATTAATCCAGTGACTAAGTAATTAATGACCCTGCTCATTTTATAGGTTCAATAACTTGTCCAAGGTCACATAATCAGTACCAAGTCTGCCTTGTACTAAAGGTCATGCTAAAACCTACCAAGCTCTGTGGAGTGCTTGACAGAAATGAGCTAAGTATTTGTTACTCTTTCTTTGTAATTACATAGAATTAATTTAATATAACTAGGGCCCACAGAGAAACTAATAGAAGCCAAACCTTTCCCCAAGGCTCTATTGACCCAGTGTTAGTTTGCAAGACATAAGGGCCTGGTGTCTTTCTTATATTAAAATCTTATTTCTTCTCTTTGTACATATTACAGATCTTATCCTAGTAAGAATAACCAAATCATTAAATGCTTCAGGACATTGGAAGGGACAAGGAGTTTTTGGATAAGATCCTCAAATCACAGCAAACAAAAGCAAAATAGATAAATGGGATTATATAAAACTAAAAAGCTCTGCACAGCAAAGGGAACACTCAATAAAGTACAGAGATAGCTTATGGAATGGGAGAAACATTTGCAATGTATACATCCACCAAAGGGTTGATAGCCAGAGTACATAAGGAACTCTAAACATTCAATAACAAAATACCAAATAACCTGATTTAATAATGGGTATTAGGTCTAAATAGACATTGAAGACATATAAAAAGCCAACAAATACATGAAAGAATTCTCAACAGCATTAATCATCAGGGAAATGCAAATCAAAACCACAATGAGGTATCACCTCACCCCAGTAAGAATGGCTACTACCAAAAAGGCTAAAGACAATGAATGCTGGTAAGCATGAAACGAACATTGTTGGTAGGAGTATAAATTATCAGAGCCATTATGAAGGCTCCTCAAGAATTAAAAGCTGGGCACCAGTGGCTCACACCTGTAATCCTAGCTACTCAGGAGGCAGAGATCAGGAGGATCACGGTTTGAAGCCAGCCTGGGCAAATAGTTCACGAGACTCTATCTTGAAAAAAACCTTCACAAAAACCCTTCAGGGCTGGTGGAGTGGCTCAAGGTGTAGGCCCTGAGTTCAAACCCCAGTAATGCAAAAAAAAAAAAAAAAAATTAAACATATGACTACCAGCAATCTCACCTGGGTATATATCCAAAAGAAAATGAAATCCATATGTGGAAGACACACATGTGCTCCCAAATTCATTGCAGCACTATTCACAGTAGCCAATTAATAGAAGCAACTGAAGAGTCCATCAAATGATGAACGAATGAATAAAGAAAATGTGGTACATATACCCAATGGAATGCAGTCTTATCATTTGCAACAGCATGGATGGAAGTGATCATTATGTTGTAGGAAATAACTAAGACAGAGGAAGACAAGTACCACATGACCTCACTCATATGTGAGTCTGAAAAGGTGGATCTCATAGAAGTTAAGAGTAGAATGGTAGCCACTAGCAGCAGAGACAGTGGGGGAGGACGAGGAAAGTTTGATCAGTGGGTAATGAGTTACAGTCTGAGAGAGCAAAGAAGTTCTCTTTAAAGTATTTGCCAGCTACACATCAGACAAAGGACTGATAACCAGAATATACAGGGAACTTAAAAAACTAAATTCTCCCAAAACGAATGAACCAATAAAGAAATGGGCACGTGAACAAAACAGAACTTTCTCAAAAGAAGAAATTCAAATGGCCAAAAAAACACATGAAAAAATGCTCACCATCTCTAGCAATAAGGAAATGTAAATTAAAACCATACTAAGAGTCCACCTCACCCCTGTTAGAATAGCCATCATTAGCAACACCACCAACAACAGGTGTTGGCGAGGATGTGGGGAAAAAGGAACCCTCTTACGCTGTTGGTGGGAATGTAAACTAGTACAACCACTCTGGAAAAAAATTTGGAGGTTACTTAAAAAGCTAAACATTGATCTACCATTTGACCCAGAAATACCACTCTTGGGGATATACACAAAAGACTGTGACCCAGGTTACTCCAGAGGCACCTGAACACCCATGTTTATTGCGGCACTATTCACAATAGCCAAATTATGGAAACAGCCAAGATGCCCCACCACTGACGAATGGATCAAGAAAATGTGGTATCTATACACAATGGAATTTTATGCAGCTATGAAGAAGAATGAAATGTTATCATTCACTAGTAAGTGGATGGAATTGGAGAACATCATTCTGAGTGAGGTTAGCCTGGCCCAAAAGACCAAAAATCGTATGTTCTCCCTCATATGCGGACATTAGATCAAGGGCAAACACAACAAGGGGATTGGACTTTGAGCACATGATAAAAGCGAGAGCACACAAGGGAGGGGTGAGGATAGGTAAGACACCTAAAAAACTAGCTAGTATTTGTTGCCCTTAACGCAGAGAAACTAAAGCAGATACCTTCAAAGCAACTGAGGCCAACAGGAAAAGGGGACCAGGAACTAGAGAAAAGGTGAAATCAAAAAGAATTAACCTAGAAGGTAACACACATGCACAGGAAATTAATGTGAGTCAATGCCCTGTATAGCTATCCTTATCAACTAGTAAAAACACTTGTTCCTTCCTATTATTGCTTATACTCTCTCTTAGAGATAAGGGCAAAATAGTTTCTGCCAGGTATTGAGGGGGTGGGGGGAGAGGGAGGGGGCGGAGTGGGTGGTAAGGGAGGGGGTGGGGGCAGGAGGGTGAAATAACCCAAGCATTGTATGCACATATGAATAATAAAACAATAAAAAATAATAAATAAAAAATAAAAAGAAGCTCTCTTTATTAGCAAAGTGCGGTCATGATAGATAATGATTAGGTACTTTACATTTCAAAAACCTACAAAAAAAAAAAAGGATTTTGAAAGTTTTCACCACAAAGAATTAATGAACCTTTGTAATAAATGTGCTTAACCTGAATCAAACATTATGCAATGCATACACATATCAAATGTTACATGGTTTGCCTTTTTCTCTAGGCAAATCATCCAGAGCAAAAGCCCCATTAATATGCATGAATTTTATGTTTTTGTGTATCTATTAAATTTTTTTTAATGAAAAAGAAGAGAACTAAATTTTAGTAGGTGGTATTTATTGCGCACTTATTGAGTGTCACACATGATGCTAGGTATCATCCAAGTATTCTGTCTCTTAATTCTCACCCACCACTCTGTGAGATGTATGTTGCCTATAAGAAATCTAAGACTCAGGGATGTTAAATAACTTGTTCCAGGTCACTCAGCTTGTAGGTGGTAGAACAAAGTGGTGACAGAGACACCTGTTTGCATACTGTAAAGCTCATGTTAGGATCTGGCAGGAAGATGGAGAAACACATAGACTGGAGACATTGAACTTCTTCCTCCAAAATCCTTGCAATGATGGATGAAGGGAACTCAGGAAAATGTCCTGAGAACTTACTGTCTATCCGACCCTTTTCTCCAGGCAAATCATCCAGAGGAGAGGCCCTGTAGACATGGGTTCTCCAAGGGCTTCCATGCTTTCTGCACTCCTGCATGAAAAATGAGGCGCCATCACCTTTTAGGGTCTCAAGGAGAGACTGCCTATAGCAGGATTCACCTGCACATCAAGTTGTCTGTGGATGGTACTGAGAAGCTTGGAGAATAGGGAGGATCCATCAGCCTGCTAGAGTTAGTGATTTGGAAATTCTGCACCGACCCTACATATTTTATATTTCCCAGTCTAGCTTCAGTGTGCATCTTCACATTACATTTTATTGTTTAGTTGTGCAGAATGAGAGGTTGCCATATCTAAGACTGTTCTAAGTTGGAGTGGGCCGACATTTGGAGGAATTTGCTGAAGAAGTTCATCTCCCCAGTCCTTTCCCAGGGAATCGCATTCTGTAGGTCTGAAACAGAGTCCAGGAAACTGCATTGTGACAACCAATCTCAGGAGTCTTTTCTGTAGGTATTCAGAGAGCATAGGTTGAAAAGCATAGGGGGTAGAACCCCTACCTCAGGAGCACTGTAATTTTTGACAATCTTCTAACTAAACCACAGTTATAACATTTTGTTTCCTTAGGGCCTTCTCCTTTTTTACCATCTATTCCATGAGTGAGTAAAAGAGTGACAGGATGGGGCAGTGGTGAGAGAGAGACAAAGACAGATGGACCAAGTCCTTATGATTTGAGCTCCTAGATCCAGCTATACCTGAGGTCAGGGAGTTCTAGTTTTCTTATAATATGAGCTAATAAATGCTCTTTGGGGTTTAATCTACTAAGCAAATGATGGGAGAGAAAATAATGAGTCATTGTTTGCTTGCCCCTAAAAACAAATATTTAGATGTGCATAACATTACTCTTAAATAAAGTAGCCCAATCCCCAACTCCACTCATCGGACTGTGCAGAGAAGCTCAGGCTGGGCCCTTTGCATTTTCTTACCATCATTAGCATAATTTCAACCTGTTGCTGTTGTATGATTGCTGGGTGCTTTGTGTCCTGAGGAACCATGAGTAAACAGCTGATGCCTGCCATTCCTCCAGGATGATTATATCAGAAGTAAAGATATTAAAGGAAATTCTGTCTTGTCACCCTTTTTATGTTTTCAGTATCAGCACCTGATTGACAGAAAAAGCAGCATTGAAGCAAATTCTAAAGTGCCTCTCTGGTTTGCATTTTCACACCAGAGGCTATGGAAAGAAAGGAAGTGTATGGATGGAAGCAGATGCCTTGTAGCCCTGTAGCTGTCTACTGCAGATGAGAACTGGGAATCCAGCTGGGGTCTCTTTACAAGTGTGAAACAGTGCAGCACACTTTGTGCCTCTTACCATTTCAAAAAAAACATGCTTTTAAAAATTGTCTTGGTTTCTATCCTTTGTGCTTTAATATCAGACTCCAAAGCCTAAATTCTCTTTGTAACTCCTGACTTTGGTTCCTTGATACTAGTATGTGTTCCTTTGGAGGCAGAAACAAGGTTTGAAGCTGACACATGTGTTCAGACTATTTCCTGCCTAGTCTGGGGATACTTGGCTACCATAGACAAGTATAGGTAGACAGTTTTTCCCCAGAAACCAGAAGATACTCAGGAGATCACCTCCCAAGGCCTGAGACTACTGCCCAATAGCCATCTCAGTGCCAAGCCTTGTTTTCTAATACTCCATACCTTCTCTCTCACTTGGTTTTCACAATTCTTAGTTTGGACTTCTGCTCATTTTACACAGTGAGCAGGTGGCAGAAATGGGATGTAAGACCTGCTCTGTGAGCCAGCAAAGCCTGAGAGCTTCACCAAGATCTGGATGATCTTTTCTTCCCATCCTAGTGAAAGAAAAAGGGATAACTATTTAGAAACAGAGGTTGGCAAACTTACATGGGTAAATCTGGACAGGAAGATCATGAGTAGGAGGACAGTAAGAGCTACATAGTAAGGCTGTTGAAGAGAAAAGGAGGGTAGGGGAAGAGAGTGGAGGTGAGAAGAGAGTAGAGGAGAGAAGGGGGGAGGAGAAATGCTGCATTCAAGCAGCTAACATCCTGATTGGTGCTTAAATTCTCAATAAAAGGTCTCCCTTATTTGCAGCAGGAGTTCATGAAGATTCTCAATAGAGAACAGATGTACACAACTTAATCCTTGGCTGGGTCAGGAGATCAAGAACTCAGGCAAGCTATCAAACCAACCTGAGGCTCTGGTGACTAGCCCTATGGAGGCAACTCAGCCCCTTCCTACTGGACCCTCTGGGTGTTCTGTCTTTGGTGTTGGGCTCTAAGGGAGAACACCTAAGAAGCAGGGTAACTCTAAGTCATTCTTTATTGAGGATGTTGTTTTTGTCCCTTTCCTTTCCACTCAACATGAAAGGTGGTTAGATAAACTGAAATAAAATGAAATAAAAAGTAAAGAAGAAAAAAAATAAAATATTCACTAAGGAGTCTGCTATCTTATTGATATGTCTTGGATTTACAGGCATATCTTCTCTTAATACCAATAGGAAGCAGAGCAAACAGATGATATTCTTTATTGCAAAGGTCAAACCTAAGTTTGTTTATCCTTCGTATTTCAATGTTATCAGTGATGATTAAGCTCAAGTATTGAGCTGAGTGGGACAGGCTGAATGCATTTTCATGCCAGCTTCCTTTCCTTCTTAAAATATGAAGACTGCCTTACAAAAAACCGCAGGGCTCCAGTTGGCTTCACTGGAGCACACACAGGGGCTCTTTGTGATTATGCTCATAAGTAATCACAACAATATTTCTCTCTTAACACACACCCAGAGTTTTATCCCACTGAAAACAATCTCACATTAAGATGGCACAAGTGCAATACAGCCTGGAGACATCGCAGAGTTATAGGGAAGAAACTTACTACATGACTGTGTTCTCTCCCTGAAACCCATCACCCTTCAGATTCCTATTATCATGATGTTCTAGCCAAAAGGAAAAATTGTGAGTTCAGTGATAGATAAATCCTTAACCTAACTTCATTAACTAGAGCTAGATGCTAACACTACTGTACCAGCCTTTGGCATGCATTAGCATCTGTAATAAAGCATATAATTAGTCGTAACTGAAATGCTCTCTATGAGGAGTAAACCCCCCAAAGTCTCTGCTTGTTCTTTGATTTGCCAGTGGAGGGTCTATGATTGCCACAAGCCTGGTTGCCACAAGCCTCTTGTCCAAATGAGCATCTAAACTGACAAGTTTGTGGACAAACTTATCCAAAGTCAATTGTGGAAGGTCAAGGAGAGTTACCTGCTTTATGTCCTAGGAAAGTTCCACAGGGAGTTAGGATCAAAGCCAAGGTAGAGGTAGAAATAAACTGCAAACTTCTCTTGGTCACCTGCATCCAAGCCTCACTCACTGAATACTATGAATCCTTAGTAACCCTGACCCCTGCAGAAACATCTGTCCTTATCACTGTTCCTCCATCTGGATGGTTGGCCACGGACAAAGGACTTGCAGGTCTGCCATCACACACTGAGTGAGGTTAGGGATTTGCCCAAGCTACAGAAAGGATACAGGTTGAAATAAAGTGAAGTTAAAGTAAAATAAAGAAAAGAAAAAGCTTTGAGCCTAAAATAAAAATTTAGTTCACTTCAGATCAAATTTCTGTTGAGTACCTATTCCATGTTATCCTCTGTGGTAATATTTAGAAACCCTCCCATGCCCAAACCTTTTCCTCCATCTTTCCATCTGTTTCTGTTCTTACTCCTCTATCCCCACCTAAACCACCAGTGATTCTAACCTAACTTTCCCAGCCTTCCTCCAGCTTACACGCTTGTTCTTGAATTCATCCTCCATCCCTGAGTCAGATTCTCACTAAAACATTCTCACCAAAGCCAGAGATTCTCAGCTCTCCACTTCAAACCTTTTCATGGGTTCCTGCTCATGGGATACAGTCCAAATGCCTGAGCACAGAGTATAAGCTTTCTAGAATCTAGCCTCTGCCACATCTTTGAACCGCACCACATTCCTCCTTTACTAGATGGCTTTTTCTTTCTTTAATCTCAAAAACAGACTCTTTCCTGCTCCAGAACGTTCACATTGGCTGTTTTACTCTGCTTGGGTGTTCTTTCTTAATATTCATCTTCACTGGTTATCTCTAAAGCTTTAGTTCTCAGCAGAAATATGACCTCCTCCAGGAACCCTCCTCTGTCCATGGTCTAAATCAAACCTGCCTGCCCTGACAGCACACTCAATGTCATCCTAGCTCTTCTTCAGAAAGCATCATGTTTATGTGCTTCTTCCGTCTCTCTCACTGAAATACAAGCTTAACTCTCTCATTTATTCTGTTGCAGAACCTGGGCAGGGGTACATAGTAAAGTCAGAGTAAGAATACACTGAATAAACAAAGAAGTGAAGAACTCATAATCTAACAGGTGTGTTACTCTCTTATCCACAGCCCTGCAGCTGCCTCCATACACTAAATGGGATGCAAATATTGCATATAGGACTTCTATGGTTCAGAGTGATGGCATTACTAAACTAAATAAGATCTTAGTTCTTAGCAAGTATTTCCATGCTTTTCCCCCAGGGCTGAAAAACCACTGCCTAGCATTAAAACTAAATAGTATATTAATAGAGTAGATGAGCTCCCACCAATGTGAGACATCCTATCCCCCATTCTTGTTACCCAAGCAATCTTTAATGCAACTGGCATACCAAGGAAAGGCCAATATAGGGAACACATGAGGGTACAAAAAGACATGATATTTATGGTAAAGGTGTTTCTAAAATATAACTGTGGTCTTACCCAAAGGACAAGTCTTGTGTGAATACCCACATCTATTTTAAGAGTGTCCCCAGAGGTCCCTTTCATGGACTCTTTGCTGTATAAAACCTTTCTAGACTAAAAGTCACCCAAAAAAAGCCTCCTCTTCTTTTTCCTTCTCCAGCTGCATTGCTTTTTCTTCAGTTGAGTACAGGGGATTTTGGGAAACTTATCATTTTAGGCTCTGGGCCCTGGTAACTGAAAACCATTCACCCCAAAACACAGAGCCAAATCCAGAGCTTTGTCTTCTGGACTTCCATTGGAGCCATACTCTTTAATGGTCTTGCCGTTGTCCAGCTGAAAAGCTAATCCTAGTCCTCCCAAACATCTCAGACAACTTGGGCCAGTTTTGTGAAATCCATTTTGAAAAATCCAAGTCCCGGGTAGGTTGCCCTAGACTGTGACAAGCTCCCAGTGGGCAATGCTTCTATCCAAGACTGCTCAGAGGGCCCTGGCTTACTCATGGTGCATGGCAGAGATATGGGACGGCACAGGTAGAAAAAAAAATGTGGACAAGAACAGTTTATTGGCACAATCCATAGTGAGACAGTAGCTCTGACAGGTGTTTGAAGCCTGACACAATAGTTTGAGTTCTGAGTTCTCCTCAAGAGTTTCCACGGCACTTATTGAATGGAATTATATGTGCAGTGTGCTGTGATCGTTTTATAACTATTTATTTTAAGCCTGTTTCCCTTCAGCTTGCAAATAAATGCATAAAACCAGTTTGTGAGTGTCAGGAGGGATCCATGGACAATGAGGTACTGATTTCTCTGTGTAGGGATGTTCCACCAGAAAAAGGCCAAGAAATTAACCTCTGCTTACTTGGTGATTTGAATAGAGATTTCTGGACAGCCCTGAAGGCAAGAAGATAAGTTATTTTTTCAAAAATTATTTGGCTATCATGCAATAAGAAGTGTTTTAAAGCTCCCATGCCTCTTTTGGTAGTGAACTGACTTTCCATATGTCGTTTGTCACCTGTGTATGAGGAGTAGGTCTGGGTCACTGCTGAATATATTCACTTAAAATGGTATGCCTGCACTGATGGCTAAGAAATTTCCATGAGACTGTTGTACTAGAGTGCTCTGCATAATTGAACACTGTGTCTGCAAATAAGACTAATAAGCATAGTTGTTCACATGATTGTCATATCATAGATCATAATAGTCTATCAGAAATGCTTCTGATGTTTTGGGGTGTGTGTATGTATGTGTGTGTGTGTGTGTGTGTGTGTGTGTGTGTGTGTGATTAGCCAACCTTGCACAGGACAATTGTCCATACAATAAGAATGGCTATCCACTTTTCTCCTGGCTATTTGTCTTCCCACCTCTGTTCTTGGCCAATTTCTTCATCTGCTGATGGTGGAAGTTAGACTAGATGATCTCTGAGATTCTCAAAAAATCTGATTTTCTGAGCTTGGAAGAATAAATACATCCTCTTTCAAATGGACAATTTATATAGAAGCTCTATGGCCTGACAAGGTTACCCAGCTTGTCAGAGATATAACTAAAATTCTGACTGTTCCCAAAGACCTTAATCCTAAGCAGTTTGCTTCCTTGTGCACAAGAAAAGTAGAGAGCAGAGCCATTCACCATGTGACTTGGGAGAACCATCCAAAAGCTTAGAGAAATAAGTGTACTTCCTGCTGTTAACTGGGCAAGTATTACTTTGTCATAAGTGGAGCTCAATAAACCAATGTCACAGGTTTGCTCCTATACTAGGAATTAATGAATTGTCAATGCAGGCTAGTTGTACAACCTTCTGAATACTGTTTGGCAAATAAAGATGAGTCTGTTAGAGTCTCAAGGAATGGGGGAGACAGTCAATAGCTTATTATAATTCCTTCCCTAACACAGCCTAACACATATACATGTGCTTACATGCATACAGTTAATGTTGGTCCTTAGTATAGTACATCCAAAGGACAGGCTTATTTTATTTTTTATTGAAATTAGTTAACACATCTGTGTGAAGTGTGATGCCCAGTGGACATAAGTGAAACATGTTAAGTGCTTACTCATGGTACCGAAGCAGGTCTCCTGTCATCAAAGCTATTATAGCATACTCATAGTCCATGCCCCATACTCAGGGCCATGGACCCTGGAGGCAGCCAGCCTGAGTTCTGCAGGAAGAACAAGTACAGGAAGACTAGCCTGGGACTGCTCCTGGGCCATGACCTGTACTCTATTTTGTTCCAGACCTCTGAAACTTTGCTTCCCAGCTGTCCCTTCTGCTTGACATAGGCAAATCTAATGATGAATACCCTGAGTTCTGGTGTCTGGACCCCAAATCATGGCCTCCTTACTTTCTTTGTTTGAGGAGGCACTTGACCTTTCTGAGCCTCAGTTTCCTCCTTTATGAGGAGATATAATGGCAATGGCCTCTGTCTAAGGAAGTTACGAAGGTGAATTGAGATGAAGCATTTCATGTGTTTAATTTTGTTCGTGGCAGACAGAATGTACTATATCAACTTCTATAGCAGGTATAACAAATTACTACAAACTTGGTGGCTTAAAATAACACAGATTTATTGTCTTTTAGCTCTGGAGTTCAGAAGTCTGAAATCAGTTTCACTGGGTTAAAGTCAAGTATATATAGCCATCATTCCTTCTGGAGGTTCTAGGGAGAATCTTTTCCTGTCTTTTCTAGTCTCTAGAGGCCACTTGCATCCTTGGCTTGTGGCCCCTTCCTCTATCTTCAATGTACATCACTCCAGCCTCTGCTCTATCATCCTATTTCTTTCTTCCACCTATGTCTCTCGTGCCTTGTCTTATGACCATTGAGATTATATAAGACCTACCTGGAGTATCTAGATTAATCTCCCTATTTCAAGATTCTCAACTTAATCTCCACCTATAAAGTCTCTTTGACCATATAAGGGTACAGATTACAGGTTCCAGGGATTAGAATTTGGACATCTCTTAGGGGCCTGTACTGATCCCACTAAATTCATGTAAGTGTAATTTTTACCATTATACTTCTTTCTTTCTGCCTTTTATCTTGCTTTCATTTAGGTAAAATGCACATCCAGTAAAGTGACAGTGTATGGAAGATTACATGTATAGACCATTTAAGGATCTCCCAAGTCAAGAACATTTATACCTCCTCCCAGACAGTCATTACCTGGCTGTACCCTGAGGCCATCAAAAGTCTATCCTTGAAGATTACTTTTGCCTATTCTTAGAGTTCATATGGATGGAAGTATGATGGTTAATTTTAAGTGTCAACCTGACTGGATGAAGGAATACTTAGAGGACTGGCAAAGCACTGTTTCTAGGTATGCCTTTAAAGATGTTTTCAGAGGAGACTGGTATATGAGTCCCTGAGCTGAGTGGAGGAAATGTGACCCCAGTTTGACTGGGCACCATCTAATCAGTAAGGGCCCAGATAAAACAAAAAGGTACAGGAAAGGTAAATATTTTCTTCTTCTACTTCTTCTTCTTCTTCTTCCTTCTTTCTTCCTTCTTCCTTCCTTCCTTCCTTTCTTTCTTCTTCCTCCTTCTCCTCCTCCTCCTCCTCTTCCTCCTCCTCCTTCTTCTTCCTTCTCCTTCTCCTTCTTTCTCCATCTCCTTCTCCTTCTCCTCCTCCTCCTCCTTCTCCTTCTTTCTCCTTCTCCTTCTTTTTCTTCTTCTTCTTTCTTCTTTCTTTTTCTTCTTTCTTCTTTCTTCTGCTTCTCCTTATCCCTCTCCCTTTCCCTTTCTCTCTCTCTCTCCTGGAGTTAGAACACTCTTCCTGCTCATGGACAACAGAACTTTAGGTTCTCTAGGCTTTGAAATCAGGGCCTTATACCAGTGGCTCTCCAGTTCTCATTCTTTTAGTCTTGGATTGAAAGTTACACCACTGGCATCTCTGCTTCTGAGTCTTGGACTTTCACTGAGTCACACTACTGGCATCTAAGAAACTTCAGATTGTAGATAGCCTGCCATGACACTTTTCAGCCTTTATGATCCAATTCCCCTAGTATATCCTCTCTCAAATCTACATCTATATCTATATCTAGGATCTGTCAGGAGAACCCTAGAAAGTACAGGAATCACACTGTATAAATTTTTTCACATGTAGCTTCTTCCTTTCAATGTAACATCTGTTATTTAATCAGGTAGTTAAATGCAGCTGTGGTTGTTCTTTTGTGCATCATTTGATAGCATGCTTATTTTTAACCTATCCTATCTATACATTTAGTCCCTGTTCATAAATATCCTACTGCTAGTACAAGGATCATTTCAAACACCACTTTTTAAAAGTATTCCCAGGAGGAATATATCCTCTTAGTTAGAAATACTACCCGTGGCCGCCTCCTACACCACTTGGTGTATGTAACATCTAGGATTCATGCATGACATGTCCACTCTCATGAGTGTATCACCTGTGAATGGAAAGTTCTGCTTTATTTATCTTTTTATTAACATCAACCTTGGTGCTATGCCTGGCGCACAGCCACCTGAGCTCAATGATATCTGTTACATTACCCCCATTATCTCCATTTTTCTATGAGAAAAAATGCATTGTTGCTGTTTTTTAATGAAAACCCACATGTGCAAATCACTGTGGCTCACTAAAGGACGTAGTATGGAGGGTTTTGACATGGTCTTTTCAAAACTGATCAGAAAGAAACCAACATGGCAAGAGGGAGTCTGGTTTGGAAAAGACGAGAATTCAAAAGTTTTACTTTTATGGGTTTTTCTTTCCTAAGTAGAATAAAAAAAGGTAAATGCAAGAGTCTAATTTCATTTTCAAGATTTTACCGCTGATAACTTTTAAGTCCTGCTCTTTTCTAACTTTGCTGTCTGGGCAAGTGGATGAGGTCTCTGTACTCCCTCCCTTGGTACTGGCAGGGAAATTCAAGGCACTCAAAGCCCACCCTGCCTGTAGGACCCCATACAGTGTAAAACCAGAAGCCTCGCACCCACCGCCTCCTATTCTTGCTTCATCATGACAGAATCTGAGCCTTTCTCCTTATTGAAGCCTTTTGCTGTTTACTATCTGACTAACGGACTTTATTTCCCATCCATTGGTGCTGTGTGTCATTTGTCCTGCCATCCATAAATATCTGGACAATTCTGCCCAGCATCCAGCAGGGGATAGTTGGCAGCCAAATCAGACAGAAGATATAAATTAAAAGCTCTGTCCTCTAGAGTTACAATTTTTTTAAAAGATTGAGAGTAAGGCTGGCAGAATGGCTCAACTGTAGGGCACCTGCTCAAACCCCAGTACTACAGAATAAACAAACAAATAAAAACTGAGATTAGACATTATTTTTACGTTCTGCTATGATTTGAATGTCCTTTAAATAAAAATTCACGTATTGGAAAGTGTAGCAGTGTTGAGAGGCCTGACTTTGGGAGGTGATTGGGTAATGAGGGCTCTACCTTCATGAATGGATTAACCTATTCATGGATTAACAGGTGACAAAGAGAATAGCTGTGTTATAAAATCAAGTTCTCTATGGCAAGCTTTCTCTGTCTCACTATATCATGCCGAAAGTACTTACTAGACATTGAGCAGATGTTGGCACCATGTTCTTGGACTTTCCAGTCTCCAGAACCATGAGCCAAATAAATTTCTATTATTTATAAATTATCCAGTCTCATAAATTTTGTTATAGCAACAGAAAATGGACTGAGACACATTCCATGTATCCACTGCCCCCTTTTCTGGGACCATTTCTCCTCATTTCTCATTTATGTTTTTGGGGTAAGGCTAATACTTCCTCCAGATCCTACAGCTCCAGGGTGGTCTTGTCTTCAGCTTAGTCTACAATCGGACTGTGTCTTTCTGCCAGAGTTGGTTTATTCAGGAATGGATCCACAATCAGCTCTGGTAACCCAATCCTGAGACTTCTCCTTGGATTTTGGAGAAGGAACAGCTGACTTTGCAATGGGCATGCTTGCTCTAAGTATAATCTAGGTTAAGAGTTGCCTTAGGCCACTGGACTGAGAATTTCTCCCTTGGAATGAGGTCAGTGTTGATGGAAGTAAAGCATAAGGAAAATATGGAGAAGGAATCCCAATTCTCAAAATATTGCAGAATCCTCCTAGATCTAGCCAAGCTCAAAGTCAGATTCATTCCAAGACTTTGTAGTTGGATGAACTAATAAATTCCCATTTCAATTTAAGATGCTTTTAAATAAGTTTGTGCCATTATGACTAAAAGTCACAGTTGAGAGATGCATTCACTGGGATTTCTGTGTTCTTAAATTTTTAGGTATCTAAAAATAGGATAAACAGAGTGTGGAGCCCACACAATCTTGGGCCAACCCATAAACACTGACACTTTCCTTTGTATAATAAAAACAGCAAAACTCTTAGAAATTGCATGACTGATTTTGGCCTAAATCACCATTCTACCCAGATGAGAGAACCCTTAAATACAGAGCAAGGATGACAATGTGTTTGAAATATCACCTGAAATGAGATGCTCAAGCTTCACCTCATTGGAGCATCACTTATTCTGTGCAGCCGGATAAACTCATGTCAGCAGAAGCTTGGGCTGTATTGAACTATTGAAAGAAGCAAGGACAAACTACAAAGAGAATATGAGTCCCCAGTTTCCACTCAATGAAATTTACTTCTTTGACAATTTCTATTCAGGTGTTGGAGCCAGTAAAGCAAGCTAAGATGGTACAAAAGGTCTATTGCATACATCAGTCAAAAGTAACTTACCTTTGTGGTAGACAGAAATAATAGCCCCCAAAGACAGCCACATTCTAACCTCCAAATCTGTGAATATGTTATGTACATGGCAAGGGAGAATTATGGTCACAGATGGATTTGAGGATGCTAAAAAACTGGCATTAAAATATGGAGACAATTCTAAACTACCCAGGTTCCTCAATGTAATCTCAAGAATTGAGAAGTTGTAGAGGAAGGCAGAAGAAGAGGTAGAGATGCTGTGTAGGCTCTATGACTGACTTTGAACATGGAACAAGGGGTCATAAATCAAAGAACATATGTGGCTTCTATGGGTTGGAAAAGGCAAGGACACAAATTTTCTACTAGAGCTTCTATATTCATCTTCCCTTCCCTTCCCTTTTCCACTCCATCCTTCTCCCTTTCTCTTTCTTTGTTTTGAGATAGGACCTCAAACTCATGATCTTCCTGCTTCAGCCTTCTGATGCTGGGATTATAGGTATGTGCCACCACATCCCATCCTGTATTCATTTTCTAGGGCTGTGCTAGCATATACTATTAACTGGGTGGCTTAAACACCAGAAATTTACTTGGTCACAGTTCCAGAGGCTAAAAGTTCAGGATCAAAACATTAGCAGTGTTGGTTTCTCCTGAGGCCTCTCTTCCTGCCTTGCAGATGGTGGCCTTTCTGTTGTGTACTTACGCACAGTCTTTTGTATATGTGGGACCATTTCTGGTGTTTTTCTTCTGTGTCCAGATTTCCCCTTCTTATAAGAACACCAGTAAGACTGGATCAAGGCTCTCCCTAATGGATTTCTTCCAACTTAATTATCTCCTTAAAGAACTTACCTTCAAATATGGTTCCATGCCAGGGTACCAAGAGTTCTGTATGAATTTGGAGGACTACAAGTTAGCTCTGAAAGGAAACACAATCCTGCTCACACCTTGATTCTAGCCCAATGAGACCTGTCTGTGTCAGATTCTAACCTACAGAACTATGTAATAATAAATGTGTGTCTTTTTAAGCCAGGAAATTTGTGGTAAGTTGTCATGTCAGCCACGGGAAAGTAATGCAAACTTTTTGGCTTTATTAATTTGGTTTTAACCCTCACTTTAGTCTTAAGAAAAGGCATCATAATTACTTCTATTTTGCATTTGGGGAAACAAAGTTGCAAGAGATGCTAAGTGTCTACCCAAAGCCACATCATTTGAAGGTAGTAAGACCTGAACTTGAACTCAACTGTGACTGATTCTCAGACCTGTGCTCCACACCACCATTCCATCCCACTGCAAAACACAGAAGATTTGGGAAGCTTTGGTAGTTTTTACTTCCCAAGCAGGATGAAGAAACAGGGTAACAGAGGGCACAGAGTCCCCAGGTCCTAGCTTCACATTTTAAAAATGAAGAAAACAAAATTTGGAGAGATGAAGTGGCCCTAGAGACCCAGAGCAAGTTTTCTGGACTGAAGCGCAGCGCAAGTCTCCTGGCTCCCAGCCTAGCACACAGCCACTCTTCCTCCTTCAAACATGAGAGCATCTTCCCCACATTTTCACTAGCATCTCAGTGAATTCTCTCAAGAGAAGGAAGCTGAGATCCAAAGTCATGACGTTACAAAGTGACAAAGACTGGTTAAAACCCCACAGCTGGTCTCAAAGGCTCTTCTTCTTTATTATATCCTTTACTGAAATACTCCATGGTGACAATACAAGCTAGGTGTTGAGGGGCTAGTGTATCTTCCTTGGAAGGTTTAGGGCCAGGCTTTACAGCATGTTACCAGTCTTAAAATCAGAAGAGATACAAATGGCTAACAAATACATGAAAAGGATATAAGGAAACTCACTATTTTGTACAATTAGTATATGCTAATAAAATGTTCAACATCCTTAGTCATTGGGGAAATGCCAATCAAAACCACACTGAGATTCCATTTCACCCCATTCCGAATGGCTATCATCAAGAAAACAAGCAACAACAAATGTTGGTAAGGATGCAGGAAAAAGAGACCCTTATATACTGTTGGTAGAAGGTAAATTAGCGCAGTCACTATGGAAATCCACATGGAGGTTCTGCAAAAAGCTAAAAATCCAACTACCAAATAATCCAGTTATACCACTCCTGGGTATATACCTGAAGGAATCTGTCGGTATGCAATTGAGATAACTGTACACCCATGTTTATAGCAGTGCTATTCACAATAATCAAGCTATGGAGCCGATCTAGTATCTGGCAACCAAGGAACCAATAAAGAAAATGTTGTGTATATACATAATGGAGTATTATTTAGCCATAAAAAAGAATGGAATAATGTCATTTGCAGGAAAATGGATGGAACTGGAGATCATCATTCTAAGTAAAATAAGCCAGGCTCAGAAAGACAAATATTGCATGCTTTCTGTCACGTGTGGAATTTAGATTAAAAAAAAAAGGCCTGAAATAGAAGGGGAATTATTTGGGAAGAAGAAGAGGACTAGTGGGGAAGGAGGAGGAAAAGAGAAGGCACTGGGGGGATGAATACAATCAAAGTATATTAAATACATGTTAGAAAAAGATATAATGAAACCTGTTATTTTGTATAATTAGTATATAATAATAAAAATAGTGTAAAAAATCAAACTTAAACTTTACAAACAGTCATAGCCTTTGAAATTTTGATCTGAGCCCCAAACTTTGGACTGGAATCTAGACAAGAGTCCAAATTGGATTCATTTCTATTAATTTAGCTAGAAAAGTCCACAATGGCAGAGAGACCTCTGAGCACAAATGGAGACACTTCCACAGGAATGCCCACTTGGCTTTGTAAGACACATCACAAGGGCCCCTGCTCTGCATGGCTTCTCTGAAACACCCCAGGAACCAGCCTTTAGTTCCCTATCAAAAGCATTCTTGTCATCTCCCCTAGTGGGAAGGACTGCCACAGAGCTGATGGAGCTGGGAGCTGATGGAGCTGTGGGCACATACCCACCTTACACACAACTAGACACACTGAAGTAGTAAGACAGTTTGATCAATATGATTTCCCACAATCATCTTCATCCTATCCTGGTCAAGACAAAGAGGCACTGCTGTGACTGCTTCCATTGGACGACACAACCACGTTTTTAAGTCAGGTGCTAAGAGGCCCATGAAGATTGCATTTCAGCACTGTGGCCTCCCTTTACGATCCGGGGAATCTCCTGAGGAGGATTTTCAGGGATGATAGTGGGTTATCTGTGGATATTTTAGTGTTATAGGTTGGTTGCTCAAACATTGAGAGTGAGTATACCAGAAAGGTCAACTGTCTTTATCCATACATAGCAAAGTTCTCGTGAGAATTGTTTTTGCTGAAATTTAAAGGATATTATTTTGGGCCTTTAAACACTGGTATAAAACATGGTAAGAACTGTCATGTTTGATTTGGTTTATGTTAACTTCCTTGGGTTTCTGTGGCCTACTTAAAGTGACTAAAGTAGCAAAACAGACCATCTCTGATGGTGCTAAAACCAAATTTCATTAAAGCTAAATGAGACCACACTCCCTGCAAGCTGATAGAGTTTCATGTTTGCTTAACATTTTAAGTGGGGATTTTAGCTGCAGGGGAATGAAGAATACAGAAGGTACCAAACTGGGGTGCTTGTTTGTGATAAAATCACATTCAAATACAAGATTAGCTAACTTTGAGTAAAAAGGAAGGCATGACTGAATTAGGACCATCAATGTGCTAATTTTTAAAAAACTTATTTTTTTCTCCTTTCACTTCCTTTTTTCTGGAATTTTGTTATAATCTTTCCATATTAGGAGTCAGTGGGAGGTTGGGAAATGAAGTGAGCCAGTGGTAATTAAACATTCTATTTAATACTGCAGTCCCAAGCATCTTTCTGTAAGGAGTCCTCTTATCATCTTATCACATCCCCATTGCATGAGCTCAATCCCACTGTCAGTATGCTCAGATCACTCACACAAAGCTACAGAAGACACCTTACTATCATTTATTGGATAATTTAACACTGGCAAGGGATCTTTCCCTGATGCAAATCTCTTTGATTAAACAGATACACATACAGAGAGAGTGTTCTTAAAAGTTTTCTAAATCAATCTCAAGACACTCACTTGTGAGCACTCCCTTTTAGATTAATTACACTTTTCATTAGACCAGGGACTATAAAGGCACATATATGTCATTGCTTGTCATGGTTTTTGTTGGTCAAATAATAGAATAATCAATCATCTCTATTCTTAGAGAATAGCATAATCAAAGGTATTATGGAGGCAATTGGATTCGTTCTCAGAAAGTGGCTGAACAATTACAGTGATTGTCAATTGTTAACTGTGGATAAGTATGTAATGACCCAAGTGTTTCCCTAACAACATGGAAATTAAAACCATTGCTTTTTCCTCTCTATGAAATAGAATGGGAACTACAGAAGACTAGCTTAGGCTTCCAATTGCTTTCTTTGAATAGATTCTTTTAAGTGTCCAAATCTAGAATCATACATTATCCACCCCACTATATCTATAGGCTAAGATGTACTTGTTTGAATTGCACTTGATTTCAAAGGTTATGGAATTTTTGTTTAGTTTCAAAGAAGAGACGGAAATGGGCAATTCATTATTCCAATTTACATTCTGCTTCTCTAGTTGGGATGACTTCCCCTTGACTTTGTGGGAATTTGGTAATTCAGTTTCCTCTGGGACCCTTCTCTGGGGAGGAAGCTTAGGTCCTGCTTCAGCAGCCCACTGATGGGGGAAGCCAGAGCACCAAGGCATCAGGCAACTCAATACTATGTGTAACCTTCCCCCCTTCCTGCCCCAATTTCTTAAAAAAGACATCAAGGTGATTGCCTGTGTTTTAATAAACCCTAAAGAAACAACTCTTCACTTCTCTGTTAGGGCTTCCAGCATGGGCCTATTATACTTTATTTATTTCTGCATCCCTAGGACTCAGTATAATTTCTGCCAAGTAACAGGTGTGCAGCTTATTTAGTGATGAAAATGAACGAATAGGACAAAGCTGATATCCATAGATCCACTATCAAGTTAAATTCTTCTTTTGTTCCGCTGTACTCCTCTGTTTTCCAGTATTTGCTTGACTCGGGCGTTCCTGAAATTTCACTTTCTAGTATGTATGACTTCTCTCAAATGCTGGTTTGCCCTGTACAGTTATCCAGATGGCCTGACATGTGATCATATATACCCATGTTTACTATTGTTCTTGGATATTGATCAGGTTTTCTCTTCACAGACACATCACCAAGAACAGTTGGTAAAGAATAGTCAAGAATGCTCATTCTCTCCTCCACCCTGTGAGGCAGTAGGTGGGACACAGGAAAGAACCACTCCCATTTCACAGACCAGAAAACTGAAACCCAGGAAAGAGGCAGAGACCTTCAGGCTCTAAACACCCTGCCTTGGAAACTGTACTTTATAAGGAGGTTTTGCAGCCAAAGAGATTGAGCTTAAATGGGAAAAAATTAATAGCAGCAGAATCTCTTATGAACTGAGCATTTGGGAGCATCATGGAAATGCAGAAATTAATTAGGTAGCCACTGAACACAGCTCTTAAAGGATTGTTTAGAATGACAGGCCTGTGGAACATCCCAACTGACTATGGGGGATGGCAGAACTAAAGAGTGTTCCTCCCCTGTTGGGGTTGACTGATGAAGCATGGCATGAACTTGCCCAGGGACTCTCAGGGAGCCTGTTGCTGTTCTTTCAGTGGGCACCACTGACTTTTCTGCCCAGCCTCTTTGCTAACAATTCCTAGATTCTTTTTGGGGACTTGCTCCCACTCTGCTGTACTTGTAATGTTGCTGAGCCAATCACAGTACCTGCAGGGACATGGATCACTCAGTATGTGAAGCAGTGCCCCACAATGGCAGCCCTCTGCTATTGTAACTTCCCATCCATCCCAATCTAGTCTTTCAGAGGGCTGACTTCCTTTCCTTTGCTTGATGCCATGAGCTGCCCTTTGGAAGAAGCCAGTGCTTTTCTTTGCATATGTCAGCTAGATTTGGGCTCTGTTACTTACAACTGAATTCATCTTGACTGATAAAGAAGTGATGTATGTGAAGGAAGAGATTCTTATGACTCTGATGGGCCTTGTATCTGTCACCCAGGGGATGGACCTGTCTGGGGTCTGTGAGTACTCCATGTCAGTTACTGCTCTTCTATGACCTGTAAAGCCACAAAAACGTCCTTGTCACTTTCCATTGTGGTAGCCAGGAAACAAGGCGCTGCTGTCAGAGACATATCCATCAAACAGAGAAGGGCAAAACTTTTGTTATTGTCAGTTCAGTTGGAGATCACCCAATAGGCTAGCAAGGAACCCTTGGGTTCCAGGTCTGGTTTTCATTTGTTTTTCAGAAGCACTAAAATAAAATGGCAAGAGGTGACAGCATTTGGTGCCAAACATGCAAGCATTGAACTCTGAAAGGAATCCCTGATGTCATGGGGTAAGGCAAAAACACCTCCATTTCTGGAAACCAGGGTGGCAGGTGAGGAAGCACATGGAGTAGGACCAGTTCTGGGGTGAATGCAATGTTTTCCTCTTGAGATTTGTCTGTGTAGTAAAGGGGTACTCTGTTCCACTCTCCCCTCAGCCAGGGTCTACTGAATATCTTTCTAGGTTGACAGTAGTCATAAACTTGAAGGGAGGGAGGTAACCTTCAACTTGAGCTTCATTCTAGAAAGCAGACACCAAATAAAAAGGTGAGATCAGACTCTTAATTAGGTTACTTCATACTCCAGCAACTCATTCTCCTTTTCTAGCAAAATCCCACCAGATGAAAGGACAATAGCAACAACTTCCATTAATTAGACATTAATGTATTCCAGAGATTGTGCTAAATGCTTTATATTCATGACTTCACTTAATTTTCACACCGACCATAGAGTGAGTACAGAGTTTCTCCCGGGCTACAGACTGACAGGAAGAGATGCCCAAGCTCAACATACACATCAAACACACACACACACACACACACACACACAGTGTTAGGAAGGAGCCAATTGTCCCTACCAGTAATACTGCCCAACAATGAAAACTTGCTGAGTCTCTACTATGCTGCAATCTTTTAAAGTTGGATCTTATACCACCATTTCAGAACTCATATACTAATACTTTCTCATACACGTCCTTAAAGTGTATGACTTTAATTTTATACAATTTAAGGAAGGACATGAGAATCTATGATCACAGACATGTGTATAATCCTCAGATGTTGCTTGTTCTTGAATCAAAGTCAGTCTCAGGTTAAATTTTTTTTTTTTGGCAGTACTGGGTTTTGAACTCAGGGCCTCACACCTGCTAGGCAGGCACTCTACCACTTGGGCCACTCCACCAGACCCAAAGTCAGTCTTAGAGAAGCCTCACCTTCATACCTGAATGGTATCTCTGTCCCCAACTTTCCCCAGGATGCAGAAAAGCTCAGTTCCCCTCTGCAGTTAGGCTATTATTCACATCTCAATGTTACAAAGTGAGGAAACAATAGAGCTAGGATTTGAACTCAGGTCAGAAATCCTGCCAAGACCTTACCTAGTGCCCTCTTACCATCAGAGCAGTGTCTGTATACCCAGACCCTTGGTGCCTGGCTGTCTTTTCTGTTATAAGAGATTCTGCCCTAGGCAGCCTTCTGGAGTACATAAGAGCCCCTGCGTAAGACACTCTTGTAACATGTGACCCAGACTTAAAATTGAAGATGGAGAGGAGATCCTTCTAAGCGAGGGAAAAGAGGACATCACGGGAGAGACTTCCATAAAATGCCTGCAGCCACACACCAGGGTTCAGGCTAAATTTTTGGAGGCTCTTTCATCCTCATCCCCCTTTTTTCTGATTCTGCTATTCAGGCCATCACCCCCTGCCTTGTCCCATCTCCTCTTCCATCAGTACTACCCATATTGCCTTCCCATCCTGCCTACAGATTAAGGATGCAGTTCTGATGCTTCAAAATATCTGTACTGCAACCCAGCCCCAGGCAGTTCCAACAACTAACATTCCTAGGAGATAGCTTCCCCATGGTTTTAGGGATGTGACCTAATTTGAATTTCAGTGTCTTACTCTAAAATAGCTATTCTTATCTCCTTTGTTTTCTAGGCACAGAAAAAACATTGGTGGGGCCCCATGCTACAGGGAAGTTAGTTTCCTAAAGTAAGAGAAAATTTGCACATGGTCAAAATATTATTAAAAATCCCTTAAATACTCATGAATAAAAAAGTCATGATCATATCAAAAATATTTTATATCAATCATAAAAAACAAGTTTTATATAAACTATAGTTTGATAACCATCAAGTTAGAGAAAACATAGGAAGAAAATCAAAGTCTATATGCTAATGGCAGGGTTTTCAAATGATTCCATCTTTGAGGTAACTATTAATTCTCCAGAGGTACATGAGGGATGACTGGAAAATTCTATTGTTTCTTCTTGTTACCATTTGCTTCATCCTATTTTAATATAAATGCTCAATGATTATATGATTTAGACTTGCTTGATACAAGGATTCATTTAGATAGTGGAGATGTGTCTAACAAAGGGGGGATCTGGGGTACTTGGTGTTCTAAGATGCTTAAGCATAAAACATGTTTTAATGTTCAATTAAGAAACTTGGTGTGTGATTGGGTATGCCTATAATCCCAGCTACCGAGGAGGAGGAGGCAGGAGGATCTCAAGTTTGAGGCCAGTCCAGGAAAAGTTAGGAAGACCCTATTTAAAAAGAGAAGAGAGGAGAGAAGAGGACAGAAGAGAGGAAAGGAGAAGAGAGAGAATGCTAGAGTACACACTAGGGATGTAGCTCAAGTGGTAGAGAACACTGCCTAACAAGTGCAAGGCCCTGGGTTTAATCTCCAGTATCAAAACAAAAAAACCCCAACAACAACAAAATCCAACAACAACTACAAAAACCCGGGTTCAGGTGAAGGGTGAAGGGACTTCCCAAGTCCGTATAGTAGCAGAGCAGGGCTACAGCACCTGTCCTCCCACTTCCAGGCTGGCTTGCTTGCTGTAGCATGTCCAATCCATTCCTGCAAATCCCTCAGTTAACATGGTGGAAACTGTAACTGGATTGGTTGGCATAGAGGTGACTGGGAACACTGAATTATATTTATTCCATGAGGATTCCTTGCTCTGTAGATACATTCTTGGATACTATTTCAATGACACTTTTTTCTTGAGTTAAGTCTGAGAAACAGTCTCCTATCTGTCTTGCACCTGTTTCATGTTTGTCTTACTTGTCATCCAAGCAACCATCAATTTAAGATCTGGGAGCCACTTCTTAAATGAGATGCTAAGGCTCATTTGAACCACAATGACTATGATAACTGGGTCCTTGCAACATGTGACTTTGCTGAGTGCTTTATATGCAATATTGTATTTAATCCATAATAATAAAACTCAGGATTTTTGTTCATCCTGTTTTAGAGATGTAGAAATTGAAGCTCATAAAGATCAATTAATTTTCCCAAGGTCACACAGCTGGAAAACAGTAATGCCTGGATTCAAGTCCAGGTCTAAACTGCTAAAAATTCTGAGTACACAACTATCCATTGCCTGGCCATTTGTCTGGGTGTAAAGATACACCCACAGCATTAGCAGAACACAATGGAGAGTCACTCTCCAGACCTGGAGGACAGGCCAGTTGAGTGGCCTTGTCTTTGCTGCATCTTTAGTACACGCTGACCCGCACAAGATGGAGCCATCTTCACAAATGCACATAGTGCACGCAGCCAGTGAACTTGACTGGGCCACCTCCCTATGTCCCTATTGCTCAGGGTTCTCCTTTCTTTGTCTCTGACCTGTGTTGCTCGGCCGCAGTCCATTTAGGATTGCTTTTTAGACTATAATATCCCAGAATGTCAGATGGAATCCAGAGAACTGACAGTGTACCACCACATGCAGAAGTGAGAATATTTCTTCCCAACTCAAATTATTTATGGTCTAACAGTTAACCAGTCACTCAACTTGAAGATTTTGGCACCGTTGGGCTGTTTTATTACCCTCAGCATAAAGATGCCTGTACATAAACAACATTTACTATGACAGTCTGCTAGCTGGCTTGTTAAGACCATGTTGTATCAGGACAGAATAGTTCAAACTTAAGCACAGAGCACAGTGCTGGTGGTGTTCGCCTATATCTGAGCACGCCTGGCTCCTGGTAAGAGCTCACATATCTTGTTAACACATTCATCCAATAATTAATTAACATGTGCCTACTATGTGCAAGGGTGTTCTGTAGAACTGGAAGACCCAGAGGAGAGAAAAGAGTCCCTATAATGGTTAGGCTACCATGCTAAGGAATGGCAAGGAGGCCAATGTGGCAGAAGTGATGAGTACAAAGGGGAATGGGTGTGAGGCAGGTAGACAGTTAACAGGAAGACTGAGGGGAGGGGTAAATATGCGACCTGATTGGATAGGGCTTCCTATATGGTGGTCAGGTCTTTGGATATTTATTGAATAGATGAATGAATGACTAGGTCAGTGAGTAAATTAATGAATGAGTAAATTACTAAATGAATCTCAAAGTGCTTGTCCTGTGCATATTGTGCTCAGGGGCCAGGACTCATCATAGCAGCCCTATTTACTGAATCCATACAACACACTAAGCAATCCAAGCAATGATCTTCATTCACCCCCGGAAATATCCCAGTTGGGGACATATGGCCCTCTTTGCTGAGTGAGGAATGAAGGCAAGAGTGGTTGAGGAACCTGCACAAGGTTTTTACCGGGTAAACATAATAGTTACAACTTTTTTTATTATTATTACTTTTGGCAGTATGGGATTTGAACCTAGCACCTTGTGCTTGCTAGGCAGGAGTTCTACCACTTGAGTCATCCTGCCAGTTCCTAGTTATAACTCTTCGTTTTTTTTAAAACAACCTAAAATTATCATAAATGGATTCTGGCCTTTAAATAGTATCTATAGCATACAAATAACTGTGGAATGTGTAAGTTACAGTTATCTATGTCTATCAATCTTAAGTCTATCAATTTAAGTCTATCAATCTTTTTTCTTAAATTATGAAAATAAATTCTCACTGAAAGAATTTAAAGAGTATAGAAGTGCATAAAAAACTAATCCCCTTTCTCTTTGAGGATAACCCCTTGCGGTAACCAACATCAGTCACTGGGTATATTTTCTTCTTCTCCTCCTCTTTTATTTTACATTTTCTTGTTTTTACTTATTACAACATGGATACATTTCCACAGAAATCGATATGTTTCTAACATATTTTTCTTAATAGTTGTTTAATATCCCAAGGTATAGATACACTGATTTATTTAGCTATGCCCTTTCTGATGGACCTTCATGCTGTTTCTGGTTATTTTATTACTATCAACAAAGCTACAAAAATAATTCTTATAAAATATATTTTTATGCTTTGATTTTTTTTGAAATAGAGTCCTAAAAAATGCTAGAAACATTTATAATTTGATAAATCTTATGAGCTTATTTTCTAAGCATGATTTATCACCCTGCTATCAGTAAGATTTCATATTGCCCTTTCTCCATATCATCAAAAACAGTTTCCTCTTAAAGCCTTTTGCCAAATTTATAGACAAGAAATGGTCTCTCTTTTTCTTTTTCCTTTTTTACTGTGTGAACATTTATTCACATTACTTATTTATTTATTTTTTTGGTGGGACTAGGGTTTGAACTTAGGGCTTTGCACTTATAAAACAGGAGCTCTACCACATGAGCCACACCTCAAATCCATTTTGCTCTGGTTGTTTTGGAGATGGGGTTTTGCACACTATTTGCCTGGGATGGCCTTGCACCATGATCCTCCCAATCCCAGTCTCCTAAGTAGCTAGGATTACAGATCCACTGGCACCCAGCTATTTATTCACATGCATTGGTCATTACATTAAACTATCTATAAATTACTTATTTGAATCATTTTATAATCTTTTTCTCTAGCATTGCCTTCTTATAGATTGAAGGAATTTTTTTGATGAATATTCTCATTATACTTTATGTCTTTGTCTTTTTATACTGATTATGGTATCTTTCATTATGCACACGTTTTAAATTCATATTCGTTATGGTTCATTTTTGCTTGAGGGTTTTGAGGGCTTTGGCTTATTTACAAGGCACTCCCATTCCAAGATTGTATAAATTTTCCTTCTAATATTCTTAAATATTTTCTTTATTAAAGTATTTGTGATGGGATTTTTCAAGATAGTGTCTCGTGAACTGTTTGCATGGGCTGGCTAAGAACCATGATCCTCCTGATCTCTGCCTCCTGAGTAGCTATGATTACAGGCATGAGCCACCAGTGCCCAGCTGAACTTTTATTTATTTATTTATTTATTTTGTTTTACATTTGCAATCTATTTTTTGCATATGGTGTGAGGTAGGGGTCTAATTTTATAAAGTCATAGACCTTAAAGGGATATTTTATTTTTAGTATAGACACCAATACTCAAGAGTAAGTGAAAATGAATTAGTAGTCACCAAATATGTTTATATTTATTTCACCAACCACATTAACCAGAGATCTTAGTACTTTTAGTACAGTCTATAGTGACACCTGTCAGAGATGAAGCAAGATCTTATTTGAGTCAACAAATTACAAATATTTACTTTACCAGGCTAAGCACTGATCTAACAGCTCCTCTCTGCTGCAGGCATTGGCAGGTGTGTGGTGTAGCATTTACTTAATGTATTAGCATTCTATGCCTCTTCTTAAAAGACACTTAGAAGATAGAGGATCCTATTTCAAACCCTTGTGAGCTGGGAGTTCAGAAATAGCTTTGGTATTCTGGTGAATCTATTTTCTAAATGTTCATTCCGGAGTGGTAGAAACTTTTGACCTTGATGCTGACTATGATTAGCACAGCAATCATTCTTCTATAATTAAAAGGCAGACAAGAATTTTCTTTGGCTTGTTTATTAATTCCCTTATGAATCTTGGTGTTTTTTTTTTTTTAATCCAGCAATAAGGACAAAGTGTTTTGTGTGAGTCATGATGGATTGTGGGTATAGTTACCTCAAAGATAGAGGCCAAGACCACTCCCCCACTTAAAGAATAACCACTGCCTCTTGTGTTTGGCTCCAGGGGACACCGTGACCCTGATAATACAATGTGCTCCCCTCCTTCCCCTCCCATGGCCTACCAGTAGTATGCAGACACACAGCCCTTATATAATCAGCCATAGGAGTTTTATTCATTTTAGATACTGATTTTCCACCAGCTAAGAGAGAGAGGCCAACATCCTATTGCAGGACCAGCAACAGTTGTAAACCTTTGCATTGTGGGACCAGCCTTTTGCAATCTTGCCCGTGTGTACCTAACTTTGCAGGTTCTGAGTCCCAGGATCTCTGCTCAGCCCCAGGCTTTTGCCTGTATATGCAAGGTACAGTTGTGAATCATATTTTATGTCTCAATTTTAATAACGCCTATTCCTCTGGATCGCTTGGTTTGTGTTGGCACTGTGCTAAGTACATCTTGTGCCTCTTTCATTTTATCCTCCTCTTATAAGGAAGTGTGCTTATTATTCCTACTTTCAGAAAAGGCAATTGCGGCCTTGAGGTGGCAAATAACTTGCCCAAGTGGGATCCAGGGAAGACTCTGCCTGACCGCAAGGCCCTGGTGTGAGACCCATACACCGACTGCATAAGGCTTCACTCCACTACTTGCCTCTTCTAGATATAAAGCTTCATCAAAGACATGGCCCTTGTACTAATGATACAAGGCAGCAATGATGATGACAGCAGGCACACATGCCTTGTCATTTAGGGAGCCCACCAATAATCCTTGGAGTGGTCCTATTATGATTCCCATTCCGTATGTGAGAAAACAGAGGCACAGGGAAGTCTCACAGCAAGGGAGCAGAGGTCAGCCTGAGGCTGTTCATGATCTTCACCTTTATAGTTAAGGTGGCTTTACTGTCCAATGTCCAATTTATTGAAGTGGCCTTCAGTTCGCTCCCTGGCAGCATGTGTGAAATCCTCCTTCTGGACATCCCTCTGGGCAGCTTCTCTGTAATTCTTCCTCTTAAAAGCTCCTCCCCTTCCTAGGATGTTTTTTTTTTCTAATAATGCTATAATATGGAAGCTCATTTCTGTGATTCCATCAATAACGAAGCGTCCTCTTAGTGGGAAGCCTTCACAAGGGGTTACAACCCCCAATACCACTCAGAGGAGAGAAGTGGACAGCAGTAACCAAAACAAACCAGACATTGAAATGTTATGAAAGAAAAATCCAACAACAGAAAGCCCACTGGAAACATCAACTGCACAGTAAGGTTAGAAAAAGAATGAAGTAGAATACTGTAGGATAAACTAGGAGTTTAAAAATAATTAAAGCTAAAGGTAGTAATAGTGAAATAATAAAAAAGGAGGCAGGATATGAAAAGGGAAAAGAAGCAAGACAGAAAAGAGAGGAACAGCATACAGATGAAGGTATAAGAAATAATAGTAAGGGAGCACAATAAAATAAGTACAGAGAAAGACAAAACAATAAAAACAACAAAAGCAAAAATGCCAGTCAATATTTCTTCCTTGCTGAGGGGAAGAAATGGATTCTTTTTCCTACCAGACTGTCTTTTGCAGTTTACTTACTGTGCGTGTGTATGGGGGTTGGGGGAGGCAGCCATTTTTCTGTCTGAAGTCCAAACAAGTGAGACCAGAAAGGGATGTTTATAGGCTAAGCCCTATCCTGCCTTTCCTGCTGGGCTGAATAGCTGTGAGTGTTTTCCTATATTGGGGTCTGCTCCTATATTGGGGATCAGGAGCCACTCTGGAACAGCTCCCACCTGAACCTGATAACCCCGCCTTCCCCCATGGAATGCCTCCACCCCACCAAAGGCCATCTGCTTGTCCTGGTTTGGCATGGGAAATTCCTGAACAGTTGCTGCTTTCCACCAATCTCTCTGGTCCTCTGAGCAGGCAAGCATATTCAGATCAGTCACATGAAAGCAACCTGCATGGGCTGGGAAAATGCCTGGAATCTGATTGATCCTGTGTGCCCTGACACCTCCCTACCCCCAACTCCCATCTCATATTCACACATAGCTGGTCGCATTCCTCTTTCCAGAGTTCAAGCTACAGTTTGCCCTCCAACCCCCCAAGCCCTCACCCCAATGTATTCTGGTCTTTTGGTATGGCTTGCACTTCCCAACCAAGTAGTCATGTGTTCCTGAATCTGAGTTCAAGTCAGAGCCAGCTTCCTGGGTCCACACTGATCCTCAAGGCAGTTGCTCTCTTTAACCAGTGGAGAGAGGAAGGCTTTTGGTTGTTGGAGATATAAAAGCGTTAAGACCTTCTGCTTTTCCTGGCCAAAAGGCTTGATTTTAAGACCAGTTCCAAGATGACTCCCTTCCATGGCACAGTGAACCAGAAAAGGGAATATAGGGGGCCCCTTTTCCTGTGTATGCTTATTAGGCAGTACTGCCATCTTAAATTATGTTTTTGTAGAACTCTAGCCTGTGTGCCTGTGGGGCTTCTCTAGGTTTTCCTTTTCTCATTTGCTTGCAGCCCTGCTATGGGTGCAGTATCAGTCTCTCCTACCCCTACTGTTTTTAGTGCTTTCTGTAGGGTCTGCTTTTTCACGAATGTAAAGTTCAGTAGTCTTGAATTTCACCTGGTTTGTAACAGTCTACTCTTTTCTGTTGCCTTCCCTTGTCATTCTGTGCCACCCGCCTCTCTCTGCAGCTAAGCTCCTGAATCATGGAGATTCTGGAAAGTTCTGGGTATCTCTAATCCACCATCTCCCTTCCCTCTCAAAATGCTGTTTTTAAAGGATATGTTATTATATTCTTTTTCACAGTAAAGCACAGAAACAAGAGATGGTTAATTTAATTAACAATTGAGTATCTTGTTAGGAATCTAGATTGCCTCTCCCCTGCTAGTTCATAAGTTTTAATGGACCAGCAAAGTCAATGCATAACTGTAGCTCTGGCTTGAGGGCCTTGTCAGCTTTTCATCTGTATTAAAGACTTATTTGCGAGACTGCAGGAAGATGGAAGCTAGAGGGAGGAAGCAGAAAGCAAACCTCCTATAGTGAAATCTTGGAGAGACACTGGAGATACACTTTGCAGGCATAATCAATGAGAAGAGGCATAACTTTGACCCCTCCACACCTCCAGCCGGCGCAGAGAATCTCCACTTCACATTAAACAGAGAAACCAGGAGGGACCCCGGGCCGCCAGTCGCCCACACCCAGATGGCTTGGGAAGACACAGACCAGTTTACTGTCAATTAGTACACTAACACTCCCTGTTTATACCTTTGAAACTTTCTTGTCTGATACCTTGTTCTGTTTTCTCTTTCTTGTCTGTGTATTTGTTTTCCCCCTTTCTTTAACTTCTTGCTTTCCATCTCAGCTCACCCTTCCATTCTAAATATTACCATTGTTATTATTACAAGCTAAAAAATACTTAATTGTACACAGTACAGGGACAGTAACAACACCAAAGACAATGACAGGAAGACAGAAAAAACAGGGAAACCAGTTTCCTCACAGCAAAAAATTAGTACAGGAACCAGAGGGGAATGAAGAAAACAGAAACTCAGACCCAGACTCCAACAAAATGAAGATAAACTATGCCAAAGGACCCAATGAAGCTCACAAGAATAATTAAAAAGAAGACATACTACAGGTACTCAATGAGAATATTATAGAGATGATACTGGATAGAGTCAACCAAAATATACAGGAGACACTCAAGAAATTCCAAGACAACAAAAATACAGAATTTGAAAAAGCAAAAGAAGAAATAAAGGAAACCATAGAAGCACTGTATAAACACCAAAGTGAAACAGAGAACACAATGAATAAACGGATAAATGAACTCAGAACAAAAATAGGCAGCATAAAAGAGGAAACCACCCAGGATATGGAAAAACTCAGAAAAAAGAACGAAACAGAACTGCAAAACAAAATGGAAGGCCAATCCAGCAGAATAGAACAAACAGAAGACAGAATCTCAGAACTTGAAGATGAAATGGTAATTAAAGGAAAAATCGAAGAACTATTGATTAAACAACTCAAGACCTGTGAAAAGAAAATGCAAGAACTCACTGACTCTATCAAAAGACCAAATTTGAGAATCATGGGCATCGAAGAAGGAGAAGAGGTGCAAGTGAAGGGAATGCGTAATATATTCAACAAAATAATAATGGAAAATTTCCCAAATCTAGAGAAAGATATTCCCATACAGATGCAAGAGGCCTCCAGGACACCAAACAGACCAGATCAAAATAGAACTACTCCACGACATATCATCATTAAAACAACAAGTTCAGAAACTAAGGAAAGAACATTGAAGGCTGTAAGAGAGAAAAAACAAGTAACATACAAAGGTAAACCCATCAAAATCACAGCAGACTTCTCAACAGAAACATTAAAAGCAAGAAGAGCATGAGGTGAGATCTTCCGGGCACTGAATGAGAATAACTTCAACCCCAGGATACTCTACCCAGCAAAACTATCATTCAAAATAGATGGAGCAATAAAAGTCTTCCATGATAAGTAGAAACTAAAACAATATGTGACCACAAAGCCACCACTACAAAAGATTCTGCAAGGGATTCTGCACACAGAAAGTGAAACCCAACTTAACCATGAAAAGACAGGCAGCAACAAACCATAGGAAAAGAAAAAGCAAGACAGTAGAGAGTAACCTCGACTTAGGTACACACAATCAAACCTTCAAACAACTAAGACAAATAAATGACAGGAATCACCACATACCTATCAGTACTAACGCTTAATGTTAATGGACTTAATTCACCCATCAAAAGACACCGTTTGACAAAATGGATTAAAAAAGAAGATCCAACAATTTGTTGCTTACAGGAGACCCATGTCACCAACAGAAATAAGCATAGGCTTAGGATGAAAGGCTGGAAGAAGATTTACCAAGCCAATGACTCCCGAAAACAGGCAGGAGTAGCAATACTTATCTCTGACAAAGTAGACTTCAAACCTACATTGATCAAACAAGATAAAGAAGGACATTCCATACTAATAAAAGGGGAAATAGACCAAAAGGAAATAATAATTATCAACCTGTATGTACCCAATGTCAACACACCCAATTTCATCAAACATACCCTGAAAGACCTAAAAGCATATATAAATGCCAACACAGTGGTTGTGGGAGACTTTAACACCCCATTATCATCAATAGATAGGTCATCCAAACAAAAAATCAATAAAGAAATCCAAGATCTAAAATATGCAATAGATCAAATGGACCTAGTTGATGTCTACAAAATATTTCATCCAACCTCTACACAATATACATTCTTCTCAGCAGCCCATGGAACCTTCTCCAAAATAGATCATATCCTAGGGCACAAAGCAAGTCTCAGCAAATATAAGAAAATAGAAATTATACTGTGCATACTATCTGATCACAATGCAGTAAAAGTAGAACTCAACAACAAAAGTAAAGACAAAAAGCATGCAAACAGCTGGAAACTAAATAACTCATTACTTAATGAAAAATGGATCATTGATGAAATAAAAGAGGAAATTAAAAAGTTCCTGGAAGTCAATGAAAATGAAAACACAACTTACCGGAACCTATGGGACACAGCTAAGGCAGTCCTGAGAGGAAAGTTTATAGCCATGAGTGCATATATTAAAAAGACTGAAAGATCCCAAATCAATGACCTAATGATACATCTCAAACTCCTAGAAAAACAAGAACAAGCAAATCCCAAAACAAATAAAAGGAGAGAAATAATAAAAATAAGAGCTGAAATCAACGAAATAGAAACCAAAAAAATCATACAAAGAATTAATGAAACAAAAAGTTGGTTCTTTGAAAAAATAAACAAGATCGATAGACCCCTGGCAAACCTGACTAAAATGAGGAGAGAAAAAGCCCAAATTAGTAGAATCAGGAATGCAAAAGGGGAGATAACAACAAACACCATGGAAGTCCAGGAAATCATTAGAGACTACTTTGAGAACCCATATTCAAATAAATTTGAAAATCTTAAAGAAATGGACAGATTTCTAGATACATATGATCATCTAAAACTGAACCAAGAGGAAATTAATCACCGGAATAGACCTATAACACAAAATGAAATTGAAGCAGCAATCAAGAGTCTCCCCAAAAAGAAAAGTCCAGGACCTGATGGATTCTCTGCTGAATTCTATCAGACCTTTAAAGAAGAACTGACACCAACCCTCCTTAAACTGTTCCACGAAATAGAAAGGGAAGGAAAACTGCCAAACAGTATATGAAGCCAGTATTACACTTATCCCAGAACCAGGCAAAGACACCTCCAAAAAGGAGAACTATAGGCCAATCTCCTTAATGAACATTGATGCAAAAATCCTCAACAAAATAATGGCAAACCAAATTCAACAACACATCATAAAGATTATTCACCACAACCAAGTAGGCTTCATCCCAGGGATGCAGGAGTGGTTCAACATACGAAAATCAATAAATGTAATAAACCACATTAACAGAAGCAAAGACAAAAACCACTTGATCATGTCAATAGATGCAGAAAAGGCCTTTGATAAGATTCAACACCATTTCATGATAAAAGCTCTAAGAAAACTAGGAATAGAAGGAAAGTACCTCAACATTATAAAAGCTATATATGACAAACCTACAGCCAGCATTATACTTAAAGGAGAAAAACTGAAACCATTCCCTCTAAAATCAGGAATGAGACAGGATGCCCACTATCTCCACTCCTATTCAACATAGTACTGGAATTCCTAGCCAGAGCAATTAGGCAAGAAGAAGGAATAAAAGGAATACAAATAGGTAAAGAAACTGTCAAAATATCCCTATTTGCAGACAACATGATCCTATACCTTAAAGACCCAAAAAACTCTACTCAGAAGCTTCTAGACATCATCAATAGCTATAGCAAGGTAGCAGGATATAAAATCAACATAGAAAAATCATTAGCATTTCTATACACTAACAATGAGCAAACTGAAAAAGAATGTATAAAAACAATTCCATTTACGATAGCCTCAAAAAAAATCAAGTACCTAGGTGTAAACCTAATAAAAGATGTGAAAGACCTTTACAAGGAAAACTATACACTTCTGAAGAAAGAGATTGAGGAAGACTATAGAAAGTGGAGAGATCTCCCATGCTCATAGATTGGTAGAATCAACATAGTAAAAATGTCGATACTCCCAAAAGTAATTTACATGTTTAATGCAATTCCCATCAAAATTCCAATGACATTCATTAAAGAGATTCAAAAATCTACTGTTAAATTTATATGGAAACACAAGAGGCCACGAATAGCCAGGGCAATACTCAGTCAAAAGAACAATGCAGGAGGTATCACAATACCTGACTTCAAACTATATTACAAAGCAATAACAATAAAAACAGCATGGTACTGGCACAAAAACAGACATGAAGACCAGTGGAACAGAATAGAGGACCCAGATATGAAGCCATACAACTGTAACCAACTTGTCTTTGACAAAGGAGCTAAAAATCTACGATGGAGAAATAGCAGCCTCTTCAACAAAAACTGCCGGGAAAACTGGTTAGCAGTTTGCAAAACACTGAAACTAGGTCCATGTATATCACCCTATACCAAGATTAACTCAAAATGGATCAAGGATCTTAATATCAGACCACAAACTCTAAAGTTGTTACAGGAGAGAGTAGGAATATTCTGGAGTTAGTAGGTATAGGTAAGAACTTTCTCAATGGGACCCCAGCAGCACAGCAACTAAGAAATAGCATAGATAAATGGGACCACATAAAGCTAAAAAGCTTCTGCTCATCAAAAGAAATGGTCTCTAAACTGAAGAGAACACCCACAGAGTGGGAGAAAATATTTGCCAACTATACATCAGACAAAGGACTGATAACCAGAATATATAGGGAACTTAAAAAACTAAATTCTCCCAAAACTAATGAACAAATAAAGAAATGGGCAAGTGAACTAAGCAGAACTTTCTCAAAAGAAGAAATTCAAATGGCCAAAAAACACATGAAAAAATGCTCACCATCTCTAGCAATTAAGGAAATGCAAATTAAAACCACACTAAGATTCCACCTCACCCTTGTTAGAATAGCCATCATCAGGAACACCACCAACAACAGGTGTTGGTGAGGATGCGGGGGGAAAAAGGAACCCTCTTACACTGTTGGTGGGAATGTAAACTAGTACAACCACTCTGGAAAAAAATTTGGAGGTTACTTAAAAAGACAGACATTGATCTACCATTTGATCCAGCAATACCACTCTTGGGGATATACACAAAAGACTGTGATACAGGTTACTCCAGAGGCACCTGCACACCCATGTTTATTGAGGCACTATTCACAATAGCCAAATTATGGAAACAGCCAAGATGCCCCACCACTGACGAATGGATTAAGAAAATGTGGTATCTATACACAATGGAATTTTATGCAGCCATGAAGAAGAACGAAATGTTATCATTCGCTGGTAAATGGATGGAATTGGAGAACATCATTCTGAGTGAGGTTAGCCTGGCCCAAAAGACCAAAAATCGTATGTTCTCCCTCATATGTGGAGATTAGATCAAGGGCAAACACAACAAGGGGATTGGACTTTGATCACATGATAAAAGCGAGAGCACACAAGGGAGGGGTGAGGTTAGGTAAGACACCTAAAAACTAGCTAGCATTTGTTGCCCTTAATGCAGAGAAACTAAAGCAGATACCTTAAAAGCAACTGAGGCCAACAGGAAAAGGGGAACAGGTACTAGAGAAAAGAATTAACCTAGAAGGTAACACACATGCACAGGAAATCAATGTGAGTCAATGCCCTGTATAGCTATCCTTATCTCAACCAACAAAAACCCTTGTCCCTTCCTGTTATTGCTTATACTCTCTCTACAACAAAATTAGAAATAAGGGCAAAATAGTTTCTGCTGGGTATTGGAGGGGGGGAGAGGGAGGGGGTGGAGTGGGTGGTAAGGGAGGGGGTGGGGGCAGGGGGAAGAAATGACCCAAGCTTTGTTCGCACATATGAATAATAAAATAAAAAAAAGAAAACTATTATTTGCAAATCTTAACATTTATTCATTTATCGGGAATTAAAAATAATCTTTCTCATCTTCCCTTTCAACTTACTTTTTGTCCTTGGACTACTTTCTGTATCTCAGCATCTAATCAGTGCTAGCTTTAACTCTTTCAGCTTTACTTCTGATCCCTAGATCCAAGTCAGATGTCTCTTCTAAGCTTGAGACCTGGTTTCCACCCATCCCCTGGACACTGCTGATGCTCCATACAAGACACCATCATGTCTGAGACCTTGCAAACCAGGCAGGGCCTTCTCTTGACTTACCAGTTTCTGATTATGACACTCCTATTCCTGTTGCTTGGGCCTAAAATCCACGATCTTTTTTAGGACTACTTTCTTCTCTGAAACCCTATTCACTAATTTGCCTATTTACTATGAAGTAGTGGAATACAAGTAATATGTATCCATTCATTCATTCACTCAGCAAATCCCACACAATGGCTACTTGGATCATGGATGCAAGACCAGATTAGACAAAGATACCATTTGAAAAGCTTTGACAATTAACATGTAACAGAAAACAGATAATGATAAGTAGTCAAAGTAAGATTTGTGTGAGTTCTCAGAAGGAGTTGCTCTTAGCTGAAGAGCGTAGGTTTTCTCACATTCCTTCTCTTCCCTTCCACGCCACCAGATCTCAAACACAGAAACAAAAAGTGATGTTCAATGTTTTGTTCAGAAATGCAGGCTATTCCTAGTAGTCGGTTTTTTGTTTGGTTTTTGTCTTTTGTTTTTTGGGTTTTTTTTGGTGTGACTGGGGTTTGCAGGCTGTTCCTAATAGTGTACAAATCCTGCACCAGCTACCCCAGTCAGCTTTAGATTTCAGTCTATGTTCAACAAGGAGCTTCTGGAAGGTTTTGATCAGGGAAGAACGTTATCATTGAATCCATTACTTTCACAGGCTTGTTCTGGATTCTGATAGTGAACTAATTATAGCAGAGTACAGGTGGAAGCCAGGAAGCTAGTTAGGAGCCTATTAAGATCGTTTAGGCAAAAAAAAAAAAAAAAAAGACATTTTTCTCTAGAGCAGATGTGAGCAAATTATGGCCAATGGACCAAATTGCCTGTTTTTCTAAATAAAGTTTTATTGGAGCTGGTGGCTCACACTGCTAATCCTAGCTACTCAGGAGGCAGAGATCAGGAGGATCACCATTCAAAGCCAACCCCAGGCAAATAGTTTGGGAGACCCTATCTCAAAAAAATCCTTTGCAAAAAAAGGGGCTGGTGAAGTGGCTCAGGTTGTAGGCCTTGAACCACTTCAAACCCTAATACTGCAAATAAATAAAGTTTTATTGGAACACAGCCATAACCATTTGTTTACATATTGTCTATGGAGGCTAGATTACAGCATAGTTGTGTACAGACCATCTAAAGTTTTGCGTTCTACAGAAAAAGTTTGACAATCTTTTGATCTGAACACACAGCCTCCTTTCAAGTCTTAGAACAAACAAATCATTGTTCTCAACCCAGGGACTAGGGAACATATTTCATCTGCTCAGAATTTTCTACCCCATTATTTGCAGGGGCTTCTTTATTGGTTTTCAGGTCTCAGATTCAATGACAGACAAGTCTGTGGAGTTGAAAAGAAGCCCTTCTATTTGATTGCTCACATTGTTTTAATCTTTTTGCACTTTTCTAACTGGCCACAGTTTTGAATTATACACATGTCTGTTTCTTGTCTGATGGTAAATGCCTCACAGAAGGGGAGCATGTCTGTTTCACTCATCATTGTGTCTAACAGTCTGCATTGTCTTTAAATATAAGGTACTAAAGAAACATTCTGTTTGGGGGCTTGGTAATTAATAACATTACACAATTTTTGTGAGTCACTTAGTGGAGTCTATACTAAAAATGAAAAATGAAACTGTAAAAGTTTATCTTGACAATAAAACAGGCACATAAAATGTAGCACAAGCTAATAAGAAAAAGGTAGTAATACAAATAAAAAAATAAAGCAATATAGTTGAACAAGTAAATATCTCTCAAAAAGAGCTGAAAAATGGCCAATGTAATTATGAAAAAAATTGCTTCAGCTTAGTTATCTAGGAATGCAAGTTAAAAGCTACAAGGCAAACTGCAATTAAAACCACACAAATCCCCAGGATGGCTAAAATTGAAGAGACAGAAACTATGCAAGGACATGGAGAAAATGAAAC
This sequence comes from Castor canadensis, assembly GCF_047511655.1. Lineage (NCBI taxonomy): Eukaryota > Metazoa > Chordata > Mammalia > Rodentia > Castoridae > Castor > Castor canadensis. The sequence continues at coordinate 118,023,009 of NC_133395.1, read as the reverse complement.
TTTCTTACACTGCTGGTTGGAGGATAAATTGTTATAATGGCTTTGAAAAACTTTGGTGCTGCTTACTGAAGCTGAGCTCATACATTCTCTGTGACCCAACAGAATTGCTCACATGTGCTCACCCAAAGACCTAGAAAGAATGTAAACAGCAGCACTACTTGAAATAGTCACAAATACCCATGAATAATATGCTTAGTGATATATGCATTTACATACACTGGATTATATAGCAACAAAAATGCACCAGCTATCATCATTCTATACAACAAAATGAATGAATCCTTCAAATGCAATGTTGAAAGAAAAACACTAGACATGAAACAAGTACATGTAAATGGATAAAAAGAAACAGGTGAAACATATTTATGGTGTTTCAAGTAGTTAGAGAAGGGCATGGTAGCATATACCTATAATCACCAGTTTGAGGCCAGCCTGGGCTACATAGCAAATTCAAGACCAGCTTGAGCTACAAAGAGAGAACCCTGTCTCATAAAACAATAACAATAGCAAAGAAATCAGGGGAGTGGTTATCTTTGAATGGGTAACAACTGGAATGGGGCCACAAGGTTTGCTGCTGGTCAGCCACTTATGTTGTGTTTCTTAATCTGGGTGTTAACTGTACAAGGAAGTGTGGTTGGTTTGTACAAACTTATCAAAAGTACATGTTGGGTAATGCACTTTTCTCTGTTTTATACTTCAAAGGAATATTAAACAGATATTTGAAATGGCTGATCACTTCCTAAACGAGAAAGGTAAAATATGCTTCCTGCAATATAAACCCTTAGAAGAAGAGTATTTAAAAAAAAATCTATAAGCCTGCTGCTCATCATAGAGCAGGACAGACGTTCATTGATCTACACAATTATATTAGAAATAGGCCATTAGTGGTTTCCAGAACACATTAAAATCAACATCCTTGAGCTAAAGTAGGGTAAAAATAAAATATCAATGATAGTTTATAAGTTTTGAAAAAAAATACAACACAGTTACACTTCCGTTCCTACAGAGGAATTTCACTACAAGTTTGTATGGGGAGGACAGTCCATCCCCATAGTTCAGATAAGGAAACTGAGACCTGAGGAGTTCTAGGTCACCAGAAATAGTGGCAGAGATGCGCTCCAAATCCTCATCCACCCCATTTTATAGAGGAAAACTTTCTGAAAACCTTTCATAGCACAACAGATGAATTTTTTATATATATTAAGAATTTTTCTTGTCTAGCATATATAAGGCCCTTGGTTCAATCCTCAGCACCACAAAAAAAGAAACAAAAAATACATACATATAAGGACCAAAATCAACTGTAAACTTGGTGGTTTTTAAAAACAAATTAATAGTTTATTAATCATAGCTATGTATTCATGTTTGAAAGTGGTTATGCAAATGAGTCATGACATATGCATCAATTCTGAAGACAATGTTTGATGCATATGTGAATTCAAGGATATCTAAATATTTTAAAGGTGAAATAGCCTGAGGACTGGGGAACCAAGAGCACAGTTGGAAAACTGGGTTCTTGCCTTGCTTGCACTTGCTGTAGGGGGTGCCAGAGGCTGAGGCTGTACTCCAGCATCCCATGGGAGAGCACTAACTTTGCTCAATGCTTTTTAGCCATTTGACTTGGTCCCACACAGGGCTTCTATCTGCTTCCTGTTTACATTCTCTTCTGCAAACAGCACTGTGTTTCACTTTGGTGAACGTCCTTCCTCTACTTTCAGTTACATTATGTTGTGGGTCAGACCTCACCACACCTTAGGGCCTGCAACCAGAGCTTTCCATTCCCTGGGTATAGTAACAAGTGCAGTGGGGAAACAAAGGAGACTGGGTCAAAGAGGGCCAAATAATGGTCAGTGTTAGAACTTTGGTTACAATTACTGAGAAATGGAAGTTGTCTGGAGTCCCAACATTACGCTGACAATAAGCTAAAATTAAAAATGGTTTCTAGAATAGCTGCTCAGAAAGACTAGTGCTAAATCTGACCAGAGGTGTGCACATGCTTTTTCTCTCTTTCTTTCTTTTGCTTTTTCTCTTTTTTTTGGTGGGAGTAGGATTTGAACTCAGGGATTTGCATTTACAAAGCATACCCTCTACTGCTTGAGCCACACCTACAGCCCATGTTTTTCCTTTTTTAAAATGGAAATAGTCTTACCTTTTTTTCTGGCTTAAACATAATATATTCATTCCAAGATGGTGGCTAGAGGGAGGAAGCAGAAAGCATGCCTCCTAAAGTAAAATCTTGGAGAGACACTGGAGATACACCTTACAGGAAAAACCACCAAGAAGAGGCAAAACTTTGACTCCTCTACACCTCCAGCCTGAGCATAGCATCTCTACTTCATGTTAAACGGAGAAACCAGGAGGGCTCCCATGCCACCGCCAGACAGCAGCGCCCAGATGGCTTGGGAAGACACAGAACACAAGGCAAGCTAAGAGGCATGCAGTACTCCCACAGACAACCCTGAGCCAGATCAGCATAGCCCCCTGGACAGACTGACCCCCACCCAGGGAAAAAAGAAAAAAAAACTGAATAATAAGCAATAACAACAAAAAAGACACGTACCAAAGAGGGCGGGGCGCCCTGAGCGCCAAAGAGCGGGGGAGGAGAAATCCCTCACAACAAGTCGGCTGGAGAAGGCAGGAGTGGTGGCACACACCCAGCAACCAGAAGTGGGAAAGCTTGTAAAAGTGGCGGTGGGAGGAAAAATTAACAGGAGAAGGGGGAAGACCCACTTCCTATGTGAACTGTAAATAAATGCACAGGCCTGAGAAAGCTGGTGCAGTGTCACATCCCCCAGTGTGCTTGGAAAGGGGAAAGCTAGTAACAGTGGAGGTCGCACCCAGGAGAATGCTAAGTAAACAAGTCTGAGGGGCTAGGTGAGTGTTAAGCTCATCCCTGAGATCTGCATAAATAAAGCCTCCAGCAAAAGCAGGATGACAGCAGTGGGCAGGTGAGCCACAGCCTCAGATAGCCATTCACAGAACTGTCTCCAGACTCTCTTTTTTTCTCTCTTCCTTTGATGAGACAACAACTGAACTATACCTGCATGCTGAAAAACTTACTGAAACTGTATTGCATTTGAACTTGGGACACTTTGTGGTATTTTTTTTTGTTTTGTATTGTTTTGGTTTTTTTTGGTTTTTTCCTCTTTGATCAGACAATGACAGAACTACTTTGGAGACACCATCTCCAGGATTGGAGGCTGAGGGACTGACACCAAAATTATTAAGACTGAAACTTTATTGCATTTGAACTTGGAGATTTTTTTTCTTTCACTTATTTATTTATTTATTTTTTCAATCCTCTCTCTGTCTCTCTAATGCCTGTTCAGCTTACTGTTGATTAGTACAACATCTGTCCCTGTATATATCTTTGAAACTTTTTTTGTTTGTTTCTTTGTTTTGTTTTTTTCTACTTGTTTGTTTTTTCTTTTTTCTTCTTCCATTCTAAATATCACCATTGTAATTATTACAAGCTACAAAATACTTAATTACACACAGTACAGGGACAATAACAACACCAAGGGCAATGATGTGAAGACAGAAAAAAACAGAGAAACCAGTTTCCCCACAGCAAAAAATTAGTACAGGAACCAGAGGGAAATGAAGAAAACAGATACTCAAATACAGACTACAACAAAATGAAGAGAAACTATGCCAAAGACCCAGTGAAGCCCACGAGAATAATCTAAAAGAAGAAATATACAGGTAATCAATGAGAATTTTATAGAGATAATACTGGATATGGTCAACCAAAATGTACAGGACACACTCAAGAAATTCCAAGACAACAAAAATAGAGAATTTGAAAAAGCAAAAGAAGAAATAAAGGAAACCATAGAAGCACTGTATAAACACCAAAGTGAAACAGAGAACACGATGAATAAACGGATAAATGAACTCAGGACACAAATAGACAACATTAAAGAGGAAACCACCCAGGATATGGAAAACCACAGAAAAAAGAACGAAACAGAACGGCAAAACAAAATGGAAGGCCAATCCAGCAGAATAGAACAAAGAGAAGACAGAATCTCAGAACTTGAAGATGAAATGGTAATTAAAGGAAAAAACCAAAGAACTGTTAATTAAACAACTCAAGACCTGTGAAAAGAAAATGCAAGAACACACCAACTCCATTAAAAGACCAAACTTGAGAATCATGGGCATCAAAGAAGGAGAAGAGGTGCCAGCGAAGGGAATGTGTAATAATTTCAACAAAATAAACTTGAAATAAACATTCAAGTAAACATTCAAATAAACTTGAAAATCATGAAGAAATGGACAGATTTCTAGATACTTATGATCATCCAAAACTGAACCAAGAGGAAATTAATCACCTGAATAGATATATAACACAAAATGAAATTGAAACAGCACTAAAGAGTCTCCCCAAAAAGAAAAGTCCAGGACCTGATGGATTCTCTGCTGAATTCTATCAGACCTTTAAAGAAGAACTGACACCAACCCTCCTTAAACTGTTCCATGAAATAGAAAGGGAAGGAAAACTGCCTAACACATTTTATGAATTAAGTATTACATAAATATATGAAATAAGTATTACACTTATCCCAAAACCAGGCAAAGACACCTCCAAAAAGGAGAACTATAGGCCAATCTCCTTAATGAACATTGCTGCAAAAAACCTCAATAAAATAATGGCAAACAATTCAACAACATATCAAAAAGATCATTCACCACGACCAAGTAGGCTTCATCCCAGGAATGCAGAGGTGGTTCAACACACAAAAATCAATAAACATAATAAATGACATTAACAGAAGCAAAGACAAAAACCACATGATCATCTCAATAGATGCAGAAAAAGCCTTTGATAAGATTCAACACCATTTCATGATAAAAGCTCTAAGAAAACTAGGAATAGAAGGAAAGTTCCTCAACATTATAAAAGCTATATATGACAAACCTACAGCCAGCATTATACTTAAAGGAGAAAAACTGAAACCATTCCCTCTAAAATCAGGAACTAGGTAAGGATGCCCACCATCTCCACTCCTAGTCAACATAGTACCGGAATTCCTAGCCAGAGCAATTAGGCAAGAAGAAGGAATAAAAGGAATACAAATAGGTAAAGAAACTGTCAAAATATCCCTATTTGGAGATGACATGATCCTATACCTTAAAGACCCAAAAAACTCTATGCAAAAGCTCCTAGACACCATCAATAGCTATAGCAAGGTAGCAGGATATAAAATCAACATGAAAAATCATTAGCATTTCTATACACTAATAATGAACAAACTGAGAAAGAATATATGAAAACAATTCCATTTACAATAACCTCAAAAAAAATCAAATACCTAGGTGTAAACCTAACAAAGGATGTGAATGACCTCTACAAGGAAAACTATCAACCTCTGAAGAGAGAGATTGAGGAAGACTATAGAAAGTGGAGAGATCTCCCATGCCTATGGATTGGTAGAATCAACATAGTAAAAATGTCGATACTCCCAAAAGTATCTACATGTTTAATGCAATTCCCATCAAAATTCCAATGACATTCATTAAAGAGATTCAAAAATCTACCATGAAATTTATATGGAAACACAAGAGCCCACAAATAGCCAAGGCAATACTCAGTCAAAAGAACAATGCAGGAGGTATCACAATACCTGACTTCAAACTATATTACAAAGCAATAGCAATAAAAACAGCATGGTACTGGCACAAAAACAGACATGAAGACCAGTGGAACAGAATAGAGGACCCAGATATGAAGCCATACAACTGTAACCAACTTGTCTTTGACAAAGGAGCTAAAAATCTACGATGGAGAAATAGCAGCCTCTTCAACAAAAACTGCCAGGAAAACTGGTTAGCAGTTTGCAAAAAACTGAAACTAGGTCCATGTATATCACCCTATACCAAGATTAACTTAAAATGGATCAAGGATCTTAATATCAGACCACAAACTCTAAAGTTGTTACAGGAGAGAGTAGGAATATTCTGGAGTTAGTAAGTATAGGTAAGAACTTTCTCAATGGGACCCCAGCAGCACAGCAACTAAGAGATAGCATAGATAAATGGGACCTCATAAAGCTAAAAAGCTTCTGCTCATCAAAAGAAATGGTCTCTAAACTGAAGAGAACACCCACAGAGTGGGAGAAAATATTTGCCAGCTACACATCAGACAAAGGACTGATAACCAGAATATATAGGGAACTTAAAAAACTAAATTCTCCCAAAACTAATGAACAAATAAAGAAATGGGCAAGTGAACTAAGCAGAACTTTCTCAAAAGAAGAAATTCAAATGGCCAAAAAACACATGAAAAAATGCTCACCATCTCTAGCAATAAAGGAAATGCAAATTAAAACCACACTAAGATTCCACCTCACCCTTGTTAGAATAGCCATCATCAGCAACACCACCAACAACAGGTGTTGGTGAGGATGCGGGGGGAAAAAGGAACCCTCTTACACTGTTGGTGGGAATGTAGACTAGTACAACCATTCTGAAAGACTGTGACACAGGTTACTCCAGAGGCAACTGCACACCCATGTTTATTGCGGCACTATTCACAATAGCCAAATTATGGAAACAGCCAAGATGCCCCATTATTGACAAATGGATTAAGAAAATGTGGTATCTATACACAATGGAATTTTATGCAGCCATGAAGAAGAACGAAATGTTATCATTTGCTGGTAAATGGATGAAATTGGAGAATGTCATTCTGAATGAGGTTAGCCTGGCCCAAAAGACCAAAAATCGTACGTTCTCCTTCATATGTGCACATTAGATCAAGGGCCAACACAACAAGGGGATTGGACTTCGAACACATGATAAAGCGAGAGCACACAAGGGAGGGGTGAGGTTAGGTAAGACACCTAAAACTAGATAGCATTTGTTGCCCTCAATGCAGAGAAACTAAAGCAGATACTTTTAAAGCAACTGAGGCCAATAGGAGAAGGGGACCAGGAACTAGAGCAAAGGTTAGATCAAGAATAATTAATCTAGAAGGTAACACACATGCACAGGAAATCAAAGCGAGTCAACTCCCTGTATAGCTATCCTCATCTCAATTAGCAAAAACCCTTGGTCTTTCCTATTATTGCTTATACTCTCTCTACAACAAAATTAGAGATAAGAGCAAAATAGTTTCTGCCAGGTAGTGAGGGGGTGGGGAGGAGAGGAAGAGGGTGAGGGGGTAAGGGATGGGGTGGGGGAAGGGGGGAGAAATGACCCAAACATTGTATGCAGATATTAATAAATAATAATAATAATATATTCATGCTAAAAAGAAAGACATCTCAAAAAGCATAAAAAAGTAGGGAAAAGGAACTCATATGCCTTCTATACATTTTTATCTAAATCAATAGTTACAGAGAAAGAGCGAGAGCTCTCTCTTTTTAAACCCAGAATGATTCAACATATGGCTTTGTAACCTGCTCTTGATATTTAAAAATATGGCATGGACTTTTCTTTTCAAAATTTGTAAATATATTCCAACATTTTCCTTTTTGGTAAGCATGATTTATGATAGTTAATGTTAACAAATAATTAAGAGCTTCTACTCTGATATTTCTTATTATTTCTCCTAAAATTCATATTTGTGATTAAATGAAACAAAATGTTTAAGATAAATGTTTAAGTTAACGTCAAGATAAAGATAAGCAAAAATTTATATAAAAGAGATTCCTCTATTGGGCATATTTCAGAAGGAGTACAAGTGAGCACACAATAGAGATTTCTGCACATCCATGTTTATCACAGCACTATTCATAATCGCCAAGTTATGGAATCAGCCTAAGTGCCCATCAACAAATGAATGGATAAAAAATGTGGTATATATACACTGTGGAATATTATTCAGCCATAAAGAAGAATGGAATTATTTTGTTTGTAGGAAAATGGATGGAACTGGAGATCATCATGTTAAGGTGAAATAAGTCAGTCTGAAAAAGAGAAATACCTCATGTTTTCTTCTCATATGTGGAATCTAGATTTAAAGAAGAAAAAAATAAGAACATGAACATAAATGGAGAACTATTTGAAGAGGAGCCAGTGGGAAGTATGAGTGGGAAAAGAGAAGACAAAAGGAAGAACATGGTCTAAGTACATTATAGGCATGTATGAAAAAATCATAATGAAACCCACTTCAAAAATGATATGAAAGAGGAGGGGGTTAATAAAGAGTAATGGGGTGAATATGATCACAGCATATTATATACATCTATACAACCATCACGATGAAACTCCCCACAATGTACAATTAATATGTGCCAATAAAAATGTGGGGGAAAAGACATTCTTGTGACATGGTATTCTAAACCAAGACATTCAATCCACATGGCTAAATGATTCTGACTAGAGTTGTACCCATTACTCCCATGGGCACTATCTAAGAGTGCATGTTCTCTACTGTCCTTAGTGATACTCTATAGTCTTATACTTTTCAATTTTTCCACTCTCTTGACTTTGACATTATCAGAGGGCGTCCACATAGATTAGAAAGGAAGTTGCAAGGAGTAAAAGATTGGGCCAGGAAGAACCTGAGAGAGGAGGAGGAATTCGGCACATGAGGGAGGGCTGAAGCCTTTGAACTTCAGTGTCCCTGGTGAAGGTTGGAATCTATGATGTGAGTGAATCTTCTAATAAATATTCACAGACTATAAAAAGACAGGTAATTATTAAACCATTAAGATGATCAAAAGATCTTAATTGAGTTAATACAAAATGTTCATGTTCTGAATAACACTGAGACCCTTAGAGACCAGTCCAAGATGTCACAAAGAAGTAGTCTCTTGTGAATAAATGGACAGGAAGCATTTTGGACATGGCCTAGCTCCTGTGGAAAGCTTCCCCAGACTGTCACTACTGGTTACCGTAAACATTCATGACTACACTTGCCTTCTGGAAGGACAGGAAATCAATAAGAACAAGGACTTTGGGAAAGAAGTGTGACATATATTTCCCCAGGGAATGTTGAACCAACTCTCTAAACCAACAACAAATACCTCCAATAGCCTGTTTAACACTGTCTGCCTTTGGGCCAGGTACCTAGGAATTCGAAAGTTTAAGATCACTTGTCTTTCCAGAAGTGAACCAATGCTGGGCTAGCCTTTGTACTTGCTTCTCCTTGGCATGGGACAGCAATTCCTACTCATACTCCAAGCCTGGATGGAAATGCAGCCTCCTTTGTGAAACCTTTGCACCCCAACCCACAGCTTCCTTGAACTCTTTCAGGAAATAGAACAAATGTGGAGCTCAATGTCTACACCCAGCTAACCATGTGGTTGGTCTCCAGGTGAGAGGATAGTGGTCTTTCCACTGGACTGAGAGACAGGGCAGCATATGCTCCCTATTTCTTTCTAGTGCCTCTTGAATTTGGCTTCATACCTGTCACAAATTAACTACAAGTATGAGTGTGCAAAAATGGGCAGAAAGATGGTAGCCACTGATAAATGTTGAGGGATTGTTGACAATATTTATTCACCTGTATTTCATTTCTTTCCACAGAGCATTCAAGATGCAACAAATGGATAAATAAATGACAAGTGAATCAATAAGGTCTTTCTTGTCCCCAGTCTGTGGATGAAGAAAACAATGGATAATGAAAATAGGGATTTCTCTGAGATTATGTAACACACCCAAGGTCACACCAGTAAAGAGCACATATTTGAACTTGGGTTGTAAACGCCAAAGATTATGTTCTTAATAATGATGTTTTCCTGCCTCCAGATCTCTGCTTACATTACTTTCTATTCTGAAAGTCATTTGAAAACTGAGTAGGAAGAAAAGCCCATACCAAATCCATCCATTTTTACAACAATCTCAGTAGAAATGGGTTCTCTTTGATGGGTTAGAGAAGTGGTGGTGGTGGGGAGAGATCAGAGAGAGATTATCAAGGGGATTTTCAGTGGCATGAGCCATTCCAATGTACCATGTCCTTTTATGCTCTAATGGGGAGCGGGGTGGCAGCTTGCTGGATAGGCCTGGGAACGATAGTTTTAAATGGATAATAAACCCACTGTTTTGAATGGACACAAAAGCTCAACAAACGCTTTGATCATCAAATCGGCACACACAAAATTCAAATAAATCAGACTTGGAAATGATGAATTCATGACTTTACAAATGCTAATTAAATTAATATCAACAGTGGTCTAGGCAAAAGTTCAAACAGAAACTGGCCCCTACTCCCTCCATGGTGCTCCCTGGCAGAAGGTAAGGTCACCTCTAGCAGAGTGACATTTGGGATGGGGCCAGAAGCATACAGAAAGCTGTAGGTGATACCTACCAAGATTGCCAAGTAGCCGTGATTGTCCTGGGACCCTTACTGCTGATGAGAGGCAGTCACACCTGCCCTCACCCAGGACTCATTGTGTTCACAGCCCCCGCAGCTTCCACGTGCACTTTCTGACTCATCATCACATTTCAGTACCCGGTACCAGACCTGAACTAATCTTTTTATTATCATCCTTCCCATCCCACTTCTTAGGCCCCCATTTGCTCCTGTGTACAACAGTCTTGTCTACATCGATAGTGTACCATGCAGTAAATACTGCAGATACATCTGCTTTATTCACAAAGTCTTGGCCTCCATGGAGCATACATTCTAGTAAAAGAGAAAATAAAATATAATCTTAGCATTGAATGATGGGAAGTAAAAAGCAATGTATGGGGATAGAAAAGAATGACTTCTATTAGTTTTTAAGTAGAGCAGTCATGAGAAAGTAATAGAAGAGCAGAGACTGCAATGAATTGAGAAAATGAGTCATTTGAATTTCATACTAGGGAAAGTATGTTTGAGGTAGAGGCAAGAGTACATGAAAAGGCACTGAGGTGGGAAAAGAACTAGGGATCTTCAAGAAGAAAGGAGACTGGTGGGTCTGGAATGCAGTAATCAGAGCCAAGAGTAGACAATGGGTTTGGACACTTTACTATTGGGTAGATGAAGTAAAAAATTGGGAATGGTGACAGGAAAAGGAGCAAGAGGTCCAGGTGAGAACATCGGCTCTGTCTAGACAGTGGGGTAGATACCCAATGGATCAGATTTGAGATACATTTTGAAACAGAATCTACAATGTTTGCTGATGAATTAGATATCAGGAGAGAATGAGCAGTGTCTGAGATGATTCTAGGGCCAGCTCAAGTTCATCAATGCCAATGATGTCCCAGCTAGCATTTTTATGCTGCCATTGAACCTTGGAGAATCCAGAGAGATACACGCAAAGGGCACAGAGGAGAGTAGCAGTCTTTCTTTTGCCTGTTCACTTTTTCAGCTATTTCCTTCTTCCTTTATATAATGTCTTATGGTAGGGGCTACAGGGATGAATAAGATAGGTTTTAATAACAAACATTTCAGCAAATATTGATGTAAACATGCTGGTAAAGAAAAGAAACACCAAGGGGGAAATGAATTGAAACTGGTTATGGCTCTGAGACATACCCCAGAGACTAGGAACTTTAGCCCTACAAATGTTTATTTGTGGTCCACTGAAGCCCTTGGAGAGAGTTTTTCAGCCTAGGAAATACTAGCATTTTGTACCCAATAATTTCTGTCACGGGGAAGTGGCGGTCCTGTGCACTGTAGGATGTTTAGCAGTATATAGATGCCAGGAGCAACTCCTACCCTTAATTATGACAATCAATAATGTCTTCAGATGTGGCCAAATGTCCCAGGGTCAGGAATTACCCTGGTTGAGAACTGCTGCCCTCAGGGGTTTGGAGGAGGGGGAGTGTCAAAAGCTTATGCAGGGGTGAGTATGCCCCTGTCTCATGCAGTATCATTGTAAATGGGCAGAGCTTTCCAACTGGTATAATCAAGGCCCATTTCAATGACACCTTCTGCAAGGAAGTTTCCTTGGTCCTTCCAGCTGAACACTCCCTCCCCCTGCATCCCTGCAGTAGTCAGCAGGTCTGCCCTATGACTCTTTGAGCACACCTAAGCCTGCCCCGCTGTGCTTACTAAGCCGTGTGCTCACAAACCACCTACACACTTTGCCAATCATCTTTGGTTAATGCCCAGTTCATCATTTAGGTCTCAGCTCAATTATACTCTTTGGGGAAGTTTTCTTGACTCTATGAATTGGGTTAGATCTCTTAAAGCTCCCATTCTATTATGAAATTATAAAAGGAAAAAAGGGGGGGGAATAAGAAAGAGTAACGGGGTGCATTTGATCAAGATTCATTATATGCATGTATGGATATATCACAATGAAAACCCTTTATATAATTAACATATGCTAATAAAAAATAAATATGCCTTGCTCATTTGCAATTCTACTTGTATTTGAGGAATCATTTGATTACCATTTCCTTCATAGATATCTGACCTCCATGAAGGTGGAAGTGTTGCTATTTTTGCACAATATTAAACTTCAGTCCCTCACACAGTACTTGGGCTGCAATAGACTCAAAGCTTATTGAATGAATAAATGATTAGATTAATTAAGATAATGTTTGTGAAGCATCCCACAAATGTTGTCACAGTAAACAATAAATGATGGTCATGACATTATTTTACTATTATTATTTATAGTGGAGGCGGGGAAACAAGTGCTCAGGGTTTGGAAACTTAGGTTCACTGACTAATTTCCTTCCTTATCCCTCCTTTCTCTTTTTTCTCATTTCTATTTTTTTCTTCCTGGTCTACAATAGCCCTGAACTATGCAAAATAATCTTCTCTTATGAAATTCAAGATTTCATAAGACAGTAAATCTAAAAATCTCATAGAAACCTAAGCTACTATTGAATACAGTGAGATTTTGTTTTAGGTTTTGTCAGGTGCAAATGAGAAGGCTTTAGATCCAGCTGGGTTATGCTGCAAGGACAACTTCCATAGATGGCTTGAGCTACAAGCTAGCCTCTCACTTGGCTTTCCACAATTCTACTTGGAGGATGAATGACTAAAATCAAGACAGATGTCCTGGGGCTGAGTAGGGCAGCAGGGGCAAGGCAGACACCCTACTAGAGCCTGGATCTCTTTTTCAGAAACAATCATATATCATAGGCAATTGGATTGGGTGCTCTGAACTGGAAGTGAAATTCAATTGTCTGTGAAAACAGAACCCAATTGAGTTGTCCTGCTGCCATCATCTCAGAAGGAGTGACCCAGGACCTTTCCTGTCCTTGTAACTTCTCTAAGCAATCTATTTGCTCTAGGACATTTGCCATCTGAAGAGGAGCAAATATGCAGCAAGTTCTACTTCCCAGCCATTAGGATAGCTAACATTGACTGACTTTTATTAGGGAGAACAGGCAACCCATTGTGTAGGAGCAGTTTGTTCCTGATTCAGAGTCTGGATGTTGTTGGCATGACACCTCCTTACTCATAATGAGGTCCAATGGATGAGCACCAGATGTGGGACCAGCTGCCATCTAAAATCCAAACCCCCAAAGCACTTTGAAATGTATAAAATACTGTGGCTTCCAGAAACTTTCTCTTCCTCCCCATCTGGAGACACCTAGAAACACCTGGAAATTCAAGAATGGCTAACATGGCCAGAAAATATAATTATGTACAATTTCTATAAGTGAAAAAGACAGGTGTGCCTTGCCCAGACACAAATAATTGACACATACAACATTCATGTTGACTGACAACTTGATATGAAATATAGAATAATTATCTTCAATCTAGTTTTTAGCCTCAGCATCTTCTCCCTTCACTATTTTTTTTCAAAACAAAGATTTCTATCAGAGGTTAACTAGTTAGATATAAATGTTAAACTGCTCTGATTAAAAAGGTCATCTTGACTCCCTCCTACCTCATTCCTTATATCAGCTCCTGAGAGTCCTCTTTGGAACATAAACAGGTGCTCAAAGACCAGTTTCAAAACTATAGTACTGAATTATCTTCTTAGAAATATGCATGTCTATACTACTAAAGACTGTAAGAACCCAGTCTTGTTCCCTCTGTCAATTCTAATGGGCACAACTTGTTATAGACTCAGAGCTTTTCATGGCCAATCCATGGGCTCATGTCTGGCCACCAATGGAGAAAGGGCCCTGCTGAAGCAGTAGAAAGCTGAAGTACCATTTTTGCTTTGTCCCCCAAGCTATGCATCTTGGCACAGGCTTCTTACAAATAGAGACAACAGCTCCCACTATTGCTTAGTTTTGCTTTGTTTACTGTATTAGGAAGATACCTCCTGATTAAAAGAAGAAAGATCAAAGACAGTAAAAAGAAGTGAACTTAGGAAAATGGACAGAAAAAGTAGTAAGTGGAGGACTACAGTCAGATCTGGGACAAAGATCAAGTTCCTAAACTTAGAAGTCTCAGTGGAACCATGAGATGCTCCTGTTGTTTTTAAACAAAGAGTTCCTGGGTTTATTTTGTACAATTACATGGTCCAGTAACTGGGTTTTATGTAGGTGGATGGAGAAATGATTAATGAGCAAAAAAGATGAGCTCACTTGAAGAGACTGGCCAGGTAGAGATGTAATTTCCTTCTCTGAGGACCGTCTCCTCCCAGGCCACTGTGAGGACCTGTCAGGGCCTGTGTGAAGGCAGCCATGTGTGCCACTAGACAAACTCTGCTAGTGCCCTGCTGACCTCACAAGTTCTCACTCACTAGGCAGGGCAGGGCTCCCAGCTGCCAGTGGGGGAATCAACAGGTAGAGGTGAAAAAATGCTCTGCAGTGTCTTAATTATTCTTTAATTATGCTCCATGTCATTACCCCAGCAAAGATTCTTACAGGGCCTATGGCACCATCTGGGAGAAAGTTAGAGGTGAAATTAAAAGGTTTTTCTCCCGGTTCTGTCTGAAGCTACACTCCAGGTTTGCAAAGTTTTCTGATCAGTCCAGTTGGGCATGAGAAGACAGAAGAATCTCCTTCCCTCAAAAGCCCATTGGAGTAAAGGCAGGAGGAGAAAGGGGACTTTGAAAGTGATAATTAAAAGAAAAATTCAGTCCAGGCCTTTCAAGTCCTCTTGGGCTCAAGATTCCCTTTTGATTCCTCCAGCGTCGACTGCTCCCTGTCAGGGGAAGAGAATGCCTCTCAGGGCTGCTTTGATGCTGTGCAGCTGCTCAAACCAGTGACTTAGCCTCAAAGGGAAGCTTCTTTTGCAGGGATGCTCTAACACCCCAGGGGCAGCACCCCGAGAGAGCAGAACATCGTAAGCTCAGAAGACTAATCCGAGAGTTGAAAGATTTGAAGATGGAAGGGTCTTAGAATTCTTCTAGCCAATCACATCCATTTCTATCATGTCTTTGGAGCACCTCCTCCAGGCTCACTACAAGCTTACACCACAATCCATCACCCTACTTAAGCACACATGTTCATAGTGGGTTCTTTTGATTTCCTTTCAAATCCATTTACTATACAATTGCTTCAGCAGGACTTGAAAATCTTAGCTCTGTCATTTGATGACTGGGATAATTCACAAGAAGGATAATTGGTTTAAACTTCAGTTTTCTTTTCTGTAAAATGGGGACTAATCATAGCATTTACTTCTTAAGTTATTATGAAATAAGATAATTCTATATCTTGACATAGAGCTTTGTCACACATTAAACATGCTCCATTGTGTACCATATGTGGTATATAGGGTATTCTATATCATATATATGATATATAATAATGACCTTTATCTACAGATGGGATGTACTAAAGGCCTTAACTCGGCTCTTCACTTTAGGGCATAGGGACTTTGTCTCTTCTGTTTACCTCTCTATTTCTAGAGCATAAAATGTGACACAGCACATAGCAGGTCATCATAAATATTTGTTGGGATACATGAATAAACAAACATGGGAGATGTAATGGAGTATGGCAAGTGCAGTGAGAGAGAAAAGGCCAGGATGCTGTGGGAAGAGAAGAGAGAAGGAATGCTGTTTCTGAGAAATGGTCTCTAGCTGAGAGCTGAATTAAGCCATCAGTTCTATGTAGGAACATCCCAAAGAAACAGATCTAAGACCTCTTACATTATCTCTTCCTGCTGTTTCTTACAGGACACAGTTTTTTTCCCGCCACTTTCCTGCCCACATTCCTTATTCTCCTCTATCCCCTTATGACAGTGTCCTTAAAATTGTGTGACCCAGAGCTGCACAGAATACTGACAGTGTAGCCCACTCTGTACTGATTCCAGCTGGTTTGTTGGTTATGAACAAGGAAGCCTGTACCCCTACAGGTTTTCAGCAGGCACCCTATGCTTTGCACTTACACATGACTCCTCACAGCTTCATACATACTTGGTACATGTATGTATGCTTGATTATATATAACCTGCAATATACTTATTTAAGCTGAATTAAACTAGCTTCATTTTATTTGTTGATGTATGGGATCAGTGGGAAACTGGGGCCAGGGGATTTTCACAAAACTAGGGTTGGGATGGCTGACAGAGAGGGTCCACAGAGAAATCATTGCATGCTACAGAGGCTGTGTGGTTCAGAGACATCTTTGCCCATATGCAGGCTATGTGACATCTTTGTCACAGGAGATGATTCTGTGCCTGTCCACATTGTGTACTTGTTTCCATGTGTGAGATAGGTTATAAGCAGTATTTCAAACTCATGTTTTCACAGGTATATGGCCATTTACTCAAATTAAATTAAATCTTAGGATGAGTCACCTTAGAGGATTAAGTACATGAAAGTACAGATGATGCATGGATAGAGCAAAATTTCAAGGCTGGTCTGGGACATCCAGGAGAGGCATCACAACTCTCTCCAGTCCTCCAGAGATTCAATCTCCATGACTATGATTGTGTCAAGCCTTAGTTTCTTTATCTGTGAAATGGGAGTTTGTCTATTCCATTCATCAAACAGATTGTGAAGATAAAGTGAGAAAATAAAAATAGTGCTTGCACTTACTATGTTTTATTGAATTTTAGCACAGTTAAATTCTTCCCACAATTTATTTACTTAATCCTTACAGCAATCTTAGGTAGTAGTTGCAATTGATCTACCCATTCTACAGGGGACACTGAACCTCAGGAAGAGATGAAACCACTTGGCCAAGGTCACATAGATAAGAGGAAGAGCCATAATCTCAACACATGTCTCCTAGAATCTAAAATGCTTACTCCACCACCTCTGTGGTATGTATGAGCGTGCACACCACAGAGTCCAAAAAAGAGCAGCATGGACAATACAGAGTGCCAGTTCCATGAAAGTGGGGACTTGTCTGCTTTGTTCATTGTTGTGTCCCCAGAGCACCTGGGATAGTTTCTAACCCGGTGTGGATACTCACTTAGTAAGTATGTGAGAGAAAGAGAAAGGAAGGAAAGGAAAAGGGAAGAGAAAATAAAGGAAGGAATGGGATAGATGAATGGAGGAAAGGGAAGGAGAGAACAGCCTTTAGGAATATCGAAATAAGAGTGTTCCTGCTATGAAAACAAAAGGTCAGGGGACTCATGATGTGGACATCAGCAGCTGGCAGTAAATATAGCAACTGAAATTACTGGAGAATAGATGAGGGAACCTATTTCAATCCCTGGCAAGTTGCTTCATCCCATGCATGAGTTTTTTCTGTGCAAGGCAGCTGAACTATTAAGAGTATTCCACAGAGGAATCAGGGGAAATGACACAAAGGACTATAAACATCCACTAATAGGAGACATTCAAAGAACAGCAATAATAATGCATATTTGACCAACTATCTTTGATACCAGCACAATATATACATCAATACAAATGTTTATCACCTAGTATTATAGGGTCAAAAGCTGGGAAAGATCTTGAAAAATAATCTTAACCTAAGCAAGAACCAGAAGGGAAATATATAAAGATTGAACACCTCCATAAAATGAAATATTCCATACACTTTAACAAAATCTAAGAGACTGAGAGAAATGCATACAAGCTTCTTGAAAGGACAATGGCAATGTTAATATCCAGAATATGTATATAGAATTCCTGAATCAGTAAGAAATATGCAAATAACCTGTATGAAAATATGAAGAGATGAACAACCATTTCACAGAAAAAAATACTAATGTTCAATAAATAGTTGAAGAAATTGTAAGCTCTCCAGAAGTTGGGAAAGCATAAACCAAAATAGTAGGATTGTAAAAAATTCTAAACTGTCGATAGTAGTGTGTTGGTTAGTATGTGGAGAAATGGGCCTTTGAATCTACTGTTGGTAAGAGCGTGAATGGAGGACACTTGTGTGGAATATAATTTAGCAGTGTTCATCAAATTCAAAGTGGAGAGACCTTTTGATTCAGTAGTCCTATTTCTTTGCTTCTCTCTCTTGCATAAAAATAACACCTGAAGGGTATTCATAGCAACATGAGTATAGGAAGAACCGGAGTCAACCTAAGTGCTGTGTAGGAGAATATTATACTGTACGCTCATTCTATGGAGTCCATTCAAAAGAATGAAGTGGACTCATATACAATGACAAAAAGATTCCTAATATACATTGTTGGTGAAAAAAGAGCAAGTTACAGAATAGCACATGTGATGCCATTTGTATAAAAAGTAATAGACATACAAAATATTTACATGGTATAAATGTACAGGAAGAGGGTTGAAAAATGCACCCCAGCCCAATGCCAATGGTTAATTCTGGGGCATGGAATTAGAGTAGGAAAAGCTGCTATGTTTGTGTATGTTACTGATATAAAACGTTTAAGGAACTAGATAAGAATTATTAATTTCTCTGAGTACTCCTGAACTCATACCATCCCCTGAACTGATGGCTCCTTTGTTTTGTTTTGCCTTGTCTTTAATTGTGCCTTTAATTGTGTCACAGCTGATACCTGTACACGCCATCTACTTTTTGCATAGGTGCAGAGGCCTGCACACTCACATGATTCAGTTGGAATACTCAAATCACACAATGGCATGGGCCGTGGAAATGAGGTAACTCATCCCTCACACTCTAGAGATAAGTCACCTCAAAGTGGAGAAAGGTGCAATGACTTGTTTATGGTCTCACAGCAAAGAGGTGTTAGAGTAGGAATGAGATTGTGGGTCTTTGGCTCCAAGTCCATGGTCTCCTGGGACACTGTGCAGCAGGGGAGGAAAATCGAATGCAGACTGAGAGCCCCAAGGCATCAGTGGTCTTACCAGCTACACTGCATTATTCACTGCACCCTACTGCCCCATCCCCCCCACCACTGAACAGCTGGGGGCTGAGCCCAAGGTACAGAGGATTTTCTCAGCACCCTCTACACAGCATTTATGCTAAACCCTGAGCAACTTCACTGTGACAATCCTGCCAGAATTTAACAGCCCTTGAAGTCTCTCATTTTTTACTTGAAGTGGGTAAAGGGTGGCAGAGATGCTGCCCATTACAGAGCCTTGGGGACTACCCTCCTCAAGCCTGGGTTCTGAAAAGATTTCAGGCTGTCCTTTCCCTCTCTGCCTTTGCTCCTGAAAACACTCTGTTGCCATCAGCTAGGTGTCAAACACAGATGCTCTATAATTTCTAAATCATATCTGAAATACTTGCTTTAGTTTTCCTTCAGAGGTGACTGGGCTAGCAGCCATGCATGCTGAAGATGAGCTTTTTCCTCGAGCCCATAATTATTCCACTTCACATCTATCTCCCTCTACAAAACACGTTCACTCCTAAAAGGCATGTAAATCTCATCTTTTTACCTTGAATTTTATTTTAAATGCTCTGAAAGAGCACATGATTTAGAAGGATTTTCTGATGAGTAATGTTTTAAATGTAACCAATCAGTACTAATCTACACAGCCCAATATGACACTCACTAACCACATGCACCTACAGGACATTTGAAAGGCAGACCTTTCCAACTAACGTGCTTTTTAGAATAAAATACATGTCGGAAAGCTTGCAAAATATCTCATTAATAACTTTTATGTTGAAAATATCTCATTAATAACTTTTATGTTGACTGCATGTCGAATAATGGTATTTGGGATATATAAGATTAAACAAAATGTATTACTAAAATGAATTTACCTTTTTTGTTTTTTTGGTTTTTTTTCTAATGTGCCATTGGAATATTTAATGTGGAATATTTTTTAATGTGGTCACTGGAATATTTAAAATTCTTTATGTGGCTTGCACCATATTTCAACAGCATTGATCAAAATAATTAGTTTTATAACCTTGAATTTTTTCAGCCAGTTCTGTTTAGGAAAAACCCATTTATTCTCAGAAAAATAGCCATAACCTGCGAATGTGGGGGAAAATCTGGGTTTTTAAGCATCTTACTTAACTTTAACATTTGATCAATTGGGTGTTTATTTAATATAAACAGGATGCAGTGCCCTATGGATTGACTCTTGAACCCAAAGAGTTCACAGTTAAGAAGATGGATTAGGCCATCATGCATATGATTAATTAAAAATGCCAAACTTTCCCACTATTCCCAAACCTCAAAAGAAACACAAGATTTCAAATGTTTTAAAACATAATATAGGTAGAAGTATACTAAAGCTTCAAGTTCAGACCGTAGGTGTCTATATGAGATCTAGAAGGTCCACAGGAACTGCTATGGAATTTATAATCCCCCAAATCAAAAACAATAATTAAGTCATTAAACATTTTTAAAAATTGTGTTTTCATGGCTTTTTTTTAAAAAAGGAAGAAATTATCCTCTTTTATGGCCATGAGACTTGTATAGGGGCAAAGGACAGGTTGGTCCAATGACATGTCACTTAACCAAGTCCATACTAAAGAATGTTTGTAATCAAGTGGAATTCTAGCATGCCTTCATTAAGGCCTATGGAAATTAGTTTGACCTTCTTCTAAAGATTGACAAACCTTGATAAGTGAAGCACTCAGTATTTAAAAATTTTTATTTTATTTTCAAATTAGCATACCAAATTTTTTATTCCTTTCTAGCTAAAGACTAAGGTATAGTAATATTTTGTACACACACACACACACACACACACTTTCCTGCCTTGGGTCTTTGGAAGCCAAGTTTATGCTGCTTGATCCCTCTGCTGGACCCAACTGATTAGCATGAGCAGAACCTAGGAGAGGTCTGCTTGCCCATACTTGCCATTGGATCAATGGACAACCTAACTTGATTATTTGTGGAGACAAGCAAACTCAAAACTGGAGACTAGAAAGGGAGCTGGCATACGTCAAGGATGAGAGACACAAGGATTGGACAGACACGAGAGTGCATGGGGCTTTAGAGACATAGAGGCCTTTCCAAACCTTCCATCCAATGCTTCATGAGATTCAGCTGACCTCTCAGCATTCAGGTTCTGGAAGAACCTGTGTTCTTCGGCTACATTCACCTAAATTGTTCTGAAGTGGTTTCAATCCAGTCTCAATCCAGGGAGATTGGCAGTGAAACGAGCACTGAGTTTTGTACCCACTTGGGCAGAATATGAGAAAGCTGCTCAAGATGTTCCAAAATCAGCTGTCCATCCTCCCAGCAGGTGGTGACTTCCACAGAGGAACTCCGAATAAGGCCATGAGCCATGTGCCATCCATAGTGGGTAATGTGTACAACTTGGCACTAAGTCTGTTACTGATGCTCTGATCCCTGGTCAGAAATCCTAACTCTTGGGGCCAGTTCAGATGATGCGTCCTCACTAAGGAATTCCTAGAGCAGGTGAGTTGTATTAATCTGTCCCCCTTTTGTTCCTACAGTATTTCCTGCGTAGCAGTACTCTAAACATTACCTGGAAGTTATTTACACAGTTCTACAGAATCCAGAAACCTTTGCTTTTACAGACTGAAGAAGGCATTGATAGCACAATATAAAACCTGTTTCCCAAACTGATGGAACCCTGTATGTGAGTGTATTCCTTTCCCATCAGACTGTAGCCTCCTCAAGGGCAGAGGGCAAATTTTATTTATCCTTCTGTCTTTCTCCCCACGTTTGATAGCCACTTTGACAACACTCATGTACAGTAATTTGCCAACTTCTGTGCCAAAGAAAAATAGCACAATTTAAGTTTTTAAATAACTTACAAGTACACCATGCAAATAAGTTTGTGTCTCTCACACTTCAGATTTAGTCATTAAAGATAATCATTTCAAACAGTTTCTTATGGATTTTCTAGAAATTTTTCATATATTTCCCATATAAATGCTTATGCACACATTTATATATCAAATTTAAATACCCATAGTATACTACATATAATCTTTTATACCTTGAACTTACCACTTATGAACATCCCCTGGAGACTTTTCTATATTAAAATATAAAGAGCTGTCTCATTCTTTTAAATAACTACATGATTTATAACTATAGATATACTATTCATTAGGCTGGTATTGTGGCACACATCCATAATTCCAGCACTCTGGAGGCTAAAGCAGGAGTACCATGACAAGCCTGGGCTACATAGAGAGACCCTATCTCCAAAAAAAACCAAAAAGAAGAGAAAAGAAAACAAAGAAAGGAAGGAAGGAAGAGGAAAGGAGAGAGTGAAGGAGGAAGGAAGATAGATCTATGCTACTTTATTTAACCAGTTCCCTATTAAAGGATATTTATGTTTTCACATTTTTTTCAATATAAACATTACTGCAATGAACACATGTTAGATAAATTTCTGGAATGGGAGCTCTTGGAGTTAAATGGTATGGATACTTTAAATTTCTCCAGGGACTGTCAAATTGCCCATCAGGGAGGGCTTATAATTTATGTTCTCATCAACAATGTATGGAAAAAAAGGCATTTTATTAGGATGCATAAACCAGTGCCAGATGAAGAGGAAGTTTTATATAGAATATAAATAACCTATAGAAAAATAACTGCAAAGCTACATTAAATAAAAATGGCTGCATTTTGTATAACTGATTCATTCATCTCTTAAATGTTGTAACAAGAAATTCAAAACTACATGATAAGTACCATTAAAAATAAGTACCCTTTTATTTTAGGAAAGATATAAAAATGTTAAGAAAAGAGAAGAATGAAGGAAAGAGAAAGATAGCAAAATTCAAAAAATACCCACATAAAATTAAAGAGAAATAGAGGGATTTGGGTAGATGGGTAATTTTGACCTAATGTAAACATACAATGTATATATGCATCAACACGTCATATGGTACTCCATTAATGTATGTGGTTTTTATGCATCCATTAAAATACACTTAATTAAGCAAAAATTTTTTAAAAATAGAGAAAAAAGTAAAGAGATATAGAAAAAGGTGCCACCACACAAGAAAAGTGACACAGTGAAAAAGGGGGTGTCAGAGAGTTGGTGAAAAAGAGAACATTGGGCTTTTCTCCTGAGCATGCTCACATTTTGGGTCTTCATAAATTACGCATTTGTGTTATTTTATATCTTTGGGCATGGTGGGTGGTCACACTGACCCTAATTCATCACCTCTCCCTTCACCTATAGCCTTATCAGGGCAGAGAGGACTTATCCATTTATTTGGCCTTAGCCAGTGGCATGTGCACAGAGATGTTATTGGGCCAGTTCTGAGCTTGGCCTCATGTGGTTCTGTCATCACTTTGACAAAAATTTGTCTTGAATATCTTTCTGGTCCAAGGAGCAAATTTGGAACTTTGTCAGCCTAAATTAGTCAACCTCCAGCTGACCTGCAGATGTGTGACCTAGGCCAGCCAACACCAGCAGAGCCAAACCACATCAGCCAACTCTCAGCCAACCTGCAGATTGCATGAACAGTGATAACAGACTTGTTTTAAGCTACCAAGTTTAGGGGTACTTTGTTCCATAATACTTTATTAATTAGTGTGTCATAAGATCAAAGAGGATAGATTTGGCTTCAGTCCTCAAAGTCCTCCCTTCATTCAACAAGTATTTTATTCAGTACCCACCATGTACAGGCATTAAACCAGGTTGTGGAGAAACAGTGAAGACTGAGTCAGACCGACCCCTGCTCTTACACACCTGAGTCTAGTAAAGGGAAAAGGCAGCAAGCCAATGAACAAAGATTGAAAATAACCATCAAATGCTAGTGATCTCATATAGCCAATCAAAATGAATGTTGGGATGCATTGGGTTACCTGGACAGCAAAAATCTCTGGAATGCATTTCAGTCAAGACTTGAGGGACAAGAAAGGACCATTGTTAGGACCCAAGGGCAGAAGGCTCTAGGAGCAGGGAAGAGCTACAGCAGAAGCCTCACCCAAGAAAGGACTGGGTGCATTCAGGATGCTGAAGGGAACCAGTGTGGCTGGAACACAGGGAGCCCTTTGTTTGAGAAACCCTTCCTCTCCTTTTAGACAGTTAGTTCCTCTTCGTAATTGGAAAATTGTGCTCGTCTAAGCTGGCAAGGGCCTGTGTCAATTGTAATTTCACTAGTCCAACGACCTAATTAAATAAACTTGGCTTGAACTTCAAATAAAAATGAAAATCTGTTCTCATTGAAAACAGCCATCAGCTGCTTCCTCCAATCTTCTCTAACCAATGAGCCCAAGGGAAGTAAAACAGCTAACAATGAGTTAATGTGCCCTACAGGGGTACAGACAGGTCTCCAGTCACCGGGTTCAATACCCAGAGAAGCAACAGTAACAACAGATTTGCATCAATCCTGCAGTTCTACCTTTTCAAATTGATATTTAACTTTGGTGGAAGGGGTGTGAGTCTACATGAAGTAGCACTCACCCTCTGAGGTACAAACAGGCCTAAGAGGTCCCAGAAGCAGCCATATTCCAGGTCTGGCTGGAATGAGAGAACTCTAGTGAATGCAGCTGCCTTCCAAAGACAGCATGACTTTGTTAATTCTCAGAAATTAGCTTCCCACTTAGATCCTGGAAAAGAGGACACAGACCACCTGGCAGTTCTTATTATTTTATGGCCCTGGATGATTATCTACTGTCTATATGTTTCAGACTGATTATGAGAGGATGATAATCATAACTAACCAATTACAGGTCATTATGAGGATTAAATAATATGGTTCTATGTTTTGGATAAACTACAAAAGGTCACATAGTTGTGGGGTATCCTAATTATTAAGGATGTCATGGCCCCTAGAGGGGCTGGATTGCTCTTTATCCCCACTAGTCAGGAAGCCTGAAGTTTATTTTGACACATAAATGAAACATTTTAAAGTAAATATGTCATGTACTATTATCCATGTGATAATCAACACCATTTTATGACCATTAATAATGTCTCAAAAGACTCCTAGGGGCAAATCACCTTCTTGTTGGCTGTGAGTTTTCTGTAGGCACATGTGGAAGCATAGCAAAGTCTTTTCTTTCTTAAATATTTCCATATGGAAATTCTGATTACATTCTACTATATGTCAGCAATGAAGAGTCTAAAATATGCAAAGTATAGCATTTATCTTTGGACTATATTTATTTTTTGTTTATGTGATGGTCTGACATCTGAGCCTAAAATAAATATTTTAGAAATCTCCTCCATGTCTCATAATCCTTTAATTGATCCTTCTTCCAGCTAGTGTCTTTCTTCAGTATTAAGCTTGTAACACCTGAATTATAATTAGCAGCACACCCACACGGCTCTCATTATAGGCAGAGGGAGTAAATTTCTACGAAGTCCAGTGTCAAGTCCTAGCAGTACTCACACATGGTCCTGGCTGCTGCCAGGATGCACAAGCTGTGATGTGAAGATCTCACACTGATCGTGGCACCATGGAGAACAACTTGCATGCGCTGGCCTTTGCCTTCTGTATTTATAACACTACCCAGAATTGTGTTCATTTCCTTCATCAGCTTATTTAAAGTAATACCAATGTTGTTGGCCAACTCAAAAATGCATGACACACGTGTCACAATCCCACTCAAAATCATGATATCCATGTAGAAAGTGTTTTTCCTCGGCTTGTCCATTGTTTTTTGCAGTACTAGGGATTGAACCTAGTATTTACAAAGCAAAAACTCTACCACTTGAGCCATATCCCCAGCCCTTTCCTTTGGTATTTTGTTTTTGAGACAGGGTTTAGCTAACTTTGCTTGGCTGCTCTAGAACTCATGGTCCTCCTGTCTCTGCCTCCTGAGTAGCTGAGATTATAAGCATGTACCTCCACGCCCAGCTCCAGGCTGGTTTTGTCATTGCATAGCCAAACACAAAGTGTATCTCATCACTCCTTGAGTAAGAACAAAGATATGGACCCAATCTTTAGATTTATTGATAAATAAATGGATGATGTTTCACATTATGTGAGGGTTTTCTAACTTGCCAGAAGCTCTGCCATAGTATTCCTTTAGTGAGTTTTTATTGGCCATTTAAAATGTCATCTAATTTATGAAAAATCAATCCACAAGTAACTTTTGAGGATATATTTATTGCGTGAGACATTGGACCATAGAGATTTTGCTTCTCTATCTTTTTTTCAAACAAGATTTGCCTGTCTGGAGCAGGTCAAGGGAGGAGTTCGAGGAAGCTATATTATGTACTTAGTTGATACCTGACAAATACACGTTCAATGATTGAATGAATGAAAAACACAAGATCTTTGGACTGACAGGTGAGTAGCTGCATAAACCAGTGAATTACAAAATGAAATAAATGAATTGGTCTTCAGAAGAGAAAGAAGGTGCTTATAGCCACAAGCTCCATCATGTCTACAGGAGGTTCTTGGCTAGTCCATTGCATTCCAAAATGCTAACATGAATATGGAATCAAAGGAACATTTTTTTCAAACATAAATAGACCAAGAGCTGATAACTATTGTGATGACAGAAATATATTTATTCTGAATTAGGTTAAATTTTTCAAAATGACTTCTATCAGAACTGTCTAAGTCAAAATTACCAGTGACCTCATCCACATTGTTAAATTCAGTGGTCTGTGTCTCAATCCTACCCACCAACAGCATTGGTATGGAGGATGACTCCCACCCCCTTGGCTTCAGGACTCTTCATTCTCATGATTTTATGTACTTGTTTGCTGCTAGGAGCCCCCCATCAACAGTTGTGCCTGCTTTCACACCTGCCATCATGGACTACTTGCTGTTCTCCTTTCCTTCTGCTGATTATTCTGCCCAGGGTGACCTCCATGTTCCTTCCTAATTAGTGAAACACCATTGAAATTACTAGCTCCTCATACCAAGGTCCCTTGGGAATCTTCTTCCCACCCTCTAAGTTCTCTCCTCTACCTCTGTGCAGTATAAGTAATAATGGAAATGATCAGAACAATTATAGAGGGAACAGGAGCAGTAATAGGAGTAATAAAAGAGAGAGGAAGAAAAGATGACAGATTTATTGAACATTTACTATTGTCGGACACTGGGCTAATTCCTTCTCATTCATTGTTTTACTGAATCCTTACAAGGGCAGTTATTATTGCCACTTTATAGATGATGAGCCTGAGGCTTTGAGAGGGAATTTCATTTACCTCGGTGGGATCACCCAGCTAGCAAGTGGTAGAGTTGAGATTTAAAACTCAGGCATAATTCTGCCCAGAGTTAAAACAAACACTTCCCACGCCACAACACACTGGGTTAGATTCATGGGTGTCTCTATCTCCTCTACCTCCTTTCTCAGGGCCAGAAAGTATCCCCACAGCTCTCACTAGTACTGTTTAGTGTTTTATTAACCGAGTTAAAGAAGTTGGCATATTTCCTAGATTGATAATGGGCTTGTGATGATCTCAGCTGGGTTTCTGTGGACAATTCTGGAGGAGCCAGTGGAATCCAGCTGGACTCTGACATAAGTGGAGATAGGAATCAGGCAGGTGTTATTTCAGTGTGAAATTAGACTGGTTCCAGGGTCAAGAGACCCTTCTGCCCTGGGTATTTCACAATTTCTTGGCCATTCTTCCAGATGCATGATGGATTTAGTTGGATGTTTACACAGCAGAGTGTACTCTAGCAGAGAGTGAGTATGGCCTCTGTGTGGCGAGCAGGTGAGCTGATTGAGACTGACACCAGTCAGAGTTAATCTTCATAGCTCTTTCATCTCCTGATGGTACCTTGAAAAGCTTTATTTACTCACAATGAACTCTGGCTTTCAACTGATATTGGAGGACATCCCTTAACTCACTGTCAATGAACAGCTACAGATAGCTTAGTCCTCACTCACATTCCTACCATCTTTTGCCACCTGTCCTCATCAAAGCCAACTCAAGACAGCCACAACCATCTTTTAGCGTATCCATCACTCCTATGTACTCCATCAGGTCTCCCTACATCTTAAAAGTCATGATATAAATGTACACTGGTAGGGTCACACTATAAATAAGTATGGAAACAGTAAGAACACTTGTGTAGTACCTTGAAACTTACCAAATATCTTCCAACCCCTTATATTCATTGCACTTTTCTCATTGGTGTATACCACATTTTCTCTTTAGTAAGCTAAAAATGTTCAAAGTTAGAGATGACATTCAGGCTGTCACTAAAATCCTTCATTTTATTTTTAACAAAAAGCACTTAGCATCTACTAAATACCTGTTAATGGGCTCAGCACAGGAATACAGATATGACTGGGACAGTAACTCTGTTTACAGGGTCACCTGCTTTGTAGGTAAGATAAATGCTAAGAAAAACACTGCTTAAAGAGAGATGTACTTGAGAAGACAGGAGAAGACTCACTACTAGGGTTGACTAGGAAAACATGACTTGTGAAAAAGTTTTTCAGATGGGAATACCAGGAAGGGGTACTTTGTTCATTACAGCAAACAAGAATCTACTGAAAGCTAGCACATTCCAGGGATGAGGACAGTGGGTGTGACTCTTTTCTTGATCTCAAGGAACTTATAGTCTAGTAAACAGAAAGACCAGCAAATGGATCAACCCAGTAGGAACAGCTGTAATTCTTTAAAATTTGTTCCCCTGAGTTTTAAACCCTCCCATTCCACGTCTACCTGTCACTTGTCTTCTGATCATTCCTTTTCACCCATCAGAGATTTGAGAATCTGTTGACTTTTATGTAGCAACCTATCTTTATCCCTGACTCTTAGCTTCGAACATTCTTATTTCAGTCTTTCTGCTATTGCCCATCATCACCTAGCAGCCAGTTCTGCCCAGGACACTGGTCAGGGCTTTGACTATAGACTCTTCTCCTTCCCTTCAGCTACATCCTCCAAGACTCTTCAGGAGCTCTCCAGAGACCTCTGTCCCCATCTAAAAATGTCTTATGTCTTAAAATCTCTTATGCAGTTGGCATATGTCTTCCCAACTGCATCAGGGTAAATTGCCTGGCTTCTAGTCCTTGCCAAAGTATTCACTGTATATGGTAGTTCTTCTATAGGAATCCACCCGTCCTCCATAGGCATTCATAGAGTACCTGTTAAGTGCTAGGCACACTGATGACCACACAGAAGAACCTCTGGAGCTCAGACTTTCAGCCTACTGGAAACCAGACAACTGAATCTATTATGGAGAGGCCCACTTTGAAAAACACTCTGATAAGAAACTATTCTTGCTTGGGGAGTTTAATCCACTTGCTTTCTGACTAGTTCTCCCTGGACTCCAGAGAGAGTCTTATTATGATTGTACATTTGTTTGATTCCCTTTCTACGAAGAACCACAGGGATGAACAAGCTGAGAAACGCCTTCACAGGCACCATCTATTTTAGGTAGACCTTCCTTTCTCTGCTTGTAGCAGTTTTCTATACTTGAAGCTTTGCCCAAAACTCCTCGAATTCCCATTGGAATTAAAGGGCTCGCTCTGCCTCCAGGGGGTCTCTCAAAGGATAAGGAAAGTTAAATATATTGCTAATGCTAGTCTGGGAAAGTCAGCGGCTTTGAAAGCAGCAGCACAAGCATATGGGCATTAAGGAGCTCATTTTAATGTCATTCTTTAGAAGAGGACCAGTGACAAAGAAATGGGTCTGAATGTGGGATGTTACAGCCACTACAGTGTCTGTTAAAAATTTCAAACAGGCTGTGTATACTTCTATTCAAAGTCCACAGTGTCTCCCCTACACTCAAGATCAAGTCCAGACTCTTGAACAAGGCCTGAAGGATCAGCATGGTGTGACCCTGGGCTGCCTTGCTCTTGCTCATTACATAGCAGCCACAATGGTAGTCTTCTAGTCCCTCTCTTAGGAAAATGTGTGTGTTTTTGTCTTCAGGGCCTTTGAGCTTGCTCTTTGAACTTTCTCCCTAGATTCTCCTATTATTGGCTCATTTCTGCCATATTGATGTTATCATCCTGTGCAGGTACTCTTAGCCTTAATAATTCTGCATTGTGTCATCCAGTTTCTTGGGAAGGCTTAGTGTGTACCACACCTGAAATTACCTTTCAGCTTATTAATACATGGGTGCATGTATTATTCCCAACTCCCCTTAGAATATAAACCACTTGGGAGCCCAGATATGGCTTATCTTTATCTCTTCTGAGTAATCAGAGTCTAGAACTGTCCCTGGGATATAGCTGACATCCAATACATATTTCTGGAGAAAATGATATTAGAAAAGGTGAATAATTTTGCTGTCAAAAGTCCTTCTCAAGCTACAGCATTTCATCCATACACAAATGTGGCCTATGGAGCAATTAAACAAAAACTTTGCTTATCACATACCACCAGTGGAAGGCCAATATGGAATGCTCACAATTCCAGTGAACATTTGTCTTCCTAGTCACCATCCAGACATTGTTTTGGCTCTCCTGATTTTGGGGTGCAATTAGTCGGCAAGAACACCACCAGCTACCCTGTAGACTCCACTCAAGCATGGTGCTGGCAAGGTTCCTAGGAAGGCAGAGGCTGGCAGGGGTCCTCCTCTGTGGGCAGCATCCAAATCATTAGAAAATTGGGTAAATGAGGCTGAAGAATAATTCCACTGATAATAGACTGAAGAACTGTTGACATTGGCAGAAAGAAAACAATGCTTTCTTATGGTGCTCCATAGTTAGAAACATCCAGTCTTTAGTCAAACGTCTTGGCAGATAAGGATTTATTTGGCCATGTTGTGCAACCCTGGAGGAAAACACACTCTATGAACACATGTATGTTCACTTCAGTAGTCATTAGAGGCACAATGCACACACCATGCTGAATCTTTATTTTTTCTTGCAATAGTGAGGATTGAACTCACATGCTAGGCAAGTATTTCGCCACTGAGCCCTTTTCAAAATTTTATTTTGAGATATGGTCTCACTAGGCTGCACAGCCTGACCTTGAACTTGTAATCCTCCTGCCTCAGCCTCCTGAGTAGCTGGGATGATAGGCTTGTGCCACTATGCCTGCCTTGCTGAACTTTTATGTGCTTGTTCCATGTGGCTTTGGACATTAAAGCAGGTCTCTTCAAAGGTACTGCATGCACTTGACATTTTTTTTCCCTAGTGGCTGATGTAAATATATCTTAGGCAATCATAAATGCCTGGATTAACATCAGTCAAGGTATCTTGAGCACATATAAATCTAAATGGTTCTGTTGATTTCATTTCCACTTAGGCTTGGGAGCCTGATACATTAAGTGAAACCGGAATTCAGAAAAATCAAGGTATTTTTATCTCTAGGATTTGGCTACAGTGTCTAAAAAATACAATCTGAATTTAAAAAATAATTACAAGCCTTTTCAGAGGACTTATTATGTATCAGTTACTTTGTATATGTGAGGCTGTTTTATCTTCCTAAGAATCCTATTAAGACTCTTAGAAATGGAGACATAGTCCAGACACAGACTTTGCCCAAGATGCCACAGCTCACTTGGCTGGAGCTGGCTCCACCCAGGCAGTTTGACTAAAGAGCCCTCACTTAGTCACTCTACCTTACTGCCTCCTCAGATCCCAGGCCATCTCTCGTCACCTGCAGGTTCATAAACACTTGCATATCAGTGTCTGGGTCTCACTGGTGCCTTGTTTCTAATGCTGAAGTGCCACCATTATTCTTTAAAAAAAAAAATCAGAGTGGATTTGAACTGACAATGCAGTTTTCATTCTTAGGCAAGAAGGTAGAAAGACTGTGAAGTGACAGCCAGCTCCAGGGCATTGTGCATGTCTCCATTCACTTACTCATTCAACTCCCTCAGTCAATAAGTGCCTGAGGTGTGCAATTTACTAAATGCTGAGAATATAACAGTGAGGGAGCAAGCTGACATTCTAACATCTAACGTGTTAATTCATTGATAAAATATTAAAATGGTGCTAAATGGTGTAAAAGGAAATGCATAGTTTACTAGTGAGTTCCTGTCATTCAGGGGCTTCATGGGAAACTGCCCTGAGGGGGATGTAGGAAGCTCAAGGCTAAGGTGGAGTTGAGCAAGAGGAAAGAGAGAAATCTCAGCCTGTTCCAAGACCCATAGGAAGATGGAATTGGCTGCAGGGCAGGGAGGAATGGCAAGAGAGGGTGGGGATGCTGAGGGAAAGCAGACAGCTAGCCCCTAGGTCTGTCTCTGCTGCAGGCCATTCTCAGCATTTTCCTCAGATGAGCTCATCCAAGGCTTCCTATTAGATGCACTGGTGTTATTATATTCTCCCTTTTATTGTGAAACATGTTCTTCAGAATGAGGGACTCTATTTTGCCTATGGCCACACAACCTGTAAATGGGGGATTCAAACCTAGACACTCTGATTCTGATCTTTCACTAGTAACTACTGGGACACACTGTCAAGACACAAGGAAATCAAGACACAGAGAAGATAAATAACTCCCCAAAGTCATACTGTAAGGAAACAGGAGATTCAATCAAGCAAAACTAGTTTGTCTCCAGAACCTGGGCAACTAACCATAGTCCTTTACTACCCAATGGCTACTTGTGAGTGCCACCTATAGGAACCTGGTACTCTTCATAGGGGAGGGGACACACTGCCTTTGATAAGGGAGCATGCCTTTGCCACTGCAAAGACAGTGTGGATGTAATACCTAGAGAATGCATATAAGGGTCTCCTGTTTCGTCCACTCACTGACCTTGGTGTCATTACCAGAGGAAGATCAGTTGGGCAAGAGCAGAATGACAGTTTCTTCCCCTGAGCCTCAGTATATTTAAGCATGAAGTAGTTTTTATTATCCCTGTTTTTCTGATATGAAGAACATCATCTCAAATGTCTTCCAACTGGAAACTGATGGACCAGAAAGATTCCTCCAGAGACAATGAAAACAATATGTTCTCACTCTGGATTTTTTTTCTCCAAAAAGTACATGTTTTCCTCATTTTTTTCCTCCATGGGCTGTCAAAACTTCACAGGGTAACAAGGGACTGGGTCCCTCCTTACAGCAAGGGCTCAAGATGATAGTGAGTTCTGCCAACCACCTTTGCCAGAGATATTCTATTAGTCTTGATTGTTTATGGGCTAAGGGAGAGCTCCCTTCATGGGCATTGGCAAGACAGAGGAGTAAAAAACAAACAAACAAAAAATACTGCATGCTGCCTCTGCTGTCACCTGGCACTCAGAGCCTGTCATGCTGGCAGCCCCTGGCATTGCATTTGGGCAAAGAGACTGGTATCCCATTGGTCAGGGGGCCAGGAGCCAAAATCTCTTTTCTGTTACCACCTTGTTCTTCCTTCTCTCTCTGTATATGTGTATATGTGTATATATTGGGGGAGTGGGTACCAGTAATCACCAAATGTCCTCTCCAGCCACACTCAAATTTCTTCTTTTGTTTCTGCAGGTACCAAATAAAACTTTCTACTGCAAGTGGCCTCTGGCCCTTTCTGGCAGGAAGCTTTCTCCAACCACAGACAACTCAGAGCAACCAGCTCAGTGTTCCATGCCAAACCGAGTTCCTTTTTAGTACTTAGCAGAGAAATTCTTCATTTTGCCTCCTGGACTTTGGGTCATCTAGCTGCCCTTGGCCTAATGCTATGAAGCTCATGATTGGAAGGATTTGACTTCTCTGCATGTCTGAGATCCTGCCTGGACTAAAGAGGCACCAAGTCGCACCATTTTTCTCTGCTGCACATTAGAGTGGGAGCTTCTATCCCTTCCTCTGGCTAGAGCTATCCTAGGAACCCCAAAGACTCAGCTTCATGCTACTCCTGCCTGCTAGACTGACTGCATCCAGGAGAGTTTATGTGCTATACTTTAGCAACCAGAATCATTTTAAGGCTGATAGTGGTGAAGTATTTTTTATTCCTTAATTGTTTTTCTATTCCTCCCAGATCTGACCATTTCCTCTCTAGATGCAAAAGGCTAAGAGTGGGAAAGAGGAGCATAGGCAGGGATAAATCTGTTGGGTGACTTGTCCCCTTCCCTTCTGAGTCCTCCTGTGCTCTCTCAGGAATTTTCCAGAGAAGGTTGAACCCACTGTCTCTTATCAATGTAAAGAGCAAGGAATTTCTGCTGAATAGTTATTTATAGATTATATGTATATTATATTTATATATAACTATATATATTTATACATATATATGTATATATATATATAACTATAGGACATTCTCCTCTGGGATTCTGAAATGTGCATTTAAAATACTAAGTTCTGTTCCATCACAGTTATCTTTTGAATCACTATATACCTCCATTCCCTTGCTATTTTGTTATTTTGATTTCAGCCAATTAGAAATCTGTCCAGTTAGGTCCTTGTATCCTGTCCTTCTACTGCTGAACACAGGGCACAGAGCAGATCTTGGAGTTTATCTTATGGATCTGTGGTCATTCGGAGATGGGCCTGAGCAGAAGTTTTTGACTGACACTTAGAATAACAAAATAGCTCAAATGTCTCATGCACAAGTATGATTCTACCAAGTCATAAACTTCTAATGCTGAGAAATTTCCTGCCTTTGAATTCTAAAGGAAAGACATTGCACTGGAAGGTGCAGACACAAGGCTGATTCTGGTCCTTGAACAGCAGAACAACATTTGTAATTTTAAGTCACACTTATATACGTGCATGTGTTTATAACTTTTAATTTAAAATAAAGCTAAATAAAGTGAATGGATAAAGTAAAAAATGGGAAAAAATAAATACTTGCAAGTCGTATATCTGATAAGGTTTTAATATCCAGCATATGTAAACAACATCTCCAACTTAAAAAAAAGACAACTCTTTTTGGACAAAAGATGGCCCAAAGACTTGAATAGACATTTTTCCCACAAAGATGTACAAATGTTGGATAAGCACATGAGAAAATGCTAAGCATCATTAATTAGTCATTAGGAAGATGAAAATCAAAAACCCAATGAGATATCACTACACTATGGTGGTGAAAATAAAAATGATGAGAAGTATTGACTAAAGGGTGGAGAAATTGGAAACTTCCTGCAGGGGAGGGGATTAATGCAGGGAGGAATATAAAATGCTTCAGTCACTGTGGACACAGTTTGGTGGTTCCTCAAAAAAAGCTACATACAGAACTACCATAGGGTCCAGGAATTCCATTCCTATCTACCTGAAATACCTAAAAGTTAGGACCTAACATTGATACCCATGTGCCATGGTTCACTGCAGCATTATTCACTATTGGCCAAAAGGTAGAAATAATGCAAGTGTTAATGAACACATGAATGGATAGACAAAATGTGGTTTATAACGTACAACGGAATATTACTCAACCACAGAAAGGAATAAAATTCTGAAACATGTTATAACATGGTTGACTGTGAAAAAATGCTGAGCGAGATTAGCCAGACACCACAAAGGACCAATATATAATTCCATTTATGTGAAATATCCAGAATGAAAACAATCAGTGAGACAGAAAGGAGAACAGAAGTTACCAGGTGCTGAAGGGAGGGGGAGCTGGGAATAAGCGCTTAATGGATTCAGAGACTCTGTTTGGATTAATGGAGATAGTGGACAGACAGACAGTAGAGGTGTTTGTACAACATTGTGAAGGTTCCAAGGCCACCGAATTATAAACTTAACAGTTATTAAAATGGTAAATTTTATAAGATATGTTTTGCCACAAGAAAAAATATTTTAAAAGGTAAAACTGAATAAATATTTTTACAAAACAAATTTCTCCTGCAATGCCTTCAACTGAACATCAGGGTCAGAACTCAAGACCACATCTTCTGACTTTCTGTCCAGCCTGATGTCTCAGTGTAAATTACACATTCATTGACGTATGCAAATCGTCTGTCTTCCAGTTCCTCAAACATGCTCAGAGTGCCTAGTAGGTGCTCAGTAATTTAAACTGATGGTGAGGAGGTGATGGAAGGAAGATTCAACATGGGGTCTATGTTGGCGTCTCTACTTGAAGGCCATTTATGGCTTTACTGATTAATTTTCCCTTCAATGATTCTTATGAATCATTATCATCCCTATTTTATGCCTGAGAACAGGAGGCTAAGGAAGGTGAGGTGAACTTGCCCAAAGTGCTGGTAGTAAACAGCAGAATCAGGATTGGAACCTTGGAACCTAGATCTGCCAGAATGGAAGCCCTCATTCCTAACCATGTTCTTGTTTTCTCTCATTTCCTTGGGCTGGCAACTCTCCCTATTGTCGTCAGGAGCCGAGGACAGCTTCAGAAGAGGAGAGCACACTCTTTAAGGTGGCTCACTCAAGATTGCTCATGTTCAGGATGGTAGCAAGGACCAATCTTGCTTCAACTGGTCTGCAGCTGGAGGAAGGACCACCCTGGGGGGTTGTCTGCAAGTATAATGACTTAATGGCACCAGGCACAGCAAATCAAAAGGCAGCTGTTATCAGCAAGGGGAGCCGGCAGGACCTCAAGACCAGCATACAGGGGAGAAGTAGGTTTCCAGGCTGCCAAGTGGAACAACAGTAGCTTTTGCCAAAGGCTTTCAGCTCTGTGTGCTTGTTAGCAGTATATTCTTGAGCCTCTGCAAGCTCATTCTGGAATTGGAAATGATCAACTGGCCACAGAGGGTGTCCTGAAGGCCAGGCCTAGCCATTTTCCAGTCTACTCTGCTACAATGAGTAGGTAGGCTGAGCAGAGTGAGAGTGAGAGCGGGACAGGAAAAGCAGAAGTGATTCAGACTCACGCCCAGGGCCAGGAGAAAGCCTCCTGGCTTCTGACCAGCTGTGCTAGCCCAGATTCCTGCTCTCTACTGCTTCTTTTGAGACCCAGTTGAAGTATCTCTATTTTTCCCCTATAAGCATGCCGGGCTTGTTCCTGCATTCATAAGAGCTCTATTATCTCTGCATTTGGGGAACCAGCTTATTTCCAGATCAGCACAAGAAGACAGGTAACTCAGGCAATGAGTAGTTCCATGGAAATTTCAGGTCATTACAAAACAGTACATTCCACCTTCATTTACTCCATCGTGCGAGGTCTTAATGCATCTCACAGTCTACTGCTCATTAATACTGCTAAGGAGCACTTGCAAAGTATTTAAAACCAGCTCTCTTTCTCTCTGCTCATTCCCTGTGGTGCAGTCCAGTTTCTGGGATGAAGCTGGATCAATAAACACGTTCTTTCAGTCTGTTGAGACTTTCTGTCTTCCAATTAGAAGAGAGGAGCAAAGCATGCTGCTTTTATTATATAGAGACAGCAGTCAATTTTGGCTCGATGCTGAATAGGAAATGCTTATTTTTCAGATGTTTGTGTAACAGAAACAACAAAGCATCCACTTGGAAAGCAACAGGATTTTTCTTAGCCAAACTACACACAAATGGGCTCTGTTAGCAGCCGAAGGAAGAAGGAAGCAAGCAAGAATGTGGGCCCTAAGAGACTGCAGTTACCCACTCTCTCTGGCCTGGGTGTACACGTGATCCAAGGTGAAGCTGCAGCCCCCAATCCTGCCAGATGGGATCCTGTTACATTCCTGCTTGACCCACTTGAGATCTCAAATCCCATGTGGTCTGAATTCTTTGCCTGTGGGAGGCAAAGCACTGAGATGTATGCACCATCATCCAAGCTGCCATTCATGAGCCTCTCCACTGAAAACTGAAAACGTCAGTTCTCTGGAGTCTCCACAAGCTTGAACACCACACTCAAGCCTTCTCGCTTCCTAGTAGACAATGCTCTGGACTCTCCGAGACTAAAAACTTTTCAACCAAAAACTTAGAGGTAGGTTGGCGAATGTCTCATGCTTGTGATTAATTTTTAACATCAATATATTGAGAGAGAAAATAGGGAGGAAGAGAGGAAGGAAGAAAGTGAGAGGGGTGGAAGAAGGGAAAGAAGAACACATTGACCTGAAAGTCGGCAGATGAGTTTCGCTTATATCTCTGCCAACTGTGAACTCAGTGATTTAGTCTCTCCTTTGTGGTGGTGTTGGTACGTGTAGGGGGGAGAGGAGGAGTGGAGAACAATTCAAAACTAAAGCCTGATGAGTTTTTATTACAGATTAGTAATGTGAAGGTCAAATGAGAAGACAAAAATGAAGGCACTTTATCAACCTTGTAACCCAAGTAAAACTGGGCCACCTGAGGCCAGTTGTAGCACACAGCTATAAAACACACACACACACACACACACACACACACAAATACACACAAATTTGACTCCTGAGAGTCTTGAACAGAAATGCACATGTTTTACTATATTCCTCATTATCAAATGACAAGGAGAATTTACACTAACACAGCCTGGCATGTGTCTTCTTTGTAGACATGTTTCCTTTTTCCCAAAGTTCCTTCACACAGTAGCTGTTCAAGTCTGTCTCCTATCTCCAAGCAGTTCAGCCATTTTGACCACATCTCTTACTTTCCACTTCTTTTCAGTCCCTCCCCCCATAGTTTTTATCCATGTAGATTGATCCATATGCTTACTTCTGTGGAAGAAGCTACTCCCCTTTCTTCTTCAATGCAACTTTTCTACCCATTACTGTCCAACAAAGAGTTTGGCGGTTTCAACATGGTAATGTTCTAGTTCCTGGGTGGTTGGCAGGAATAATGAATATAATGCAGGAAAAGACTAGGCCCAATGCCTGAGAGGGTCCAAAATGATAAGAGGGGGAGGAGAGAGAGTTCAAGTCCAAGGCTAATTATCATCTGTCCTTAGCTAAACAACTTCTCTTTGGATCCCAGTGTCCCTATTTGTCAAACATGGGGACTTGTGAAAAATGCTGACCTCCCAAGTCCTCAAAACACTAACCTCTAAAAGTCTCTGAGTCTCTGTGAGAATAAAACAAGCCCATTAGATGAGCAGAGATGAGTCCCTTCTTCATTGTCATTGCTAAGACTGCGTCTGGGACAGTTTCTTATGGGAGAAAAATCTCCATGAAATCAAGAAAAAAGAGAGTTAATTGAAAGGATGGCTCCCTTGTGAGGCTGCTGAGTTGCTACATGAACAGCCTAGGACCATACAACCCTGGCCCTACCAGTATCACCATCCTTAGAGCACCTTCCAAGGTAGGTTTACACTGCATGTCTGCTTAGATCCTGCACTTCATCATGAGAGGAAAAGGGCTGGCTCATGAATGCCCACTGGGCCTGTCGCTCATTTCAGATTGATCCAAAAACTCCCATTACTATAGTGACACAGGGTATCTGGCCCAATGAGGTTGCTTGGGACCTTCTGTGCCTACGGTGGACCCTCTGTGCCCAATGGGGATACTTGCTGGCTTGGTCAGCTGGGTACCTTTTGTTCTGAACAACAAAATGTTTAGAAGCAAGACCAAAAGGTTTACACACCTGGAAACAAGTGAGAGAAAGGCAGAGGTGTCTATCCTCCTGTTTGTTTCCCTCAGATTTCAGAAATAAACTTTTCTCTCGCATCTAATTCATGCCTCCTAAAAGCCCTCACTCACTGCTTGCTCCAATAGCCTGACTAGTTCACATCTGAGTCAGATGCTGTGTTCCTGCTCCTAGAGAGCTTGCTTATTTATGGGGGAGATAGGCACCTTGAGTGAGGAGGAGTATGGTAATCCACTGTTTTCATGGAGCACCTGCTGTGTGCTACTGATTCTGTACAAGGATGCAGAAAAGCACAATATGGCCTCCATATCCACCTGGAATGACTGAGGCTTCTTTGCCCAAGATCAATCACTGGCACATGGTGGTAGAGCTGAGATCAAACACAAAAGGGTGAGGTCCCAGACAGACAAACAATGATTGATATGCCCCAATCTTTTTTGAAGGACAACTTGGCAATGGTATTAGGAGGCTCTCTAAAGCTGAAAATCTTTAAAACAGCAATTCTAATTTTGGAAAGTGCCCAAAGGAAAGAATTTGATGAGGGTATCAGCCTTAGGGTGTTGATTTTTTTTTTTCTTGTTAACCATTTTTTTTTCCATTTTTCTTTTATTATTCATATGTGCATACAAGGCTTGGTTCATTTCTCCCCCCTGCCCCCACCCCCTCCCTTACCACCCACTCCACCCCCTCCCGCTCCCCTCCTCAATACCCAGCAGAAACTATTTTGCCCTTATCTCTAATTTTGTTGTAGAGAGAGTATAAGCAATAATAGGAAGGAACAAGGGGTTTTGCTGGTTGAGATAAGGATAGCTATACAGGGCATTGACTCACATTGATTTCCTGTGCATGGGTGTTACCTTCTAGGTTAATTCTTTTTGATCTAACCTTTTCTCTAGTTCCTGGTCCCCTTTTCCTATTGGCCTCAGTTGCTTTAAGGTATCTGCTTTAGTTTCTCTGCATTAAGGGCAACAAATGCTAGCTAGTTTTTTAGGTGTCTTACCTATCCTCACCCCTCCCTTGTGTGCTCTCGCTTTTATCATGTGCTCATAGTCCAATCCCCTTGTTGTGTTTGCCCTTGATCTAATGTCCACATATGAGGGAGAACATACGATTTTTGGTCTTTTGAGCCAGGCTAACCTCACTCAGAATGATGTTCTCCAATTCCATCCATTTACCAGCGAATGATAACATTTCGTTCTTCTTCATGGCTGCATAAAATTCCATTGTGTATAGATACCACATTTTCTTAATCCATTCGTCAGTGCTGGGGCATCTTGGCTGTTTCCATAACTTGGCTATTGTGAATAGTGCCGCAATAAACATGGATGTGCAGGTGCCTCTGGAGTAACAGTCTTTTGGGTATATCCCCAAGAGTGGTATTGCTGGATCAAATGGTAGATCGATGTCCAGCTTTTTAAGTAGCCTCCAAATTTTTTTCCAGAGTGGTTGTACTAGTCTACATTCCCACCAACAGTGTAAGAGGGTTCCTTTTTCCCCTCATCCTCGCCAACACCTGTTGTTGGTGGTGTTGCTGATGATGGCTATTCTAACAGGGGTGAGGTGGAATCTTAGTGTGGTTTTAATTTGCATGTCCTTTATTGCTAGAGATGGTGAGCATTTTTTCATGTGTTTTCTGGCCATTTGAATTTCTTCTTTTGAGAAAGTTCTGTTTAGTTCACATGCCCATTTCTTTATTGGTTCATTAGTTTTGGGAGAATTTAGTTTTTTAAGTTCCCTGTATATTCTGGTTATCAGTCCTTTGTCTGATGTATAATTGGCAAATATTTTCTCCCACTCTGTGGGTGTTCTCTTCAGTTTAGAGACCATTTCTTTTGATGAACAGAAGCTTTTTAGTTTTATGAGGTCCCATTTATCTATGCTATCTCTTAGTTGCTGTGCTGCTGGGGTTTCATTGAGAAAGTTCTTACCTATACCTACTAACTCCAGAGTATTTCCTACTCTTTCTTGTATCAACTTAAGAGTTTGTGGTCTGATATTAAGATCCTTGATCCATTTTGAGTTAATCTTGGTATAGGGTGATATACATGGATCTAGTTTCAGTTTTTTGCAGACTGCTAACCAGTTTTCCCAGCAGTTTTTGTTGAAGAGGCTGCTATTTCTCCATCGTATATTTTTAGCTCCTTTGTCAAAGATAAGTTGCTCATAGTTGTGTGGCTTCATATCTGGATCCTCTATTCTGTTCCACTGGTCTTCATGTCTGTTTTTGTGCCAGTACCATGCTGTTTTTATTGTTATTGCTTTGTAATATAGTTTGAAGTCAGGTATTGTGATACCTCCTGCATTGTTCTTTTGACTGAGTATTGCCTTGGCTATTCGTGGCCTCTTGTGTTTCCATATAAATTTAACGGTAGATTTTTCAATCTCTTTAATGAATGTCACTGGAATTTTGATGGGAATTGCATTAAACATGTAGATTACTTTGGGGAGTATCGACATTTTTACTATGTTGATTCTACCAATCCATGAGCATGGGAGATCTCTCCACTTTCTATAGTCTTCCTCAATCTCTTTCTTCAGAAGTGTATAGTTTTCCTTGTAGAGGTCTTTCACATCTTTTGTTAGGTTTACACCTAGGTATTTGATTTTTTTTGAGGCTATTGTAAATGGAATTGTTTTCATACATTCTTTTTCCGTTTGCTCAATGTTAGTGTATAGAAATGCTAATGATTTTTCTATGTTGATTTTATATCCTGCTACTTTGCTATAGCTATTGATGATGTCTAGAAGCTTCTGAGTAGAGTTTTTTGGGTCTTTAAGGTATAGGATCATGTCGTCTGCAAATAGGGATATTTTGACAGTTTCTTTACCTGATGAGGGTATCAGCCTAAGGGTGTTGATTATGATGCTATTTATAATTGTAAGCCGTGATACAGACCTTGGTATTGATTAGTGAGGCCTACCACGTCATTTTTAAGAATGATGTGAATATATATTTACTCTCTTGGAAATAAATATGGGAAAACAAACAGGCTGCCAAGCTATATGTATCATGAGATCCGATTTTGTAGAAAAAATAAAGATTTATTTCTATATAAAGATGTATATAGAATAAATATGGGAGGTTATAATGTATAACTGATTTTTTAAAATGGTGATTATCTTCAGATAAAA
Source organism: Castor canadensis (assembly GCF_047511655.1). Taxonomy (NCBI): domain Eukaryota; kingdom Metazoa; phylum Chordata; class Mammalia; order Rodentia; family Castoridae; genus Castor; species Castor canadensis. Next base: position 117,980,692 of record NC_133395.1, on the reverse strand, counting down.
TGATGGGTGATTATTTTCTTCCCTTTTTTCCTTTTCTTAAAACAATTTCAACTGTTGTAAAATGCATATAACATAAAATTTACTATCTTAACCATTTCAAATTGTACAATTCCAGTAGCATCTAATACATTCACATTGTTGTCTACCCAGTCTGCAGATCCCTGTTCACCTTGAAAAACTAAAATTCTATATAGTACCCACTAAACAACTCCCTTTTCCTTCTCCCCCAGCTCCTAGCAGCCATCTGTCTTCAGAATTTGGCTACCCTAGGTTCTTCATATAAGTGCAGTTCACACAGTACTTGTCTTTTTGTGACCAACTTATCTCACTTAGCATAATGTCCTCAAGATATACCTATGAATTGGTATGTGTCAGAATTTCCTTCTGTTTTAAGCCTGAATAATATTCTATTGTATGAGTACACATTTTATCTCTTCATCTATTGATGGATTAACCTTTTGGCTAATGTGAATTATTATTATTGCAATTCTCTTTGCTTTCTGTTTATCCTGTAGGAAACAGGTCTTCTCACGTCATTTTTTATGTTAAATCTGGGACAGATATATATGCAGGTTATGAAAGGCTTTGCAAGCAGTGAGGTGTTTCTATAAAAATAACATCAATAAGCAGTTTAGAAATCCTTCTTTGGAATCACACAAGCCTGGATTTGAATTTCAACACCACCAGGTACAAGCTGTATGTCTGTGGACAAATTATTGAACCTCTTAAAATTGATTTCCTCATGTAAAAATCCTGATCCTGACAAACTTCATCATAGGATTATAAAACTCAAAGTCTAGGCCAGACCCAAGGTCAGCACTCATTAATGGAGCAGGGAGAAGACTGGTAGTATTTGGTTCTTCATTTACTCAGGTATCCTGCCTGCCCAAGAAGCTTTGCACAGACTATTGCCTCTGCTTCAGTCTTCCTTCTTCTCCAGAACAAACCCTTTCTTGCCTTCATACTGTTGTTGAATCTCAAGCCCCCTCCCTCACAACAAGATACACTTGGCCTGTTGACTGGGTCGACCCTATCCCCATGAAGGATGTTCTGAATAAAGTAGACTTGCCTTCCTAACAGCTAAGTTTCAACCTGTCCCTTTATCTCTGACCCTACCTCCCTGGGTTCATTTGGCACAGAAAAGATACTCAGAAAATATTTTAAAAGTAAGCGAATGCATGAATGAATGATATCATGGGAAACTAAAATTGACTCTAATTCTCTACATGTGGATCTGGCATCTGTCTGGCCAGTGATGCTGTCCTGTTCCTCTCTTCCTGTCCTTCTTGATCTCTGTATTCCAGTACCCCACCTCTGTACTCCCAGCCTGGCATCCTCTGTGGCCCTCAATTTTACAGGTGGAGCCTGCAGTGAAGGCAGGAGGAAGGACGCCATAAGTCCTGCTAGGGCATAAAGAACCGCTCACCTGAAATTGCACAATTCATCCCGGGGGCTCAGCAGGAATGCGGCATTTGGAGAAATTACACCTCTGAGCTGCCAGGATATATTTAAACAGCCAAGAACAGAAGTTGGCCCAACTGGGACACATCTACAGAGCAGTATGCACAGTGAGCTCACCAGCAAAGTGTTTTCATTTCTCGGGGGAACGGCCAAGAATTTCTGCCTACTGTGGGTTCTTTCTTCTCTTTGGTTTTAGGGTAATTCTCATCGAGGAGTTTTCAAAACCAAAACTGGGAAGGAAAGCTTGAGCTCGGTCAGTCATTTACATGTTATGACTCATCTTCTGCATTAGGCTCCTTAATTCTTCTAGCTCGTGATTCAATATGACTTCAAAAACCAGCAGTGCCTTTGCTGTTTTTAGTTTGTCATAAAGCTAAATAGAAACATGTTTTCCAAGTGTATGTACATACAACA